>NC_139346.1:140174602-140774602 GCF_055883805.1 Amblyomma maculatum
CACACACACACACACACACACACACACACACACACACACACACACACACACACACACACACACACACACACACACACACACACACACACACACACACACACACACACACACACACACACACACACACACACACACACACACACACACACACACACACACACACACACACACACACACACACACACACACACACACACACACACACACACACACACACACACACACACACACACACACACACACACACACACACACACACACACACACACACACACACACACACACACACACACACACACACACACACACACACACACACACACACACACACACACACACACACACACACACACACACACACACACACACACACACACACACACACACACACACACACACACACACACACACACACACACACACACACACACACACACACACACACACACACACACACACACACACACACACACACACACACACACACACACACACACGCACGCACGCACGCACGCACGCACGCACGCACACACACACACACGCACGCACGCACGCACACACACACACACACACACACACACATATATATATATATAAATATATATATATATATATATATATATATATATATATATATATATATATATATATATATATATATATATAACGAATAACAAAGACGTCCCCTGGGGAATAACATACTGAATATAACATACTCCTCCTCTCATTTTTTTTAGTTGTTAGTTGTTAGTATGTATTTGTAGGGAAATTCCAAGACATGCACTCTGTACTTATTTACACGTATTTACATATTTACACATATGTACATTTGAGTCCCAACTAATGGGTCTGGTAATCTTGGAGCCAGGCCGCTGGCCGGCGCTCCCGCTTTGCACATCGCACTGTCGACGCCGGCGAAAGGCTCGCAGGCTGCTGCTGCAGTACGCCAGGAGACCAAACCTGCGTCCTGGGGGAATGCGGCTGCATGCAGCTCAGTAGGCTGCAGTATGCCAGGAGACCGGGGTTGCGGTGTGGCAGGAGGCAGTATGCCAGGAAACCGGGGCTGCGGTGTGGCAGGAGGCAGCACGCCAGGAGACCGGTGCTGCTGCCTGGCAGGAGGCAGCACGGCAGGAGAGGCAGGAGGCAGTACGCCAGAAGGCCAGGGCTCTGGAACCCTGGAAAGCTTGGAGGCATTCCATGTACGGCCATCTCCAAGTCGGAAAGAAGCTGGTCCCCTCCTCTCGATCACTTCTGTTGGTGGAGAAAAAGTACTGTCTCCCTTAGACCGAACTGGTGGCTTCCTGACACGGACAGAATCGCCTACGGCTATCTCAGTCTTCTTGGCAGCTCTTCTTTTGTCCGTGTAGCATTTGTTGCTCTGCTGTTGACGTCGGACGCTTTGACGAAGTCGCGCCAACTCCTTGGCTGGGTCTTCCGCAAATCATGATGCTGAAAAGCCCACAACATCAAGCCTGGTTCGGGTCATTCTACAATGTAGCAGAACTGCTGGGGCGACCCCTGTGGTAGCGTGCGGAGTACATCGATAAATGGCTTGCCGAAGTGGTTGTCGTTCGAGGAGTGAAACTTCAAGGAAGTTTTTCAGTGTGCGATTGCCCATTCGCTTGGAGATATTACACCGACGAATGCGAAAGACGGATGCCTCTGATTTGCAGGAAGGTGATGAATTCGTGCGATGTGAACTGATGTCCATTATTACAGACTGTCTCTTCTGGATAGCGTTCACGGGCAAAAACACTCATTAAAATGTCTTTTACGGTGCTTGTATACACTTGGCTGCAAATGTGTAGCTCTGGACATTTAGAATGGCAGTCAATAAGCATTACGGCAAATCTGCTGTTGTACGCTGTATGCGCCAAATTCCCAGCAATGTCTAGACCAAGCTTCTTCCACGGTTGCTCAAGCCATTCAACAGATTGCAACAGTGCTGGTGATGTTTTGGCGGACTTGTTTGCCTCCAGGCAGATGTGGCAGTTTTTTATTGCCATTTCCACTTGTTGATTCATTCGCGGCTACCAAAACCGTTCACGCAGTCATGCTTTCGTGCGCGTGATATTCGGATGTGTCTCGTGCGCAGTGCTGATGATCTGGTGGTGGTGGTGACAAACATTTATTTGTACAAGGAGATGTTTGGACCGAGGCCCTATTGGCCCAGGCCCTCACAAATCTAAATGGCGCTCCTATTCCGGAGCCCAAATGGCGTCTAACGCCGCTCGCGCCCTGGCGACCAAGGTCCGCTGGGACTGTAGGTCATGGCAGCTGAGCAGCGCCGCCTCCCAGGCCTCCCTAGAAGGGTGGGCAGTGAGGGATTGGGAACGGTGGGGATTGGATGGACAGGCCCAGACCATGTGGAAAATGCCCGAGAAGGTCGCTCCACACAGGCTGCAGCCCCCATCAAAGTCAGTATTGAAGTGCTTCAAGACTGCCGGGCACAGCATTGTGTTAGTAAACATTTTGTGAAGGAGCCTTTCGTCCGCTCTCCGGAGACCTTTACAAGGTTACTGAAAGCGGCGATGGCTGTCCTTATAATATTTGATAATTTCTTTTAATGTAATAAGACATTGAGTGGGCTCGAAGTAGACTTCCCGAGCAAGTTTGAGTACCCGGGGAGAGAGCGCGCGGGCCGCCTGATTGGCTAACATTGCCCAGGAGTCGCTGATGGCCGGGAGCCCAGATCAGATTACAATTTTGAGGGTCGCTGGACCGACAGCAATTTTTTAGGATGCGCTTGGCTAGAGGAGGTATCCAACCAAGCCCATAATTCCGACAGGCCCCCTTGGAGTCGGTAATGATGTGTTTTACTGTGGGAGGGAGAGGGCGAGCGCAATCGCGATTTCCTTCGCGTATGTTGTGTTGTGGGCCTGAAACGTGAGTCCTGCCATTGTGTTGGTGTTGTGCACCACTGCCACGGTGAACCACCTCTCACGGTAGGGACCGGTAATGTCCACGTAGTATACATGCTGTTGTCTACCATAATGACGCTCCAGTGCTTCCACACGCGCCTGGCGACGGCCATTATGGTCAGAGTGCGACATGTTGCGGGGTATGGGTCTGACCCTGAGGGAGCGTTTCTAGGGTTCTGGCGCTCGTACCCGTTCCTCAAAGGTGGTGGTGCATTGGATGTGTAGTCGGTCAAGAATGCGGCGACCAGATGGCGTTTGTGATAGGCGCGTGTATTGGCTGAAAAAATGAGCCTCTCGGAGTTCCCGATAGGTGTTGACCATCCCAAGGTCCAACAAACGCTGGTTGGATGTGGCAATGGGGATGTCAAGAGCCCGTTTGATAACTTTGCGATGTATGACCTCGAGTTGGTCCTCGTCATGTTTACGCATGTGGAGGTAGGGGGTTGAGTAGAGAATTCTACTCGTAACGAATGCATGTGCCAGCCAAAAAGCATATTTACTTCGTAACCCCCATGCTTATTGGAGACCCGGCGGACCATACGGCCCACCTGGTCACCATATATGCGAAGTTTTTTTTTATTGTTATTTCAGCAGAGCAAATACAGCATCTGCTGCAGGGGCAGAGGCTAAAGGCTGTGGCGCCTGACGAAGGCCTCTGTTATTAGTGTTGTGTCCGGTCTTCATTGTTGGCGAATAAAGCGACCAAGAATGCGGATCTCCTTGGCCTCTCTAATCGGACCTGAAGGAAGTGTAAGGTGAATTGATGTGTTGTCCCGAGGGAAGGGACGGATGCGGACAAATTCTGATTTAATGGGGGCACATTGCAGATCACAGTTTGCAGCGTAAGCGTTCACCACCTGCGCTGCCTGCTGTAGGCATGTTTCAATGTGTCCAATATTACCTTCGTTTGCCCAGATAGAGATATCAACCGCATATATGGTATATCGGATGCCAGGCATAGAGCTTAATTTTGCGGCAAGGTTTTTCATTGCAAGGTTGGAGAGGAGAGGAGACAACACTGCACCTTGTGGTGTGCCCAGGGATCGGATGGTATAAGGTGCATGTCCGTGTCTTGAATTCGAATGTAGGCATGTCGACCCGTGAGAAATTGCCATATGTATCGATACGCATTCTGATTACAGTTGGTATCTTGGAGATGACTTGGTATCACGTCATGTTTCACGTTATCAAATGCTCCTTTCAAATCCTAGGCAAGGACTACCTTGTCATTAAGAGAGTGTTCTTTAGGCTCTAATATGTCATAATCAATTTGTAGAAGGATATCGTATGTGGATTTCTGTGGTCGGAAACCAAACATAGTATCCGCAAAAGTGTGATGGGTTTCAAGGTAAGTGGACAACCTGTCTTGCACCACAGTCTCCATAAATTTGCCGACACAAGATGTGAGGCAGATAGGGCGCAGGTTTTTCATTTCAATTGGCTTGCCTGCCTTAGGAATGAATGTCACTAGGACGGTCTTCCAATCCTGGGGGAGAGGAATCTTTCCCAGCCAGATTTGGTTGGTAAATTCAAGGAGGGTATGGTACGTTGCATACGGAAGGTTCGCGAGAAGTTTGACGGTAACCTTCTCCCGGCCCGGTGCAGTACCACGCTTCATTTTGGCTAGGGCCTCCTTCAAATCATGGAGCTGGAACGCGGTATCCAGCTCCAGATTTGCTTGGCCTGCGTAGGAGCATTGGGAAAGACGAGGGTCTACTGTGGTACAAAGATATGTCACACAGTGTTCGGGCCAACTGTGTTGTAGTACCGGGAGAGTTATGAATGACAGTGGATATGCCGCGTTGTTTCTGCACGTGTTTGAGATGGGTGTATAAGTGCACGAAACAAACGCCACGTATTACGACCAGACATCTGGCGCGCAGCAGTGTTACATCAATCCACTCAGTTAGTGTCGGCTAACAGAGCGGCATAGTCGGCAGCCTTTTGGGTGAGTTCAACGATGCGGTGTCTGAGTTTCTTGTGTTTCTGTTTTTTCCATCGTTTGGTGAGACTGCGGCGGGCCCCCCAAAGACGGAGAAGATGGTTGTCTACTTCTGGGGTGGAGTCGGTCTGTTGGATGCGTTGCTAGTTAGTGCGGACAGCTGTCATCAGAGAGGTCACTCGAGCGGACAATGTCGACAGAGGGAAGCGTCACGCGAAACTTCGTACAATCGGGAATATGCGCTTGTTATTTGGGGCGTTTAAGGGACCGTGTGTATATAGTGGTATTATTAATACAGTGGTCACTGCCCAGAGTGTCTTGCGTATTAAGCCAGTCGGCATGCTGAATATTGCGTGTAAGAGTCAAATTAGGGCATGTATCTCTGGTTACTGAGTTGCCCATGCGAGTGGGTTTGGCCGGATCGGTGTGGATGGTAAGACCGAGGGTCGAAATTATTTCCGCCAATTTTCTTCCTCGGGGTTCCTCTCTAAGGTAGCCCCATTGCCGACAGGGAGCGTTGAAATCTCCTACAATGAGTAGGGGTCACGTCCAGCCACGCGCATAGCTTCTGTAAAGAGCTTGGAAAAAGTTACATCTTTAAGTTTGGGGGGACAGTATATGGTGCGCTCACTTCTTCCGGTCCTTGAAACCTCTGCAACTCCACTGGGTTAGTGTGAAGGGAGTGTTTGTGTGGATGATTGCGATCTTGGATTGGGGGCCATGATCAGAGCTTGAGTGCGTCTAGGATGCCACTGTGTTAAAACGTTCTATCCACTGGCGCCAGACGCCTCGCGGATGGCACGTTCCTCGTTATCAGAATTGTCAATGGAACAAGAGAATTTTTCCGGACGCGCGGGAAGCTTACGGGGTCCTGTGCGTTTAGAGAGACGTGGTTCGAGCAATCATTTCTGGGTTAAACTTGTTACCGAACGCGTGAAGCGGACAGTTATGCTTTGCATCTGAGCGGTAATGGCAGCGTTTATGATTTGAGGAAGTTGGGAAGCAATGTTTTCGATAGCAGCCACTCGGGCTTCCAGAGCATGAGTGCGCGCTTCAGTTTGGGGAGAGGGGTCTCGTTCAGTTATGGTATCGTCGTCCTCCGTAAGGGAGGGCCTAGAGGAGACGTTTTGAGTGGCCAGGACGTTCAGTTTGGCTTCGAGCTTTTTATTCTGTGCCCGGAGAAGAGCAAGCTCATGTCTAAGTTCAGCTTCGAGGGGTGAAGGGGAGTTGGTGGAGGTGGGCGAGGGGAGAGAGGAAGGAGAGGAATGGGAGGCGACTTTATGTGCCCAACTGCCCACGTGTGAATGTATTGGTTCCCGCTGGGGTACGCGATCAACGACGCCTTTTTGCTGACCTGGTCCGGACGCTGGGTCTCCGGTGCCGCCGCTGTATGGCGCTACCTTCTTGTGTTGTGATGCTTTATATGGTAAACCTGGAACGCAGGATACAAGACAGTAACCTAGGTTTTAACCTGTCATATAGATTAGGTGGAAAGGCGGTAGAGCAGCGCCTCCCCGGTTTGATGTATGCAGACGATATTGTGCTGCTAGCTGAGAGTCTGGAAGAATTGCAAACTCTAGTTAAGTATTGCGGAGACGAAGGGGACGCTCTAGGCTTCCGTTTCAGCGCAGTTAAGTCAGGTCTGATGATTTTCAACGGCTCAACTGATCAGAGTCTTAAAATACAAGGCCATGAAATACCTAGAGTAGCAGAATAAAAATATCTGGGGGTATGGGTAAACGAAGGATTGGCATACATTGGAAAGCATGAGCAATCACTTAAGGCCAAAGGGCGAAGGAATGCCGGGAGAATGAAGCATAAGGCATTGTGGGGATACAATAGGTATGAGGTTTTGAGGGGAATTTGGAAAGGAATTATGGTGCCCGGACTTACTTTCGGAAATGCAGTTTTGTGCCTAAAATCAGAGGTACAGTCGACATTAGAAATAAATCTGAGATCTGTTGGACGATTAGCACTAGGTGCCCACGGCAAAACTACAAATGAGGCGGTACAGGGAGATATGGGCTGGGCATCTTTCGAAGTACGGGAAGCTCAGAGTAAAATATGATATGAGGAACGCCTTAGGAAATTGGACAGTTACAGATGGGCAGCTAAAGTATTTAAATACCTGTACTTAAAAAGCGTTGACTCACAATGGAGGAAAAAACTAGGAAACTAACTAGTAAGTATGCTAGTCACAAGGACGGAGAAATAAAGAGCATTAAGCAACAGGTGAAAAACACAGAAGGTAAAAATTGGATAAATTCGATGGGAAAGGAACAGTGTGGAATTATACCGTAAGTGGAAAATGCAGATCAGGAAGGAAGATTTTTTTGATAACTCAAAAGGCAGTGCCCTACTTTTTGAAGCTAGATCAAGGTGCCTTAGAACACGCAGCTACAAAACGAAATTTAACAATGGAGATGCAGGTGTCACGTAAACGTTCTAATATTTTCTATACATATTCGCTAAAGGCAACTATCATATCACAGGTTGAAACTTACAGGTATCTCGGCGTCCTAATCCGCAGTAAACTGACATGGAATGAGCACATCACCAAACTAGCTGCTGACACTTCGAGAACTCTGGGCTTTATTAGAAGGTCATTTTCACTATCACCTCCATCCATTCGCAAACTTGCGTACGAAACTTTCATTCGCCCGAAGCTCGAATACGCATCTGCAATTTGGTCCCCTCATCAAATGTACTTAATTAACGAAATTGAATCCATCCAGAATCGCACTGCCCGTTTTATATCTTCAAATTATGACTTTCGTTTCAGCATCAGCAGTATTAAGACATCTCTCGGTATCAGCCCTTTAGCCCTAAGACGCAACATTTCTCGCCTATGCCTGTTTCATAACCTGTACCACAACTTCCACCATCTCCGTGATTCTCTGTTAGTTCCACCATTGCGCACATCATCTCGTCTATTCAACTTCATGAGCATCCAGCGCTTACATGGATCTACTAACGCCTTTAATAAGTCTTTTCTACCAGCTGCAATTCAAGAATGGAACCAGCTTCCCGAACACATTGTAACCGAACGTGACCCTACTAGATTTAAAGAACGCTTGACATGTCATTTCGCTTCATAACCGATTGTTTCCTCTTCCTTTTTATTTGCAGTGCCTCCTTCATTTGAATTGTTGTATTTGAGCATTTTGACTTTTTGTACCTATGTTTAGACCATGAACGATTGTTATCTATGTGTTACCTTCCCTCCTTATGTAATACCCCACCCGGGGCCTTTAAGGGTATAATAAATGATTATGATGATGATGATGATGACACATGTGCTGTATGTAGTAACTCCAGTGAAACAATTGACCATATTATACTCGAATTTAATGGTATCCATGCGGAAGTTGATGCAGGCGCAATCAATGTTCCTGAAGCTCTGGGGTTTAGAGATAACAGTGGCCGGGTGAATAAACCGGCGGTGGAAACTAGCAAAAAACGACTGGAAGATTGGTGGCTTAAAAGCAGACAAGTGACATAATGTTAGTAATGTAGGAACAAAAATTTAATAAATGGAATGATGGTTTAGTTAACGATTCTAAATCAACAATTAAGATATAGGGAGAAAAATGAGCATGATAGCTACTGCTACCACCCCGTTTAAAAGGGGACGCTCCTATATTCCATCCATCCATCCGTGATGACGCCAACTGCTGATGCCCCTTGTCGTTGTCTTGCTTGGAGATTTTGGCGCGATCCCCCTGTAGTGCGTCATTGTTGACATCTCCGGATGGTGTTTTCAGCTGTAGGTTCGGACGTCTTATTGGTGGAGGCCCTTGAGTCCTCTTAGCAGGCCCGCCGGGTGATTCAAGTTTTCAGAATTTTTCTTTACATGCACGGGAGCTGGTGATATGACTACCCCCGCAGACTAGGCATGTTGGCTTGCAGTCATGGGGCAACATGCCCTCTCCAGGGGCGCCGACATTTTGGCCGCATAGGCCGCAGCGTTCGTTTACTGGAGCCAGACAGATGTCGGCTCGACGGCCCAGTTCACCACACCGGTAGCAGGCTGGGATCGTACATTTGTGCTGGCGAACTGGGGCAAGTTCGCAGTTGCAGTGCACTAAGCGAGGGACAGTAGAGCCCCCAAAAGTGAGCACGGCTACGTTAGTACTTCCCAGCTTTCTGATGTCTTCGAGTTCACCACCACCACCATTTTTGGTTGAAGTGATTCACTGGTTTCCCGATTGTGCACCGTGATAACCCTCAGCACACATCACCAGTCAGGTTTCCATGTCCACGCATCGGAATGAGTCCCTGACCAGAGGGAAGTTGAAAGTCTGTGAGCAAGCGTCGCACCACCTCTTCTTCTTGCGTGCCACACACCACTTTCTGTTCCCAACTAGGGCTATTAGTGAGGGCGTTGAGTTGAGTCGGTCGAGCGTAATGCGTGAGGGCAGCGCCCAACTCACCCGCTTGGAACGCTGTTTTCAGAGAGACCATTGTTGTAGGCTTGAGCACTACCACATAGTCCCAGGGTTGCATGCGCACAGTTGGTTTGGTAACCCATGAAGATGCCGGCGTCTTCTGTTTCTTCATTGTAGTCGTTGTGGAGAGAGCGCGATTCTTCCCTTTCGACGAATTACGTGTGGGGCCTGTAGTTAGCTCCACACCCTTGCTTTGTTGGCGATGGCGTCTCTGCGTAACTTGGAACGCAGCCTCTTGCGAAGGTGAAAGTTGCTCCGCTAGGTCCGCAAGCTGACTTGTAGGGACGTTTGCCCACGAGAGAGTCGTAGGGTCGTATCCGTGAAGCATTTTGGTGGCCATGTTTGTCACAGGAGCGTCGAGCGTGCTCCGTCGCTAGCGTCCGGGGAGCCGGAGCCGTTAGGCCCAGCTCAGCGTTCACTTGGCAAACAAGGTGACACTCCAAAATCGGCGAACATTGGCCCCACCTGGTTCAGAATGATGTCGTCAGACGCCAGATGAGTTCACGGGTCTGATGAATACATTCATTCGGGAGTCACAACAATATTTCTGTGCTTCCTGATAAAAGTTGGCGGAGCAGATGCGCTGCACGTCCGATGCGCTCGCGCGCTGCAGCGCCCCCCTGATGATCTGAGCCGTGAGGTAGGATAAAACAACGAGGCGCTCTGCATGCAGTAGTCAGTTGTCAACAACAGACGGCTCTTCCCGAATACGGTAGAATGGTTTCGCCTCTTCTGGTATGAACTTCTTTGGTGGCCAGGAACTCAGCACGAATGATTTGGTTGGAAAGATTCTGCGTAATAATTATTTCTAAGGCTTTGCCTTTCTTTGGACATAGCAAAAATTTACAAGAGGCAGCCTTGCTCGAAGTTTTCTCAGTCTTTGAACGCCCACGTACTTCCATTTAGACACAGTTTCTAAGCTGCTTCACACAGAGAAAACATGAAAATAGTGTATGCTTGTGAACAACACAACAAAAGTGGACGTATTTACTTCTTGGTGATAGCATTATAAAAACTCCTGACAATGGACTTGGAAGGCAGTTTGTCATCAGTTGTATTAATTGTAGTGCTAAAAATGTTTTCGCAAGCGTGTGTATAGTCCAAATGAGAACCTGGGAGACTACAACGAAGTTTTCATCCCATAAGCATGCCATCGTGCACTTTCCTCGCTCAATTCGGCCAACCGTTCACCGGTTCTGGATGAAGCTTATCCGTTCGTCTAGTTACCAGGATCTACGCCACCAGCGTTCGAGGCGGCCAGCAAGGAGCATAAAAACCCACCAGCAAGCGCGGACTTCGGGCACGACATCGCACCAAGGAAGATGCGCTCATTCTGCTTAATGTTGCAGGTTAGTTACCTAAACAACGTGATATATGTTGCAACTACTGTTTTGTCGCGGTGTCGTGCCCACTCACTCTCCAACATTTGTTTAAGCGTTTGATGGCGTTTTGGCGTGCGAGTTGTTCTGTCTTGTTGTAACATCTTACTGATGTTCTCGAGTGATATCAAATCGAACCCTGGTCCGATGTCGAAATGTGAATCTGATGCATTTGCCGCGGCTCTGGAAACTATCCTTTCACTTGAAGAAGGTCCTGCGTCCTTACTGCAGGAGATAAAAGACGCTAAAGAAAAGTAGGCAGCAAGTGAAAATGAAGTTCGTCTGTTTAGTGCTAAAGTCGCGAATTTAGAGGCGGCCATAACCTTAAGCAGTGCAACGTAGGAACAAAGAAATGCTGAAGCTGTGTGCCTTTCGACACAGCCGACTGCCATCGCGTAAAGGTGTGACAATGCCGTAAATAGGATGAGACACTCTAATCTTCTCTTTTTTGGGATCGAAGATGCCGCTGATGTAGACTGGGCAAAGTCTGAGGAAAAGATTATAACTTTCTGCACAGAAAAGTTGGGTATTACCAACACTAGCCAACAGTTTGAGTGGGTTCATTGACTGGGGAAATATAGCGCTAACAAGCAGAGACCAATAATTGTAAAGCTGACCTATTTCAAGGACAAAGCACTCATCCTATCTGCTGGGCCGAAACTGAAGGACACAAATTTTGCTATCCGTAAAGAATTTTCGCTTGCCACGCGGAAAGCGAGTGCAAAGTTGATAGAATTCGCAAAACCGCTGAAAACAAAGTATAAGTTATCAGTTGCAAACTGCGCATGGACTCAAAAACGTGTCTACAACGTTACTATTGATGCGGTCGATTAGTTAGATCAATAGCTCGTAACAAGCAATCGCGCGCACATACACAAAAAAACCGAAATCGTCCACCTCTACCCAGTTATCACTATCATTTACTAATATTTGTAGTATCCTATCAAAGTGCGCCCTAGTTTCATCTTTCTTTGAAGACAGTGATTCCGATATAATAGCTTTTACAGAAACACGATTACATTCAGACAGTGACGACTGTGAAGTTATTTCTGGCTCCAATCCATTCAGTATATACAGGTGCGATCGCACCGATAGGCGAGGAGGAGGTGTGCTCTTAGGCATTAAAAAATCGGTCACACAATTTGCTATTAATACCAATTCTGAACTTGAAATAATCTGGACGGCGTGCACTGCATTTTCCACAAACGTATTGATAGGCAATTGTTACCGCGCACCAGACTACGACCACTCGTTTTCAAATAAACTGCTTGAAAGCATTACGAGGGCATTTGAGCTTTTCCAGCCTGACGTCATTTATTAACTCTGCGATTTTAATTTTCAGCAAATTAACTGGGAAGAGCTCTCCTCCCCCTGTTTTGCTTCAACAAGCTTCATAAACGTATCTTTAAACTTCAACCTATTTCAAGTTGTTACCCAACCAACCCGTGGTCCCAATATATTAGACCTCATCTTTACTACTACCCGTGATACAGCCCAACGAAACATTGCTTGTTTCGATGGGCTTAGGGATTATAAGTTACCTCAAGTAGCACTTAATATTCCACTTCCATTTACTGGCGTTACGCGAAAACAGATACTTGATTATAACAGAGCTAACAGGATCTCATTAATGCCAAGCCTGAAAAGCTTTCAGATAACATCCTATTAACTTTGTTTCACCGCCGGTCAGTGCAAGATAATAGGGTTCTTTTTCGAGACAAGCTCAATCAACTGGTAGAAAAACACGTTCCACTTATCTATATATCAAATGATAAATCAAACCATTTGTTTACAGGAAAGCATCAGCGTATGAAAAATAAAAAAAAAACACTCTACCGAAACGCAAAACGCCAGTGTACGCAATGTGCTTGAGATAAGTATAAAAACTACCTAAAACTGTATTGTTCTGGTCTTTGTGAAGCAAAAGATATATATTTCAAAGAAGTCCTTCCTATACTACTGAAAAATAATAAAAGCAAATTCTGGAAAACAATAGCTCATCCTAATCTGTGTAATAATATTCTAATACATGACGTCAGCAACACTTCCTATTCCAACACTGACTGCTCTAAAGTCTTTAACTCGTTTTTCACCTGTTTTCACCAACGAAGATAATTCTAACATCCCGTATGTACCAGATTTTGATTGCTCTTATATAGCCTCAGTTGACATTATACTTGATGGCATAGTACACCTGATTAATAAACTTAAGGTTTCCTCTTCCTCTGGTGCCGACAAAATTAATTCAAAAATACCATTTCTGCCTCCAGCACCATCTTAATTGATATATTTAGGTAGTCCCTGTAAACAAGTGAGCTTCCTTCCTATTGGAAAATAGGAAACCTAGTTCAGTTCAGTTCAGTCGTTCAGTCGTGTCCGACTCTTCGTGGCCCTATGAACCATATCACGCCACGCTTTCCGGTCTCTCATTATCTTCCTAACATCACATAACTTCATCTGCAGCGCCTCGAGAATGCCATCTAACCATCGCGTTCGCTGCCTACCCCTTCTCCGGTGACCCTCAACCTTTCCCAACATCAAATCTTTCTCCAGCGACTCCTCTCTTCTCATCAGATGACCAAAGTAGCTGAGCGTTATCTTTAGAATTTGACCCTCCAATGAGCAGTCAGGGTTTATGGTCGACAATATCGACTGATTTGATCTTCTGGCCGTCCAAGGAACTCTCAAGATTCTCCGACAACACCAAAATTCAAACGCGTCAATTCTTTGGCGGTCAGCCTTTTTCACAGTACAATTCTCGCATCCATACATCACAACTGGAAATACCATAGCACGAGTTATACGGATCTTGGTTGGCAGACTAATGTCTCTGCTCTTTACTAGGCGGTCAAGGCTAGCCATGGCTCTCTTTCCCAGATGTAGGCGTCTCCCAAATTCATGGCTGCAGTCTCCTTCCGTCTTCTTCCGGGGTTATCTTGGAGCCCAAGAAGAGAAAATCTGTCACAGCTTCCACTTCTTGTCCCTTGATGCTCCAGGACTTGATAGGGCAAGTCGCCATGATCTTTGTCTTTTTAATGTTCAGTTTAAGCCCAAACTTCTCACTCTCTTCTTGTACGCGCATCAGAAGTCTCTTGAGTTCCACTTCGCTTTCTGCCATTAAAGTGGTATCATCCGCATATCTAAGGTTGTTGATACGTTTCCCAGCAATCTTCACTCCAGCTGAAGACACGTCCAGACTGGCCTTCCTCATGATGCACTCAACATATAGGTTAAATAGGCAGGGCGACAGTATGCAGCCTTGTCTCACTCTTTCTCAATCGGAAACCAATCAGTAAGATCATGCCCAGTTCTGACTGTGGCCTCTTGCCCTTCATACAGGTTCCTGAGAAGACAGATGAGGTGATTTGGAACTCCCATCTCTTGGTGAGCTTGCCACAATCTGCTGTGATGTACGCAGTCAAACACTCGCATAATCAATAAAGCAGAAGTAGATGGGTTTTTCGAACTTTCTTGCGTTTTCAATGATCCAGCGAAGGTTGGCAATCTGGTGTCTAGTTCCTCTTCCTTGCGAAACCCAGCTTGCACGTACGGAATCCCGATCCACATACTGCTGCAGCCTACCTAGGAGGATTTTCAACATCACCTTGCTAGCATGCGAAATAAGCGCGATCGTGCGGTAGTTGGAACAATCTTTGGCACTGCCTTTCTTTGGAATAGGGATGTAAACTGACCTCCTCCAATCCTGTGGTCACTGCAGGGTTGTCCAAATTTGCTGATATAATGTATACAGAACGTTAACAGCGTCGTCATGGTGAGGTTTTGAAGCAACTTAGCTGGAATGCCATCAGTTCCGCTAGCTTTGTTCTTAGCAAGGCTGGCTAAGGCCCATTCAACTTCTCTCTTCAGGATGCCCGGCTCGAGATCAGTAATTACAGCCGTCTTATGTTGGGTTTGCACATCCAGGTCCTTCTTGTACAGTTCTGTGTATTCCTGCCACCGCTTCTTTATCTCTCAGGCTTCCGTGAGGTCCCTGCCTCGTTTGTCCTTTATCACACCCAGCATAGCACAGAAGCTTCCTTTGATATCTTTGATTGTCCTATACAGAGCTCTTGTGTTCCTGAAGTGGCTGTTGTCCTCAACTGCTTGGCACTGTATGTCCAGGAAGGCATTCTTATCTCTTCTAGCGATTTTCTGAAAATCCGCATTGAGAGACTTGTATCTTTCTTTTTCCCCCATAACGTTTGTCATCCTCCTTTCCTCAGCTATTTGCATGGCCTCTTCAGATAACCAGTTTGCTTTCTTGCATTTCTTTTCCCGGAGTACCCGGGTTTGATCCCGACCTCGGCGGCTGCGTTTCGATGGAGGCGAAACGAAGAGGCGTCCGTGTGCAGTGCGATGTCAGCGCACGTTAAAGATCCCCAGATGGTCGAAATTACTCCGTAGCCCTCCACTACGGCTCCTCTTTCTTTCTGTCCACTTTCACTCCCACCTTCCTCCCTTCCCTTACGGCGCGGTTCAGGTGTCCACAGCTACAAGTGTGACAGATACTGCGCCTTTCCCTTCCTGTGAACCCCTTATTATTATTATTCTTTTGCTTTGGAACTACCTTAGTAGCAACTTCTTGTATTATATCACGCACATCAGTCCACATCTCTTCAGGCTCTCTGTCTTCTAGATTTAATTCTTGAAACCGATTCCTCATTTCAACAGCATATTCTGATGGAATTAGATCCAGATCATACCTTAAAGGCCTTCTAGTTTTCTGCGTTTTCCTCAATCGAAGCTTAAATTTGGCAACAAGAAGCTGATGATCGGTGCCACAATCGGCCCCAGGCCTTGTTTTTACTGCTTGTATAGCGCTTCTCCATCTCTGCTGGCAAATAATATAATCAATATGATTCCTGTACGGACCGTCCGGTGAAGTCCATGTGTACAGGCGCCTCTTGTGCTGTTGAAAATGAGTATTCGCAATGGTCAGGTTATGTTCTTGACAAAACTCTACTAGCCTCTGGGCAGCTTCATTTGCCTCACCGTGACCGAACTTGCCTGTAATTCCGGATATTTCTTCACTTCGCACCTTAGCATTCCAGTCTCCAATGAGAAAAAGGACGTCTGATGAGGGAGGGCGGTCTAAAAGGCATTGCAGGTCAGTGTAAAATCTCTCAACGTCAGCTTCTTCAGCAGTAGTGATCGGTGCATAGACTTGGGGCGCTGCGGTCGCCGACGGGAGGGGACGTGCTTCTCATCGGCCCCTGCTATTATGCCAATTAACGCAGTGTTAATTTACAGTTACCGCGATATATTTGGTACCAAAGTGTGCGCGAAGGTGCGGGGCATCGACCGGTACCAGTTTTGACCAAGCGGTACGTGATTCCCTCGATTTACGAGGACTTTTCTCTGGTGCGGTGCGGACTTTTTTCTAAGCCTAACGTCGGCCTACCACGAGTACGGCCACCGGTGGCGACGGGCCCGGCCGCTAGGCCTAACCCGGCGACGAGTACGACCAAGATGGCGTCCGAAATGGAAGTGGCCACGTCGATGGAAGACAACATGACGTCAGCACCGAGCATCGGCAGTCTCGGCGGGCGTACGTGCATTGAAGTTCAAGGAGACGACATTACACCGGAAGAAGTCGAAGGCTGGTCGGCCTCCGGCAAGCGCGTCAAGCAGATCATGGCCGGCAAAGAAAACGGTGAGTCCGTCGCCATTACTCGCCAGTCTAGACCCAAAACTAGGGCCAGCTTTGCTTAGAGAGTTGCAGCCTCGGTAACGAAAGCGGCGAGGATGCCGATGGATATGCCGAAGGAAGACACTAAGATAGTCATGAGACCACGGGGAGGTCTCAACGTAGCGAGAACTGAGGTTTCAATAATTATGTCGGCCGTCATGACGGCGGCTCGGGTAACGAAGGAAGAAGCCAAAGCAGACACTATCTGCACGAACACGCAGCAAAACATCATCGTGGTCAGCACCCCGGACGAGAGGCGTGCCACGCTGTACTCTAAGGTCAAAACCCTTAACGTAGGAGACAGGACATACGAAGTCAGCGCCGACCGAACGGCGCCGGACGGCACGGTCAAGGGAGTCATCCGAGGCATAGCCGTAGACGACACCCCGGAGGAGATAGCCGAAAACATCGTGAACCCGTGCAACCCCCTAGCGGTGGAGGCGCACAGAATCGGCAATACAACCACGGTGATAGTACTCTTTGCAGGAGAGAAAGTACCGAACTACGTCAAGTATGGCTCGATATTAGTCAGGTGCGGGCTTTACCGCAAGCACTTTGACGTGTGCAGGCAATGCGGCAAGATCGGCCATAGAAGAGACGTATGCCCGAATCCCAACACCAGAGTATGCTTCGGCTGCGGAATCGCGAACCCCAGCGAGGATCACAAACGCGAATGCAAGCCCAGGTGCAGGCTCTGCGGGGGACAGCATCCAACGGGCGAGAGGGAATGCAAGAACAAGTACAAGATGCCGTATGTGCTCAAAAAACGGCAATGGGAACGCAAGATGGAAGCCAGGCAGCAACAACTGGATTCGAAAAGCTTTCCGTTGCTGCGAGAGCCGTCTGCCGAGAGACCCCGCGGAGATTCGAGGCAGCGCGACAGCAGCCGCAAGAGGGACAACAGCAAGGGAGGCAGGAGCGCCAGCCGCCACAGACCGTCGCAATCGGGGGAAAGAGTCGCCTGGGCCGAAACAGTCAAGGCAAACATGGCAGAGAAGAGACAACCACCGGCGCAAAATGCCACGAAGAAGTTCCAAGAAGAGAACGGGGTGGTAATAAAAGCCCTAAGAGACGAGAACGAGAAGCTAAAGCAGAGAATCGCCGAACAGGACGCAACCATCAAGGAAATCAACGCGAAGCTAACGACATTAATTGCGATGCAGCAAAAGCAGTAGCTGCTGCCGAAGCCCGCACAAGAGAGGAAACAAGAAGAGATAACCGAGGACGAACCAGCGGTCGAGGTGGACCCGAGAGCCACGAAAGCGGCGGGACCGGCTCCCAAGAGGAGAGCCATAGAGGGCGCCAAGGAACGAAAGACAATGGAGAGAATCGAAAAACAGGACGACAGACTCGATCGTCTTGAGGCGATCAGCAAGGTAACCAACGAAAGCCTTACTGCGCTCGCGCAAACGGTTCAGCAGATGACAGCGAACATACAGAGCATGATCCAGAACATGATCCAGAACATGATGGCGCAAACGCAAGCACAGCTGCAGACGCAGATACAGGCAGAAATACAAGGTATGGAAGCACAGATCATCGCCAAACTGCAGCAATCATGGACGGGACAGCACGTACAGCAACATCCACACCACCAGTGAGAGACCTCTTGGTCTAGCACTGGAACTGCAACGGCTTTACCGGCAAGAGAGCGGTGCTGCAGCAACACTTGCAGCAGCTAACGAGGAAACCAGACGTCATAATGATTCAAGAAACACACAGCGAAGAGACGCCGAGACTGCCGGGCTACCGATCGCACAACAGCCCGCCGAGCAAAAGGGACACGTCCAAGGGCAAGGGCAGAGGGGTCTGCACCTTCGTTAGGAAAGGGATCACCTTCGTGGAACACGAAATGATCGGCAGAAGCGCCATCGAACACTGCACGGTGGAAGTAATCACGGGCAAGAAAAGGAAGGAGAGCACTTTCCTGGTGAACGTCTACAGGAATCCGTCCCGCGGACAACAGAAATTCAAGGCACTGCTCCGCAAGGCAACTTCAGTCGCGGGGAGTAATACGCTCGTAGTGTGCGGAGACTTTAACGCTCCGAGCCAAGACTGGGGCTACCACAGAACGACGGTCAAGGGGAGAGAGCTGATGCAAGACGCTACCGACGTCGGACTGAACCTAATCACGGATTCGGCCTTTCCCACCAGGATCGGCACATCTGTTACGAGAGACGCAACTCCGGACCTTACCTTCGTCAAAACTGACGGAGGATCAAGAGAAGCGAAATGGAGAAACACGGGCCAAGAGCTGGGCAGCGATCACTACATCGTGGAGGTCGTCGTACCGCTCGAAGGCCAAGGCAACACCGGCATAAGGAAGCATCGCATTACGGACTGGGACGCCTTTCGAAAGGCGCTATCCGCGGTGCAAGTGGACATTACGGACATCGAGCAATGGGCGGCCAACGTCGTTGAGACGACAGAAGGAGTCACCAAAGAGCTAGAGACGGACGAACGGATAGACAAGATGGACAGTCGGCTGGCCCACCTGATAGAAGCCAAGCAGTCCATAAAGGCGAGGTGGCAGAAGGGACGAACCAACCGAAGTCTAAGGAAGAAGATCGCCGAGCTCAACAGGCAGATCGAGGTCCACTGCAGGGTGCTATGCACCCAACAGTGGAACGAGGCCTGCAACGAAGCCGACGGACAGATGCACAAGGGCAAGACGTGGAACATGCTGCGGCACCTCCTCGACGAAACCAAGACCAAGGGCCACCAACACAACAACCTGGCCAGGATCCTACACAAGGCAATCTGCGAACACGGGGAAGACGAGGTCAAGCGGCGCTTGGACGCCAAGTACCTGCCGACCACCCCCACGGAAAGACACCCGGATTACCAAGGCAAAGAGAACGAGACGCTAGATCGCGACATCCAGACCTGGGAAGTCAGAGTTGCCCTGCAGGATCTCAATGGAAGGTCTGCCGCGGGTCCCGATCGAGTGACCAACAGAGCGCTCAAGAACCTCAACGAAGCGGCCATCGAAACGCTCACGAACTTCTACAACAAGTGCTGGCAAGAAGGAAGGCTACCCAAGCAATGGAAAGCAGCCAAGACGATCCTCATCCCCAAGCCTGGCAGGCCGCCCAACATAGAGAACCTCAGGCCGATCTCGCTCACTTCGTGCGTGGGAAAGGTCCTCGAGCACGTTCTCATGAACAGGTGGCAGCGTTACCTGGAAGAATCGGAGTTTTACCCAAATTCCATCATCGGGTTTCGGAACAAACTCGGGACGCAAGACGCCATGATCTTACTGAAGAACGAGATCATCGACGATACGACGGGCACCAAGGACAACAGAGCCGTACTCGGGCTGGACTTGCAGAGCGCCTTTGATAAAGTGAGGCACTCGGCTATCCTGGCCCAAGTATCTAGGCTAAACATGGGCAGGAGGACATACCAGTACATCAAAGACTTCCTGACGGAACGGACCACCGAAATCTGTGCGGGAGACCTGCAGCTCGGAGAGAAGAAGCTGGGCAGCATCGGAACTTCGCAGGGGTCGGTAATCTCCCCGCTACTCTTCAACCTCGTGATGATCGGGGTGGCCACCCGGCTAGAAAGAGTAGCGGGAGTCCGGCCCACCATCTACGCCGATGACGTTACGCTATGGGTACCGGGAGGAAGCGACGGACACATCGAGACAACGCTGCAAGAAGCGGTCAACGCCATCGAGGAGCAGCTGGACGGGTCTGGACTCGTTTGCTCTCCGGCCAAGTCAGAACTGCTGGTGATTCCCCCGAAAGGATCGGGCAGGAAGAGAAAGAATATGGAAGTCAAGTACGAGCGTCCCAAGATCACGGTCAAGACGGCGGGAGGACAAGTAATACCGGAGGTCGAGAAGATTCGAGTACTCGGGCTGCTCATCCAGCGAAACCGAGCCAACGGTGAAACGGTCAACAAGCTCGCGGGCAAAGCGGCTGCGGCAATGAGACTCATCAAGAGGGTGTCCAACAGAAAAGCAGGGATGAAGGAGGAGAGCCTGACTAGGCTCGTTCAATCCTTCGCAGTTAGCCACATAACGTACGTGGCCGCCTTCCACAACTGGAGGCCGAGTGAACGTAACAAGATAGACGCCACCATACGCAAGGCGTATAAGGCGGCACTCGGTCTCCTCGGGGGCACGAGCACCGAAACATTCATGGCGCTGGGAGTCCACAACACGCTGGACGAAATAGCCGAAGCACAGAGAACGGCGAAACTCGAGCGTCTCTCTGAAACGAGAACCGGAAGACAGATACTGCGGGACCTTGGCCTCGAACCGAGGGAAGGCAAGCAGCAGAAAGACGTACCTATACCAGATAGCATCAACAGAAAGCTCAGGGTCTTCCCGATCCCGAAGAACGTGAACCCCGAGCACAACAGGGAGCGGAGGTTGGCGAGGGCCAGGGCTCTCGTAGACCTCCACGCCAGAGAAGAAGGCGCCGCCTACGTGGACGCGGCGGAGTATCGAGGGAACACCAACGCATACGCGGCGGTGGTTGTCGGGGCATCGACGGGTGCAACGAAGACCGCGGTGAGCGTCCGGACTAGAGAAGCGCACCGGGCGGAGGAGGTGGCCATCGCCTTGGCCGTTTCCGACCCCGGATGCACTACAGTGTTGTTTGACTCTAGAACGGCAGTGAAGAACTACGCCAAGGGTAGGGTATGTAGTGAGGCCGCGCGCATACTGCGCAAGGCCGAAGACATCGGACGCAAAAGTCCTGTGGTGATCAAGTGGTTTCCGGCCCACATGGGCAGTGACGTTTCGGAACGCGGAAACGTGAACCACAACGAGACGACCAACTCGGCCGCGCGAGGACTAACCAACCGCGCGGCTGCAAGCACGGCCGACTCGGGGTCTTGGTCGCGGCGCAGTGCCAAGGACAAGATGACCACCTTCAACGAAATAGTGAAATGGTACAGACTGAACAGACAGACTATGCCGCCACCTCACCCGGGGCTTACCCGGAAGGAGGCAGTGTTATACAGACAGTTACAGACGGGATCCCTGCTCACCCCGGTGCTAGCTAAGCACATGTGTCCGAGTGTGCACGCGAGCGACATGTGTAGACTGTGCGCGAAGGAGAGAGCCACCGCGGCTCACATCCTTTGGGACTGTAGCGTAAATCCGCGCGAAGCCAGCGAGAAGAAGACGATCCCGCCGCAGCTAGAGGCTGCAACGAGGAGCTGTGATCAAGAGACACAACTCAAGGCCGTCCAGCAGGTCTCGGCAGCTCTAGAGAGGCAGCGACCGAGCGAAACTGAGGAGAGGGGGGGCAGCACCCCCAAGAAGGGGGCGGCGGCCCTCTCGAACCCGCGGAAGTAGCGAGGGACGTAACAAGACCTCAAGGAGCACAACGCACGAGACTGACGTAGTGGCCGCGTCACGGTAAAAGCTTGTCCTCCCTGCTTGGAGGGAGCCTAAACGATTCTGCAGGCATTTTAAATAAAAGTTGTTCTCTCTCTCTCTGCATAGACTTGGATAACTGTTATGTTGAAAGGCTGACCTTGGATCCGAAGGGAAATCATTCGGTCGTTTTTGGGGTTGTACCCTAGCACTGCTTCGCTCATTCTTCTATTTACTATGAGAGCGACTCCATTCCTTCTCCTGGATTCGTGCCCACAATAAAAGACGTAGTGGTCGCTGGAATTAAATTCTCCCATTCCGGTCCTCTTGAGCTCGCTGATACCCAAGATATCAATGTTCAATCTGTCCATTTCTCGCTTGACAACATCCAATTTACCTTGCATCATATATCTTACATTCCATGTTGCTATGTGATATATTTCCTTGCAACATCGGACTTTCCGGTCGCTTCCCGACACATCCACAACTGAGCGTCCTTTTGGCTTTATCCCAGCCGCTTCATTCGTTCTGGAGCTACTAGGAATCGCCCTTTGTTCATCCCCACTAACATGTGGGACGCCTTCCAACCTGGGGGGCTCATCTTCCGGCGCCAAATCATTAATGCTATTGTGACTGGTCATACGTTTTTCTTGGCAGGAAATACTTGAGTGGGTTGCCATTACCTTCTCCAGTGAATCACATTTTGTCAGAACTCTCTGCTGTGACCTGTCTATCTTGGGTGGCCCTACAGAGCAGAGCTCACGACTTCATCGAGTTTTGCAAGCCCCTCCGCCACGACAAGGCAGTGATCCATGAAGGGGAGGAACCTAGTACCAGTATTCAAAAGTGGCAATAAACATTATTGCGAAAAGTATCGCCCGATCTCATTAACTTGCATATGCTGCAAGATCCTTGAGCACATTATCGCATTGCGTATGTACATTTGCTTAGAATCTAATAAATTCTTTTTCTCGGACAGCATGCATTTAGAAAGAGTTTTTCCTGTGAGACGCAGATATTTGAATTCCCCACTGACCTACATTTCAACATGAACAGTAACTTAGACAGATTTTATATTTTTGGACTTTTCTAAGGCATTTGATCGTGTAGCGCACTGCCGACTAATAGCTAAACCTTCTGCCGTCAAATTAGATTCACTAACTTTATCATTGGTCCGTAACTTTCTTTCCAATCGCCAGCAGTTCCCCGTTGTTATTAATTATTCCTCTCCTTCCTCCTACGTCACATCAGGTGTGCTGCATGGAAGAGGCCTTGGCGCATTACTCTTCTTGATTTATAATAATGACCTGCCGAATAACTCTCATCATGTACAGAAGTATTTGCTGATGATTGCATCATCTTTCGTGCAATAAAGAACACTGAAGACCACATTTTACTTCAAAATGATCTAAACCGCGTTAACGACTGGTGTAAAACGTGGCTGATAACCTTGAACACTTCGAAATGTAACTTAATTTCTTTCTCACGGAAATCAGCGAATTTGAAATTTTTCTACCGTATTAATAACGTTACATTGGCTCGGAGTACACGGTACAAATACCTAGGTGTCCACCTCACTCTAGGTCTTTGTTGGGCAGATCATATAACGACCATTTCTGCTCACGATTCCAGGTCATTGGGATTTTTTCGCCGCAACATGCAAAACACATCTCACTTTTGTAGATTGGCCTACATAACTTTTGTTCGTCCGCTCCTAGAGTACGCCTACTCCATATGGTCACCTCATCAGAAATATTTACTAGAGAAGTTGGAAGCAATACAAAACAGGGCTTGTCGTTTCATCTCACGTAATTATAATTTCCAGTTCAGAATAACCGAGCTCAAGCTTGAACGTTATCTTCATCCGTTAAAAGTCCGTCGAGATATCGCCCTTCTATCTCTTTTTCATAAATACGCCCATGACACTTGGTCATCCCTAAGTCATCTACAATGTCCCTCCTACCTATCGCATAGATTGCATAACGACTACGGCTATGCTCGCGTTTACGGCAGTTCTAAGGCTTTTAACTTCTCATCACTCCCGCGCGCCATCCCTCTGTGGAATGATCTTCCGAATAGCATCACGTCGCTCCGCAATCACGACGCGTTTCGCGAACATCTACATATCATGTATGTTCCCGTCATTTATGTGACTATTTCTTGAAGGGGCTGTAGTGGTGCGCAGTAGTTCTTTGTTATAGTTGAATCTACATGTTTTTTTGTTTTTTCTTTTTGCATCTGTATGATACCTTGAAATCTTCTCGCTTGCGCTACATAATTTGTTGCTTAGTGCTTCTTTTAACTCCGTCTGCATTGTGATATATTGTTTGTTACGTTTATACATCTGTATACTTACCACTGTTTTCCTTTACTTGCGATTGTGATTTTGTTTCTTAACCCACTTTGCGGATATCATTGTATTTGTCGCTCCTTACACAATGCTTCTCTGGAGGCCTGTCTGGAGCTAGTATCCTATCATGTACTTCGAGCAATATGTATTCACAGTCACATGGAAGTTTACGCAACAGCCTATGTGCTTGGAACGAAATAGTTCTCAGTCGCACTGAAGCCGACTACCAGGGTGTGCTCATTTGTTTGAGGTGACTACGGCGTGATGGGAGGGTTGTTAGTGGAGAACGTGCGTATTTACCTACAGAGCATCTACAGCGCAAAAGCGTGAAGCAACGTTAGAGGGAATTAATGATGAATATAAATCATGATGTAAAAAAGAGCGCGAAAACACAAATGTGAATATAAATGTTGAATAAGTTATCAATAGCTGGTAGAATAAAAGAGCTTCAACACAAAAATGTTTTTTTTTTATAGAATCGGTTCACACCACCTGAAATAAGCTGATAGTTCCTTTTTTTTTTATTGATCTTTGTTCCTT
Source organism: Amblyomma maculatum (assembly GCF_055883805.1). NCBI lineage: Eukaryota > Metazoa > Arthropoda > Arachnida > Ixodida > Ixodidae > Amblyomma > Amblyomma maculatum. The sequence continues at coordinate 140,199,207 of NC_139346.1, forward strand.
GGTTTAAGAATGCGTCTTTTTCCTTAAGTCGTCTTTGTGGCTACCTTATCCAAAATTTTCATTTCTATCTGTAATGATTGCAGCAAATTCTGAAAAGCCGCAATGTGCCAAACCGAGCAGCCGCCACACTAAGCAAATGTCTAAGTATTGGATGTGCTACAATAACACGAAAAAGCATCAAAGAGAATGCTATCTGAAAACATACTACTATGACAATGTCACTAACACATGTAAGTTCCTTGGCTATGAGGGATGTGGAGCTAATGGCAATAATTTTCCATCTCAAGAAGACTGCATCGATCACTGTCGGTAAGTGCGTGAATAATATGTTAATAGCTCGAGATTTGAATGCCCTACCGCACCAAATGAGAGAGGTAGTTTTCACAAAAGGAATTGGTGTGCCCAAGAGAAACATATCGAACACATGTTTTTGAGCAGCTTTGGGGTCACTGCACGCCTCAATACCTAGACCAATATATTATGGCGCTGTCGTCATTGCGAAAATCAAAGGGGCCACCAAAGATAGAAAAAAGGATCAGAGCAATGACGACCTCTAGGAAAGTTAACTAGGATAATGCCAAGCTATATTATTCTTCTGTTGCACTGCGTTGTTTCGTGGTTGTACAAAATTTGCCCTATTTCAGTATTTGTGCAGACACTATTGTACAGATTCAACCAAATCATTCTTAAGCCTCCAACGTTTTTGTAGCAACATCTGTTATTTCTAAAGAACGTTGCTTGCTTGCACCGAGTTCTTACAGAAATCGGCAGTTCGAGCTAGATACGTCAGTGTTACGGGAACGGATTAGCCGTAGTCTGTGAAATCTTGTTAGAAGCGTGTTGAACATTGTTTTTAAAATTGTACGTAACAGATTTATTCGCCAACACGATTGCTGTGGGAGTATTAAAAAAGTTAGTTCTAACACGAATGTCAAGTGCAAGTCAGTGCTTGTTCCGTTTAGGCTTGTTCACCACCCCAAGACCGAGTGAAGCCAAGCTTTCCAGAAGACAGGGGGAAGGTAATAGAAGTGACAAAATGTATTAAAGCATCAGAAAAGCACAAAATGTGTTATTTAGGTTCCGGAGGTTCGAACATATGTAACCATGAGGTATATCACGTCATGTGAACTCGCATATCATTGGTTATGTGGCAAGAGTGGTAATCAGAATGTGCGTGTGCAAAAGAACGTGTGCTTGTCCTACGTTGAGCGACGATCGCGGTTAGGATATGTCTCTCTGTAGTTTTATTAATTTTCGTAATGCTCAGCTATTGGCTCTTTAGAGGCTGCGGCGTGTTCTATTAAGATTGGATTTGTTCAGTTCATGGAGAGCGGTGCGATGTTAGTTTTGCATGCACTTTGGTGAACAAACACAGTATGCGTGAACAGATGTACACCGCAGGAAGACACAATAATGCAGGTTGCAGTAAAAGGCTTCGATTAGAATGCTATGCCGTAAAACTTTCCGGTAGTTGGTTTTCTATATTGCAAATAGCGTAATATGCATTGTTAAAATTGAGTCGTATATTGACCCTAAACTAGTTTGCTTCGAGCCCGTGGCTCTGGGCGATCTTGTGAGCAACCAGTGGCCCGGAGTTGCGCTAAAGGCTCTGACCTGGCCATTATAGCCACCTACAGCTCTATAGAAGGGATTGATACTAGGTCAGCCGGCGGTGGCGTTTTTTTTTGCAACTCCACAGAATGTGATCATATGCGGCTATCTTGCCGCATAATTTGCAAGTTGGATTGTATTGCTCTAATAGCATCTAGTATGCCACTGCTTTCCCTGATATCACTCCTTTAAACTTTGTACTTTATTCAATAAAATAATGTAGCCCATTTCAAGGGATACAGCAGAAGTGGGTACATAAGATGTCATATAAGGCATACTTCAAGGGGACGTAACAATACATTGTCGCGACGCCGGACGCACAGGCCCGGAGCCGAGAGTAGCGTTGACCGGTGAGGCGTCGAGGAACCGCGGGGACGAGGAGCTTTCAGTTTATTTACATCTGTAAACTTTAGAGATTTCAGGAGGAAGTCCTCTCCCAGTGTCAGACACAAGGTTTTCTTCTCTTTGGGTTCCCTATGTCCCTAAGCATGGAATTAGTTCATCTTCGGCACGGGCCAATCGCAAAGCGCCAGGTGACAGTTTGCGCACTGCATCACTGAGCCCCGCCCCGCACATTCTCGCACGTGTGCCTCAAAATTTAACATGGTCTATTCCTAATGACTACGTTATTAATAACGCTAACCGCATGTTAGGATACCTACGTCGAAATTTCTCTGCCGCTCCCTCATCTCTTAAGCTTTTACTGTATAAAACACTTATACGTCCTAAACTTGAATACGCATCATCAATATGGGACCCTACACATGAAAACCTCATATATTCCTTGGAACTAGTCCAAAATAATTCCGTCCGCTTAATTGTTTCAAATTACAATCGTACGGCAAGCATCACAGCCATGAAATCTAACGTTTCACTCTCACCGTTACAATCTCGCCGTAAAATTGGTCGCCTAACGCTATTTCACAAGCTATATCATCACGTTGCGCTTCACGACTGTTTCATATCACCCCCAGAATATGTTTCACATCGCATCGATCACCGCCACAAGGTTGGCATCCGAACATGCCACACCAAACCTTCTTTTCAGTCATATCTTCCCCGCACATCTGTAGAATGGAACCGCCTTCCCCCCGATATTGCAGCCATTTCAGATAACAAAACCTTTCATGACGCAATAGCTAACAATGTTTATTCTGAAGGAATTTGATCATATGTTATATCTGTTTTCCCTGTGTTGTGTAAATTGATTTTATTTTATTTACGCTTTGTGAATGTTGTTTGTTTTATTCTGGAGGAACTTTAATTTGTACTACTTGTTTTCACTGTACTATGCTCATTGTTCTCTATCATAATTAACCCACTCCCCTCTGTAATGCCTTTGTCCCTGAAGGTACAATAAATAAATAAATAAATAAATAAATAAATAAATAAATAAATAAATAAATAAATAAATAAATAAATAAATAAATAAATAAATAAATAAATAAATAAATAAATAAATAAATAAATAAATAAATACACGTGACGCCAGTTCACAAGCGACCCCCCCGTTGTTCTATCCTCACGGCTGAGAGTCAAGGTGCCTCTTTTTTTGTCCGTTCTGTCCGGCGCCCTGTGGTTTTCGCCCTCAGCGGCAAACACTTCAACCAGCAGGCCAGACCTCGTGCGAAGCCAGCAATGGCTTTTCTCTCCGCTTTTGTCCAACGTCGAGTACCGTAAGCCGACACCACGCGGCTCCGACGACGGATCCTTGCTCCACCGCCGCCCCTCTGTAGGTCATTAAGAGGCCAGGCTCTTTTTGGGAAGTCAGGCTGTTTCTTCACAAAGCGACCAAATCGGTGCTTCGGAAAGGGCATGGGTGAGGGCAGCGGTTGTTGAGGCGTGCGTGCAGACCGGGTGGACATCTGCAAACGAAACTTGCTGAGATGCCCGTGGTGCGAACGCAGACACACCGACATTTTCTGAGCAATAAATTAACTCGGCCACATCTCCTCCTCCGGCGAGATCTCGGACGGCGAGGAGTTTGCGCTGCTCGACGTTAGATATCAGCTTCTTCGTACGGTGTTTGGGCCACTGCTAAACCACAAAGACTGGTGCCACAAACCAAGCAAGCGCCAGAAAAAGCTCTCGAGCTCCCAGGTTATCGCATGATAAACACAATCTCTGCCCAGTATCATATTTACGCACCCTGTCACACTACTGCCATCCCTTTTCTGTCTCATTCCCTTTCTTCTGTTCACAAAAAAACAACAACTACAAATTCGCTCACTTATGAAAACTGCTAAGAAACATTCAGTGCAACAATACCTAACTTAAACGGTTATTAGAACAGTACAGGATACATTTGTATCTTCCTCGTTCTCGGAAGCGGTAAAAGGATTAGCATGCATGGCTCAAGCCATCTACGTTAGCATTTGCTTTTCTCTTTTTGTACCGCACTCTAAAACTCAAATCTTGAAGCGCAAGGCTCCATCTCAACAGTCGGGGATTTTTCCCCGACATTTGCAAAAGCCATGTTAGTGGGCAGTGGTCTGTCACAAAAACGAACGGGGTTCCATAGAGGTAGCAAGCCACTTTTTGGGATGCCCAAACAAGGCAAGCGCACTATTTTTGGCATACACTTTAGTCCTCTTCTCTTCCCGTTAGCTATCTGCTGGCAAATAGCACAGTATGTTCATTTCCGTTTTCATCTACTTGACAGAGAATTACTCCCAATCCACGGTTACTTGCGTCATATTGAACGACATATGGCCTGCCATATCTCGGCGCACGCAGTACAGGAGAGCAAGATAGGGCTGCCTTGAGCGCTTGAAAAGCATTGTCTATTTCTTCGCTCCAACGAACTCTCTCTGGCGCGTTTTCTTGTAGGGCATCTGTCAAGAAAACTGCAAGTTCTGAGTAGCGTTCCAACTCCTCCTTCAGTATCTTCTGCTGATGCGGAGTCATTCTGCAAGGCCGCAACCTATCCGGTACCTGGGTGGCCAGCTCATTATTATGAGCAACGAGCGCTGTCCGCCTCGGGTTTTCAGAGAATAGGCAGTCATACTCGAAAATGATGCCTTGCAAGTCAGCCTTTTTCGTTTCAGTCAGGCCCTCAGCCGGCGCTACTGCTCTCATAACTTCATCAGCCTCAATACTTTATCTAGGGCTGCCCAACTGAGGAATCGCCGCGAATAATTCCTCACTGACGATAAAAACCACGTTTACTATCTGATTCTCGCTCACTTATCGTTTCATGAGGTGGTGGTGATAGATCATAACATCTTGACGCCTTCGGTTCCGCTTTATTACGTAGTTCGTATCTGAAATCTTTTTCACCAATTGGAAGCGGCTCTTCCCATTGAATTTCGAGTTTTTTCGCTCGCGATGGACACAGGACAAGGACTTGATGACCTTCTCGATACGACTACAACTTTTCATTTCGGTCGAAGTAACTTTTCGCCCGAGTCTGTGCCTCTGTGTTGGCTGTTTCCCACACATCTTTGAGACTTCCATCTTCTGCCTGCTTCTTAATGAGTTTTTTTCTGGTCACCTTTCTGAGAATTTGATCGTGCGACACTGATGACGGAAGTACTGAAACCCCTCACAATTGCTTTCCTCACTTTCCGATTGCCCTGTATTGTCTGAACTGACTCCCGTTTCTTTCTCATCGGAGTGCGACGGGGCCTGCTGATTTTCAATTGCCCCTTCACTGCTCTCTTGTTCACCGCGGCTCTGCAAGGTCAGAGACTGTGCACGCGCGTCATCTCTTTCGTCCTGTTCTGAGTCAACCTCTTTCGTCTCTAGCGTGGCAGCAAGGGAACACGCCTTAGCTCTTGTGAGCGCCTGAATAACTCCCTCTTTCAAGCTTTTCCCTTGGACTCTCAGAAGCTGGTCCGTTCGGTTAGAAAACAAGTAGGGGTACTGCGGTGGCAGCTTGTTTGAAACTGCAGCCTCACTACGAGCTTCACCGAAAGGCCCAGTGATCACGACTGCCGCTAATGGAAGGCAAACTCTAGATTCCTCCAGAATCAGCTTTATCCACGTGCGTTTACCGCTGTACTGCTTTTGTTCGACGTAATCAGATGTACAAGGGCAATTATTGCTCCACTGTCTCTGAGCACTCGGCGTTTTTTTCATTAACAGTCAAATAAAACAGATAATGACTGAGTAGTTCATAATTCGTCACCGAATTGCAAGCATATGTAAATGTAACTTTCTGTTTTCGACACCTGGGCACCGATGGGCACCGATGTGCCCATCGGTGCCCAGATTCTTTGCAGTTATAGCAGACTGGTGGTTTGCGCGCTTGAAATATCGTCTTTTGTAACCGGTCGTGCGCTCCCTTTTTTTCAGGCCCACTTTCTGACTTTTCAACACTACTAAGTGTTTTGGTAGTGTCCGTTGACACATTTTTCAGCTTAGATCCTGAACTGCACTGGCGCTTTCTCAGTTCTGACCTTATCACGCTATTTCCCTTACCAGTCGGCATAGCGGGAGAAAGCTCCTCTCGCACCCCTCGGCGGAAGACGTATTCGTCCGCAAGTTCTGCCGCTGCTCGCACCGAGCTGACGGTCGCCTTGTCCTGAATCCAAATTTTCATTGCCTCTGGAACTTTAGAAAGAAATGCTCGAAGGCAATAATTTCCTTAGCTTTGAGGTACTGATTATTGGCTTTGGCGCCTACCATCCATTCCGTGAGGTTTGCCTTTAACTCATAGTGAAACTCTCCATGCTAGCACCTTGTCTTTTAGTAATGCTTCCCTGTCTGAAAGCCTCTGACGAAAGACGAAATATCTTCAGAAGGCTCTCCTTAACTTACCGTAGTCGTCAGAGTCCTCCGCAGAGAGTCGAGCAATTACATCAGCTGCGTCGCAAGGCAGCAAGCTTAACAATCGCCGCGGCCAACAGCTGCGACCAAACCTTTTCGCACGTTCTCTGGAAGTTCACACGATAGAGGCCCATGTTCTGCCCAACATTGAATGGCTGCAATAGCTTTGATAGATCATACCGATGTTGTCGGACCGCTACCTCAACTCCTTGAACAACGCTCGCCTTCCTGAGCTCAACGTGCAGGCGGAATTTCTCTACAGCAAGCTCTAATTGCTTTTTATCTTCCTTCTGGGATCTCTGAATATCCAACCATGCCTCTTCTTTTTCTGCACTCTCGGCATCTGAACTTTCTATTGCCACAATGACCTCATGCTTTGTCATTTCAGGGCCAACCTTGATGCCTAGCTCCTTCCCCAGACTCACAAGTTGAGATTTGAGCAGTTTTTCCAAATACATGACAGCAGTGTAACAATACCCTGGCCTCCACTTAGAAGTACTTCAATTTATGCTTCGGCGGCTGACCTCCCTAGAAATATTACCCCTCTATCTTATTAGCCTGGGAACTCAAAAGCAATGCCAGCACTCACCAGTCCGCGACTGCCAGTCTCCGTGATCTCGGTGGGCTCTTCTTCATCAGTCAGCCAGGTTCCATCCCGCCACGCTGCCAATCAGTTGTCGCTACGCCGGAAGCACAGGACCGGAGCCGAGGAGAGCTTTGACCGGTGAAGCGTCGAGGAACCGCGGAGACTAGGGGCTTTCATCAGGGCTGAGTACAAGTAGTTTATTTACATCTGTACACTTTGGAGATTTCAGAACGAAGCCGTCTCCCGATGTCATACGCCAGGTTTTCTTCTCTTGAGTCTTCCTATGTCCCTAGGGAGTGAATTAGTTCATCTTCGACACGGGCCAATCGCAAAGCGCGAGGTGACAGTTTGCGTACTATATCACGGAGCCCCGCCCCACACATTCTTGCACGTATGCCACTACACTTTAACACACACGACGCCAGTTCGCAAGCAATCCCCCGTCGTTCTATCCTCACGGCTGAGAATCAAGTTGCCTCTGTTTTTGTCCGTTCGCTCCGGCACCCTGTGGGTCTCCCCCTCAGCGGAAAACACTGCAGCCGGCAGGCCAGACCTCGCACGATGCCGACAAAGGTTTCTCCCTCCGCTTTTGTCCAACTTCGAGTACCGTAAGCTGACATCTCGCGGCTGCGACGACGGTTTCTTGCTCCGCCGCCGCCCCTCTATAGATAATTAACAAGCCAGGCTCTTCTTGGGTCTCAAAGCGACCAAATTGGTTCATAGAAAAGGCTATGAGTGAGGGCAGTGGTTGTTGAGGCGTGCGTGCAGACCGGGTGGACATCTGCAGACGAAGCTTGGTGAGACGCTCGTGGAGGGAACGCAGACACAGCGACGCCCTCTGAGCAATAAATTAGCCCGGACAGAATAACATAAACACAACACATAGTACCTTAAACTGCTACGACTGAAATTCCGACGCAAAACAGAAGTTTATGTGTGAACGAATGTTTCATGTAATGAGATCCAACGTCCCCCAGTGCGAGGAAACTATTTCAAAGCATTATTACGGGCAAAAAAGAGTGGGTATTAAGATTACGATGACTCTTAGTTGCTGATAGTTCTGAAGATGAGATAATCTGGTCTACTTTTAAAGGCAATTGGGAGAATGCGCGATAGAAGAGAGGAGCCTTGATGACTCAGATGTACAGCTGGATGAAGACGAAAAATGGAAGTTGTGGATAAATCTTACGGGTCTCCGTTGTAGAGGTTGGATTTGATCAATGTCTCTCTCCCTCCCTCTCTCTCGCTTTCTCTCTCTCTCTCTCTCTCTCTCTCTCTATATATATATATATATATATATATATATATACTGAACGAAGGCCAGGTCGAGACGCCAAAGTCGTGACGGCAAGGCAAGGTACGCCGAGTCAGCGTTTTAATCTGATGGTGAACCCAGGCGCGAGCCGGAGTTCTGGAGCCGGCGCCGCGGGACGATGAAGATGGTATGTACAAAAAAAAAGAAGAAGATTATGGTATGCACAAATGAAAGAAGATCCGTGGAAGGCTCACACAATCTTCCCGGGGGCCGGAAGCGGCCAGCCTGGCCGCTCCTAACCAACCGGTGCACCGCGGCGCACAAACGGCTTCAAGCGGGAGACATGAACAATTTCAGTTCCACGGTGGCGTCGATCGGCTGGGGGATCAACAGGTGTGACTTGGTAGTTCACGGGGGAAGTTTGGTTTATGATCTTGTAGGGGCCAAGATAGCGACGCTGAAATTTATCACTAAGGCCCGGGACGCGCAGTGGTGTGTAAAGCAGGACTTCGTCACTGGGACGAAAAGAGACCGCACGATGCATAGAATCGTAGCGACTCTTGCGGTCTTCCTGGCGCGCTTCTGTGTTGAGGCGGGCAAGATGATGGCATCTGGCTACACGGGATAAGAACTGGGATGGTACTGATGAGGAGTAGTCGGGCGTAGAGAAGAAGGAAGTGTCGAGCATTGTAGTGCGACGACGGCCAAAAACAAGGAAAAACGGAGAGTAACCGGTGGTCCGCTGTACTGCTGTATTGTAGGCGAATGTGACGAATGGTAGAATAGTGTCCCAATTTCGGTGATCCGGTGTGATGTACATGGATATCATATCGGATAGAGTGCGATGAAATCGCTCAGTCAGACCGTTAGTCTGGGGATGGTAGCTTGAGGTTGTCTTATGAAGAGTGGATGACGCATGAAGAACTTCGGCAACGACTGTCGATAAGAAGGCCGTCCCGCGGTCACTTAGAAGCCCCCGAGAAGCGCCATGACGCAGGACAATTGATCGCAAAAAAAAAAAATTAGCTACCTCTTCGGCAGAACCAGTCGGTACAGGGGCTGTTTCAGCGTAGCGTGTAAGGTGGTCAACGGCTGTTATAATCCAATGGTTACCCCCATCGGAGAGAGATAGGGGACCATATAAGTCGATGCCGACTACGTCGAATGGCGTGGCGGGACATGGAAGAGGCTGTAGGAGGCCAGCGGGCGAAGAAGTCGGCCGCTAGCGGCGTTGGCACAGATGGCAGGAAGCGACGTATTTAGCTACGGTAGAAGATAGGCCGACAGATCTCTACAGATCTGTCGGCCTATACAGAGATCTATACAGATCTCTACAGTAGCCAAATTAGTCAGGACCGTAATGAGATTGGCGGTAGGGAAAAACAGTCCGAAGTTCCACCAGTGACGAAGGACGAGGTCAAGAAAGCACTAGAAACTATGAAAAGGGGGAAATCAGCCGGAGATGATCAGATAACTACAGATTTGCTGAAGGACGGGGGGCATATCGTGCTAGAAAAACTGGCCACCCTGTATACGCAGTGCCTGGTCTCATCGACGGTACCGGAACCATGGAAGAACGCAAACATTATCCTCATTCACAAGAAAGGAGACTCTAAGGACCTTAAAAATTACAGACCAATCAGCTTACTGTCTGTTACGTATAAGGTATTTACTAAGGTAATCACTAATAGAATCAGGACAACCTTAGACTGCAATCAAGCAAAATATCAGGCAGGGTTTCGGAAACGGTACTCTACTATCGATCATATTCATACCATCAATCAGGTGATAGAAAAATGCTCGGAATATAACCAGCCCTTATACATAGCATTCATTGATTACGAAAAAGCATTTGACTCAGTTGAAACCTCGGCGGTGATGCAGGCATTGCGAAATCAGGGAGTAGACGAGCCGTACGTGAAAGTGCTGGAAGATATATATAGTGGCTGTACAGCAACCATAGTTCTGCATAAAGAAAGTAACAAAATTCCCATACAGAAAGGTGTTAGACAAGGAGACACAATCTCCCCAGTACTATTCACAGCTTGTTTAGAGGAAGTATTCAGAGACTTGGAATGGGAGCAGTTAGGGATAAGGGTAGATGGAGAATACCTCAGTAATCTGCGATTTGCTGATGACATTGCCTTGCTAAGCAACTCGGGGGATGAACTGCAAATAATGATTGATGACCTAGACAGAAAAAGTAGAAAGGTAGGCTTGAAAATCAATATGCAGAAGACTAAGGTAATGTTCAACAGCCTCGGGAAGGAACAGCAGTTTACATTAGGTAGCGAAATACTGGAAGTAGTAGGCGAATATGTCTACTTAGGACAGATAGTAACCGCAGATCCGGACCATGAAAAGGAAATAACAAGAAGAATAAGATTGGGATGGAGCGCATTTGGCAAGTACTCGCAGATTATGACTAGCAGCTTACCGGTATCGCTCAAGAGGAAAGTATACAACAGTTGCATCTTGCCTGTACTCACCTATGGGGCTGAAACGTGGAGGCTAACCAAGAGAGTTCTACTTAAGTTGAGGACAACCCAGAGGGCTATGGAACGAAAAATGGTAGGGGTAACATTAAGAGATAGAAAGCGTGCAGACTGGGTCAGAGAAATAACTCAAGTTACAGACATTCTAGTGGAAATTAAGAAGAAGAAATGGACATGGGCAGGACATGTAGTGCGAAGAGAGGATAACCTATGGTCGCTGAGGGTAACAAACTGGATTCCAAGGGAAGGAAAGCGTAGCAGGGGGCGGCAGAAGGTTAGGTGGGCGGATGAGATTAAGAAGTTCGCAGGGGTCAAGTGGATGCAGGTAGCACAGAACCGGGTTAAGTGGAGAAATATGGGAGAGGCCTTCGCCCTGCAGTGGGTATAATCAGGCTGATGATGATGATGATGAAGATAGGCCAGGCCAAAAGAATCGTCTTTTCACGCGGTCTTATGTTTTGTCAAAACCGAGGTGACCTGCAGTAGCGTCATCGTGGAGGGCCGCTAGTATACGTGGGCGAAGCGCACGCGGCACGACTGGGAGCCAACGAGTTCCATCAGGGCAATACACGTAGCGGCGTAGTATGCCATCTTCGAGTTTGAAATTGCGAAGCTGTCGGCGAAGCCTAGCATTGGGCGGGTTCGAAGCGCCGTTGAGGAGGTAGATGATGGGCCGACAGTAGGCATCAGCTAATTGCTGCGAGCGAAGTGCGTGTTTTTGTTCAGAATCGTCCAAAGAAACTGTTGTGATATGCGTCGGGGGAAGAGATGGTCGGCTGTGGTCAGAGGTGGAAATTCGTTGCGAAGAAAAACAGCAGGCTGATTCCGTAAGTGGGCAGCGAGAAAGAGCGTCGGCGTCTTGGTGTTGGCGACCCGATTTATAAACGACGTCGAAATTGTATTCTTGCAGGCGTAGAATCCAGCGGCCAAGTCAGCCTGTCAAATTTTGCAGTGAAGACAACCAGCAAAGAGCATGGTGATCGGTCACAACTGTGAAATGCCGACCATAGAGGTAGGGGCGAAACTTTTGAACAGCCCAGACGACGGCACGACATTCCTGCTCGGTAATGGTGTAGTTTTTCTCAGCTGGAGTCAAGGTCCGACTGGCGAAGGCAATAACTTTGTCACGCGCAGTTGCATCGCGCTGCAGAAGGACAGCGCCAAGACCGTGACCACTGGCATCAGTGTGCAGAATGGTAGGAGCGCTGTCGCTGAAGTGGCCAAGAACGGGCACTGATGTGAGGGCGTGCTTTAGGTCGGTAAAAGCAGCGTTGCACTGTTCAGTCCACACGAAAGAGCTGCGCGCTTTAAGTAGTTCATGAAGTGGCGCAGCAATAGTTGCAAAATGCCTTATGAAACGTCGGAAATATGACGCCAGGCCGAGGAAACTGCGCAAATCTGCAGTCCGTTGCGGACGAGGAAAGTTCAAGACCGCGCTGATTTTATCGGGGTCTGGACGAATGCCGTCACGGCTAACCAGATGTCCCAATATTTTAATTTCCTTTTGTGCAAAGTGGCACTTCTTGGTGTTGAGCTGAAGGCCCGCTGAAGAAAGACACGTCAGGACTTCAATCAGGCGCGTGAGATGGTCGTTAAAAGTTGCCGAAAAGATAACAATGTCGTCCAAGTAACATAAACAGATTCTCCATTTTAGGCCACGAAGTACCGTATCAATCATTCTTTCAAATGTCGTTGGTGCGTTACGCAGGCCGAAGGGCATAACATTAAACTCGTAAAGTCCATCGGGAGTAGCGAACGCGGTTTTCTCTTTGTCGCCCTCATGCATTGGTATTTGCCAATAACCTGAGCGGAGATCCAAGGTCGAGAAATATTCGGCGCCTTGGAGAGAGTCAAGGGCGTCATCTATTCGCGGCGTCGGGTAGACATCTTTACGGATAATTTTGTTTAGTGCGCGATAAGCAACACAAAATCGTACCGATCCGTCTTTTTTTTTAAACTAATACTACTGGGGAAGACCATGGGCTTGTTGATGGATGAATAATATCGCGACGGAGCATGCCATTCACATTTTCTTCGATTACTTTTCGTTCCGAGAGAGAAACCCGATAAGGTCGGCGGCGTACGATCGAGTTACCTTCAGTAATAATGCGATGGTGTGCAACACTAGTCCGTCCCAGTGGAGGGGAAGTGGCATCAAAAATGGCTTGATGGGCTTGAAGCAATTTCAGCAATTCTTTGCGTTGGTGCGGCGTGAGGTCCGGACTGATTGTCTTCGACAGCATCGGAAGAGAGACGTGCGATGAATCACGTTGCTGAGGTAGCGGGGCGGTGAGCACCATCATGGACTTAGGGTGAGCATCCACTATGCATGGCAGGGAAGTTCCTTCAGTCAGCACGATGGATTCACGGGATGTGTTCGTGGCAGCTACTATTGTTGAGCCGCTGCGGAATCGTACAAGACTTGATGGGAAGGCGATTCCACGTGCAAGATGACGATGAGATGGTGCGATAAGTACATCCCCGTCAGTGATGTGTTCCGAAACAACGGTAACAAGTTTTTCGCACTGTGGAGGTAATACAGTGTCAACTGCGGCAATGAGGGATTGACGTCCTTCAGACATGTCAGATGAAAAATCACTGTCTGTCATATGAATGACACGGTCGCCACAAGAAATTAACGCTGACGCGGTCGACAAAAACCCCCAACCAAAAATCATCTGATGCGCACACGGTGAAAGCACAGCAAACTGCACATGGTGGCGACGCCGTCGATAGCAATTCGAACTGTACACTTTGCTGAAGGATGTAGAGGGACGTCATTTGCTCCGCGAAGTTCAGCTCCATCATATGGTGTCGTTACTTTCCGCAAACGGTGGCATAAATCAGCGCGAATAACAGAAATTGCAGCCCCCGTGTGAATCAAAGCTTCGACCGGTAATCCTTCAGCTAAAACGGAAATCATATTGTGCGGGCGATGAGGAGGACTTTTGGTAAGTTCGCAGAGTGCAGTTTCACCTCCGGAAACTGCATCGCTTAGTTTTCCGAATGACGGACAGGAACAGTTGTTGCTGGTCGAAGTGGAGAAACAGAGCGGCGGTATGGGGAAAGGGACCGGCGTCGGGAAACATGGGCGCCACTTGGTTCAGATGAGGATACCCGCGGTGGAGAGGATCGACGAGGTGGGCTGTGAATAGATCGTAGCCGATAATATGAGGGTACGTCACTCTCGAAGGCGTCGTAACCACGCCGCTCGTTCTGAATGCGTAGACGACAGAAGCGGGAAATATGTCTCCGATTCCACAGTAGTAGCACACTGGGCGAGAGGGGCGCCAAGGTGCGTAATAGGATGGCGTAGGCTGAGCCGTCGTCACGGCGTTGATGTGCTTGTCGGGGGGGGGGGGGGGACAAAAGGAGGAGGGGATGCAGCAACGTGAGCATAAGTCGGCGCTGTACGAGATGCAGGAGGGTCAGGTGCGACAGGGTGGGTGATAGTTGCCAATTCTTCTTTAATGATGGTGCGGAGGCTGGCGTCGTTAGAAGAGTGATCACACCCGTGCCGACACAAAGGGTTCAGGGCTTGGAGCTCTTCGCGGATTATCGCTCGAATTATGGCTCGTAGATCGAAGTCAGTAGAGGGGGGGGCCAGTAAAGAAGTCGGGCTGCAACCGGGAGGACTGCAGCTGTTCGAGGCGTTGACAGGTCGTAATAATGGAATCAACACTTGATGGATTCTGGGCAAGTAGAGTGTTATAAGCCACAGAATTGATTCCTTTCATGACATGGTGCGCGCGTTCAGGTTCAGGCATGCATGTGGGGCTAATACGCCAGCAAAGTGCAAGTATGGCCTCTATGTAAGACGCATACGACTCATCGGGACCTTTACGACGGGAAGCAAGCTTGTTCCTCACGATCTCAGTCCGAACTGCCGGGTCGGCGAAGTATTGGCGGAACTGCTGTTTGAAGGTGGGCCAGTTAGTGGTGTGGGGCTCGCGGTTGATAAAACAATTCCTGGCGACCTCAATCAGGTAGAAGGAAACGTTGAGGAATTTTAAAGCGTCATCCCACAGTTTGTAGGCACTGCAGCGTTAATAAGTGTCAAGCCAGTCATCCACGTCCTCGTCGCGACGACCGGCGAACAGCGGCGGGTCGCGTTGTCGTGTGGGCACAGTGGGACCAGTGGGAGGTGGCGGTGTAGCCGAGGTAGAGGGTCCGGCCGGGTCGGGACTGCTCTCGGTTGACATAACGATGGTGGTTGTCGCCAAACGGCGACCGGAACGTAGCTCCAGCGAAAGGCAGGGCACAAGGCAGTAAAGGGATCAAATTTCACCTCCACCACTTGTGAAAGAAGGCCAGGTCGAGACGCCAAAGTCGTGACGGCAATGCAAGGTACGCCGCGTCAGCGTTTTAATCTGATGGTGAACCCAGGCGCGTGCTGGAGCCGGCGCCGCGGGACGATGAAGATGGTATGTACAAAAGAAAGAAGATTATGGTATGTACAAATGAAAGAAGATCCGGGGAATGCTCACAATATATATATATATATATATATATATATATATATATATATATATATATTGTAGTGTGATAATCTTTATCGTTATAGCCACTGACATGCGTCGCGTGCTGCCACTCTCAAGAACGAAGAAGTTGGTCGTTGTCTGTGTGATTCGCTACGCCTTACACCCCGCTGCGAGTTCATCCCGAGCAGCTGGATCCATCTGCGTCGACTGAATAAACACACCCCTACAATTGGTGGAGGTGCTGGGTATGTTCCCGTCCACCCTGGAACTAAGAAGCCGCACATTACCCTCTGCTTCCAGCATGCCGGACGACACTGCCTCAACATCGTCGCCCCTCTCAACCACCGTGCTGTGTTTTGGAGCTCTACGGCAGCGTTATTCGTGCCTCTTCAGTGGCATAGCCGACCAAGACGTCGACGATTGGTCGTCGGCATATGAGCGCGGCAGTAGTTACAACAGATGGGACGATGCTATCAAGCTGAGTAACGTAATCTTTTATCTGACTGACGTGGCGAACCTCTGGTTTCGCAACCATAAGGCATACCTACCATCTTGGTCTACATTTAAAAGAATTTTGCGGAAGTGATCGGCAGCCCTGCAGTTCGCAAGCTCCACGCAGAACGACACTTGCGTGAGTGCACTCAGTATGCTGAAGAGTCGTTCATCAGTTATATAGAAGACATCGTGGGCCTCTGCAAGCGTGTCGATCCGCTAATGTCCGAAGCGGATAAGATCGAAAACATCATGAAAGGCATCTCTGACGACACGTGCCAGATGCTCTGAGTAAAAACCTCTGCCACGGTCAGTGACGTTATCAAACCGCTTCTACCCGGCGGTCCGGTGTTAGAGACGACGCCATCTCTACACTAGCGCTGGGCGGTTCTACCCCTTCAGAGGACAGCCCTTTGCTTCAACAAATTAAAGCCTTCGTTCGAGAAGCGGTCGCCCGCCAGCTATCACTGGTCCCTCAGTTACAGGATACTGGCCGAACGCCTTGCTCCTGACATGGCTCCATCTTTCTCCCCTACCATGTGGCGTGCCGTGCAAGATCACATCGCTGATGTCCTTCCGCCCAGCTCCATACTCCCACCCAGCCCCGTGCCGGCGCAAGTAAAGGCCCCACTGACTTATGCCCAAGTTGCGACCAGGCCGCTAATGCCGTCAGCATCTTTCCTACCAGGCCGCTCCTTCCAACCTTCCTTCGCCTTTGCCTGGGTCTACATTCCATGTCCCTATTCCAATCGTACGCCAACGTCCTACGAACCCTTGGCGTACCGCGGACAACCGGTCAATCTGCTACTCTTGCGGGCTGCCGGGCCATGTCGCACGCCTTTGCCGCCAACGCCTTCCACCTTCTCGACCTGACCTCTGGAACTACTCCTACGATACAAACCAGCCATCGCCGAGAACTCCGCCCGGTTCCGACTTAGTATCTCGTGACACTCAAAGGTATACAACTCGCCGATCATTGTCCCCTCGTCGCCGTTCCCCGTCCCCGCTTACCCGACGTTCTACCGGCGCTGTTGAGGGAAACTAACAGTCGCAGTTCCCTGGGCAAGAATTGCGCTTGGTTTGAACTCTTCAAGTCCTCCGTGCTCTCCGGCTAACGTAATACAAGTGTTTTTGCCGACGGCGTCGCAGTTCTCGCTCTTGTCGACACGAGCGCTGCCGTATCCGTCATCAGTGAAGCTCTTTGCAGTCGTCTTCGTAAGGTGACCACCGCGCTTTCCGACTTTTCGCTTCGCACCGCCTCATCACAGCGCATTCATCCCTCAGGGGCGTGCACGGCCCGTGTTCTCATCGAAGACCTCTTATACACCATCGAGTTTATTGTACTGTCCCACTGCTCACACGACATCATCCTGGGCTACGATTTCCTTTCCACTCATCGTGCGGTTATTGACTGCGCCCGCGCGGAAGTTTCCTTTTGACCTATTTGTGATACCGTCTCGTGTGACATCCCTATCCGGTCTGCAAAGCTCCTTGCCGCCAATGACACAGATATTCCTCCCTTTTCAGCTGCCCTCGTTCCACTCTCCTGTTAAAGCGCTACTGCTTCGACTGTATTCTTCACACCTACCGACGCCGCTTCACGACATCCCTGCCTCCTGCTCCCATTTGCTGTTCTGAAGTTCGAAGATGGCCTTAGTGCAATGTACGTCTCAAATCCATTTTCGTGCCCATCCGTCCTGCTACGCGGCGAGTGTCTCGGTCGTATTGAAGAACTTGATCCTGCGCTTGTAAATAGTCTTCCTGCCACACCTACTTCATTAGACGTTAACGTTCTCAGCTCTTGCGATATAGCGACCGCTTCGACACCATCCGATGTTCTTCAACAAGCTATTGACACACATTTTCCACCCGCACAACGCGATCAACTCGCTTCTCTTCTACAGAACTTCACTTCTGCCTTCGACCTTCCTCACACTGCTCTGGATCGCACGTCTGTCGTTACGCACACAATCGACACTGGTACAAACGCACCTTTACGACAGCGTCCTTATCGCGTGTCGGCCTCTGATCGACAAGTCATTGCTGACAACATGGACGGCATGCGTCGCCGGGGCATCATACAGTCCATCTAACAGTCCATGGGCTTGTCCAGTTGTTTTGGTCACCAAGAAAGATGGTTCCATCCGGTTTGGCGTCGATTACCCTAGGCTTAACAAATTATATATATATATATATATATATATATATATATATCATTTAGGGGAAATGAGGGTGCTCATTATAATACATGAAGGAAAGAAGCATCGCATCCATTTCAGATAACTCGGCCTTTTGCTCGCAAAAAACTTTTTCAGGATCTTTTTCTCCCCGAGCAATTGCGGACTGGAATGCCCTTCCCCACGAAGTCGCCGCCCTCTCATGCCAATCTTCATTTATTGATGCCTTAAAAATTTATTTTCGAACACAATGACCTGTGCTTGTATTTTCTCATGCTTGTAAACCCACCCCTTATGTAATGCCTTCAAGAAGAGGCCTTTAAGGAAATAAAGTGAAGTGAAGTGAAGTGAAGCCAACAGTCGGCGAGGCCAAGGAAAGCGTTGGGGATGATACTTTGTCTTTTTTTATTGTTTACTTGGTCAATCACAGAAATTAGTATGTAATCTGTTTAGGGGAAAGATAATTAAACACAAAACACAAAGTAAAAAAAAAAACAACGTACCAATGGTGGGAACCGAACCCACGACCTCCGAATATCGCCTCCGGTGCTCTTCCAACTGAGCTACGTCGGCCGCTGACCCCCTGCTACTTGCTTCGGTATTTATGTTGTCTGTATACGAACCTTGAGAGTGTTCGTATACGGTTTGTATACAGACAACATAAATTTTGATGTGCCCAAATAATGGCAACGCATTCTTTCTCTGCTGTTAAACAGCTGGCTTCATCTTTCGACAGGGAACGGCTAGAGTACGCGATAACGTTTGTCTGCCCGCCAATTTTCTGAACGAGAATAGCGCTTAGGCCAACGCTGCTTGCGTCGGTGTCCGTTTCAATCTCCGCACCTTCGTGCAAGTGCCCAGGTACAGCGCCTAAGTTTCTTGAAAGCATCATGTTGCGCCACTTGCCATTTAAAAGGTACGCCAGCCTTTGTAAGCTGCGTCAGCGGTTCGGCGATGCGCGAAAAGTTCCTGATATAACGCCGATAGTAAGCGCACAGCCCAAGGAATCCTTGTCGGCAGGCGGTGGGAGCTGTGCGATTGCAGTTGTTTTCTACGAGTCTGGGCGAGCACAATTCTCCTAAAGATGTGACCTAGGAACCGCAGTTCCTTTGTGGCGCAGTGGCATTTTATTGGTTTCAGCGTTAGTACTGATAACGCGATCATTTTGAGCACGGTCCGAAACCTTTTAAAATCGTCTTCAAAGCTTGACGAGAAGACATCATCCATGTATACCAGACAAATCTGCCACTGCAAGCCCGCCCGCACAGTGTCCATTACCTTTTGCAACGTCGCTGCTGCGGAGGAGAGAGAGAATGGCATCACCTTGATTTCAAATAGGGCATCCGATGTGATGAATGCAGTGTTCTCGCGATGTCTTTCGTCGACCTCAATTTTCCAATAGCCGCCCTTCATGTCCATTGATGTGGAGTATGCGGGGGATGGGATAGACGTCTTTCTTCGTTATGTGCAACTCAATTGAGGATAATCAATGGAGAAGCGAAGGGTGGTGTCTTTCATCTTCACCAAAACGACTGGCGCAGCCCAGGAGGTCTTTGATTGCGGGATAACATCGTCCCGAAGTATTTGTTCTACTTGATCGTGGATGGCCAGGCGTTCTAGCGAGGATGCTCGGTAGGGGCGTTGGCGCAGAGTTCTGGCGTGTTTGCCCGTGACGTTTGGCCAAAGGAGTTGATTCACATTTTCGAAGCTGACTAAACCATTCTCTGTAATTTTGGAAAATGATCCATATCTGGTCTGCCCAGCTTTGGGATAGCGCTGGATTGACGTTGAACGTGGGGAAATTTCGTCAAGTGGGGGCATTGTCTGTTATGGCGAAGACATCTCGGGTGTCTGCTAGCGCGTCGAGAAGAGCAATTGTCGTTCCGTTATTAAGATTCCGATATTCGTCGGTGAAGTTCATCACTACCACCTGACCTTGTCCTCCGTGGACATTGGGTGCGTCGAAGTCGTCGTAGTAGGAGCGGCGTTGTTCGTCGAAAGCTTGCGGAGCTTTGATCGAAGGTTGATGATCGCCTGATGTTCAGTGAGAAAATCCATACCCCGGATAACGTCTCGCGAGCGGTTCTGTAGGACCACGAAGCTCATAGGATAAGTGCGCCTATTCATTGTTAGTCTTGCGATGCACATCCCGAATGGCGTAATAAAATTACCACCAGCAGAGCGGATTAGTGAGTCATCCCAAGTGTTCGTCACTGTCTTGAGCGGGGCGACGGACGCTGCACTGAGTACAGAATAGTCAGCTCCGGTGTCTACTAAGGCGGTAGCCGTGCGTCCATCGAAAGGAACTTCTAGGTCACATGTTCACGCCCTCGTATGCATGTTGGCTTCTGTGTAAGACCACCACTTCGTAGTGAGCTGACATCACGGCCGGGGCACACCATCGCCACTTCGCTGCGCGGCGGTGTCACCATGTTGTCTCGTCAGATATTCATCAATCTTGTCATGCGGCATCATCATAATCATCACCACCATCAGCCAGATTACACACTACAGGGCGAAGGCCTTTCCCATTTTCTCTCACTTAACCTGGTTCTGTGATAGGTGGATCCACGTGACCCATACGTACTTCTTAAACTCATCCCCCTTAATTTTCTGCGGTCCCTTGCTACGCTTTCTTTCCCTTAGGGTCTGATCGGTTACCCTTAGAGACCATCAGTTATCGTCTCTTTCACTACATCTCCTGCCCATGCCTATTTTTGCTTAATTGTGACTAGAAAGTGAGTAGCTTGAGTTATAGTTGTGACCAATTCTGCATGCTTCCAATCTCTTCACGTTACACCTACCCTTCTCCGTTAAATAGCCCCCTATTTTGTCCTCAACTTAAGTAGAACCGTTTTCGTTAACCTTCATGTTTCAGCCCCATAGGTGAGTACCGGTAGGAAGCAATTATTATACACTTTCCTCTTGAGAGATACCGGCAAGCTGCTAGTCATAACATGTAAGTACCTTCCAAATATGCTCTATCCCACTCTTATTCTCTTAGTTATTTCCCTTCCGTGGTCCGGATCTGCGGTTGCTGTCTATTCAAATTCAATATATTCGCCTACCACCTCCTGTGCTTTGCTACCTATCTTCAACTGTTGTTCCTTCACCAGGCTGTTAAACATTACGTTAGTCTTTTGCATAATAACCTTTAGGCCCACCTTTCTGCTTCTCCTCCCTAGATCATTAAATATTTGTTGCTATTGGTCCCCTTAGTTACCTAAGAAGACCATATGAGCGAATCGCAGATTACTGAGATATTCTTCATCGACCCTGATTTCTAACTGCTGAAATTCGGTGTGCTTGAATGCGCCGATTAAAAAGCTCTAAATAGCACCAGGGAGATCGTGTATCCATGCCTAATACCCTTCTTAATTTTAATTTTATCACTTTCTTTATGCAGAACTATGGCTGCTGTGCATAAACTATAGATATCCTCCTACACTTTCACATATGACTCACCTTGAACTCGCAAAGTCTGCATGACTTATGAGGCTTCGACCGAGTCAAATGCTCTCTTGTCGTCAATGAATGACACGTATGGGGGCGGGCTATATTCCGAGCACGTCACGTGGTTGATAGTGTAGGTATAATCAGAGGTAGAGTACACTTTTCAAAAATCCTGTTTGATCCTTTAGTTGATTAAAGTGTAGGGTTGTTCTGAAGCTATTAGTGAATACCTTAGTAAGCACCTTGTACGTAGCGGATATTAAGCTGACTCGTCCGTAACTTTTCCAGTCCTTAGCCTCCTTATCTTATGAATTAAGATAATGTTAGCGTTCTTCCATTATTTCGTAACTTTAGATGCCATCAAGCTTTGCGTATATCGTAGTGCGTAGCGGCGGTACGATTGTTGCAGCCTCCTCTCTCATTGTCGGTGGGGGAGGATCTTAAGTTCCTAGATGAAGGCTTGGGGAATTTCACGCAGGTAGCTGCGGCCGGGAGACACAAGGAATTTTCCGAACGGCGATGGAGATCGGGATAGACAAACTGGCGATACCTACCGTATGCAGAGAAACTGGTCAATTTGCTGTGGTCCTGTGGTTAGATGTCTTCCACCAATCCACCATGAACAACCTGCAACTCGCCCAACTTATCCTTTTGTTGTTCCTGTGGTCTCTCGTCGGCACGGGATCGTGGGACGTCTATTTCGATACCATGCAAAAATAATGCTTATGCATGGGCAGTGACGAAATATATGTCTTGCCTCACCGCAGTGGACGCATATTGGGCGGTTGCTTGCTGCCCTCCAAGCGTCGCACTCCCAGAGCCTTGGGGGTCGTTCGAAGGTTTGACGGGCGGGAGCCAAGGGGCGGCATTCAAAAGTAGCCTGTTCCTGTTGAGAGGGGCTTGAGGGTGTCATCAAAAAACAGACCGCCGTAGCGAGGCCGCAAAGTTCATCACTGTGGCTTCTTGCACCGGAACTGTCGTTTGAAGAACGCAAAATGCCTGTTGCACTTCTTCACGGACGACGTTCGTGAGAGGCGCCAGGAGTCACCGCAGTTATTAGCGGACGACATGTGAAGCCGCCGGTTTGGCGCATCATGTGTCCAACATCTTTTGAATTGTTGCTGCTTCCTGGCAGAACGCCGCCACAAACTTTGGCGGCTGACGTAGAAGACCTGCAAATAGCTGATCTTTTATACCACGTATGAGAAGTTCACTTTGGTTTCTTCCTTCATGTTGGCATTGGCATGGCGCAAGAGGCACGGCCAACTCATTAAGGAGCTGAATTATTGAATCAAGTACGAACTGGTCTCTTTCTTTTCTCATTGTACTAGTGAAAACCTTTGAAATATCCGTCTTGAAGGTGCCCCAATCCTTCAAATAGCCTAAAAATTCTCAAACCTTTATCGAGCAGACCACTGGAGTGCAAAGTAGATTTGCCATAGCTTCGCTAAATTGTCCAGGTGTTGAACGTAGCCACGCATTCAAACAGACCGAGCCAGGTTTCCGCATTGTCATTCGGTCCTCCATGGAAGCAAGGGGGCTCACGAGTTTGGACGGAAACCAAGGGTGCTTTCTGCTCGACGGGTACTGTCTCCAGGGTACATCACGATGTCGGAATATAGCACCTCCACCAGATGTCACGTAGTCGTTACAATGCCGTTGGCGACAAGTGAGGGAGCTTTGAATTTACCGCAATAAACCTTTTATTGGCTGGTTTGCGCCTGCTAAAGAACTAAGAATTCGGCGGCAGCGACGCCAATTAAGAAGCGTGCTCGGCGATCTTCGATGTACGATTACTCGTCGTACCCATCAACGCTAGATTTAAAGGCGGCGAAGAAACGTGAAGATAACGCTGCAAACTCTAACTAGCATAACCTGGAAAATTTAGAAACACACGTGAGTGGCTGGAATCTTCGATGTACATATTGGCGCATCTTGCGTGACCAAGGAAGTATGACTGCTGCTTGCGACAATGGGCATGAGCAAATAAAAAATACCGAATTTATTCATGCGCTGGTACCACATTGATAAAGCCACTTGCCGGCGGCTGTCGAAAAAGAACAAATGGTAGTTTGAGTAGTTCGGTACAATATCTTGGAAAGTAAATTAAAAAAACATCTCCAGTGTACTTTCATTTATCAGCCGAAATGTACCTACAGTAAGTCTATCGTTTAATTGGTATTTATTACGACTAAGTACCAATATATGGGCAAATGCCCAATTATAGGTATTTGAAGAAGTCTTCAACTGATAGGCACATTTTAGCGTTGGTAATAAAAATATCTATTAGCGTAGATTTAAAGGGTCGTCAGATGTTTTGTGCGAATAAGCATGCTTCCGTGAAAGCGCAATTGCGTCAGGGGCGGTCGCGCAGTGAAGCAAAGCAGCGGAGGCGCAGAGGGATCTACGAAGGTGCTTCGCGTAGTCGCTTACTTTGCTTTAATGCGTGGTAAGATCGGAGGCAATGGTGCTATGGAGAGAGTATTCTTGTTGGCACTAAAAATGGACGATCCTGTGCACTGCTTTAAATGAGCGCGATGTTTTATAAAATGAGTGAACGCATTAGTTCCAAAAATGCGGAGCAATTCTAAACTTCTTGGCGACTAGTGTAGCAGGCCAATGTTCGTCTGCACAAAGAAATAGTTTGGAGTAAGTTTCAATAATGCAATATGAATACATTTGAAAAATGCGGAACAATTCTTGACTTCTTGGAGACTAGTATAGCAGGCCATTGTTTAAGTTGCCACAGAAAAATAGTTTGCAGTAATTTTCATTATTGCAATATGAATATATTTTAAGGAGCAAGGAAAGCACTAAGGTTGTGTTTGGGCTGATGGTATGACACATATTAGACAGTCATATTACATCGCAAATTGAGACTTTCATAACAATCAGTTATTGTCGAAACACAGTCAGCAACGTTGCATTAAAATGTATGTAAGCATGCACCAAGTTTCAGTTATTATCACTGCTTAAAATACAAAGTCGTCAAGACCCTGATGTTTCATGTGTGCTTATGGCTGAGAGAATTAAAAGTGAGCTAGAAATGTATTTTTCTGAAACCTGTGTCAAGTTCGATACCTGTGGTGTCACCTTGTACCCAACCATTCTTAAAAACAATCGAGACGTGACACAAGCCTGCTAGCAATCGTTTACAGACCACTGCTGCTCGTTATCTGAAACACTCCGGATTTTTCGGTTCTACAAGCAAATCCTTTCTTCCTGTCCTCCACACGTGCAGCCAGCTTATCTTATGGCGTGTAGCTGTGGGACAACTCTTGCGGCTTGCTTTGAAGACTGTTTTCAACATGAAAACTATTTGAATTGCGCGTGATAGCATATCACGGTAAATTGGTGATTTAAAATTTATATAAACCGGACATTTAACAATTTGGAACGATTTAAAAACTCTTGTGTTGTTTTGGACTTTATGGCACATATACGTCTGAAGCGTTCACATGCCTAGCATGAGGTTTAAATTACATGTTTATATGTATTTGAATATGAATTTGAAAACTCAATTTTTCAATTTGCTGGTAACAAAGAAATTTAAAGAATACATGTGAACTGCACAATGACGTATTACCCTGATTGTAAGTTATTAAAAATGAGGCATTCATGTTAAAATTTTATTTTCAGAAGTGTAACCTGTTTGACTGTAATCTGGTAAACCAGATGGTGATCACGGAACGTGGTATACTACCCCGTACAAGTCAGTGCAGTAATATTCGGACTCTTGGTCTATCGGAAGCAAATCGCGATGTCATTCTGAAATTTGTCCTGCCGTTTTCATGTTCTGTATCCAGTGTATGTTCATGCTCGTGGTCGCGATACGACGCGTTATCATTTTCTTTGTCGCGAACGATGCTCCGAGATCTGTCTCGAAGATTCCGATCTTTTGCGTATGTTTCTACAATGTTCCAGGTTGTGCTACTAGCAGTTTGCGACGTTATCTAGATTGTTCTGAGCAGCCTTTAAATTGAGCGTTGACGAGTGCGACGGGCATTCTTTGTTCGACGATCGAAGAGCATGTTTCTTGCTATTGCCGCCGCCACCGAGTTGCTTAGTTCTTTTGCGGGCGCAAGTCAGCCCAATAAAGAGTTTCTTTAGTGCAATCACCGACTCTTCATTTGTGCCATCGACCCTGGTCCCTCCACGTCACATCTGGTGGAGGTGCTGCCCTTGATCCTTCAAGCGAAGACCTCAGCCGTATTTCTCTCACCCTGGAAGATCAGCCGACAGGTCACCGAGCCAGCCGCCGACTCCAAGGCCTACAACCCGAACACGGTCTGCGGCCTGACCCCATTCGATCTCGGAAGGCATCGACGCTGACTATGGCCCAGCCTACAGCACCGGTTGTTTTCGCCCAACCCCGTGAGCCCATCTGCTTCCATGGATGACCGGATGAAGATGCGGGAGACTGGATGGACCTTTTAGACCGTGTGGCAGAGTTCAATGGCTGGAACGACGCTGCGAAACTCAGACAAGTCTACTTTGTTTTTCAAGGACATGCCCGAGTTTGATTCGAAAATCATGAGACTTCTTTCAAGGGTTGGGATATATTCAAAGCACAGCTTTTGATGGCCTTTGCAAGTTCTGTCCGAAAATAAAGAGCCCAGGCCCTCCTCCAATCAAGAATTCAACTCCCAAACGAGCCTGTCCTGGTCTACGTAGAGGTGATGAAGCGCCTGTTTAGCCGCGCCGACCCTAACATGACCGAAGGTGAGAGAGTGAAATTACTAATGCGAGGCGTTAAAGAGTCGCTTTTTCAGGACTTGTCCGGAACCCGCCGAAAACTGTGGACGAATTTGAAAGTGAAGCATCGACCACTGAGAAGACGTTGGACACCCAGATGCGCCACTACGAGCGACCACTTCAACCGGACTGCTGAAGCAACTACCCAAGCGCATCTGCAAGCGGAGAAAGCCTTCGCGACCTCATCCGTGAGATCGTTCGAGAGGAACTTCGTCGCTTACTGCCATCATTCCAACAACCCCAGGTTGCGACGCTCGCGGACGTCGTCAATGAAGAAGTCCAGCATGCGCTGGGCGTGCATCAAGCGATGGCGGCGACTGTTCCAGCACAAGAAGCAATAGCGATGAACTACGCTGCTGCATTACGTTGCCCTGCGCTCCGACGTGACGACTTTCCAAGCCCTCACCGCTACCATCCTGTTCTTGAAAGCCGCCCCTTGGCCCCCGCCCGCTAAGCTTACCCACGACCCCTAAGCCCAAGGAAGTGCGACGCCTGGAGGACTGCAAGCAACAGGCCATTATGCTTCCACTGCAGTGAGGCCGGCCACATTCTACGCGACTGCCCGTATCGACGAATCGGCCTTCGCGGATTTGCAGTCGATGCCCCACGACCCCGTCCCGGTGAAAGACCTCACGAAACGAGAACTACCTACGTAGCGGTGAGTTGGCGCCACCAACCCGTTGATTCAGGTCCCCATTGCCGTACAGGGCCCACTTTTCGTCACTATGCCGCAGTTACGATGACAGTGTGCGAGGAAGGTCCCTAAGCCCTCGTAGGGGAAACTAAATAAGGCAACCTTTGGAGGTGAGGTTGCTTCACGGCGAAAACACGAAGATCCTCCATCGCCGACGATGAGTGTCGACAACGCAGCCATTAAATCGCCGATCTACAAGACCACAACGTCGACGAGATCACGACCAAACTTCAAGTTGATATCGCTGCCCAGCGACGTTACGATGGTGGGCCCAGTCCGCGACCTCAGCACAAGATGAAGCAGAGATCGAACACCGAAGCCAACGTGCAATACTAGGTCTTGAACAAGCGACCTTGAGATTGCTATCGACGGACGCACAGTTACCGCCCTAGTGGCCACCGGTGCCGACTACTCTGTCATCAGTGGAGCTTTCGCCGCCCAGCTCAAGAAAGTGATGACCACTTGGGACGGCCCGCTAATCCCTACAGCTAGGTGGTAACCTTATTACGCCGTCGGCGCGGTGCACCACAAGGGTTACAGTACATGGACGTACCTACCCTACCAGCTTCGTCATCCTACAGCACTGTTTCCGCGATGTGATTCTGGGCATGGATGTTCTGAACGAACATCGAGCGATCATCGACCTCCGATCCAAACTAGAACTTCGGCGCATCACGTCGCTCTTAACGTCCTCGACGGAGAATTTACCCTACCGCCCCGATCAAGCATCATCGTTCCTGTGGTTACAACAGAAGCCGAAATCACGGAAGGGGTTTGTCGAAAGAAACACTAAGTTGTTACTGGATAGAGGACTTGGCATGGCAAGAGGCACCGTCTGTTTCCGTCATGGACAAGCTGATGTGCTCGTCACGAACTTCACCGACGAATACCGGCACCTGAACAAGGGCATGACGATTGCTTTTTTGAAGAGCTAGCGGAAACCCGAGAAGTCTTCGCCCTCTTCAGCTAACTTGAAGGCGATGCACCCAACCGAGCCAAGCAGCCCAATTTTGACATTAACCCAGCGCTCCCACGAGACAGACAAGGCCGGATTCGCACTCTTCTTGAAAACTACAGCGAGTGCTTTTCTTCAGCGTCGAAGGTGCGGCAAACTGCATTGGCAAAGCATCGCATCATCACGGACGAAAACACTCGACCGCTACGTCAAAGCCCCTACCGTGTATCGCCACAAGAACGCCAGGCCATACGCGATCAATTTGAGGAAATGCTGCGTGATGATGTGAGCCAGCCATCAAACAGCCCCTGGGCGGCACCAGTCGTTTTGGTGAAGACGAAAGACGGCAAACTTCGCTTCTACGTCGATTACAGCCGCTTGAATAGCATAACTAAGAAGGATGTCTACCCACTTCCCCGCATCAACGACACACTGGACCGGCTCTGCAATGCAAGGTACTTCTCATCTATGGACCTGAAGAGCGGATATTGGCAAATTGAGGTCGACGAAAGAGATAGCGAGAAGAACGCATGTATCACACCGGAAGGCCTTTTCGAGTTCAAGGTGATGTAATTTGGCCTCTGCTCCGCAGCAGCGACGTTTCAACTAGTAATGGACAATGCTGGCGGGCTTGAAGTGGCAGGTTTGCCTGGTATACTTGGATGATGTCGTTGTCTTCTCGTCAAACTTTGAAGACCACCTGAAACGGCTGCAGACAGTGTTGGAAGCCATCAAATCATCGGGACTAACGTTAAAACCAGAGAAGTTCCACTTCGTCTACGAGGAACTACGGTTCCTATGTCACATCGTTAGCAAGAATGGTTTTCGGCCAGACCCAGAGAGAAGAGCTGCAATCGCACAATGTCCACCGCCTGCTGACAAGAAAGCCGTGCGCAGGTTCCTTGTGCTATGCGTTGTCAAACATTTTTCGTGCATCGCCGAACCGTTGACGCAGCTTACAAAGGCTGACGTACCTTTTAAATGGGAAGCGCCGCAAGGAGCAGCCTTCGACAAACTTAGGCGCCGCCTGCAGTCCCCTCTTGTCCTTGGCCACTTTGATGAAAACGCCGAGACCGAAATTCACACCGACGCAAGCAGTTTGGGCCTAGGAGCCGTTCTTATCCAGAAGAGTGCCGGACTAGAAAAGGTAATCGCCTGCGCTAGCAGGTCCCTCACTAAAGCTGAATTACTCGACGACCGAGAAGGAGTGCCTCGCGATCATCTGGGCCATTTCTAAGTTCCGTCCATACCTATGCGGTCGGCCATTCAAGGTGGTAAGCGACCACTACGCACTCTGCTGGCCGGCTGATTTAAAGACCCCTCCGGCCGCCTTGCCCGATGGAGCCTAAGACTTAAAGAATTTGACGTTACAGTAGTACATAAGTCGGGCCGCAAGCATTTAGACACAGACTGCTTATCCCGCGCTCCCGTCGACGTTCCTTCGAAGGACGATGACGACGATGCCTTTCTGTGACCAGTAAGCGCCAGCAGCTTTGCGCAACAACAGCGATCAGATCCTCAGCTGAAGGACCTAGCAGATTCCTATGAAGGCAAGACCGCTTTTCCTCCTGCTGTGTTTAGGCGTCAATTGTCTTCGTTCGCCTTAAGCAGTGACGTCATCGTAAAGAACTTCGCTCCCAACAAGAGAGCGCAGCTTCATGTCGTGCCTAAAAACCTCAGACAGGAAATTCTTCATGCGTTGCACGACGAGCCTGCAGCAGGGCACCTCGGTTTTGTGCGCACGTTGCATCGAATCCAGGAGAAGTACTGGTGGCCGCGACTACTTGCCTACGTTGCCCATTACATAAAAACGTGCCGTCAGTGCCAACGACGCAAGACGCCGCCGATCAGGCCAGCTGGGCTACTGAACCCGATACCGCCCCCAACCCTGCCCTTTCAACAAATTGGGATGGAACTTCTCGGCCTCTTTTCATCTTCATCTGCGGGTAACAAGTGGATCATTGTGGCCACCGACTACCTTACCCGATACGCCGAAGCTAAAGCATTGCCCAATGGTACTGCGACAGAAGTCGCAAAGTTTTTTGTCGAACAAATTCTCTTGCGATACGGCACCCCAGAAGTCCTCATTACGGACAGTGGAACGGCATTTACGGCAGAGCTGACGCAAGCCATCCTAGAATATAGTCATACAAGTCATCGACGAACTACTGCGTGCCATTCCCAGACAAATGGACTTACGGAACGTCTCAACAAAACTGTTGCGGATATGATTGCTATGTACGTCGACGCCGAGCACAAGACATGGGACGCCATTCTACCCTACGTCATCTTCGCCAATAATACCGCCATCCAGGAGACAACCAGGTCGACTCCGTTCAGCCGTGTGTACGGCAGGGAGCCCACGACGACGCTAGACGCAATGCTGCCACACGTAACCGATGAGGACAACCTGGACGTCGCCACCTACCTTCAACGTGCAGAGGAAGCCCGAAGACTCGCCCAAATGCGCAATGAAGATCAGCAACGCACCGACGCCCGACGTTACAACTTACGACGACGCAATGCTGAGTACTAATACATATCATCTGAATAACACTGCACTCGAGGCTGTCACATCATATCGATATCTTGGCGTCCATATAACGTCTTCTCTCACTTGGTCACTCCACATTACCACCGTAATTAACAACGCTAACAGCATGTTAGGCTACCTGCGCCGCAACTTCTCCGCCGCTCCTACTTCATTAAAACTTACGCTGTATAAAACGCTTGTCCGCACTAAACTCGAATACGCATCAGCAATTTGGGACCCAAGCTGCACTAACTTAACTAATTCACTCGAGCTAGTGCAAAACAACTCTGCCCGGTTCATCCTTCTTAACTACAATCGTACAGCAAGTGTCACCTCCATGAAAAACATGCTAAATCTACCTACTTTAGCCTCCCGTCGAAAATTCTCACCGTTATGCTTATTTCCTAAACTTTTCTACAATTGCCTCATTCTACGAGATGAACTAATTTCTGTCCCATATTTCATCTCATCCCGGCTTGATCATGCACATAAAGTCGGCATCACATCATACAAAACCAAAGCTTGTTCACAGTCGTTTATTCCCCGCACATCAGCAGATTGGAATCACCTTCCCGGATCGACAGCCAGCATTCAAGACAGCCTGCGATTGTATACTCAGGCCCTTAGCAATTGTAGTCATTGCTGTTACAATCACCAATGTTATTTTTGCCTTGCACTTACAACTATATTCTTACTATAGCAGCTAAAAATGTATACCCAGGAACATGACGCTTGTATTTTTCATTTTTGTTCTTTAACCTCTGTTCTAATATTTTTGTAACCATTCCCCTCTGAAATTCCCCTGACCTTGAGGGTAATCATAAAAAAAAATAAAAAATAAATAAAAAACAAGCCGAGAGATCAAGTCTGGGTTTGGACGCCGATTCGCCGCCGCGGACTGAGCGAAAAGCTTTTACGCCGATACTTCGGCCCCTGCAAGGTGCTTCGCCGACTAGGACAATTGAACTACGAGGTCGTTCTCGACGGCGCGGCAGCATCGCAGCGGTGACGAGTGCATCCAGAAATTGTGCATGTTGTACGCCTTAAGCCATATTATGCGCGCCAAAGGCTATTCAGGTTTCTTTGCAATGTTTATGTTAATTCATGTCTGTTTATTTCGAAACATCGAGGCGATATTTTTTAAGGGGGGAGTAATGCCGCGAACTGTTTAAATCTTTATTTGTTCCTGTTCTACAGCCGCTGGCATGCGGCCTTATCAATGGTATTCTGGCGCGCTTATCAATTCTGTATTCAGTGTTTGTTCATGCTCGCTGTCGCGATACGACGCGTTATCATTTTCTTTGTCGCGAACGATGCTCCGAGTTCTGTCTCGAAGATTTCGATCTTTTGCGTATGTTTCTACAATGTTCCAGGTTGTGCTACTAGCAGTTTGCGACGTTATCTAGATTGTTCTGAGCAGCCTTTAAATTGAGCGTTGACGAGTGCGACGGGCATTCTTTGTTCGACGATCGAAGAGCACGTTTCTTGCTAACCGAGTTGCTTAGTTCTTTTGCGGGCGCAAGTCAGCCCAATAAAGAGTTTCTTCAGTGTAATCACCGACTCTTCATTTGTGCCATCAACCCTGATCCCCACCACGCGACAATATTACATATGACTATTGTACGCATTCAGTGCCGGCACTATGCCTCTGCCGACTATGATGTTGGTCGAAGCTGCGGAGAGCACTGACGGAGGACACCTAAATGAGCAGGTGAAATTGCACCGCTTTTGAGGTCGACCAGTTACTGTGTAGTGTGAAGCGGTATCTGCCTCGCGTGTAAGAGTAGTATGGTTGATATCCCGGTTGAGCGCAGTTCTCCACCGTCCCAAACAGTTCCGCGTCTCCATAAAATTGAATACACACGGTCAGAAGGTGATTACGCTCGGCCGGCTATGCATGCCCTGCAACTAGTGGTCCGGCAAGGGGTAGAACATTACTGCGATGTCAACCCATTTACAAAAGTTGATCACCGGTTATACGCAACTTTTTGTCTTTAACGCCACCCTGTTCTTATGATTATATCTGCTACCACATTAGACGCTTTATACAGACTGTACAAGTACGCACCGATTCACTTCGTAGCTTCTCTTATCGGAGGGTCGGCGTTGTTTCAAGTAGGAGGAAGAAGCGACCTCGGAGATGATTTCGGTCTCCGCGTTGCGCGATAGTGAAGTCTTGACTGAGCGGGGGGGGGGGGGGGGGGGTGAGTGCCCTGGTAACCTCGAGGTTGTGAGTCCCCTGGTACGCACCGTGTGGTGCGTACATGCTCGTTCATTTTACGTGACACCGAGTGCGATAGCGTTCATACGTATTTTGATGATGGGCCCATCCTTGTTCGTTATAAGTGAGTGTTTTTTATAACTGCGGCTATGATGTAATGGATCGGCTGTATAAGGAGACCCAGGCTGCGAAAGAGAAATAAAAAGAGAATCAGAATGGAATAAAGCGCGTTTGGCAGGTACTTGCAGATCATGACTAGTCGCTTACCGATTTCTTTAAAGAGGAAAGTAAGTAACAGTTGTATCGTACTGGAACTCTCGTATGGTGCCGTAAGTGGAAGCCAAGAAATATCAGGAATACTTAACCTTCACATTTGTGGGTACCACACGGTAGCGTAGGCTACCAACCGACACGGTTGAAGTGTTTTTCTTTAAATGAGACAAACATAGAAAAGGAAAGTAAGTCAAATGTTCTTGCATTGCCAGATAATCTATAGATCGTGAATTCATCAAAAGTTTACTACCGAAAGGTAACCTAGTAACCAATAACAAATACCGACCCCGCGCCTATCCTGTGTCACATAAAAAAATAACCAGATCCTACTCATGCGCGATAAACTAACCCCAAACACTCTCTACGAGGTTTTGTTCTCAGCTTCTGCATCATAGCTCGGTCTGTTTCGACCCTTAATTAAATCATTCCTTCTGTGATGGTACATGCCCATCGACTGCCAGCGATATGAAGAGATCGACGGATAGTTTAATCGAAGAGTCAAAATGATGTGATCATTGTAGCCCCGCCGTGGCTAAAACATTCTGCTACAGAGAACGTTAAAAGCTTTGATTTGTTTAGGAAAGTTGGCAGTGGTTTTCTGAATTCAGTAACCCAAGTGAAGCAGCTGAAACGAGAAAGAAAGAGCAACAGTATGCGTTGCCTTCCTGTTTTGCTTTTTGTATGCGCATAGCATTTCAGGATCGCCCGTGAATATGCAATGGTACAACAAAATAAAATAATTCTTCAATCAATACATTGGAACTAGTTTTTATATAACTGCCAAAGTGGGAACATTTAAAATTAAGACTCTCATATTATCGATTGAAGAAGACTGGTGTTGTCATGTACAAGTCTGGTCTCCAGCACTCGCAAGCCGACTGCCTCTCGCGTGCCTCTGTAGATCCCCCACTGATGAAATTCCTGATGACGTTATACTATTAAATGCCATTACTAGGAGTTCCTCGCTGAATAACAATCTGTAGATTCCGAACTTCGTCACGTCATGAACTATCTTAACGGTTCTTGTACAACTGCTCCGAAAGATTTCAATCATGTTCTGTAATCGTTATGTGTGCGCGATAGTGTTCTCATGAAGACAAACTTTTCCGCCAGCCAAACGTTGTGCCTGATTGTTGTACATACTTGACTACGTGATAGAATGTTACAAGCTTGCCATGGTGAGCCAACTTCTGGACATTTGGGAGTCATCCGTACACTTACAAGGCTCCAGGAAAGTACTACTGGCTTCGTCTGAACGCAGACGTTTCACAATATGTCAAAACGTGTCACAGCTGTTAGCGTCATAAGGTGCCGCCGACTAAATCCACTGGATTCTTGAAGCCAATAGACCTGACATCGAGACCCTTCAAACAGATTGGCATGGACATGCTGAGATCATTTCCACTTTCACACTCCGGTAACCGCTGGGTCATCGTTGCTACGGATAGCTTTACGAGATACGCGGCAACCTCCGCTCTACCCAACAGTACTGCCCTAGAGGTTGCAAAGTTTTTCATTCATTGCATTCTCCCAAGTAGCACGCTGTCAATGGACCGCCGTCAGCCCAATATTGGGGGAAACCAGCCCCAATATTGGGGCCAATAACGTGGGGCGCTACCCGTGCTAAGATTTAATCCAATCTACTAGACTGGCTTTCCTACAATGGCCACCACTGGCAGACTAGGTTATTTATTGGCATGCAGCCTCCCTCAACGGCTACCCAATATCTTCCACCTAAGCATACCCACTGGCGCCTATACAACGTACATCCAGCTACTCTCACTGGCTATCCAATACTTACAATCAAGCTTACTCACTGGCTTTCAAGAACTGCTATCCAGCTTGGGTCATCGGCTGCCCAACATCGCCCACCCAAGCTTGTCCACTGACTTTGCATCATTGGCATCCAGGCAGTTTCATTATTGTTGAATGTTGTTTTTTGTGACTATTTTTTTAATTTATGGGTGTTACGGCGCAGAGGCAGCTAAGGCCATCATGCGCCAAACACAGGGTTGAGTTTGTTTTTGTGCAAATAGTTTACATGAAGCTAATAATATATATAGCATCCTGAAAGTATACATGCATTCACACAAAAAGTCAGAATTGTATGTTTAATGGTTATTTATTAGGTGCGCATGTGGTACACAGTGAAAAAATATCTATAGGCAGAATTCTTTGAGATTTCTAGGACTTCACCTCTGGTTGGGTCCATTGACAATGTGTCGGCAGATCCGAGGTTGTAGGAAGATGCCGCTATAAAGGCAGCTTCAAGTGTCTGCAAAGGCAGCATCTCTAGCATGCGCCTTTTGCTCTCGGTTATAAGGACAGCAGCTTTCAGCAGCCCTTGTTGATGTATGCTCGAGCAGCTTGCATGTCACCATCTTGCCTTTAGTACAAACATCTGCCAGTGAAAACAAAAATAAGAGACAATATTATGCAGAATTGGTTTTTAGTACAGCTTGGGCAAACTGTTCATCGAGCAGTAAAATTTGCCACTGCTAAAAATTAGTTTGTCCAAGTCAGTGTGCTGAAATTGGAATTCATGAAGAATGCATATTTTCTGTTTGGTGCAATAGAGCTGAAGCAAAGGCTTTTCTTACTCTCGGTGTAAATAAACAGCAGATAAGCACATTCTGTTAATCTTAATTATCAGGTGGCAAAGACTGACAAAAAAGATTGATTTCCAATTAATACGCCGCACTGTATAAAAAATGGATATCTTATCGGTCGTAAAACACAGCCTTGCATGCAACGTCAACCGAAGCAGCCCAAGAGGAAATTGGCACGCAAAGGTCTGTCCTAGTAAACCTAAGTCTTTACTCCTGCAGGGAAGTGTAGCAACAAGGCAGCCAAAAAAAGCAAAAAATGCTCCCCAAAACCTAATTCGTTACGAACATATATTTTAAAATAAAGGGTTAGTGGTACTCACACTGAGTTGCAGACTGTTCTAAGATCCGCGAGACAGGACGAGGCATGTCTTGGTTCTACTGTTTATTCTCCGAATGCGAGCGAAGCTGCAGCAGCTGAAGCGAGGCGCGCACCTGCGGTGCTAGAGAGGAGAGGGAAGAGCGAAGAGCGAGAGCGCGCCGGCGCCAGCGGCGCTAGTCGGGCGAGCGCGGCAGGGCTGTCCGCATGGTTTCATATGATACCGCAAGTTGGAATTTCACCGAGGTTCACTGCCCCCTGCTGAGGCGTGGGAACGAAGAACGTGTACGCTGCCAGGGCGAAGGCTTGCGCCGCTGTGTTGGCTGCACCGCAAATAGCCGCCTGTCTATTACTGCTAGAAAGAACATACGTTTTTTCTAAACTGTCAGAGCGAACAAAAGTAATGTCTAAATTGAAATACACTCGGTCTGGTCGCAATATGTTTTGATAATACTCCCATAATAGCATCGAGAATCTTCCCAGAATACCACATAGGAACAAGTCTTTAAACGCGTGATGTTAAGCCGACTTAGCAAACATATTCGAAGGCAGGTCATGACAGTTATATACGCGCTTAAACAGCTTTCGGACAAAAATAATTTCATTGAAGAGCAGCATGACCAGGCAACAATAATTTTATGAGAAATATTTCTGTGATGAGCACGTATTCATTTTTTGGTTCTGGAAAACAAAGAATTCATTCACACTTATTTCCAGTCCCCAATTGTGGGGTTGCTATGCTTCAAGCTTCTTCAATATTTTCTCTTTTAAGTCTTTACTAGCAAATATTATGTCCGAACTACGTAAGCAGCTGCCACAACAAGTACACAACTAGTAGTAAAAAGTTAAGCAGCGTGCAATGCTATTGAACTTAAATACACTTCATTCCAGAACATCTCAGAAAGCTAGATTTTTTCTCTGCCAGGCGAAGGTAGCGAACGTATAGAAAATAATGGTTTTATTTTTTATGTGGACGGATCTTGCTTTTGACGATGAGCTATGCTGCATCAACAGCCTAAAGGGTTTGCTCATCATTCGTCTTTTGCTGAAGCACTTAAAGCAGAGGAATCACGTGCAAGTTTATGGCTGATGTAAATTTCATTACAAAATATGCTGCAGCTAGCCCGTCTTCTGTGCTTACAAGACCACCTAAGGCGCAATACAGTCGGTTCTGGCGCCTCGTTGAGGAGTCAGCTAGTGTACATGACGAAACAGTGCAGCAATTTCCTTCACTAGCACATCTCTTCGACCTCTGTTTTCCAGCATTTGATCTTTTCTTTCACCATGCAAATGAAATAGGGCATAAATAAAGCATTTATGTGTCTATCTCCAGTCATGGACAAAAGGTTTCAGGATGCGGATGTTTACATCCGCATCCTGAAACCTTTTGCCCTCATCGCTGCGCATTAACCCGGGCTGACAGCCTATAGTATATATGGTTTTGAAGGTACTACGTCTTACTGGCCTATTGTAGATTGCAGAAGTGTGTATGCTTGTATACTGCGCCGTATTGTGTTTCTATACATAGGCAGCGACAGTTGTGAGCTTAAAAAATTATGCGCCTGTTTTGGTTGAAATTTTATCGAGGAGGGCGACGAAGTATTTCCAAAATTTTGACGTATGAGTAGCCTTACGCATCACGCTGAAGATGTATAGAAGAAATGGTAGGGTCTCTAACTGCTGCGCGTTCCACCTCTGTACTAAACTTCTTCACAATTGAGAAGAGCGCCACAGACAGGCATTTCTATGCGTTTCGTAGACGGTGGAAGCCACCCGTCCGACTCGATGGCAACATTGCACGAAGCATGCCCTGCTTGCATGCGTAGTGCCACCCAATCATTCCTTTTGGAGCTTTCTAAATGTTTTGGCTCAAGAATATCTGCCTTTATATCCTGGCATGGGTTTGTTAAGGTAACGAAGCCTTACGCCGGCAGGGGTCCGACTACTGGAGCAATGGGGTAGGAGCCTATACGAACCGCGCCCTTACAGCCTAAGCCATTTTTCTTGAATAAATGTTCTCTACTGCTATATCGTTGGCGATGTATAAACATAATTGAAAGCCATCGCGAAGGACACGACAGTATTGTTCGGGACGTTACAAATATATCAGGATATACAGGTTGAGAATTGATGGTTAATATCTGCAAGCCAATTCCGGCCAACACATGTCATGATAAGTGCATTGTTTTCCGGCCGTCAAAACTCAGTGGACAATATCGGCCACTATAATCCAGTCATATTCATTGTTGTAAAGTCCCCAAAACTGGCGGGGCCACATCGACCACTTTATGCCAAAATGTTTTCAATGTAGATAAGCCAGCTATACTAACAGGATCACATCAATTAATGTATACAATGATGCGTGCAATGTTGGCAAGCCTTTGCAGCTGCCTATAAAATATTGACTACTAAAACCATGATGAATACAATATCTCACTTAGTAGTAAAATATTGACCATCGTATGTCAAAAATATTTTGAGTTGACAGGTCAGCAATGAACGCAAGAGAATATTGATTAACCTATCTAAAAATGTATTGTTTTTGGCAAGCCATTACACTTCGTCAGACAACATCGACCACTGCAATTGTAGATATACAATGTTGGAAAGCCATGACTACTGGCGGGAGGGTATTGAGAATGTATGCCAAGATACATTCGATGCTGATAAGCAGTCAATATTGGCATTGCAATATTCGAAAATGTGTGCCATGATAGGTGCCATGCTGTCCAGTTGCCACAGCTCATTGGGCAATGTTGCCCACTGGGACCGACAAGAAAACATTGTTGGGAAGGCACTAAGACAGGTGGGAAAACACTAACTAATATATGCCAAGATATTTTAAATGTCGACAAGCCAGCTATACAGGCAGGACAATATTTATCGTTTTATGCCATTATCGATAATTTTATCTGCAGATATACAAAATTTTCGGAAGCGGTCACTATTCACAGGGATATATTGACCAATGTACGCCAAGATAGATTCGATGTTAAGAAGCCATCAATGCTGGCTAGATATTATTTACCAATGGTTGCTATGATATGTCCAATGTAGGCCAGTGGCCACCACGCATTGGGCAATATTGGCCACTGTAACTGAAGATGCATACAATATGGGCAAGCCACTAAGAATGACGGGATGATATTAACCAATGAATGCCAGGCTATATTCAATGCCGACAAGCCATATATACTGGCAGCGAAATATTTACCAATGTATGCCATGATTCGCGCATTATGGGCAAGACATTACTCATAATGGCTGGATAATATTGGCCATCATATATGACTGTACATACAATGTTGGCAAGGGATTCTATATACAAGGTCTAGCCCATGAATGCCAATCATAGGGAGAACATGTAAATCACTGGCCCAAGAGTGTTCAATGGTATGGCGTGGCTGTACCATTATTGGTAGCATATTGGCAACGCCGGGCCATCGGCGGATCAGACGTCGCCAATCAATTTCCAATATCGGGCGGGCCGGTCGCATGTGCTACCTGGGCTCCTGCGCTAAGCGCACCGGATATTTTCATCTCTGACAGAGGTGCCGCCTTCACAGACAAATTTCTGCAGCAGATTTTGATTCCCAGTTATACCGAACCAGGAAGGCGACACCATACCATCCTCAAAGGAACA
This sequence comes from Amblyomma maculatum, assembly GCF_055883805.1. Taxonomy (NCBI): domain Eukaryota; kingdom Metazoa; phylum Arthropoda; class Arachnida; order Ixodida; family Ixodidae; genus Amblyomma; species Amblyomma maculatum. The sequence continues at coordinate 140,238,526 of NC_139346.1, forward strand.
GCTTGACCACACTCTTAAACATAACCCTGGCTGACATTCTCTCAATGTACGTCGACGTAGAGCACAAAACGTGGGATGAAGTGCTATCTTATTTATCTTCGCATACAACACGGCGGTCCAGGAAACAACGAACATGTCACCTTTCCGTTTGGTCCATGACCGTGAGGTGACAGCGATGTTTAATTCCATGTTACCACATCTAGACGGCGACCATCAACCAGCTAATGTTCACACCTTTCTGCACCCAATTCAGAACCAGCAACGCCGCGATGCCCAACGATACAACCCCCGGCGCCGTGATGTTCGGCACACAGCTGGAGACAGTGTCTGGATCTGGTTTCTTATACGCCGATGAAGCCTCAACGAAAAACTCCTCTGTGGACACTCTGGCCGGTACAAAGTAATAATACCAGCTGGGGACCTGACCTACGAGGTCGTTCCTGATGAATTTAAAAGGTCCCCATGCTCCGCGATCCCTTAGGTGGTACACGTGGTCCGACTGATGCCATCGTTCTGTACGCCGAGCAATTACCTTCCGTGTAATAATTTTTTCTTATCTCTAGCACACATTTCAGCATCAGGGCGATGCTTCTTGTACACGGGGGGAGGGGGGGCAATGACACGGTGCGGTCTTTGTCTTCGCTCTCGGTGATCGCGGGCGTGTGCGAGGCGACGAAACCGAAGTTCTCCCGTGGAGGCGGGCTCTGCCCAGTGTGCTGCCGTTCTGTGCACTGTGACTTGTGTCCCGCGGTGAATTCTAATGAGACTTCACTCTCTGACAGTATCAGCATTTAATTGCTCGCTTTAATGTATTGTTGTGCTCGGGATTGGACACAACAAATATCCTTATTGTTCGCCTGCTTTATTCAGAGTATAATCATTTGTAGATATTACTTGCACGAAGAGAGTCTGAACCGACCCTAAAATATTTTTTGGTCTAATAGGGGTCAAATCTCGATGTTAAAATCGAAAACTGTCTAATCCAAAATTTATATGCGAATATATTCCTAATTATTAAACTACAGTTTATTAAAATTTATTGTTCAGTTTCATTAATATAATAAGCATACAAAACGGTTCAGGAATTTCTACAGCTCGCGCTAATGATAGAATTTCGTTTGCTTCTTAAGCTCCGTTTTGGTCGACGGGGCTCAGTTTGAAAAAAACGCTTCCAGCCCCACTTTAACTGTGCTGTTTTAACGTGCTTGCGTGGCCTAGGAGCAGCATATGCGACTCAGCAGCCAAGAACACTGAAAGTTTGACTCTTTTTCCACCTCGCCACGTCAAATGAGCAGCCTGAGTTCAGCCCCTTTAAACCTTCTAATATATCATGTGGTCTCATTAAGACCCACACACCGTTGAGTAATCAATGCTCGGTCATGAAAGCTGCCACCTGTTACCTGGCAGTGCCTTGCCTGTGATTTTTCACTTAGCTTGCACATGCTCGCACTGATGCCGACACCAGGTTTTGCTTTTAGAGCGCAGCTCTTTGGCGTCCGTTCCTGGGTTTCGCGTCGGCGTCGGCCTCGTAACCAGCTCCGCCCCCCTTTCATCCCCCAGCGCTAGCAGCGACCGACTGATACCGCTGGATGCCGCTGACGCCGCTAGAGAGTCAAGATAACGTGACTGCATAGAACACCGTCGCCGCCATGCAGAAAGAGGAGGGGAGGGTCCCCCCCCTCCTGTTCCTGTGTGGCGGATAGGGTGCTCTTCAGTTGCCGATGCGGCGGTTATTTCACGTAGGCCCCGGCACGTCGAAGAATACGTGACCACATTCCCACGGCTATACCTGGTTCTTGGCGCTGCGGAAGCGAGGGTATCACATTGTTTGCGTCGGCATCGGCGGCGTTGTCCCCGAAACCAACTCCGCAGCTGGGGTTGACTCACTATCGGCGTCAGCAGCATCAGTCAGTCGCTGCTATCTCTTCCCTCCTCCCTTTATCGCGTTGTCCGCTTGCTGCGCGCGCTTCTGCCCCCATCGTTTGCCGCTGGGTGTACACGCCGCCCCCCTCCCCACTCTTCCTGCGAGTCTCCGGTTGTCAAAGCGCCGGCTCGAACTTAATTCCTTTCTTCGCTCCTCCTCCAATGCAACCCCTGTGCGGTGGCAATCAGAGAGCCAGATCGGTGGCGGCGGATCTGTATATGTGCACCGCCCGAGCCGAAATTGCCGCTGCCGTTCGCCACTGCGAAATTATCTGCCAGTTCTTTCTGAGCCATGAGCGAGACGACCGGTGGAAGTCCTCCGTCTGCTGCTGCTGCTGCTGCTAAACGAGCTGCCAGAGCAGAGGCCCAGCACCGTCGCCGCCAGAATCCAGAGCAGTAAGCGAGGCTGAAGCAGAAGCTCATTGCCGCCGTCGAGAAGACCCTGCCGTTCACACCGCCGAAGCGGAGGCTCATCGCTACCGTCGAGAGCAACCAGGTGTAAGCGACGCTGAAGCAGAAGCTCATCGCCGCCGCCGAGAAGGGAGTCTTTGTTAAAGGAATACGTGCGAAAAAAAAAAACATTCTGTGATAGCGCATACATTTGTTGCTCGATTTCCTTGCCTCAATCTATCGAAAAGGTGCAACAGCTTATTTGCTGCGCTCAGATTTCGCATTAGGAAGTAACATAATCGTCGGTAATTTTTTAAAGGGACATTTAACACTGTCGTGTTAAACAATCTACTTACGGACAACACAGAGACTTATTGAACTCGTTATCCATAACGTTAAGAGATGGGAAGTCTGCACAGTGGATCAGAGAAATAACTCGAGTTACTGATATTCTTGTTTAAATCAAGAAAAAAACTTACCGTCTTTGCCAAAAGTAACAATGCTGCAGGGTCTGCTTCTCGGCCTTATGATAATAAATTGATACCTTATCTGAAGTTTTAGATCCATGCAAAGTAAAAGCGAACAACGCCTTAATGAGTGGGGATTCTCTAGGAATTCTTATTGGCTTTATATTACAAGTGAGAAGCAAAACAAGCTGCCTGGTTACTTTTGGCAAAGACGGTACATAGGCAGGACAAGTATTGAGAAGGGAAAATGACCGATGGCCGCTCTGGTTAGCAAATTGGATTCCAAGGGAAGAAAAGCGTAGCTGGTGCGGCAGAAAGGTAAATCTGCAAATGAGGTTAAGAAGTTTCTAAGAGTTGAGTGAATGCAGCTAGCGCAGGAACTGGTTAATTGGGAGATGCCTTCCTTAACGCAGGGGGTATAGTCCGGCTGACAATGGTGTTGATGACTTAATTCTTTGTTGTTGCCTATTTTTCAGTGTAACTCGGGAGAAGCCATTTACTAAAGGTGAGCAGTTCATGTCGCTTTTTTTCGCTCATATCGTGGCCCTTTAATTTCAAATATTTAGGGCTGGTCTTGCTAAGATTATTTGATGAAAATGTGCTTCCTCCTGCTTGATGCATAAGGTTTTCTAATAGACGAATAAATGAACGAGTCATAAACAAAAGCATCTAATGTTGCACCTAACGCAGCAGTATGCTTAAGGACGCCAGAGGAGAATGAGGCCACTAGCTCTAAGACTAAAAAGATTTCGCATGGTCGCGTGATGTCATTGTAGTGACGTAGGCCTTAATAGTTTCACAGTGCGCAAACACTCATTGACAGTTCTTGTGCCTAGGAAAGCAACAATGGCTCATTCATATATTTAGTTTGTGGCTAAAGTAATTCGTAGTTACTTCTTTGCCGGATGCTTACTAAACACCATAAAAAGTTGTCAACAAAGTGTTAACAGATGGGTGTTCCGAAAGAAGATGAAAGTAAAATTTGAAAATAGCAGCAAGCATTAATTAATCCACCTAATAAGCAAGCATAAATTCGTAAATTATTTCGAACCTCCCAACTCAACAAAAAGAGAGGGCAGCATAATTGATAAAAACAGTTAAAATGAGTGGAATGATACAATGAGAGAATGATGGGAAACACGTATCACTAGGACAGCATAGGTCAGCAGATATCCTCATTTTAGGGTGTCCCATCTGAAACCTCCTGTATTATATCGTGCCAGTGTTCGTCGTTCTGAAACATCTTCTTGGTCTTGAAATAAAATAAAACACGACAGCTAACCGGTTTTGATTTCGTGGCAGTTGAGAAGGGTAGCTTCGCTGGCCACCCCAGAGAGCTCCTCCATTCTATCGCCAAAGTTAAAAGAAGAATTCGATGCAACAAGCAATGTTCTGTACACATGAGCATTTTGCAAAGCCTTCAGGAAGCAGTGCTAAAATTATATCAATAACTTACAATTTAAGGCACATACCCATCACTAGAAGAGTTGCAAGGCTGGGTAGGCCATAAATACTAAGAGGCAGTGATACTCTCGCACGAAGTCCGTCTGATTATATCCTTCTCTTGAGGTGAAGAATCATTTTGCCAAAATATAATATTGTAGACACACCGTATTAAAATATCGATAAATTGTGCGATTATCTATTAAAGGTATTGTACAAATGAGAAATAACATTCATGGGGTTTTTCGATATATGCATCTATTGTCAGATGCCGCACACTATGGTCAGAATGTTACTAAATGAAATTATTAGTTTACCACCCCGCACAATCAACTCCGTCTTCGACGCTGAGCATGGCGCATAGTCATATGTATGATGCATATTTTGATAAAAACCTCATGAACTACAAACTGCGTTCCATTGTATGTGAATGTTTGTATATGTGTGCAGAAACCCTCTTGCATGTATTCTGGATGAAGCCTAGAGAGCGCACACTAGACATTCTTCTGAATCTGACTTACCATGCTCTGGGCCTCAATCTCTCTGAGTCTTTTTGCATGTTTTGTACCGTATTACTACCTACCCCGTACCGCTGTGGCTTTAAGGTCGACGGTGACAGGCACTTGTTAGTGCCGGCTTAAAGAGAAGAATAATGTATTGTGGCGCGTGCTATGTATGGGGGCATAGCATAGGCAGACCTGTTCTAAAACATGTCACGCTGATTATTTTTTTTTGCCTTCGCAGCGATTTCTTGTTTTCGCAAACTGTTAGTTGAACGTATTATTTTTACACTGTAAATTATGGGTCGGGGAAATTATGTACCATTTTAGGACGGCAGGAACGTGGGAGTGAAAGTGAAAACAAAAGTCATAGCTGAGGGCCTCGGAGTAATGTCGACCACCTGGGGATCTTTAGCGTCCACTGACACTCCACAGCACTCCACCGCACTCGGACGCCTCTCCGTGTAGCCTCCATCAAATGGGGCGCTGTTGGCGCGCGACGGCAACTGAAGTGCGGCGTATGGGTTTAGGCAATGTTTGACGATAACTACGGTAATTCAACTGGACCAACTTCAATTTTGCTGAACCTCGTCTAAGTAAATCAACTGGACTCTGCGGATACCCCTCTTGTCAGGTGGGATAATTTGTCTGCAATTTAGGGAAAATTTCTTGTCGCGTCTTGTGGCACCGAGGCTACGCCTTACAGCTGTGCCTGTGGGCGATAGCAATGAAGGAGCCTTTCCAGAAATAATGCCGCCTCTGCAAGCTTGGCTACGATCCAGAGACTGTGGCCTGGTCCATGGTCTCGGTTACCCCAACCGAAGAGCTTCCTTCAGGGTCACCACTCCGGCATGAGAATCAATCCATGCTCGTAGGACGCCACTCTAGGCGATGAGCTAAGAAAACATCCTAAGCCACGTCAGCAAATTCGACTTTCTTAAAACAGCATAATGGAGTCCAGCGCGCCGAGGAGTCTCAGGGCGGTACCGCTTATAAGCCGATACCGAAGTGGAAACCCAGACCACTTTTAAGACTCCACCCTGACGATTATCAAGCCCCCTCAAACCCAGCATCCTGGTGCTGAATTGTGTCGACGCGTTCAATTGGGAGAAGTGTTCAAGACCTAACTAGGTGCGTCGGTCGCAGCTACTCTAACACTTTTTCCTGGATGGGAGCAAAATCTAATTGCCATGGTACCCCGGATGTCGACGTGCAGTTAGCCTCATTGGCGATTTTCAACTTGTCTCTCCGAAAGGCTCCATTGCCATGAGGGACCATCTTTAGCAAACCGACAGTGTTTGCAATCGTGTCATCACCACACGAACTGAAAGACCACTGCATTCCTTCCAGAAACGTTTCGATGGCGAGGCGGAGAAATTGTCGACATCCGAAAATACGGCACCTCTAAAGCGCGCCCAACCCACCTTCATCAGGAAGACTGTGCAACAGTATGTCCACTACAATTCAGAAATTGTCTGGTCGAGCACACAAAATAACAATTCAAGCATGTGCGAGGTGTGGCATGGCTGGACGCCAGGCGGACACATGTCACAAACTGAATGGGGTAAACGGTGGCCCGTGAGACCAAAAAGTGCTATCAGTAGGGGGTGCGAGCTCCTCATCACAGCCAGCCAAGATGTGCTTCTTATGAACTCGGGCATCAGCAAACATTCCTGAGGGTGTGGGAAAAATCTGCCCGCTGCGGTCGCCGACCAATGAGGGCTAGTTGTCGGACGACACTGTTTCCGCTCTATTTTGAGGTGTGTGTCTACGGCCAGGCGCTCGAAGCCACCAGCAACACGGCATTCTGGAGAGAAGCCGAAAATATCCTGGAACCACTACCAATGACGCCGTACAACGTCAGGCTGAGTCAAGGAGAAAAAACAGCAAGCGTTCCCTACAGGAGGTATCACCAAGGGGCAACAGATGCCTCCACCGCCACCGTATGGGTGAAAAGGCCACCAAGCCCAGACCAACATGAATGACACGGCTAACGCTTGGGCTCGTGCAGTGAAAAATGACAAACAGGTGAGTGGGATTTGTGGGGTTAGCTCCTCTCCTTCTCCTTCCCTCCCTATAGTTCTCAAGCTGATATCGAGCTCCAAAACAGAGGGCAACCCTCCGGGCTCCAAATTTGTCGCTGCGTACCAAAATTCATACTTGAGAAAGCAGCATATTGTATTCTATTTCTGCGACCCCTTCGGTTAGGAAAACATGGAGAGCGAGTCGCTGACATTATCACCGACCTTCGCGGCGGTCCTCACTGAGTGTAGTCCCGCCTCCCTACAAAACTGTCCTCAATGATCAGTGCCAAAGAAACAGGTCGTAATCAATATCACGGATACTGTTTGGGCTATGATCTAAAACCAGCTTGCTGAAGATGCCAGCCTTTTCCTACTTTAGGAAACCCTTCGGGACGAGCCCTCCCGACGTTCCAAAACCAGCTGTCGAGCATTAGACTCTAAAACCGAGGAAGCTACCCCTCATCCGGGTGCCGAGACTCCTGTCCAGCATTTGGGTGTTGGCCCTAGTGTAGTCGTTCCCCTCAAACAATATTTATTCCTAATTATGGCAGGGCCCCATACCAGTAGGCACCTTTCCCATTAAAACTGATCCTCCCGAATACAATAACAGCGGAACTGCAGAGGTCTCCGTAACCGCTGCAACCGGGCCAAACTTCGTCTTTACCTCGCAACGTTTGAATGGTTTCCAGCCTTGGTAGCTCTCCAAGAGCCAGGGAAGGGCGCTACATGCATAAATTTTATGTCGTTCTAATAGGCCCCCTTGACTAGTCACTGCTTCGACAAAAAGTATGCAGCTAATCTTGTCGATCGTGTTCTCCAAACTGCATATTCATACGTTGTGGCGTCTCTACTCCCTCTCCGCAAGGAGGACCCATCGTTTCACATTCCTAATATATACTGTTCCCCTCTATTGCAACACATTGCTTTTGCACACCTCTTCAGCCGGACGCTGAGAGTCGCGGTCGAGATCGCCTCCTTGTTGTCAGTCAGTCAGTTCAGGCGTTCAGTCGTGTCCGACTCTTCGTGACCCTATGGACCATGTCACGCCACGCTTTCCGGTCTCTCACTATCTTCTTAACATCACATAGCTTCATCTGCAATGCCTCGAGAATGCCATCTAACCATCGCGTTCGCTGCCTACCCCTTCTCCGGCGACCCTCAACCTTTCCCAACATCAAATCTTTCTCCAGCGACTCCTCTCTTCTCATCAGATGACCAAAGTAGCTGAGCTTTAACTTTAGAATTTGACCCTCCAATGAGCAGTCAGGGTTTATGGTCGACAATATCGACTGATTTGATCTTCTGGCAGTCCAAGGAACTCTTAAGAGTCTTCGCCAGCACCACAATTCAAACGCGTCAATTCTTCGGTGGTCAGCCTTTTTCACAGTCCAACTCTCGCATCCATACATCACAACTGGAAAGACCATAGCACGGGTTATACGGATCTTGGTTGGCAGACTAATGTCTCTGCTCTTTACTAGGCGGTCAAGGCCCCAGAAGCAGGCGTCTCCTAATTTCATGGCTGCAGTCTCCTTCCGAGGTAATCTTGGCGCCCAAGAACAGAAAATCTGTCACAGCTTCCACTTGTCCGTTGATGCTCCAGGACTTGATAGGGCAAGACGCCATGATCTTCGTCTTTTTAATGTTCAGTTTAAGCCCAAACTTCTCACTCTCTTCTTGTACGAGCATCAGAAGTCTCTTGAGTTCCACTTCACATTCTGCCATTAAAGTGGTATCATCCGCATATCTAAGGTTGTTGATACGTTGTTGCAGGCTACCTTAACGCCCCCAGTCGGCTTTGTGGTTACCACTGTGAAGAAAAGTGAGGGCCGGGCGGGCGGAGTTTGATTGTGCGCTGGATCTCACTCTACACAATGAGCCTGCCCATCCAATCTGACTTGCAAGCTTCGTGAGAAAGGACACCTACGACAATCTGCGGCTCTGACAAAGTTGTGGTAGTTGCTCCTTTCCGGAGGGAGTGCAGTGTCTCTCGCTGTCCTTCCCCCCCGCCCCCCCCCCCCAATTCATTCTCTACTCTACAAAAGTCGACAAGGTTCCGGGCTTAAAAGAAGCACTCCGCCATATGAGCGAGGTCAGTTTTGTAGCCCAGCCCCGTATTTCGAAGAAGGCTATGGTCTTTAAGTAGCCATAGCGCTGGAATTGCTCTGCGATCGTTAGCTCCCTTAGCCCTTCAAACGTCCGCTTGACTTCAGCCATATCTATCGAGTTACCAGGCACTGGAGATACAAGCAATCAGCTGCTTTCCCGTTTCACCCTCTTCTGTCTGTTCTAGTCGAAAGTTCTCCTCATATCCTTGGGCAGTAAACTGTAACCGCTGCAGCAAGGACTGTGTCGCTTTTATACAATAGAGCGAATCTTCCGCTTTTAAGGACATCTCCAATTAGTGAACTAATATTTGTTACAACCCATTTCTCTGGACGCCATTGCTGTGCGGTAACTACACGCTCGAATCGCTGCAGATATACATGAAGATCGTCACCTCGTTGATCGAGCAAAAGAAGTAATTTTTGAGGATTGAGAGAACTAGAGGAGCTAGGCACACCCGAGACCTCGACATCAGTATACACATCAGTGCGGGCGCCATTTTAGTGTCTGGGCTTTACTTTCAACACCTATTTTTCTTTCTCAGCAGCTTTCTTTCTATTTTCGGCGACTTGCCTCTCCATGTGGGCGACTTGCTTCTCCTGTTTTGCGACTTGCTTCTCTCTTTCTACGGCTTTGCGAATTGCTTCTCATTCGACTGCGCGTCCAGCACGCAGAGCTGTTTGTTCATTCTCAATACATGATTGCAATTCTAAGCGCGATAATCTCAACTGAGTCGCGGTAGTAGACAACTTCTCTAGCTCAAATTTCAGCGCTCACGGCGGTAAGTACTTGCTCCGATCTGGCACGGCAGGAAACGATGTTTGCCCGATCGTCGTATGTTCGCCAGATTGTGATGAATTAAGGGCACAGGATCTGTCTACCCTTGCCTGGAGTCAGGCGAAGTGTTTTACTCGCCTATCAATCCGCGGCGATGCGGGATTCGGTGTTGTCGGGAATGCTGCGAAGACATGGCTTTGGGTGTGGTGGGGACGCGTGGAGGTCCGCTACAGAATCTTGGATCACGGGGGTCACACCCCGAGCCAGACGGACGACGAACCAGCGATCAAACGCCTATACTCCATTTATTTTTGTTGTCCTCTTTTTATGGGATGTGGGAATATTAGAAATTTATAATCAAATTGAAAGGCCTTCTGTTTTATTTGACCACACATTAGTTAGTCCACAGTCTACATTTTTCAGAGAAGAGTTAAATTCATTCTGGACCTCAGGAATATTTAAAAAATAGTGGGTTAAAATGTCGAATAGGTCACATCGAAGTACTTCGACAACTTTTAAAATCTAAAGGCAGCACCCTGACACGATCTGTTAGTGCCCCAGCTTTAGAGGCGCCGTTGTGAAAGAAAACAGATGTCCGATGTAATGCTGTGTACACGGAGTACCTGACCTATTATAGGTGCCAAAAAGGACATAGGAAAACTTATTTTTCCTATAATAGAAAAGAAGAGAGAGAGCCCAGAAAGCGGATGTGATGGGCGAATGCCCCAAAAATTATGATTAATGAGTTTATTTATAAATGAAAATTTGCACACATAAGCATGTGCGGAAAAGAGGCAAACAAAACCACTGCGCAATACCTATTGAGGGAGCGCAACCGCCCTGGTTCTACACAAAGGATAATAAAGCTCCATTTCGGCAAACACTGGGCTGGGAGACGCGTTTTGTGTAGTGAAATTAGGAGCGTGTGCAGCAGCGGCATTCAGAGACCTGTATTGGAGCTTTCGAGGATAGTAGTTTGTCGATCAAAGTTTAGCAATATGCGAGTGAAGGAGGACTTTGATCTGCTATGCAATGTGGCACAAGCTTCAAAAGATTTATCACTTAGATGTATAGCAGTTCAGCGGATTTAAAACTCTATGTGCAGGAATCTAAAGTAATATCTAACATTGCAGAAGGCAATAGCTTTTGTCAAAGCTTTCTCTTTCATTTTTTCAAAGCTCTTCCTCAACATTTTGTTTTCAGCACTCACTGTGCTCACTGGTACAGTCAAACACATTATCTCCAGTGGTATCTCGTGCATTTGAGCCTGCATTGAAAGCGAAAAAGTTGAATGCTCCTTTTTACAGGAAATCCATTGTTGACATTGTCGGCAGGAAGAGAGGTTAAGAAATCTCTGCAAGTATCATTTCGCAGCTGACATGAATGGGCACTTTGTGGCTGGCAAGTTGTGTAAGATCGCATGTATGGCCGGGTTTGCAGGAATGTGTTGCCTATAGTTTGCTGACCACAATATTACTGTGTAAATAAAAAATGACAAGGGTACCTGATTACATTAGGTGTGAACAATGTGGTACTGTTAGACGCTGTTAATGTCTTAACGTCGAGTGTTATGTCATCAATCATCGTTATATTTACGGATCACTGCACGCCTGTAAGCGAAACAGGTAAACATCCATTCTAGTTAACTAGCCCCTTGGTTTCTGGAGAAAGGTGTTTAGGATAGACGAAACAGATGTAATGAGTATATCAAAATGTACAATTCCACTTCCGGTCCTGCAGGCATTACACATGTGGTCCACGACACAATTCTTTTGAATGAAGATCTACTGCTAACGCATTACTAATTTCACCTTTGACCGACGTTAATGCAAAGATTTCATCCTTCCTGCTCCGCAGAATACCAAGCCTGGCTGAACAGGTTGCCGAATTGCACTATGAGTTTCAACCGATCGGAAGACAAAGGCGACGTTACGCGATTCTACTACGATTCAAAGGAGAATAAGTGCGAGGTGGTAAGCGTTAACAAAGGCGATAACTTCTTCCCATCCATGAGGAACTGCGTGGACAAGTGCAACCCACGTAAGCAATTTGTTTTTCTTAAAAAAAAAAACGTCATTCTTTCTCCTAGATATACTGACTGCTAACTGGATAAATGCTTAAATCATGCGAGCATGGAGCAACGCTTGAAAAATGATCCAATACCATTTAGTTTGAATGATATTGTTAGAAAAATCTCGAAGGCTGGTAAGAACTGTGTAATGTGAGCGTTAGTGGCTTTTTTGAGGTCGTTTCGTCTTAAGGTATATTTAGGCAAAGGTTTAGCTAGTCGCATGCATATCCCGAGTGCAGCAGCTAACATGAACTAAGGTTTAAAAAACAAATGCTTGAGGTAGCTGTGGGAAACCAGTTAGTCATTGGTGGTAGCCAGACTGAAACCAGCGGAAAAGATTTTTGGCACCTGGCTTTTAGGCAAGTATTTACATGCCTCAAATACAAAATATTTGTTCTTTTGTGAGATATTTGATTTACCAAGTTGCTGAGCATTGTCGCAAACCTCCGTTACATTTTTTTTTTCATAAGGAAAGCCAGATAAAGTGACGCGAATTAGATAAGTAATCACGTGGCAAGGGTTTTTGCGCTACATGATAGGGACTCTCCCAACCCAATTTGAGCAGACAAAATCAGCTACAGCCAAGACTGGATCGCGCTGTTACAGAGGTAGTAAGCCGACCTGTTGGCAAGGTACCATCTCACGTGCTAAAAGCTTGCAGCTGCAAAGTAACTGCCATTAATGTAATGGCCTGCCACTGCAATGAGTCTCTCAGCTAACTGCCGCACATGATTTCGCCTGCTGAAATGAAGTTTAAGAGCAGCATGATTGAGGCACTCGAAAGCCCTTGTCACGGGACTTTTTTTTATTTTGCTGGTTACTCTATAGCTGACAATTTTTTGGATACATCGTATGCTTTCCTTATCACAAATAATGAAATATAGGTTTCTGTATGCTCCCCAAATTCGTTTTGATCTGTGGGGCTTAACGTCCCAAAGCAACTCAGGCTATGAGAGACGCCGTAGTGGAGGACTCCGGAAATTTCGACCTCCTGGGGTTCTTTAACGTGCACTGACATCGCACAGCACACGGGTGCGTTGCTTTTTGCCTCCATCGAAATGCTGCCGCCGAGGCCGGGATTCGATCCCGCATCCCTGGGAACAGTTGTCGAGTGCCGTAACCACTACGCCACCGCGGAGAATTGTGAAAGACAATGTGTTTTAAAATAGCAATAAACGATGGAGTATGGCCTACGGTGCACAAGATAAGTGGTCGGAATATGCAACTACTGTATTTCGCTCGCCCCAAATGTTATTTCATAGTGGTTAGCTCAAGTGAGCTGGGTCAGGTCGTATATGTTTAGAAAGATTCTAGTTTTCACTATTACTGTCACACGGCAGCTGTCAAGTGCCGGTTCCCTATATTCGCGTCTTTCTATTCATAATAGCATGAGCTGTGGCAGTAAATGTGAAAACTTGAAATATTTTTTCTAGGTTTCACTATTACTGTCACAGCTCGAGCTACTTCGAATGCAAAGACGCGAATCTAGGAAACCGGCGCTGGTCAGCTATCGTATACAGGACCAGACTTACACCACTGTAAGACCCCTTCAATACGCTTCTGTCACTGCGCTACGGTCTCCTAGTTTTTTGTGTGGTCGTCAGGCTCTCTATCGAGTAACATATGGAGACAGCTCTTTATTCTTCTAAATTTCCAAAACCTTATGTGGCATGTAATCTATCCCTGAGGGTGTTCGCCAGCGCCCCCTTGTCCATGGCACGTGCCTGAAATGTTCTGAGTGCGGTTGACGGAGTAAACACGGAGTGCGGTGACGGAGTAAACATGGTTGCGGAGTGAACACGGAGTAAATTCTGTGTGGTTGACGGTGTAAACACTAGCCCATTTGAGAACAGAAAACGAAATTATTTTTACTTTAGAACTGAGCTTTGGTTGATCTTTTTTAGGTGAAACAGGCTGCAAAGCATTGCTAGTTGAGTTGATAGAGTAGTATTCAGCGTACCACGACTCTCCAGCCACTCTCTGTCACATATACAGAAGCGCATGCTACTTGCCTTCTCTTCAACAAGAGGTCGAACGAGACCTCTTCATATTAGAGTCTTCAATTATTCTTCGTTTGGAACATGAGCATACGGAGAGTGACGGGAATGAGTTGGCCCATATTATTTGCCCGTGACACTCGTAACTGAGAATCGTTCATTCACTGACCCAACCCCATAGAGGGCGGGTACTCTCTCTGCACTACACCAATAATGACGTCTACCGCTAGCTTTTTCTCGATAACCGCCTATGCCCCCTCTATCCATCACTTACTGTATCAGAGGCTCGCGTTCTATGACACATCCAAATGCTTGAATTCATTACCCCCTCCGCCTCTTTCTCAATTGCTATCCATCCGACCTCTCCTGTCCCAATCGTCGCCCCTACACCTATGCAAACCTATCACATTGCCTCTTTCACTGCCCAGATGCTCAGCTATCGAGTTCCTGGCTATGTATGTACTTGAGGGGAAAAACAGCGACTACTAGCCGCCGATGCAGTCGACATGCTCGTCCAGTAATGTTTAGCCGAACGAAGGTTTCATACCACCACTGCTACTGTTATTTTACTCGAATATATCCTATATTATAGGCATATTTGTGAGCATGCAATAGCGCAAATATACATATATATATATATATTGCATATGTTTTCGGAGAAGATTTAAGTAATATTAAAGAATAGTAAACTCATAATACAAAAACAGTAGTTGCGGGAACACTCACTCTGCCCAGCGGACATAATTTCTGCTCAATTCATCTAATAATGAGTGTAACTAACAATATTTCAATAATTACCTTTTAATTGTCGTCGTTAGGCGATTAGTTCCCATGGGTAGTTTGATACGGTGTACCAGCCGATGCTAAATCAGTTTTTGAAATGAAGATAAACTCATTGTTCTAGAGCCATGTAGTTTGATGAAATCCCACGCTTTTTTCCGCACGTAATCGAAACTGAGCGCGCAAGGAGCGATGGAAGTATGGCGGAAGTGCAACGTCAGCTGGGGACGCGCGGCAATGAATACAGCGCGCAATTTGGAATGCGTGTGCTAATTTGGGAGCCTCAGCGCTTTGCTTAAACCGCGACGGGAAAGGATAGTCATCGTCAGCTGTAATAACGTCGATAATGAAACACTGTTTACCTCTGGCCTGGCGCTCTTCCTGTCAGGTTACATTTGGAAGGAATTTTTTTATCTGTTTCAAATTCGTCATTAGTAATGTGAAAAAAAAAAAAAAACTCCGTTCTTCTGTGACAGCGTGTGGATGGTTTTTTAACGCTAAATGGTGCCGGTATATTGGTATGCTTTGCAATATTTGTATCGAGTGTCTATTTCTTTTACGCAGTGTTGGCTTGACAGCTACAATAAACAAGAATGTCTTCGTCATTTGAAAAAAGAAATGCTGAAAACTTTGGTATTTTTGCTCTACACTGCTTTGCACAGGCTAGCTCGATACAGTTGCTGAGCCTAGGATCACGTCTCATGTTTTACAAACTGGTAGGCCTTGACGGCCGATGTTAAGCATGCTCTCTCTAGTTGCCTGTATGGAAGTAAAGAATAAACCGAATTGATTAACTTTAATGACTCAATTCGTTGCAGCTCCACTTGCATACCCCACGAAAGTAATACTGCTTGAAATGACAGGAAATAATTTTCACACGACGTGTTTCAACTCATTGCCGTCCTTTTTGACGCACGGAAGAACGCACTCTTTAGAGAAGTTCAATGCAGAAATGAGCATTTCTTCGGGAATTTCCTCAGCTATCTTCACATGCGGGCTTCAGGTCTTCGAGGTTCGCTGGCGCTGTCTGAAAACTTCATTCTTAGCATATTCCCATAGGGTGTGCAGCAGCGACAAATCGGGCAGCCTTGGAGGCCAGGGTCCCCTCCCCTCTCGCCCAATCCATTGGTTGGGATATGGCAGATGAGGCATCGTCTGGTTCACGTCATTAAACTGTCTATTGGAACTAATTGCCAAATTATGATAATTAAAGAGTTAATTAGTGAAATTTTGTTAATGACACTTATAAGTACACGCTTTTTTGTAGCAAGATATGTCCGCTCGGACAGAGAGTGTGTGTCTGCAAAAGTTGTTTTTCCGTTTTGAGTCTGACATTCTTTAAAGTTACTTACGCTTCCCTGAAACACCCTGTATATACAGGGTGTTACAGGGAAAACGTCTCTAATTCTTTATGTAATTACAAAAGCCCTGTAATGAACTTTTTCTATTTTGTATTTGGGCGGTCAGCCCTAATGTAAAAATTGATGACCTTAGCGATTCGAAGGCATATCATTTTTTGAAACTAAGAAAAAATCATTTCCTAGAGCCTTGTAGGGCGGGACCTCCAACGCTTTTTTTCCGCACGCAACCGAAACTGAGCACACGAGGAGCGGCGATAGTATGACGCAAGTGTAGCGCCCGCTGGTGACGCGCCCTAATGAATGTAGCGCCCAATTAGAAATGCGTGTCCTAACATCTCTGGCTAGGGAGCCTCGCCGCTTAGTTTACACGGCGGCCAGCTTTTAAAAAAATACTGTGAGCCTTAGCATAGTCATAGCAATTAGGAGCCGTTCAGAGTGGTCAATGCTTATCTGCAATATTTATTGTTCACAAAAGGTAAATAATCAGTAAAGACTTATCACCTTTTTTGGATAATTGGGTTCATAAAAAAAGTGTCAATGTAAAAGTTGTAGATCCCGAAAAGGAGTTACTAAGTTGTTTCCCTCCAAATAGTATTTCCGTAAAGTGATTTGGTTCCAGCCGAAAACGACGCCTGGCCACTATAAAACAATTCCTAATCACTACGGCACCACTTTTCAAAGCCTCTAGACATGTCCGAAAAGCAAAAATTCATTTTTTCCGTGCTCTCTCCGATGAAGCTGGATGTACGCACCACGGCAGGACTGAATACCGCGGCGCGCTCTCTTCTTACCGTCTGAGCGATGAGAGTTGTTATCTGAGGCGCTCAGCTTGAAAGAGGGTGTTGCAGCCCTGACGCTGTGTCCCCGTCCCTGCGCTTCCTCAGACCCTCTGTCGCCTCAACGGAGAAGATAAGAATTCCCAATTCCCGTGGCACTCGGTTATATTGCTCCCTGGATGGCATCCCTGGATGGCACCCAGTTAGTGGATGCAGCGGCATGGGTGGCTAAACACCTTCCCTAAATGGGGGAAGGGGGGGGGGGGGGTTGCCTACGATCGAGAAATGTGTTTAGGCAGCTGCTGGGGGCATGCATTTGTATGTTAGCGGCACACCTGCAGAACCCCTACTGTACTAAAAACCTACATATAACTGGAAATATTATTGCACTCACCAAAGTAATATGTTACAAATGAACACCAATCTCCATCAGCTGTAGCCATGCAATACTCGTGAAAATCAAAGCACAACAAAATGTCAAGAGAATGTTTGCTTGTTTGTTTGTTTGTTTTGTGGGATTCAACGTCTCAAAGCATCTCGGGTTATGAAAGACGCCGTAGTGGAGGACTGCAGGGGTTTCAACCACCTGGGGTTCTTTAACGTCCACTGATACCGCACAGCACACGGGCGCCTTGCTTTTTGCCTCCATCGAGAAACGGCCGCCGAGGTAAAGATTCGATCCCGTGTCTTTGAGGTAGTAGCCGAGCGCCCTAATCACTGCGCCACCCCGGCGGGGCTGTCAAGAGAATAAAATACAGTGTAAGAAATTCGACCAAGAGGATTGTTCTGGGCTTAACAAAACCATCAGCAGAAAGTTTGAAGCAATTGAGCTAATTATCTGAACAATACATGAGATGTAGAAGGGGTTGGCAAAAAAACAGGGATTGTATAAAGACGCATGAAGCCTGCTCGTTTCCATAAATAATTTTTAAGTCTTGAAACCAACCTTAAGGCTATTAATTACAATGGGGGGGGGGGGGTACATGAGGTACTAGAAGATGTTTAACTGAAAAATTAGCACTGTATGCACTAGATATTTAAACCTTATGTGGCGTGAGGCTTTTATGTATAAAATTATGAAGTATTTACAATCATAAATAAGCACAATACTGGGCTCTTATGAGGTTGAGTCTAACAGTTTGTGAACTACCTGACTGAAGATCCGGTGCACGAATAAATATTTTTACCTCTTCCCAGTGTCGGCTATGAATGCCCGATAGCTTTTGTGAAAGAACTGTGATCATTTGTGCTTAGTACACCTTTACAAAGATGTTTTAGCTGTCTAGAATACAGCACCATCATAGCATAGATTCACACAATATAGAATAATCCTCACTGCAAAAGAGAAAGCCGACTCTTTTAGATGGTGTTAAGGCGAGTTGTGTCACCTCACTATTATCAAAGTGCACCATTATTGGATTTATTTTACCAGCTTCATGGGACAAAGCATGATCAGTGATGTGGAGCCTAATTTGCGCATCTCTACCAAGTGTTATCTGTGGCCGTTTGTGTATGCAAAAAATACAAAATTGTTATTTGGCATTCAAGCAATCGTGGCTAGAGTACAGAAAGGTTTAGTTTTAAGATTTGAGTAAGAAATGGATAATTGTCTGATCATAATTTCGCATGAAGTATGTTTGCACAGACTGCAGAAGCAGAGATTGTAAACATTGACCAAGCATCAGGGTTTATTTCTTAGTCATGTAATACGGCATGATGCTACCTCCAAGCTGTGAACTTATACAAGGCAAAGAGCACCCTTTTCATCAAATTATAAGGTAATCTAGGTATTAGGAGTGTTATTTGGGGCACACTACGTCGCTGAGAAGTAAGCCTTGTTGTCTGGTAAACATGGTATGGGCAGTAAAGCAATGCAGTGAGGATACCCTTATGCTATCTCAGCCACAACAATAGAATGTTCGGTGTCATAGACTCGACTGTTTTTCTCTCGCCCTCTGCGCCGCATGTTCTACAGACATGCATCCGCCGGTCCTCTCGCAGCTTTCTGCAGAAGCCGTTTTGCCTTGGAAGTCTCAGCACAGTAGGTTGATACTAATGACAGGCCTGTTCAGCTGCGCCGTTAAAAAACAAATCAGAACAATGACAAATACTAGCAATAAATGAAAGAGCCGTATGGTTCATAGAAATTGTGTTAACATAAAGTTATGACAAAGAAAGCCTCTGCAAACTGCGTACAAATAGAAAAACTTCTCAAAGAAGTTAGCAACTGAAATTGGAGAAAAAAATGACTCAATTCCTTTGCCAAAAATGTGTAACATGTTAAGTAATGTGTTTGAAAGAACTGATTAAAACATATAATAATATGCTGTTCCTCAGTCTAGTAAAAAGGTCTGCCACATTAAAGAAAGGGCAAGTGGCTCTTATACTTTGCTCGAGTTATGAGTCCCGAAAATGCGCAGAAGCATATTCTTCCTCAAACAAAGTTTCTCTTCTAAATATCTTCCTAGTGGTTCTTTGCAGTATATAAACAGCATGTTACACATTATGTAACCACGAAAGTTACATACTCAGAAACTGGTGCCAAAAAAAGACACTCTTGCCACCTATATTACACCAGCGGTGCTACGCTCCCTTAACTTGAAACCAGGCCAGTGGTAAAAGTAATGCTTGAGATACCATGTAACACATGTTATGGTCCGAATGATTTAGGCACACCATTTAGGAATGTGAATTATAAACGCACACACACATCCAGGGCGTGTTTCTTGCCACAACTATTAACTACTGTGTAAAGTGCACAGTAGGGGCACCAAAGGTGCCATAGTAACTTCACTTTCACTTCAGTTGTTGAATCACCCTGTTCATGCAAGCAACAAAGGAGTGAGACGAAATTTAGGCTGACGAACCATACAGGCCAACGGAAAGCACAGTGTTACGGTATACTTTCCTGTCTGTCAAGGTCAGTTGTTGGGCGAGTTGGTGACGATGTTCCATATCTACAGCGCGATAAACGGGACAAGAGAACACAATAACGACAAACACAGCGCTGTGTTTGTCGTTATTGTGTTCTCTTGTCCCGTTTATCGCGCTGTAGATATGGAATGGGGTTCCTGTCTGTCTTTTAAGCAATATTTTGGCGCCTTTTTTATTTTACCCTGTAACTGGGTGGGAAGTACTTCGTCGAAAAATGGACACAAGCTAGGCGGGCCGAGCAGCGTGTGAATAAGACACAATACGGTATTTATAGTAACAAGCTTCTCGGTCACTGACTGCCTGCAGGAGCGAAAATTCCCGAGGGTCTCGCTAAAGAACAAGTTTATGGTACCCGACAGAGTAGATGTAAATACACACGTGAAAAAGCGGTGCAGCACGCAGGCTTGTTAGGGCATCACTTACCACGCTCGCACTCTCTAGTAAAGCAAATGTATACGTTACACATAAATACACGCAAATTCAAGACACCTGCGTGCTGAAATTGAGAGCGAGATATGCAAGCAGTACCATCAATCACGAAAGAATTATTGCACTAGTTCAGTGCAATGCGCTGTTCATTTAAACGCACTATCGTGCACAAGCCAAGTCTCATTAAAAACCACATTTGTTTTAAAATAATCGTGATGACCCTTCTCGCCACGAATAGCTTCCTATTATCCTCGGAAATGAAAACATACCATGGACTGAAAAATTTTTTTGCTCCTGATCGCTATCAAAACAGCGACAACAAGCATGCCAACTGGAGGCTCGTACGATGAGAGTGGTGGCTTTCCAGTTACGCTGAATAATACCAAAATTGTTCAGATCAAAACACACTGCAGTGGCAACATGCTTCCGTTTCTCAGAAGCATCGAAAACACAGTCACACGTCGCTTGTCTTCACGGTAGATTTTCGTAAACACGTTCGTCAGCTGACCACAATTTCTTGCGCATCTCCACCGACGCCGGCGCCTGAACTTTGGTCTGATAGTCCCTCGTGCACTTGGAGCATGTCAGAATAAAGCGTTACTGAAGACGGCAGCACCGAGCGGCCAGGACCATCCACGGCGAACAAATGGCCCCATTATCGAGCGCCGCGGACGTTCTCTGCGAAACCTGAGGAGGACGTGGTTGAGAGGCTGAAACACTACGAAAGAGTGACTAAGTACAATCGCTGGAAAGCCGCTACTAAGCGGGCTAATGTAGTCTTCTTCCTTGCCGCCACTGCCTTCGACTGATTCCATAATCACGAGGACTCATTAAGTACATGGGCTATCTTTACAAGCGATATCAAGAAACATTTTTGGGATGAACCTGCAAAGAAAAAGCGCGCTGAACAGTTTGCTTCACCGGGCAAGTAACAGGACAAACGTGTACTGCATACATCGAAGCCATCCTAAAGTTATGCAAGCTGGTCTTCCCACTATGCTTGAAGAAGACAAAGTCGGACACCTCCTGAAATAAATAGCGGAAGACGTTTAAAATTTTCTTATCGAAAAGAGAGCTTCAGCACCACCGATGATGTTATTAAGCATTGTAGAACATTTCAGGCTCTCAAGCTGCGACGAATTACATCTAAATTCGGAAGACTGGCCAATGTCACCTCTGTAGCAAGTATTGAAGCCTGTCCGTCAGTTTCAATGGTTGATATGATACGAGAGATTATACGCGATGATTGTAAAGATCCAGGGACACAATCTGTGGTGAAGAATATGTGCAGCAGAGTTGTGCACCGCAGGCAAATGTTGCCGCCTGTCCACTCAGGGGATTCAACCTAGCGGCGCTTCGCATGTGGACGATCGGCGCAGCTCTACTCAACTTTATGACCACCAGCCAACAAAAAAGAGACCCGCCTACTCTGGAAACGTGGTTCGTCAGCAGCGAAAGGCTTGCAACAACCAACGTCGCGACTTTGTTAGTGAGGACTCTTATGCTGATCGCTGACGCCCTCAACCTATGTGCTACAGGTGTGGCATTGCGGGGCATATCGCTATATACTGCCGCCGCCGTTTTCCAACTGTCCAAGACCACCGACCCCCGCGAACATTCAGAGCCTGCTGCACACCGAAAAGCAGCGATCCCTGACTATGTCTACTTGAGACTCATGCCATTCGACATATTTGCGGAATTCATCTGCATCTGATCGTAGTGTGACGCCGCCACCCCAGCGCCAGCGCAGGTCAGCTTCCCCTCGATATCATTCTTCTCCTCCGCCTCAGGGAAACTAGGAGGCGCAGCCGATGGTGGTGAGGCCACCGGCGAGTCGATAACGTCCATGCCTCTACCAGGGTTAACCTTAAAGAACAAATTCGAAATATTTGTTGATGGTGTGAAAACAATGGCTCTTGTGGACGCCGGTGCTACAGTATCTGTTATGAGTTTGAGTTTTAAGAACCGTTTAGGTAGGAAAGTAATGTTCAGTGGGGACTGTGCAGTGTTATTCCACGGTGTCGGTGGTGAACCTTTAGTTCTTCTTGGTGGGTGTGCTTCGGATGTTGTTATTGGTGGCCTCAAGTTTAGAGTAGAATTTGCAGTGCTGCCTCGACCAACGCATGATGTGATTCTTGGGATCCATTTTCTGCACGAGTGTGGTGCAACTTTAGACTGTAGTACGGGAGAGATTGCTTTGAATCCTTCACTACTTTCGGCCCTTGTGGTCTTGACACCTGATTTTGAAGCATCTGCTGTGGAAGAATACACAATTGTGCCAGCGGTATCTGCAGTATTCGTACGGTTTTTTTTCTATTCGCAACCAGTACGAATCTTTGGAAGCTATAGTAGAACCTAAGAGACTCACCTGCTCTAAGAAGAGCATCCTTGTGCCTCGTTGCGTCATTCTCGAGGCTAGAGGCCGCACTGAGCTGTGGACAGTGAATCACTCTGAAGAGCCAACTGTGTTGCCTCAGGGCCTAAAATTCGCCCGTTTCGAGGAAGGTGTATCAGGTTCAGCTGCGGCGTTAAACAGCTCTGTCACTGAGCAGCAGGCGCAACCAGGTATGGATACCTAAGTTACGGTTATGTTTAATAAGTCTCTTTCTACTACCTAGCGCCGCATTCTAGTGAAAAACCTCTGAAACAGGTGACAGTGTTCGACTTTGCCAAGGACGACCCGACGCCACTGCCTACCAGTCGTATTCATCACACAATTGCACCGGGTCCGCACGTCCAATACGTCAGAAGTCTTATCGAGTCGCAGCAACTGAACGTAAGGTAATAGATGAGCAAATTCAAGACATGCTAAAGCGCGACATTATTCGAGAGTCCTGTAGTCCTTGGGCAGCTACAGTTATCCTTGTTAGAAAGAATGATGGCACATGGAGGTTTTGTGTTGACTACCGGCGCCTAAATACAGTCACGAAGAAAGATGTCTACCCGCTTCCACCTATAGATGACAAAATTTACTGTTTGCATTCAGCTTCATACTTTTCTTCTATTGACTTGAGATCGGGCTACTGGCAAATCCCCATATACTTTCCAGATAAAGAAAAAACGGCATTCGTAGCACCAGACGGACTTTAAGAATTTAACGTTATACCTCTTGGATTATGTAATGCGCCTGCCACATTCGAGAGCTTCGTGGATACAATCTTCCGTGGACTAAAGTGACAAATTTGTTTACGTTATTTGGACGACGTAATTTTTGGCAAAACATTTAGTGAGCGCAACAGCTGTTTGGATATCGTACTTGATTGCATGGAACGAGCTGTTCTTGTACTGAATGCAAAGAAATGTCATTTTGGTTATCGGGAAACAATTGTCCTCGGTCACTTAGTTGATAATAAAGGTGTTCTACCAGATCCCAAGAAAATTGAAGCTGCCACAAGTTTTACCGTGCCCAAATAAGTAAAAGAGCTGCAGAGATTTTGGGGCTATGCTCGTACTTTCGACGCTTTATACCGAGGTTTTCAGACATCGCTTACCCGCTCACGTGTTTACTGCATAGAGATGCACCATTCATTTAGACCAGCGAATGTGGCTCAGCTTTCTGACGTCTGAAATTTCTTTTGACCTCAGGCCCCATCATCCGCCACTTCTCCCCATCAGCTCCAATTTAAGTACACACTGACGAAGTGGTATCGGTATCGGCGCTGTACTTATACAACGCCATGGACGCGATCAGCGCGTAGTAGCGTATGCCAGCTGCTCGTTGAGTAAATGCGAAATAAATTACACGGTTACGGAGCAAGAGTGTCTCGCCGTTGTTTTCGCTGTACAGCGCTTTCGTTCTTATCTGTACGTGAACGTTTTCACCATTTTGACCGACCACCATTTCCTTTGCTGGCTCGCGAGTCTTCGTGACCCCTGTGGGCGGCTCGCTCGATGGGCTTTACGCCTATAAGAGTTTAGGTTTATTGTGGTGCATAAAAGCGGCCATAAGCACTCAGATGCCGATTGTCTTTCGCGTTTGCCGCTTCAAACGACTGATGACGACGCAGACAACTTCGATGAATATTTGGCTCTAATTTCACAAACCTTCTCCGATCTCCGAGTTTTCAAAAACGAGCAACGCAAAGACCAAACATTAGCCTCTCTGTTCGATTCCGCCAACGATCCTTTGAAGAACATATTTAGCATTCGCAAAGGAGTGCTTTACAAGAAGAATTTCGCCTCTGGCGGAGCACGCATGCTTCTTGTCGTTCCGGAAAGCCTACGCATCACAGTTCTAGACATGATACATGATGACGCCACGTCTGGTCACCTGGTTCGGGCCACTCAGTGGCCCGAACACTCCACCGCACACAGCAGCGATTTTACTGGCCGAAGATGCGTTCAACAATCGAGCAATATGTAGCCAGCTGTGTGCAATTCCAGCGCTTTAAGCTGTCGACATCAAGTCCACATGGAATCGTGCGGCCAGTCACACCTCCAACAGCCCCGTTTGAGCAAGATGGCATTGACCTTCTTGGACCTTTACCACGGTCCTCTAAAGGAAACCGATGGATTCTTGTGTGCGTTGATTATTTAACCCGCTATTGTGAGACAGCCGCAAAATCATCCGCTACTGGGCCTTAAGTATCTCGTTTCTTACTTCGATTCTTCATTCTTCGGCACGGCCCTCCTGCAGTCATCGTTAGTGGCCAATTCACAGCGGACATTGTCGAAGAACTTCTTCGCCATAGCGCCTGCAGTTTTCGCCACCACGCCGTATCACACCCAAACGAACGATGTGGTAGAACGAACTAATAGGACCGCTCACCACCATGCTGGCTATGTACGTCGCTGCAGGTCATAAGGAGTGGGATGGCGTTCTACCGTTCATTACTCATGCATACAGCACAGCGCAACATGAGACAACAGGCTACATCCCCTTCTACCTTCTCTATGTTCGCACGCCTCACCCTGGCCTCGACACCATACTGCCATTTTTATTCATGACGAACCTTCTCTTGCTACCACACTCTGCAGCGCTAAAGAAGCTCGCCAGCTGGTCAGAGTTCGAATTTTATCTTCACAAGAACGTTCTAAGAACCGCTACGGCGCCCGACACCAACAAGTTTGTTATGTTCCTGGCGACTATATGTGGTTATGGACACCTCTCCGTAAGCATCGTCTTTGCTAAAAGCTGCTGTCGCACTACACCGGACTATTTGTTGTGTTAGAGCACTTCAGTGATCTGAATTACGTTATAGCACGTATGACTGCGAATGGTCGACGGTCACGGCAATCTCAGGTGGTGCATGTAGACCGCCTCAAGTGATTCCATTCCAGAGGTTCTATGTAAGTCACCCGACGGGCTTCGTCTGCGAGGAGGGAATTATCACGCACCTTCGCAGGACGTCGACGGAAGATGAAGAACGGTCGGGTAGATCAGCGAAGAAGAAAGAAGGGCAAGGGCCGAGGGACGTTTGTACGCTTCGCCGCAGTCCTGTTTGGAACAAATCCTCCCGTGCGTACACAGCACGTAACAATATATATATATATATATATATATATATATATATATATATATATATATATATATATATATATATATATATATATATATATATATATATATATATATATATGCATGTATGTATACATACATGTATATAATAAGCTTCATCTTACGTACTGTATAAATATTGTTACTAGCGAAAGAGGATCGAAGTGCGGAGTAGAGAGGTTGGTGAGAGGTGAGGATAGACGTTCATCAGAAACCCCCGAAGACGGATCCCCAGCTAGAACCGCGCCAAAGGCTCCGTCTTGCTGACCTGCCGCCACCTGTCCCTACGATATCTCTTGACGGCTACACTCCGATGATTGTGCCTAACAGCTCATGGAAGCATTACCGGGAGCCGTGGTCGTGCACACCTTATACAGCGCAGTCGTGGATGATTGGCTCACTCATTACCAGTGTGTAATCCATTACAATGAAAGGGACTCTTCCGCCTGGTTAGCCCACGTGGTCTTCGCGCTTGGTGGCACGACCCTAAAGAAGTACAACAAGCACGAGGACACTTTTGTCACCTAGGACTGCTTCCTAGAAGAGAATAAAACGTGCCTCGGCGACCGTGATGTGAAGAAGCTATCTGATCAAGCACTCTCTCAACGAGCTCAATTCTATGCTAAAAACAAAAAATAATGGCTATAAGAAGGCAGCTTTATTTTTATTGATCTTGGGTGCCGGATTTTTTATGTCTTATAAATATGCAGAGGAAATTCTAGTTAAAACCTGAACACAATACTAAATTATGTCCTAAGGTAATTTCAAAAATTGGCCGTTTTTCTGCATACCCGGCAGTTCATTTTTACAAGCATGTAACTTTAATCATGTAATTATTTGAGTATTCCTCTGGCTTAGATTTCAAAGCTGCGTTAGGTTTAAATCTTGAGTCCTACCTTTATGCCGACTGCTTTTGTTTTCTTTTTATGACGGTTCTTATGTCTTTGATACAGAGCTCAATCGATTAAAACGACCTTTTGCACATTCCTGCTTTTTCAAGATTAGCCTGGAATATTCTCAAATAACCGCTGTTGCTTCGCGCCTGCTAGTTAGCTCGCGCTTGGTCCATGGATATTAAAAAACGAAGTGCGTTAAAATACGTCCGTCGTAGTCATTCTGTTTTAAGTAAAGTTACGGTAGACGTCGACATATGCCCATGACTAAAGTTACGCCTAATGTATGGTATGTCCGCAGACCACTTTCAACGTGTACCTAACGCTGAGCCGCTCAGCCTTCGCGACTCTCCAGGAAGTTCTAAGAATGCTCAACCATTCTAACATTTTGCCATGCCCATACTGACTCTCAGGGCTGTGTGCGACGAGCAGCGCTGTACCGCGCACTGGTTGCATGCAAGCATCTGCGGTAGCTAGGTTACGTGCCATACGCCAGCAGAACGCGCACATTCAAGAGGAGCTCACTACACTCTTAACTGTCCCTTCGATTTGCTCCTAATGTTACCAAGTTACATCAAGCATATGCGCTGTCTTCGATTCTGCACCGCCCCCGAAGATCAGGTGCCGGCATATAAGAAGCACTTTGCTGTGGTCTGAATATGCCCGTGCATAATGTCGTGTAATCCGTATGAAATACGCTATGCTAGTTATTATTACCATACAGAGAGAATCGGCTGTTTCTTATTAAATCCTTGGTTTAGATTCTACCTTATGGCCATGGCAGAATGCATGCCCAATCTATCGAGTCCTACCCTGGTATAGTGGCGATAGCGGCAATGACTATCCCTAATGATGATGTGCCTGTCGAGGAGACGACGTGCTGCACCGCCATTGAACGAGTATTCAACTGGAAAGCTGGAAGGATGAATTGCCCTCGTCAATATGTACAGTGATGTCATTCGGGTGTTTATGGAAAGGCATGGTGTATTTTGGAAGGCAAGGAAGACCACTGCTCAGCCTTCAGCTTCTCTCTTTCGTGAAATTTCGCATGCATGGAATTTAAATTCTCGTAGGTTCTGTTGACCGGAGCCGTTCGAACGGCCCACGATAAGCCGTCGCTACTTCCGAACGAAATATATGAGCGCCGGACTTCAGTACACGGTCTGCATGGAAATAGCAATGAGCATATTTGCTGGTAAACGCTGGTCCCTAGCACGCATGTGTCGAGCAGGCAACATTTTCCATGCACGCGCAAGTGCACAAAAAGTAACACGGAGCACGTGAGCAGTGGCCAAAATGAAACAAAAGTTGCTTGCCGGTGTTTTTAGTAGACGTGGAGCAGGAAGCAATAGGGCTTGGCAAAAGCGAAGCCCCACTGCTACCATCCCTGCTCGCCGGGCCACTTTGAATTCTCTATGCGGAGAAGTATTGTCTGCCCACGTCGTGCAGAAAAGTTGCCCTTCGGCGGTATGCGCTTTCTGCTTTTTCAGGAATGCACTATGATTATCTTTGTGATTACGCCGGTTTACGGTTTGCGCGCTAAAGTAAATAAACGCTCGGAGATCGCATTACTCGAGCTGAAAAAAACCGTGATTTCTATGAAAATATATCTTTGTTCCTTGGTGTAAGAAAGCCAAGATGTGTTGAAACGAGGGCCTTCAATCAAAATTCACACAACCTATTTACAGAGCACCTAGTCGCGTTAGGGACAACGCAGTCAATACGATATTATTTTTCAATATATTGAAATGAGCAAGCAAATTTTTATTCAGACTTGCTAAAATGATTTACGAGCGTTTATGCTCCATAGCGTAACCACTGGCCGCCAGCTGAAGCATAATATAGGGCAGCCGTGAAGACAAGAAATGGTAACATAATTGTGCGAGGCAAAAAGCGGCCGCCTTTAAAGGCCACCTTTTCTCGCAAATGCAAACAATAAACCTTTGCATGAATCATTTTAAGTGCCCCTGGCGAATAGTGATGATAGCAGCGCGAATTCATTATTTCGGCGAAAAGGCGAGTGACAGCTGAATGTGCCGGCACCCTCTGAATTTCTTGCAGCGCATCCACTGAGAGCACACATGGCATGCAATTATTTTTTTACTTCTGCCACCGATCGCGGGCTCCGTTTTGCTTTGGGTGCACCAGTCCAGAAACACAAGCTATGGAAGGTAGGCCAATTTTCACATAGGGCACCAAACACCTCATTTCAGGCAGTGCGTAACACGAGAAAAAAAAGCTATGCACCACGCGACTCGCACTTGAGCAATTGTGTCGGCTTGGATTTTCCATGTTACAACCAATAGAGGATAAAAACTCGCCATCGTATCCGTGGTACCGAACTTATTCGAAAGCCTAGTGTGAAAGTTTTATAGGACTAATCAGGGGAGGTTGCGGCCAATTACTGCGCTAGTGTGGCAAACTCCTGCTCTGGTGAGGGACTGAATTGCCGGAGGTGTTCACCGGCTTCAGGACGCACCCCATACCTGTTAATTAAATTCCATCGACACGCGGATTTAAAATTTTTCGTGGCGCCGGGATCCAAACCACGGTTCTCTTACATGTGAGGCGGATGTTCTACGTCTACGCCACCGCTGCATTCTATAGTGTCATACGTCGAACTTTAAAATCTCGACGTACACGGAAAGAAATACCGGGTCAATCCCACGTACGTCCCGCCATGGTGGTGCTGCGATTAGGGCGCTCGACTACTGTGGTCAAGGACGTGCAATCGAATCTCGCCCGCAGCGGCCACTTTTCGTTGGAGGCGAAAAGGTAGGCGCCCGGTGCTCTGCTATTGTTTTTTTTATTACTTTTCAGCATTAAAAACTAAACTAGTCTCTAATTGCTGTTAACTGGCTATTAACGCAGCTGCGTCATGGCCTTTGCCAAACATCTGTATTCGGAAAAGATGTGATGTGCTTTATGAATTGAAAATTATTTTGATTCATATAGAAAGAAACCACTACATTTCTGTCACCATTTGGCGAATAAAAAACGGCCTGGAACACCGACCAAATGCAGGATACACCAGCCGATGTGTACATTACACAAAAGTGAGAAACCATTACACAAGGCTAAACGCAACGTATAGGTAAATGTAGCATGACAGATTTACACAGTATGGTAAATGATGCCTATCAGTATGACAAACGATAACGCAGTACTGGAGGCGCCATATAATTGGAGGAGCATAACTCACGTTATCAGTCATGCGTCATTTCCATGGCCAGATTTCATAGAGTGTCCGTTCCTCGCCAAATCTTTTCCCTGTGGCTCAGCTTGCTTATTACGTTGTCGCGCCATTCTGCTTTGCTTGTCGGACAAGAATATCGAATACCGAGGCTCTGTCTCACTTAGGAACTAAGAAACCCTGTCGTCAGGTGTGCATGATTACGGTAGTTCTATGCCTGTTCAGTATGAAAACGTTTTGTACCTGCTTTCTGGGTGGGCAGCCGTGCTGCTGTACATTTTAGAGCTTACGCTCCCACCTAGGTACAAGCGCACCGTAGTGAAGTGCACTAAAGTATAGAGTGAAGTTGTGGCATTCATCAGTGAAACGTTACAGACATAAGCTTACAGAAAACTTCAATTATTCTTTTCACATGCTCTTGCTCAAGCCGCGCTGGCGTCGAGGTATAATACACAAGAATGTTCCATTTCGCCTCCATCAAATTGTGCAAAGGTGTTACCGCACCTGTCACATCGAGTGCATTCCACAGTATTCTCAGCGTGCCAAGTCGGCGTACCCGTTGTTGAGTCCAGCCGCGAAGGCTACGTTTCAATACACGTGAAATGCAAGGAGTGCCACCGTGATTCGCGGTGTCACGCTAAATGCAACCCCCCGTACAGTGAATCCGCGTGAACACCCCGTGTGTTTGATAGTTTACCGTTTGAGGGAATGTGATTGTAGTGTGTGTATTTGTGACAAAACTCTGCTGATTTGCATCCTTATGCATACTGAATCTGCAGAAAGGTCAAACTTTGTTTCGAATTGCGCCCATATGAGCATAATTTAGAAAGGTCACTGAGCTTCATGGTGGATGTAGACATATGCAACATCTGGTACTGAACATCAGCAATTGAATTGATATGACCGGACCTGGCCAGACATCTCATGTCTGTTACCCCAAATCAGGAATTGGGCAGATATTGTTACAGCTTGTCAGGAATGTCTAGATATGGTCATACTCTTCAAATTTTTGATATGAGCAGGCTGTGATAGGCTATTTTCATAATGGACTGCATGTAACATACAACTACGATGAAAAGTAGAAACGAAAACCAACACGTGTTTCTTATTTATTTTAGCCTCTGAAGTGAAGGCTAGTGAGTGATGCTTAATTATAACAAATCTATTTAACATGCTGAATCCTCTTGACCTCTCATTAGGACCATTGAAACTTTCTGTTGATCAGTTGGCTTCAGTGTTATCATATATATATTGGTGATTACAGCGACCCCACAGGACGGGGTATGGTCCTAGAATAAAGTCCAAAATATAAACAAATTTTTCTTCTGCAATGATTCTGTAAAGGTCAACTAGCTCTCCTACATATCCTATCACTGCGCTTGGCTGGATGCTGATAAGCGATTCTACCGCTATTAAAAGTATACACCACTTGAGGGATTCCCACAAACTTGAGACAAATATCGTCCGCTCTTAAAACTGATCACTTTACTCTCATCGTGCCATTTGATACGCTGGCCGTCCTGTTCAGCTCAGTTTGTAGAGCGACTCACCTGGTAAGACAAGGACAGCGTTCCAAACTTGGGGCCCGGATTGACCAATCTCACCTGCGAATTTTCTGTATAGGTTAGCCGCACCGATGGACTTAAGCAGCAGGTAGTGAGTGATCACTCGCTCCCTATACAAACGAACCTGAAGCGATACTCTGGAACCAAAAGTGAATAGTGTTTTCTTCATTTTGAGAGCTATTTCTATTTCTTTTCGATCAAAATGTATATTATTTATCTTATTTTAGTGAAATGTTACAAGGGCCAATATACTCATGATTACATTTTGACCGTGCCAGGTTGGCGTAACGTTACAATGCATAGCGGCCATGATCGTAAATGACAGTCGACAACTGGTCACTGCATGTAAGCGGCGCGAACACCAATGCTGACCATGAACTATTTACATCTATGTTTAATGTTGGATCGAGATCACCCGAAGTTCAGCCTCCAGTTACACTGGCTGAAGATTTCCGACCGATGCTAAACGGAGCATCGCCGAGAGCATTCTGTTCTGATACCTGCTCCCACCCTTATGAACTAACATCTGTCGCTAAAAAGCTGTATTTCGTGCTTGAATATTCATATGAAGCACGGTAGAAGAATCTTTACACCATTCCTTTTTTTTAGAGAAACAGTACCTTGGACGCTGCTACCGCAAAAAGAAAACGGGGTCATGGCCACCAAACTGGACATGTGAAGTGAATGATGAATGGAGCTACACACTCTGCACTAGGGGCAATGTTCTTAAATGAATAAAATAACTTATATAGTGGCAATCTTTGTAAACGAATTTATTGGTACATATTGTACCTGAGGAATCAACATCAAAACTTTGTCCACATATCTCATAATTAGTAATTGTAACTACTGTCGTTCGTGCTTAATTTTCTCATATATCATAGAAAAGTAGCTGTAAGTTTGGTTCTGTGTTGCATTCACCGCATAGTTCAAAAGAGTGACAACAGCAAGGAAGAGCCCACATAGCTCCAGAGTCAGTAGTGATCGACAGGGTTGTTCCTTTGTTTCGCTGGAAAGGCGAATTTGGTCTATTTGAATATGAGCGTTTCAGCATGATCAAGACAATAGGAAAATAACATTTGAACAGCCTTGAATGCCGAACTAAGTTATGCTCTCGGAATAACATAACGGAATAAAATTTGGAATAACAACATCTTGAAACGAAACTAGGCATACAAATGCAGACGGTGGCGGCGGAGGTGGTAACAAGGTCAGTTGGCATAAAAATAAACTATGGTCCACGTTATTAATAAATTAAATTAGTTGCTAAGCAAGCATTATTATAATTGACAACTGCGCCAGCACGTACTCCATGGTGTAAGTAGCTTTGACGTATTCCTTCAGCCGATAGTTATCTGCGGAAATACCTTACGGCTGAACTACAAACTTATAGAAATGGTGCTCAGCTCAAATATGCAGCCAGCAGGCCTTTCGCAATCGAGATGAGAGGTTTATAAGATGACACGAGAGAAGTCTTTTTCGAGTAGCTGAGCCTGCTGCTACTTTCCTTCTAGCACCCTCAGGTGAGCTTCCTCATCCTGCACTTCTACAACACATTGGCGACACGTTTTGAGCCCTCTATTTCATAAGCATACGATGCTGGGATGCCGCCTCCTAGCCCCGCGCCCCTAGTATACCACCCATTGCTAAAGCCCCAAGATGTGCGAAACCTGACGAACACTTCGGAACCGTTTGCAAATTTTCATACTGTGGTGCAGCCGGCCACATGCTCCGACACTGCCAGTACTATAGCGGGGCCTTGGGGGTTATCCTTCTACACACAGAAATCACGATCCGGGCATCGACCTAATGAATATCAGTACAGCTAATGTCAGGCCCTATATTCGCACAGCCGATCATTGAAGTTACTATCACATTCCAGTTTGGCATGCCCAGTCCGCAGATACGTCGCACCTACCCATGGAAGGTCGCCCAACACTTCTGAAGAAAAGAGAAAAAAGCTATATTTGTGTGTGGGGGGGGAGGGGGGGGGAGGTTGCTTCTCAGCGAAACGAGGAAGATTTTTCAACGACAACCGTCCTATGCTACAAGATATCCACTTCCATGACTATGCTCATCATGGCTACCCCTAAAGCGACGCAATGCCGTTATGATATAACAACGCTGCCCCATCAGACTTAACCGTGCGATCGAGCTGTAGCGCCAACTCGCTACAAAATCGTGGTCCGACATCAGGACCGACGTACAGTTCGAGAGCGAGTCACATATCTATCGACACTGCAGCCGACATTTCTCTAATAAGTGCACCGTCGCCAATAGCTCACAGTTAAAACTGCATGGTGCAGTGCGAAAGTACTGCTAAGACGTTATCGTGTACATTATAGACGTTATAGTAAGGCGTTTTAGTGTACATTATTACTAAGACGTTATAGTGTACACATAGTGTAACGGTGAACTGACACATTTATTCTGGGTACCTAGTTCTATGACAGTTTTTCCGCGACATAATCTTAGGCATGTACAGCAATTGTCCAAACAATATGGAAAACCTTTTTTTATTAAATAAAATTGTTTCCATCCATCTATCCAAACAATAAAGCCCAGGGAGTCTGCTTCGGAGCCATGCAGTAAAGCTGATTTAGCATTAGTGGAAGTCCCCGTAAGAGGGTAGGACAAAAATTCTTCTTACCATCAGGAGTTTCGGAACACTGTGTATATACTACAAGCTATGGCACAAAGTGGTCCAGAAATAGACCCCCAAGCTCTACACCTTTGACATACAGTACAATCAACATCAAGCAATCAACTAGTTTCAACCTGAGTTTACAATGCTTTAGACAGATGAAATCATGCTTTTAAAGACACTCCAAGCAACACACATCACTCAATGTTCTTCAGAATCGTACGAACGGTAATCTTGCTGAATGTCGTGGTCTTCGTAAGTAAAAAATGACAATTCCATTGAAACGGCATCGAGAAGAGCACAGCTGCTTCTAAACCACAATATCGGCAGCGCAGAAGACATCGCAATAGCAATGGTCCGTGTTCAGAATCGGACTGGGTGCTGATTACCAACCTCTGTGGAAGATATTGATATCTTAACAATATCATAGCTATCGCGTTCCTCATGAAATTGCCGAGTTAAGCAATGAGTTCGGGCCGTCAGGCCTATGACCAGCAATAAACCAGCAATAAGGGGAGTCGAAGTCCCAGATCCGACCGTCGACACTGCCGCAAAAGCTTGCGTTATTTTTCTGTTCATTTTTATTATTTATTTATTTTGTGTACCCTCAGGGCCAGGTGTACTAAACAGAGGAATGGTCACAACGAATTACAAAAACATAAAGGGCAGAAAAATGACTGGTGTTAAAAAGATACACGGCTTCTAGACACACAGAATTATCTAACCAACTCTAGAATAGCTTGTTAATAGAAAGGAAGGAGGAGAAAGATGAGGAGGAAGAAAGGCAGGGAGGTTAACCGGTAAAATAACCGGTTTAATAACACATAATAAAATGTACCCACTGAACAAATACATCATAACAATTGCCAGTACAAAGTATATGGACCTACTTATACATTGTTACCAAAAGCGGTTTCGAAACTCGCCATTCGCAATAGTAGCGATTGAAGCGGGAAGGTGGATCCCCTCAACATATGTGCGTGGTAACAACGACTGAAATAAAGCATTAGTTTTGCGTAATTGAACACCAACTTTGCTCGTGTTCTCTAACCTTGATGATTTAAATTGGGGAGAAAAAGGAGCTCATCCGGAAGTGAGCTATGTTGAATGTATAAGAAGTTTAGGCGAGATGCTAAAGGCGGCATACTATTTCTTAATTTCACTGTAGACACAATATCTGTCCTGAAAATACTGATATTATTCGTACACTTGCGTGCATATCAACACGATTGGGAAACGAGCTTTAGGGGATAGCAGGGAATCATTCAGCTTCACAATGTCGAGTTTTGTCGGCTTCGAACAGGCGAAGCAGGTAAACGGGCCTGAGCGCGTACCTCTGTTGCTTAGCTGCGTCGAGGAAACTTGAGCGAACGACAAAACAGGAATATGTGGTGAAGTTTTATAACACTCGTCATAATCAGTAAAATAATGATATGGCCATAATTGGAAACAATAAAACATGTGGAGTGGGTCTGTGCCATTGTAATGAATGAATCAGGCTTTGCTTAAATCAAACCAAACCTGCCGCGCCACATACGGGCTTCAGCGGACTGGTGACCTATATTTGCAGCTTTATAGAAGAAGGTGCTTTAGAACAATTGTGCTTTAAATAAGCCAGAATGTGTTTAGTGGTATTAATTACATAAGAAGTGTGTAGGGACAAAGTGAGTCTTGTAGTGATATGACTTCCAAGATACTTGCCAGCAGAAACGGGATCGAGAGGCACAGCGTTAGTAACAAGGCAGCTCGTTAGAAATTCTGGACACACGCAGAAATTTGCGCTTTAACCTTTAATTTTATTGAACGAGATTGACACCAAGCATAAATAGTGTCAAGGTTAGTTTGAAGGATAAATTTGTTACAGATAGTATTTCCATGAAGAGTACCCAGTGATTTGCAAATAAGTCGGTGTTAGAAGAAATAGTAGGTAAATTGTTATTGTAAGCAACGAAAAGCAAACGACAAAGCTCAGACCATTCAGACATGCCGGATTCTACTTGACTTGTTTTGAGCTTGAGTCATTAGCCAAAAAAATTGTGAGTGCCTAAGCAGAAAGCCTTCGAGCCGTGCAAGGAATTTCTAATTTATGCTGAAATGATGCAATATACATAGTGATTATGTACAACATACTTTGACGAATGGTTCCCAAAAATAAACAAATATGCAGCCGCCGAGTTAAGGTTGCTCAAGGCTGATATTTAGCTTATTCCTTTATGATTCTAGTTGCGTTTCGCATGAGTATGCTTCGCAAAAGCCACGCTCTGATGCTTAAAAAAATTGATTGGTATCAAAAATGCGTGGCAGAATTCAGGCAAGTATATATTCCACAATTTTAGTTTGGATGCTAGTAAAGGAAATTGGAGGATAGGTAAGTGGAGACAGCTTGTCTCTTGATTTCTGGAGTGGGGTCACCTTTCCTACCTTCTATTCGGTAGGCAGAGAGCTTTCGTGGAACGACTGCTGCAAAATAATTTTAGCGAAATGGAAGAATAACAACTCGTACTGTTTATAAATTTCACAACGATTACAGTGGGGCCCGGAGCTGAAGAAGGTATTAGGGATGAAATTATTGATTCCATACCTTCTAATTCAATAACTATAGAAAACGTCGCTGGGTTATCGTAGACACATGTGCATGGATAAATATCAGCGGATAATGATGAAACGTTGCGTACGAAAAATTTGTTAAGTGCGGACGCACATTAGTTTGTTGGAATAACATTTCCAGCACTTTCTGTAAAAGTTGTACGGTCATTTCCGCTTAAGTTAATGACGCGGCAGAAATTTTTAGTGGCCGTTCTTAGCATAGATGGCGAAATCGTCATCAGGAAATTATCCTTGTCCTGGGTAATTGCTGCTACATATTCATCCTATTTCAGTTCGTAATCATTCCAACGAGAGGCGTTTGATGAAGGTTAGGCAGGTATATACAGATCGTTGTTTTGTTACAAAGGCGCTTAAAGCGGAAGTTATACCACTGGGCATTATGCTTGCATGCAATGGAGGGAAGAAACGCGTGTGCATCAGTTAGGTTAGAAATTTTACAAATAAACGTAATTTAATTCGTCTGAACGCTACAGCAGTAAAGGTATTTCATAAAGATGTTCAGAATTATGCACAATTCATTGCTAAAGGCTGCAAAGTTTGCAGTTGCGTACTTTCTAATGGTTCTAAATTTTTTAATAATATTTGGTCGCAAGCGATAAATAAGGAAAGAAAGTACTGACTGATCGCTCAGTTCGGGTAAGTGTGTGAAGTTGTCAGAAATAAAATCAGGCCGCGATGCTAATACAAGGTCAAGCGTATTCGCAAACGATACTGAACTTCTAGGTTGCTTGACAAGTTCTGGAAATTCGAAAACAGCAAACGTTGAAATTTCATTGGCAAGTGGTCAGACGGGATGTAAAATGTAGGCTCAGTGGTCCATATTAAATAACCAAGCAAAAATAACTGTACTGTATGGTGACAAGACATCACGGTGCTAATGACGTCATGGAACTCATTAACGAAGTTAGATGAATGAATGGAATGGCAATAATAAACACTAATGATGATTTTCTGGTGATTTGTTTCGATGATGGCCCAAACCGTTTATAGATCAGTGGCGATGTAAATATACTAAGGTGGAAAATGTTTGGAAATGCCTAAGAGCCTGTCCCCTCCATGTCGCATTGTTCGGTAGCAATGGTAAAGTGAAAAATGATGCGCACATTCAGCCAATCTGATGATTCTGGATCGCTTAATGTAGCTACGTTTTGGTTAGCACAAAAATGTCGGCCCTGCGAGCACCTAAGATGAATATTAAGGAAGCACGCTTATTTATGACTGATCGAATATTACTAAAAAAAAACTGATATGTGGAATAATTTTTGTCTACTTCTCCTCGCCTTTCCCTAGCTAATGGCGGGTGTGAAAATTACATGTTAACTGTTCTCTTGTGGCTCGTTCTGTGCATGGTAGTTTAGAGTGCCAAGGGCATAGGCGTAGTGTTTTTTATTATTGATTAGCTTGTTCTACATCACCTGATAGGTGCATAGATGTGGCTAGCTTTTAGCACACACAATAAGTTTCTTTCGGACGTGAGGTGCGTTAAGCGAAAAAGCCTCGGTAGTAGAAATTCTTTTAATTCAGGTTTGCATGCACAGAAAGTGTTTTGCATTTAGTTTCGGTGGTAGCAAAACTAAGAGTGAAAGGACTGCAGTTATCTCTGTGTCGGTACTAATTGCTGTGTCGAAATTGGTGTCAATTATGTCGGTCATTGCTTTCTTAATGTCAAATCTGGACTGTTCTTGTGATTACCGGGAGTCAGGGATGCAATAATAATTTGAAACAGTGAGAAAGCCGCTGTCAAAAAGATTTTAATCTTAGTTTGTAACGCGACGTGTCAACAGTTGCATCTGCAATTTTCGCAGGCACATGCAACTGCTTCTATTTAATTCGAGATTAAGGAAATAAATTTTGCTCTTTATCTTGAAAGAACCAGGTGAGCTTTAAATAGGAAAATACCGACGGCGGTAGCATTTATGTTTGATGCGCGCATAATACAGTTGTTGCTCAGATTGTTGTGCGCCTATGACAGCAGAAGCAAGGTGCTTTTTTGAAAAAAGAAATCATGCCTTCCTTATTGTATACTGGACAGGTAGATTAAATCGTTACCTGTCATGCATGAATAGCCGACAACAGGTGGACAGATAGATGAATGCATGGATGGTTAGATGGGGAAAAGAGTAGCGTGGGTAAATGGATGGATGAATGGATAGATGCATGCCTGGTGGATTGAACGCTGACGACACGTTCGGTGACAGAGGAACGAATGACGTTTCGCACACACGCCGGAAGTGCCCGCGGACGTTTCCAGATTAGTTGAGGTTAGTTGTAGAGGCACGGAAGAGCCCTAATGGGGGCGCTAAGAATTAAATTGACTTTATACTCTGTCCTGACCCCGGAATTGTGCAGGATATAAAGGTAAGCGGAAAGGTTCGATGCAGTGACCACAAGATGGTAAGGTCTCGAATAAATCTGGATTATAAGAGGGAATGGAACATATTAGTGAGAAAGATGTCTATCAAATATTTAGCGGTAAGGGGAAAAGTAGAAGAATCCAGGCTCTCACTACATAATATATAATCAGCTTTAACCGAAAATGAAGACTCTAGCAAAAAAGCAATGGACAATAATTTCAGAGATATCATTACTTAGTGCGTAGTAGAAGTAGGCTGTGAGTTAGTTATTGAGGATACCGGTAAGCTATCTAAGGAGACGAAATATTATTAAGAAGCGCTAAAGAAAGGAACCTTGCAACCCAACAGACCGGACAGAACTGGCAGAGATATCAAAGCTAATAAGCGTAAAGTGGCCGACATAAGGAAGTATACTATGACAAAAATTGAGTGTGCTCTAAAGAACGGGTGTATACCTGATAGCGCTAAACAAGGAAATTAGGCATAGACACAAATCTGTTGTATGCACTGAGGGACAATGCGGGAAATGCCATTACTGACATGGACAAAATAATCAAGGTAGCCGAGGATTTCCGTACGAACCCTTACAATTGCCGAAGTAGTGAGGATGAAAATGGAATTGGCTGTTGCGAAGAGCAATCAGGCTAAGCAATCAGGGGGCGTTACAGGGGTTACGCCAGTAATAAAGGAAAAGGTTAAAAAAGCCTTAGAAGCAGTGAAAAAGGGAAAGGTAGCTGGGGAGGATCAGGTAACTACGGATTTTTATGAAGAATGGGGGCGATATCGTGTTAGAAAAACTGACCACCCTGTGTACGTAATGCTTGATGACAGCGAAATTACCCAGAATCATAGAAGAACGCTATTAATATCTTAATTAATAAAACACGGGATGCTAGGAATTGGACAATTACACACCAATACGCTTACAATCAGTTACATACAAGGTATTTAATAAGGTAATAGCTAATAGGCTCAGGACAGCCTAAGGCATTATTCAACAAAAAGATCAAGCAGAATTTCGGAAATGATACTCTACCACCGATCGCATTCACACTAACAACCAGGTATTACGAAAGTCTTCGGAATATAACCAGCACTATACACAGCATTCACTGACAACGAGAAAGCATTTGACTTTGACGAGACTTCTGCAGTTATGCAGGCATTGCAACATCAGGGTGTAGGTAAGCCGTATGTGAAAATACTGGAAAATGTCTTTGTGGCTGCTGAGGAACGATAGTTCTACATAAAAAAAAGTAACAAAATTCCAATTAGGAAAGGTGTTAGGCAAAGAAACACAATCTCCCCAGTGCTATTTATAGCCTGCGTAGAGGGTGTATTCAAAAGACATAGAATGGGAGCAGTTAGGCATCATGGTTGATGGAGATTATCTCATTAGTCTGCGTTTGCTGACAAAATTGTCCTGGTAACAAACACAGGGTGCCAATTACATATAATAAATAACGGTCTGGACAGCACAAGCAGAAAGGCTGGCCTAAACCAAATGCAGAAGAATGAGGTAACGTTAAACTGCCTGGGAGAGGAACAGCAGTTGTAAGGGGCCAGGGCCCCGTCAAGCTGTTTCTACAGCTTTTAGTGCTGGCTACTCTTTTCCCTGCAGGAAAGAAAATAAACTTGACTTCACTTGAGAATTTTAAATAGGTAGCGAAGCGCTGGAAGTAATAGGCGAATATGTCTACTTAGGGCAGGCAGTGACGGCAGACCTGGACCACGAAAGGGAAATACCTAAGAGAACGAGATTCGGACGGAAGATATTTGAAAGGTACTCAAACATTATGACTAGAAGTTTAGCGGTATCACGCAAGGGGAAAGTGTACAACAGACGCATCCGAACCGGCGTTCGCCTATGGGGCTGAGACATGGAAGTTAACGAAAAGGGCTCTACATGGGTTGAGGACAACACAGAGGGCTATGGAACGAAAACATGCAGGTGTAACTTTAAGGTAGGAAGCGCGCTGAGTGGGTCAGAATAAAAGCCCTAGTTATTGACATTCTAGTTGAAGTTAATAAGAAGAAATGATCATGGGCAGGACATGTAGCTCGAAGGGAGGACAAGAGATGGTCTCGAAGAGTAACCAGTTTGATTCCCAAGGAAGGTAAGCGTAGAAGGGGGTGGTAGAAATTTAGGTAGGTGGATGAGATTAGGAAATTCACAGGGGTCAGTTTGATGTAGCTAGCACAATACCGGATTCATTGAAGGAAAATTGGAGAGGCCTTCATCCTGGGGTGGGTATAGTCCCGCTTATGATTATGATGACGATGATGTAGCGTTTTAGCGGCTAGCGATACAGAATACATTCTCTTTTATACATTGAAAAGCTGACTATATAGAGGTTTTGCCAAAACGCAGGCATGGTATGCTGCATAAGGCATCCTCAATCTTGTAGCCCAATCCATGTGGGTGACTTCAGATTCGTGATGTCAGTCGGCTCGGGATCTGCAAGAATTCATGTTTGGTACTCAGTTTTACTGAACCATTAACTGCATTTGGTCCTGGAGATACAGTACAGAGGTCATCTGCAGCAGTTGCTTCTGCTGATCTAGCAGATGTAAAAGCTGTCTGGTAGACTGCTTGTTGCCATGACAACGCTATTGACTGAACAACACCAAACAATCCAACTAGCAGTTAAGAGATAGAGGAGCAGAATATTGCTCCCACAGCTAGCGGCAATGCTCTGGTGGTCCAAACTGTCTAGCCCGTGCACATCCCTCATGCTCCTTTTCTACGACCGTTGTTCTTGCACTCAATAAAGGAGTGGCAGGGCTCGTGAAGGTCTCTTGAAGTCATGTTACTCTCTGTCTTACTAAATGGCCTTTCACGCCTCCGGTGTCACATCCTGTAGGAGAAGCTACTCTGGAGATCCTACTCTTCCAGATGGCGTGCACCGTACCTTTAGAAACCAACCATGATTTTCATTCAGGTCTGTTAGCTCCTCACCTTTAAGGACAGCAGGAGGAAGATGCGGAAGACTGCCTCGTCGCTTTCAAACGTGTGGCAACATTTATTGCTTGCGGCAAAAAAAAAAAAAAAAAACGTTAGGGCGTTTATTTTGCGCTTCAACAATTTGCTAGGAGCTGGTTTGAAA
Source organism: Amblyomma maculatum (assembly GCF_055883805.1). Taxonomy (NCBI): domain Eukaryota; kingdom Metazoa; phylum Arthropoda; class Arachnida; order Ixodida; family Ixodidae; genus Amblyomma; species Amblyomma maculatum. The sequence continues at coordinate 140,280,364 of NC_139346.1, forward strand.
ATTATAGGGTTTGTTTGAATGATGAGGCCATAATTAGGACGGGGATTGTCATGGCTTTTACAAGTGTCGCCCGAGACGAAAGAGCACAGCCTCTCCTATACAACAAATAAATCACATCACGAATGAGTCTGCCTTAATCTATGTTCAAGAGATGAAGCGTCTCTTCCACCTCGCCAATTCGAACATGACCGAGGAAGACAAGATCAACGTGCTGATGCGCGGTGGAAAAAATCAACACATTGCGGGTCTCTTATGCCAGCCGCAAAAAACTGTTGCGATATTCACAAAAGAAGCAGCAAGTATCAAGAAATAGTTGGCCGCCGTAATTTTCGCCAGTGAAAAGTGCCACTGTTGGTGTTCCCCGCAACCCACTACGATGCCTCACCTACAGCGGAAATAAATTGCGAAACCTTATCCGTGATATCGTTCGCGAAGAATTGCGCCGACTCCTGCCATCGCCCAAAAGTTTAAAGTAGAAACGCTTGAGGACCACCTCTGTGATGATCAGCACGTGCTTCGCTCCCCGCCATCATCGACAGCAGGTAAAGCTCAAGCTATGAATTAAGAATGTGCAATACGCTGTTATGTCCGCTCGGCGACGCCCCCGGCACTCTGTGACACCAATGAGTGGTTCCAGAACGCCGACCCAGGCGCTCTGAAAGCGGAAGCCGTAGGAAATGCGATACCTTGGAGAATCCGAAACACCGCCCGCTTTGTTTTCATGATGGTGAAACAGTCCACATTCTCTGGCACTGCTCACACAGAGGAATAGGTCTCTGTGGCTTCTTATTCGATACTGTGCGACCACTCCTCTGTCAATGGTTTCGTGAACTCGACGGGTAGGGTCGTCATGGAGAGGATACAAGCAGGCGCCATATGTCGCCTGCCCTGTTGCCTTCTCAATTTTGATCACATATAGGGTACCTACCTTAGGCTCTCATAAGGTATCTGACTCCCCGGCGGGTAAGGTAGAAGCAGCGACATTTGGAAGTAAGATTGTTTCACGAGGAACTCACAAAGACCCTTCGTCGGCCCCGACTTATGATCATGCGGCAACCAAATACGACGATATTAAGGACGACACGACTGAGAAATAGGAAGGCTATACATGGTAGCGACCGGGCAGTGACAAATCCCATCTGTAGCAGCAAAAAAAAAATTAAAACCATCATCATCATCACCCAGACTCTACTCAGTGCTGGGCGAAGGCCACTCCCATATTCCTCCAATTAACCCGGTCCTGTTCTAGATTCAGCGCTGGCATAGAGGTAGACATTCACCTCGCGTGCAAGAGGACCATACTTCGAATCCCGGTGCCGCGCAATTCCCCACGGGATAAAAAAATCTACGTGCCGTGGAATCGCCTTAACAGGCTTGGGGCGCAACCAATCCGGCGAACACCTCCGGAAACCAACTTCCTCAGCAGAATACGATTTGGCCAACCTTGTGTAGTACTGGCCACAGCGTACTATGAATATTGTAACAAACTTCCTGCCCTCAGTCGCCATCGGCTACGAAGCAACTGTCCGCCGCGGCTGTCAGACCTACAACGCAGCAAAGGGTTCTAATAATATCTGCTCCGGACAGGCCGCCATTGCAAAATAACCCTGGCAACGTTCAATGCTAGTACCCCAGCTACTGAGGGTAATTTAACAGCGCTGCTAGAGACATTAGAGGGTATCAAGTTGGGTGTGGTAGTGATTAGAGAGATTAGGAGGTCAAATGAGGCGAGTACTATACTAAAGGGTGGATGTGTATTGTGTTATCGAAGTTTACCGAAGAGACGAGAATTAGGGGTGGGGCTCATTGTCAATCTGGATATAGCTGGTAATGTAGATGAATTCTACAGCATAAATGAAAAGGTGGCAGGCATTGTAATTAGGCTCAATAAGCGGTATAAATTGAAGGTTTCCCTGGCCTACAAGTCTATATGAACTCATGATCAGACAGTCGAAAACTGCTACCAAGGTGCAGAAGTGGCAATGGAGAAAGTAAACACGCAATATACTTTACCAATTGGTGACTTCAATGCAAAGGTAGGCAAAAAGCAGGCTGCAAGCCAAGCAGGGGTTGACAATGGCATTAATTCTAGGAATAGCAGGGGCAGGTACTAGTTGAGTTTGCAGAGCGCAAACTCAACTCAAGTATTCAATCATGAATACTTTCTTCAGCAAACGGAAGAACCGGAAGTGGATATGGAGAAGCCCTAACGGGAGAAAAAATGAAATTTACTTCATATTGTTTTCTAACCCCAGCAGTATGCAGGATGTAGAGGTAATCGAAAAGGTGAAGTGCAGTGGCCGCAGGTTGGCAAGGTATGGGGTTAGTCTAGATCTGAAGAGAGAAAGGAACAGATCAGTAAAGAAGTACATCAACTGATTAGCAGTAAGGGGAGGAGGAAAGGATTCAGGATCTCGTTACAGCATACATATTCAGTTTCAACCGCGGATGAAGACCTTGCGTCGAAGCAGTTGAACAATAATTTCAGAGATATCATTACTGAGTGCGCGGTAGAAGTAAGCAGATATTTAGATAGGATACCGGTAAACTAAAATATCCCAGGAGACGAAACATTTGATAAGAAATGCTGAAATCTGAAAGTTTCCAACACAGCAGACAGGATAGAACTGGCAAAGATATCAAACCTAATCAATAAGTGTAAAATGGCCGACATAAGGAAGTAAAGGGGAGCAGCCTTAAAACGGTGAAGAGAAAACTGCCCATAGGTAAAAATCAGATGTACGCAGTAAGGGACAAGGCGGACAATATCATCTCGAGTATGAACAGGATAGTCAAAGTAGCTGAGGAGTTCTGTGCCGATCTATATAGGAGTCGATGTAGTCAGGATAATAATGAGATAGGCATCCGTGAAAAATCAGTCAGTCGTTCCGCCAGTGACGAAGGACGAGTTTAAGAAAGCTTCAGAAACTATGCAAAATGGGAAAGTAGCTTTGTTGAAACAGATTTGTTGATGGATGGCGGGGGAGGGGGGGTGATATCGTGCTAGAAAAACTGGCCACAACTGGCCACCCGGTATACGCAATGGCTAGTGTTATCGACTGTACCGGAGTCATGGAGTAACGCTGACATTATCCTAATTCATAAGAGGGCAGATGCTAAGGACTTCAAAAATGACAAGCCAATCATCTTACTATCAGTGCATATGAGGTGTTCACTACAGTAATCGCTAACAGAATCGCGACATCCTTACACTTCAGTCAAGCAAAAGCTCAGGCAGGTTTTTGTAAAGGGCACTCTACTATCGGTCATATCCATGCCATCAGCAAGGTGATAGCAAAATGCTCGAATATAATCAGCCATTATATATAGCATTGACTGATTAAGAAAAAGCATTTGACTCAGTAGAAACATCGGCAGTCATACAGGCATTGCGAAATCAGAGTGTGGATGAGCCGTATGTGCAAGTACTGGAAGGTATGTGTAGTATCTGCACAGGAACCATAGTTCTGCGTAAAGAAAGTAACAAAACTCCCATAAAGAAAGGTGTAAGGCAAGGAGACACAATATCCCCAGTGCTATTCACAGCTTGCTTAGAGGAAGTACTCAGAGACTTGGAATGGGAGAAATTAAGGATAACGGTCGATGGAGAATCGCCCTGTAAGCTGCAATTCTCTCATGGCATTGCATTGGGGGTGTTAAGAAGTTCTGGCTCCGAGGACAGGCCACCATTGGAAACCTGACCCTGCCAGGGTTTAATACTAGGCCCCTAGCTAGTGAGGCTAGTTTAGCAGTGCTGTTAGAAACCTAGAGAGTATGCAGTGGGATATCATAGAGCTTAGTGAGGTGAGGAGCCCAAATGAGGCATATACTGCACTGAGGGGAGGGCGTGTACAGTGTTATAGAGGTCTACTGCAGAGACGAGAACTAGGAGTAGGTTTTCTTATTATTAATGGTATAGTTGGTATTATAGATGAATTCTACAGCATTATTGAGAGGGTAGCCGGCATCTTAATTAAGCTAATTAACAGCTATAGGCTGAAAGCTGCACAAACATACACCTACATGTAGTTACGATGACCAGGTAGTGGAAAGCTTCTTTGAAGTTGTAGAATCGGCAAGAGACTTCAAGGCCATGCTAGGTAGAAAGCAAGCTGAAAATCGCGCAGTGGGCAGCTATGGCACTGGATTAGGAAATAGTAGGGGGGAGTTATTATTTCAGCTTGCTGAAAGCAATAACGTACGAATCATGAATACTTTTTTCAGCAAAGGAAAAAAAAACCGAAAGGGGACATGAAAAAACCCTAATGCGGAGACCAAAAAATGACGACGATTACGGTACTTTCTAATGCGAAATTTGAGCGCAGCTCGTCAGCTGTTTCAGCTTTTCTATAGATTTAGGCAACTAATTCGAGCAAGACATATATGTACAATTACAGACAACTGGTTACGAGGGACAATGGCGACGACGACGACGACGCGAAACCCAGGAACAGGCGCCAAAGAGCTTAATGCTGGAACGATGCCATTCGAGACATATTTTGAAAAGCGAAGCTTTTTTTCTTTTTTTTTTTACCGTGGTGAACTAGGTGTATATAAATAAGCAAGCTACATCAAAATATGATGCTTTTCTCTGTGTGTGAATTCTCGGTTACTGCACATGTTACCCTGCAGTTCGGTGTGGGCGCTCGCATTATTCATGAATTATCTTTGCAGTGTGCACCATTTGTGGTCGCGTCTTCCACTTGAGCTGTGAAGCGTGCCTTTCATAATTGTTTCACACGAATGTAAAGGCGAAGTGTTGGTCACTTGTTTCTGTGGACACCTGAATCGCGCCGGAAGGGGAGGAAGGAAGGTGAGAGTGAAAGTCCACTTGAGCTCTGAAGCGTGCCTTTCAAAGTTGGTTCACATGAATGGAAAGACGCAGTATCTGTCACACTTGTTTCTGTAGACACCTGAATCGCGCTGTAAGGGGACGAAGGAAGGTGAGAGTGAAAGTCCACTTGAGCTGTGAAGCGTGCCTTTCATAATTGGTTCACATGAATGGAAAGGCGCAGTATCTGTCGCACTCGTTTTCTGTGGACACAGCAACCGCGCCGTAAGGGAAGGAAGGAAGGTGGGAGTGAAAGTGGAGCTGGTTACGAGGGACAACGCCGACGCCGCCGCGAAACCCAGGAACGGGCGCCAAAGAGCTGCGCTCTAAAATGAAATTGATTTCGTACTGTGAGCCCCGCCGGGGTGGCGCAGTGGTAAGACGCCCGACTACTGTGCCGGAGTTCCCGGGCTCGAACCCGACCTCGGCGGCTGCGCTTCGATGGAGGCGAAACGAAGTGGCGTCCGTGTGCTGTGCGATGTCAGCGCACGTTAAAGATCCCCAGGTGGTCGAAATTACTCCGTAGCCCTCCACTACGGCGCCCCTTTCTCTCTATCCACTTTCACTCCCACCTTCCTCCATCCCTTACGGCTCGGTTCAGGGGTCCACAGAGCAAGTGTGACAGATACTGCGCCTTTTCCTTCCTGTGAACCAACCAACCATTTCGTACTGTGTTATAAACCCGGCATTATGCAAGATGTAGGAGTAATCAGAAAGATTTGAAGCAGTCACCACAGAATGGTAATATCTCGAATTACTCTGAATTTGAAGCGGTAGCGAAACACATTAGTGAGAAAGACGTCAATCAACGAGTTAGCGGTAAGTGAAAAATTGAAGAGTTAAGGCTCTCGCTGCCGAATAGATACTCTGTGCTAACCGAGGCAGTCGACCTTAGCCTAGAGGCAATGACCAATAATTTCAGAAATATTACTGAGTGTGCGGTAGTAGTAGACGGTCAGAGTGGATACCGCTAAACTGTCCAAGGAGACGAAAGATTTGATTAAGAAGAGCCAAAGTATGAAAGCCTCAAATCCAACCGACCGGATAGATCTGGCTGAGATATCGAAGCAAATCAGTAGGCGCAAGGTGGTCGGCATAAGGAAGTATAACATGAGGAAAATTGAGCATGCTCTAATGAACGGTAGTAACCTGAAAGCGGTAAACAGAAAATTAGGAGTAGGCAAAAATCAGATGTATGCGCTGAGGGACAAGGCGAGCAATGTCATTACTAACATGGAGAAAATAATCAAGGTATGCCAGGAGTTCTATACGGACCTCTGCAGCAGCCATAGTTGTCAGGGCAAGAATGAAATGGGCTGTAATGAAGAGGAATCAGATGTTCCGCCATTAACGAAACACAACGTTAAGAAAGCATTAGCATCCATGAAAACGGGGAAAGCAGCTGAGGAGGATCAGGTAACTATAGATTTGTTGAAGGATGGAGGGGATATCGTGCTAGAAAAACTGGCCACCCTATAGGTCATCACCCATTCCCCATGCCCAAGATTCGCATCTTGGGCCTCATTCACTCCCACGGCGCGCACTGAGACACCATCCATGCTCTCCAGACCCAACCCCAGCAATCCATCCGGCGAGTGACGAACCGGCGCGCGGGTATGACAGAACGGAACACAATTTGGTTCACACAAGCCTACATCATGAGCCGCACGACATACGTATTCCCCTACCTTTCTTTAAAGCAAAAGGAGCGGGACTCATCAATGTGATCCTTAGGAGCTGCACAAAGGTCGACCTCCATCTACCCCTCCGCACCTCCACTACCCGGCTTCTCAAACTCGGTACGCACACCACATTTGAGTTGCTGGCAGAAGCTACCCAACAGCACAGCTGACTCGACTGTCGGGTACCTCGGTAGGCCGCACTCTGCTGTCTCAGCTAGGCGTAACCCCCATAATCCATGCTACACAGGGTGTCCCCCTACCTCCAGACCTACGTCAGTTGAAAGACACAAACCAAAGTTTTGAACTCTGTAATCGTTTCTAGATATGGAAGATTGAGTGGTACATGTCCAATAGACATGTTCAATCAGATCTCCAGTGTTTCTTTGAGTGACCTTTGAGTATGTTGTGGAATATAGAAGCTGTTTTTTTAATGTTATTTATGTAAGGGACAAAAACTAGCTCTTTACCAAAAGCAATGCCACAAACTTGTGTTAGGGTTTCTTCTAAATTAGTTTTCTAAACTAGTTTTTTTTTTATGTAGCGGTAAGGTGAAAGAGGTATGCCTGGTTTGAACGAGAACATTACTGCAATTTTTTTCGGAGCTGAAAACTGAAAGTAATATTCCTTATTACTAATTGTATCTGTCTTTCAGATGTTGATAGTCTGGAGAGAGAGAGAGAGAGAGAGAGAGATTTTTTAATGGTAACAAGAGATGTCTGCCTGGTGGTGAGCCTAGCTTGCACTTGTGATGAGGGAGGGGGGATGAGGGTGACAAATTGTGAGAGGGGAGGTTAAAATGAATGAAAAATAAGAATATCTGTCACACACTTTCACAGGCACAAAACCACACACAGATGATCTTTGAAGGGTCTCGATCAACTCTGTGTCCTTGAGAAAAGTTAATAAGGCCATTGCAGCTCACGCAGCCGACGCCCCATCGCACCAAGGACCCAGGATATGTTCAAGGCACAAGGTTGTGTCTTTAGCTAAGCCTAAATCATTACGCAGTGTTCTGCAATGTGCAGTAAACCGTTGACAGGAGGTTACCAAAAATTCGAAACCTTTACACACTTCACATTTAGAGCACAGAGGGCTGCAGGCTGTACTTATTTTATGTAAAAAGCAGTTTGTCTATGACACATTGAAGCGGATTCGGTGTAGACAGTTACGATGATGGCACCTGTTCGAATTGTGAGGAATTCGAAAGACGCAAGTGGGATCTATTCTGTGTAGAGGTCGGTATTGATGGTTCGGGTCCTACCATAGAGAGCATTGCAATCACCATGATTCAGTGGCTGCAAGTCTTGCAGCATCTCCTCGTGAGAATGGAATTGGAATTGTCCTTGAGGAGTCTTTTAGTACATTTGCAGCGGCCTCGGCGCAGTCATTGCCCGCGATGCCGCAGTGAGGAGGTAACCACTGTAGCACGATGCGGTGACTCACGTCATATGCCTCAGTGTGCAGCTTATTTAGGTCAGTGTTGAGCTCTTCCTGAATGCTTGATGATTTAAGCAATCGTAGTGCAGCGCGACAATCACTGAAGATAACCTATGCTGCAGGGACTTTTGTAGGATATATATAATAGTTTCTCTCAAAGCTTCTCTCAGTAGCCACAGCTGAAGTGCTGTGACTGAGTGTTATCGAGATTGTGGTGTGCATTAATGGTATACACATGCCGATGGATGAAGAAACAGCTGTAGCAGAGCCATTAGTATAGATGTGGCAATGCTGACTGTAGCATGCACAGATGTGCTCAAGGGCGAAGTACTTAAAGGGACACTAAAGACAGCCAAAGATGGTATGAAAATCTAATAAACTACATTTGATGACACTGTCGCCGCATATCCGGCAGCAAGAAATCGAATAATTGCTGAGATATTGCTGAGAGTTGAGGTTTTTTCTTGTTCCCGCCGGTCGAATTCAAACTGTGGCCTCCAACTACGTAGTTGGAGTTGAGTGACGCACACTATGACGTAAGCGGAGACTCCGTGATAGCTAGCGAGCCGGCGCGGCCCGCGGCGTCGCATTCCTCAAGGGCCAACTTGGCAACAGCGTACTCGCAATGACGGCCGCAGCCGAAATAAATAAAACGATGAAGAGAGTAATTTACCGAGCGATGGGCCCATAAAGGAAGAAAAAAAAACATAGAGCGCTTGTAATGCACAATACTTTTCATGTTTCTCAAGCTTTTGCGCTCCTTCTTGCACTGTGTATAAACAAACCGAGCCCTCGGTCATCGCAACGCTTCCTGACATGTTTACATACAAATAAGATTTAGTTACCAGCAAAATAGTGTCCTTGCTGCTGCGCTTTTCAGTTTTGAAGCTTCGTCGCACTTTTTTCCTTCAAGGTTTGTGCTACAGCTTCGTGTTCAGCGAAAATTACGCCCACGGTAGCAGAACATGACCGAAGTGCCGGCGCCACTAAATTTTCCAGCGCTGTGAAATTCTACATGTTAAAATGGTTCCAGTGCACAATATAGTGCGCATGGGCATCCAGAACATTAGTTGCAAGACGTGAGAGCAGGCAGCATGCGCCGATGATCAAGAAGCTGTAATTTTTAGACCGGCAGCAGAAACACTTTATTGTAAATGGGGCCATGACATAAAAACTAGAAATATTTCCAAGCTTCTTGTGGCGTGGCGTAGCCGAGCGGTATCATTCGGCTACGCCGCGCCACAAGAAGCTTGGAAATATTTCCCAAATTTTCAAAACGGAGGACCGAGGTCAATTACGCAGTGTTACCTCTTACCGGCCGATTAGTTTAACCAATGTCGACTATAAAATATTTATGAAAATACTAGCTAAAAGACTGCAAACAGTTATTAAAGATATTGTTGGAGACCACCAAACATGCGGTATTAAAGACAGGTCCATTTTTACGAACATTCACATCGCGAGGGCCATTCTTGAATGTTGCGATGCTGGTGGACTTGGAATAGCAATGCTCCAAATAGATCTTGAAAAGGCTTTTGATAGAGTGCCCCACGACTTGCTTTTGAGTATATTAGACTATGTCAAGGTCGGATGCGTCATCAGAGAAGGAGTGGCTATGGCTTACAGTGCTTGCACAACTAGGCTAATTGTGAACAAATCTGTCGGTGACAGTATTGCTGTCCAACGCTCAGTTCGTCAAGGTTGCCTCCTTTCACCTCTTCTCTTTTGTATCTATCTTGAACCTTTATGTTTAAGCATTATCAAGCATGAGAAAATGCGGGGCTTCAAGCTGCATCAAGCAGAAATGAAGCTTTTGGCTTATGCCGATGATGTCGCGATGTTTTGTGTAGACTACGAAAGCATCGTAGAAGTTGTGAAAACTGCAAAAGATTTTTGCGCTGTAAGCGGCAGTGCTGTTAACTGGGGCAAGTGCCTGGGCTTCTGGCACGGTGACTGGCCAGCGACCCCAGGCATTTTGCTAACATGAAATTTGTTACCAACCTTGTCAGCTACCTTGGTGTCCCTCTTGAATCGTATCGGGACAGTGACCCATACTGGAAAAACCAAGTCGGTAAATTGAAAGAGAGAGTGGACAAATGGAATGGATGGCAGTGGTCGGTGTTTGCTAAGGCCACGGTTTGTAATTTGTTTTTAGTGACAAAAGTTTGGTATGTGCTTCAAGTGTTATATTGTTCAAGAGCTAATGTCCAAAAGATGCATCGTATCTTTGCCGTCTTTGTATGGGGGTCTTCGTGGGAACGGACAAGTCGGACAAATCTCTTCCGCCGGGTGAAGGACGGCGGGCTTGGTTTGGCACATCTGTTTCTGCGCCAGTTAGTCAATCATTTCATGTTTTTGAGGAATGTGAAAAATCCATTTCTTCGTACGGTCTGTCAGTTACGCCTGGGTCAAGCTCTCCCGGGAATTGTCGTTTCTTCTGACCGCATGTCAGGAGGTGTCCACGGGTATCTAAGGGAAGTGGTCTTGGCGTACAGGTTCTTGATGGGGCGGTTTACTTTAGACTATTTGTGGAGTGTAAACCGGAAAAAACTGTATAAAGACTTGTGCGATGTGGTGCTTCCAGAACCGTTGTACAGAGCTGTGTACTCGTCCACAGGGGGCAAAAATGTTCTTAAAAGAGTGAAGAGGATGATGGTGCCGGCAGGGGTGAAAACGTCCTTTTTTAAGCTGCACACTGGAACATTGGAGGTAAAGAAATGGAAGGAACAGAAAGGGCTTTTTGTACCCTGGGGTGTCCACTGCATAATATGCAGGAAAGAGGAGACGATTGAACACGTGTTTCTCGAATGCTGGGATGCCGTATTTTTATGGGATGTGCTCCACAGGACGCTTAAAAAAAAACTACCCATAAGCCCACATGGTATCCGATTCTTGCCAGTAGAAGCGAACAATGATACACCGTTGGATCTTTTGATGCTACTGGCTCTCCACAGCATATGGAAAAGCAGAATGGCTGTAGAGCACGGTGACGTCGATGCACGTTCAGCGAGACAGCTCTTTAGAGAGAGCATACGGGCATATGTGGACGAACAGAAAGCTTTAAAGCTAGAGCCAGAATGGTTAGTTAGTTTTGAAGGGTTGTCACATATGAGGGATTTTTAATCCGACAACTTCAGCTAAGGAAGGCTGAAGCTTTAAGTCAATGCTTGATCTTTTATTTTGTCATGTTATTGATGTCACATGTGTCTTTTTTCTGTACGTCCTCGGTTAGGAAATGAAGAAACAAAAAAAAAGCGGCGTAGCCGAGCGGTCAGCGCCGAACGTTGCGGAGCAAGCAGTAGCGAGTTGGAGTCTTACCGCTTCTGGGGTATTTTTTTTTTACAAATTGATTTTTTTAACCTTTTGTAATGTATTTCTGGTGCTTCGCTATTTTTAGTTTTTACTTTTTACCCGAGGCCCTTGTTTTCGCCGGGCGACGAGCGCAATATCTCGACGCTCTCCTTGGTATGAGCGGCAAGTATGCCCCTTTTGTTTACGATGCCTGCAAATAGCACGTTGAAGGTCTTGTTGACGCAGTATATGTTGGTCAGATGTGCTATGATTTAGTGAACAATTGAATGATAATGCGTTTTTCCTTCGGTACTTAGCATATGTATGCTTTTCGTGGCGTACGTAGCTGCAGTCAAGCGGTCAGGCCGCAGTCGAAGCGGCAACGGCGGCGATATGTTGGCGCAGAAGTGTGAACGAAGGAGTGTGTCGGCAGTAGCGGATTTCGCTCGCTCGTGCCTCCGAATGCTCAAATGGGAACCATCAAGGCGCATCTGCTGCCCCAAGCTCGTAATTCAGGCGCTGCAGGTTCAAACAAACTATCCGAGTGCGCACGAAATGCCTGAGCCGAAACATAACCAAAACTGAAGTGGGCGCCTGTGGCGCCTCCAAGTATATTTTTGTATTTGCCTTGCAACGTTTACGTTGTCTTTTCGCCGTCGTTTAAGTATGATAAAAGCGTGTTATCATGTTTGAGAAAAAAACGTACTACCGCATTCAAACATGCAACGTAATTCGCATTTGTCAGCCTCCGGGATCCCTAGCGCGTCACGTGATTTGTAGTTGCGAGCCTCGGCCGTTTGGCTGTGGTGGCGATACCTGTATTTCTGTTATTCTTCTTTACTACCTTATAACACCTCTGTTTTCAGTAAGAGTGGTCGTTTTGTAATCAGGAACTGGCATTCTATCGATGCAAATCCACTTCCTTTCTTTCTTTAGTGTCCCTTTAAGTGCGGGTCCAGGGGTGTGGGTTTTTCTTTTGATGCCAAATATAGTTGTCAAAATTTTCCATGAAGCAAGCTTCCATGGTGGGAAAGATGACTGTATTGCGCATTTATATTGCGCAGGCAGTAGGTGGGAGAGTGCTGTCATACTTTGCTCTGCAAATGGATGGGTATGGTTCACGTGCAAAACGCAGCTGGGCACCAAACAGCTCCTGCGGTATCAGCGCGGCTACAGATAGACGTTTGCTCTCCGCCAGAGTACCCGCTTGGGAGGTGTTCCTTGGAAGACCAAGGCACACTCTCGAAGTTTTGGCCTGCATGGCTTCAAGTAGTTTTATGCTTGCCTGCGAGAAGCTTTGAAGAACAGGGCACGTATATGGCAGAAGGCCTTCGCAAAGTGCTCCATAATGTCGTAATAAGGAAACGGTAGAGTAGCCTCTTCTGGTAGTTGAGAGTATACGGAATATAGATATGCATGAGGAGAGTTTGACCTTAAGTTGTTGAGCGTGTGGTGGCCATAAAAGAGACTTATCAAAGATCACACCTAGAAATGTATGGTGTCTGACGTATGGTATAAGAGTGCTAGGAACTTTCAGTACGTAACGAGAGAGATCACGTCGTAAAGATGAAATTGCTGCGCACTTGTCTGGAGATATAAAAAGGCCTCGCTTGTTTAAGAATAATGCAATTCCCCCTATTGCTTTCTGTAGTGGAGCATGCACAATGCGCCTGTTTCGTACGGTGCAACATATACCGATGTCACCTGCGTAGAGGGAGATTTCAACAGCATGTGGCAAGGAACTGTCCAAACCAAGAAGAGAGATTTTGAAGAGGGTTGGACTCAAAATTCCTCCCTGAAGAACACCACGAGACACATGATGTAGGGGCGTGTCACCTTGATTCATTCACATGTAAATTGTCCTATCATGAAGATAATCAGAAAGCCAGTTGTACATTCGTCCACCAATACCAATCGAATGCAAGGCTGAATGAATCGCCTCGTGCGTGACATTATCAAAAACTTCTTTAAACGTCTTTAAACCTTCTTTAAGTTGGAGAGAGCAATAACGTTGTCAATACTGCTTCGACCTTTTCGGAAGCCAGATATTGATGGGGGTAAAGTGCCCTATTTGTCAGGTCCCAGGTAAGGCGGGAATGGATCCTTTTTTTTCATCAATTTCTCGACAAAGCTTAGCAGTGCGACAAGACGATAAGCGTTTAGGTAAATTGATGGCTTACCAGGTTTAAGGACTGGTAATACGGGCGCAGTCTTCCAGCTGTCTACAAGGCTGCCGGCTATCCAAGAGTTGTTATAGATGGTGAGCAGCTGAATTTTCGCTTTTCTTCCAAGACGCGACAACGAAATGCAGCTAACACAGTCAGGTCCTGGGCAATATGTTTTGTTGGTAACTGCTAGCGCGGCGTGAAGTTCTTCCATAATAAACAGTTCGTCTAGGAAAGAAGTGTTGGGCGACGGGACAATGGTGGGGAGCACATTTTGCAGTGAAGGAGCTGCTAATGGAGCAATGATCAGAGAAAACCTCTACACCTTGAAGAGAAGTAGCATTGTCATTTAGAGCCACGCACTCGAAAAGATGTAGTTATGAAGGCTGGCTTCGTAAGCTTCGTACAATACTCCAAATATGCTTTCTAGGATCTAATTTTGCACAAAAGTACCTTTATTTCCTTCTTGCCAGCTTGTCCAAATGGCGTTGAACGTGTTTTTGTGCTCGCCTAGAAGTCCGAATGTCATCTCTAGAAAGTGTCTTGCGGCCTCGTCTTTCTGTTCTGCGACGTATTGCTCGAAGTTTTTCAAATTCACCGTCAACAGCTGAGTACACCTTTGGCAGATGGAGGACTTTCGTGTGTAACATTTGAACATGTGCTACTGCAGCAATTAAGGATTCATAATTTAGGTTTGACAGATCCTGCTTCTCAACAGCATCAGCAAAAGCTTCACGATTCTGCCGCTGGCAGGCGAGAGAAAAGCCGCCGACCTCAATGTATGTAGGTAGGTGATCGCTACCGTGAGTGTCGATGTCCACAGACTAGGTTGTTGAAGCTGACAGCTCAGCAGAGAGCATGGAGATGTCAAGAGCACTGGACCTTGCTCCTTGGTAGTAAGTTGCTTGGCCGTAGTTGAGAAATATTAAATTGCTGAATTTCATCGACGTAGACTGAGTACAAAATAGCGTGGAAATATTTTGCTAATAAATTGTTTTCACTACAGAAAGTGTTGGACTTAAGATAAAATTCACCTCTGATGTACCCCGTCCTATTGAATAAATTTCTCCCAAAATATTGCACTAGACGAACATGACATAAGTAGTTAGACAGAAAGTCCTTCAGGCATTTCGTCATTTTACCACGGATCTTTCGATCTGCTAGTTCGCGAAGAATGCCAAGCTTCCAAGTTGTATTGTATGCCTTGTCGAGGTCACAAAAGAGGGCAAGACAATGTTGCCTCTTGATAAAAGGTTCCTGGGCAGTGTTTCAAGAAGGACTAGATGGCCACTTGCTGAGCGTGCTTTTAAACCGACACTGATGAACCTAGAGAAATACACGAGACTGCAGCACGAAACCTGATGCAATACAATTTAAAATAGTTTGGAAAGATATCGCGAGGCAGCTTCACAAAGCTATCGACCGATAACTACTGCGAGAGGCTTGTGATTTTCCCATTCCAGGCCATGGAACAATAATGCCTTCTGGAAGCATTGCTAATACCCACATCGAGTTAGAGTTTCAGAACTGCTCATACGGCATTTTCAGAGAGGTGAGCGAGCATTATGCACTTCCGCTGCCTCTGTGCAGTTTCTTTTTCGGCGGACATTACGTTATGCATTTCTTTAAGTGTCATTAAACTATCATGAGGTTCACTTACACTGCGGTTTGTGGGAAGTGTGTCCTTCAACAGTTTTTTTTTACATTAAAAACATGGTATGAATGTGCAGACTTATAAACAATAGAAAAATTATTCCCTAATATGTCAGCTTGCTGTTCTTTTAAAACATGTTTCTATATTAGGGGCTGCCAACAAATTGTAAATGAGTAGTACCTTCCATCTAGATTAAAACTTGCTCCGACATCTTTTGGACTTCACGGTGCTATTGATTGATGTCAAACATCAGTGCGAAGATTGTTTCCCAGCATTTCGTCGAGTAAACCATGTTTCCGCTCAGGTATTCTCGAATGTTTAAGGTTTGCTTGTATGGGCTACGTGAGGAAACTGCCCCAGGCTTTGTTTTCTTTCTTCTTCTTCACAACCCGGCATTCTCGCGTACGCCAAGACTAATGATTGCAGCGCACAAGTCCAAACGGTTGTGTGCTAAGCGTGCTGCATCCATTATACAGTATTAAATCTTTTACCTGGACATTTTACTATTCAAAATAGTTTGGAGCATTAGTTCTTCTACGGCCATTCGTGATGCTCAGCTGATGCGCGGATTTCACTTCAGTGCAAAATTATGACGAATGAAGATTATTTAAATTAAAAATATTGAGCACGTATTCCATAAGATATTAACGGGAAGAAAGAAAGGCCCCCGTCTGTTTCTTCAAAACATTTATACTTCACATAAGCAAAAAAAAATTTAGACTTAGGGGTCTGTTGCATAAAGATATCAGGCGACCATTAATAATGATCTGCTGATCATTGGTGACCTGAACATCATGCATCAAGAATAGGCTACGCTGAACAAAACACCAAAGGCAGACAGCTATGGGAGGACGCGCACAAGCTAGGCCTCAGCCTTCATATAGGCCTTCAGCATATAACGAGGACAAGAAATAGCGTATGCGCGGGCACATCCCCAGACCTGACATTGCCAGTAAATATTAAACGCTTCAAATACAATTCTTCAAAGCTGTTGAACCGAATGTCGAGCTAAGGCTCTGGCCGCGGGCTAGCGTTGTATCGTATACAACCAGCGTTCCGCTGAACGCAGCACAGCTCACCGGTGTTCTACGCAGAACCCACTGCGCATGAGATACCACCAAAAGCTCTCCTGCTCCCCTCGGTCAGCTCTCCGCGACGGTGCGCGCAATCGCAGTGAGTGAACTACCCTTCTCCTGCTCTCCACGCCGGCGAGCGCATCCACGGCGATGCCGCTACCAACTTCTTCTATGTGGCGATCACTACACATCTGCCGAGTCACTGGGCATCAACCGAAAAGTTTGCGCATGCGTAGTGAAACTGCATAACGAGGCATGCTACGTCAGGAGTCGGCGAAGCGGTGGAGACCGACGCGATGGTTACCATGGTTGCGGTGGATTCGCGATTGTGGCCTCAAACAGGCACGGCGAAACTTGCTTTTACTAGCCTCGTGCACATTTTTTTACAAAAACTTGGAAGGGTTAGAGTGCAAATCTCGGAGCAGAATTTTGATAGTGACCGTTTCATTATCGTGTGCGTACTCCAAGCGGGCGTTAACAAGCGCAAGGTGCGCCAAGCGGCAGTGACAGAATGGGATAAATTTAAAGACATCAAGGGAACCGTGTAAATATAACGGATCTAAAACGTTGAGGAGTGTAGAAAGGGTCTGAAACGCCCATTTGGGTAGTCGGCACAGGCGCTAGGAGACGATGCTCCCGGTGTAGAGAGTAGCCGACTACTGCACATGTAGGGGGGCAAACAAAGCATGGAACACAGGCTGAAAAAGCAAATGTGGAGTAAGAATCTTAGGAGAGCAATCGCGAGGAATGAATAGAAAATTATAAACTATACGCATTCAAATTGTGCAAAATACCTGCCGCAGTAGATGCGACGAAATATAGGGAGGCATGAACCTCTTTAAGCCGTCCAGTATGCTCCAGTTTCTATTGGACCCAACAAAGTCGCAAACTCAAACGGGAATATGATTTCCAAAAGTAAGACTTCTGTTCGTAGGAGATAACGCGGCGTTATGAATAGATTGATAAAGACAAAGTAGGGGACACCCAACGTTTCCCCCTGCCAGTCACGGTAGGGTGCCAAACAGGGCGCTTGACGTCCTCGTCACGGAGGAGGAGGTGAGAGCAGAAATTGTTTGACTGAAACCTAAATCCATCAGGGTCGTGTTGAGATCACTAATGTAATGGTAAGAAATGTCTAGGATGAATTCATTAGCCTCCTAACGGAATTCACTGGAAAAGTTTGAAAAGGGGCCAGTTGCTAGATCAATGGGATACGCAAAAATAGTACTAATACCCAAAAAAAGGACCCCCCCCCCCCCCACCCAATTCGAAAATTTGAGACCTATTTACTTAACTGCATGCATAGGTAAGCTGATGGATTACGTCATGAGAACGAAATAAACGTGGTTAATGCAGGATAAAAATATCCTTTGGCTGCATGACCTATGGTCGCTTTCCGACCACACTTGTGCATGCAGGGCGTCATCAGCGAATAAAATATATATACCCGCAATCGAAAGACCCCAGTCTGATCCTGGGCCTTAAGCTCAGTCCATATTCAGTCAGTCTCAGTGTAGTCGGGCGTCTAAACCACTTCGTCACCACGGGAGGGGAGGGGGGGAGACACCAGGTAACCGAAATTAATCAGTAGCCTTGTTGTTGTTGTGACTTTAGGAAGTGTCAAAAGAAAATCCATGGGCCTGCTGCGGCTCTGTGGCTGATCCACCTCGGCTACCTTGTGCGGAAAAGGAAGAAAACAGAGAAGAAAGAAAAAGAGGGAGAGATAAAGACGTGCATCGCAACAGCCGCACCTCCAGTACCCTTCAAGCCTTCGCTACAGCATCTCTTTTCTCGCTTTCGTTTAACCTTCCTCCTTTCTTTGGTGTGATATACAGGTGTACACGGTGAAAGCGTTACAGATACAGCGCCCTCCTGCACTGTAGCCTTTCCTTTATTGAAGTTAGGTTGATGAACATTTTTGGATGAGCCTTAAAAAGGATCGTACTTCCTAGGATTAGCCTGGTTCTTGATCCTGAGTAGTGGCCAAGAGTCCACAACGTTTGGTGACCTTTCTAGACCACTCTACCAGCCGCCTTTGTGACGCCGGTAAGGAGCTGGAGAGGGCGATCCCCGAAACCTCTAGGTATGTGAGGTTCAATCGAGATGGAGGCTGCAATTATCGGCAGAGGTATAAAATGTGGTCGAAGTTGGCTATCAGAGAATCACAAGAGAGTATTCGGGCTTGTAATGGCCTGGGTGAGTACGAGTTAACAAAGCCTGCGAAGGGAATCGAAACCAGTTTACGTTTATGAACGCGAAAGCTTTACTGACCTGGTCGAGCCCAGTTCGGCTCCCTCATGTGCGCCGCAGAGAGTCGGCGCCGCGCGTTTTCGCACGTGTGACTAGCGAAGCCGGCGGCAGCCGCTCCTTCCTTTTTCGCTGCCTCGCTTCTCCTTATTTCGCACACCTGCTGTTTCTTATTTACATACCTGGGAAAATTTATTCCAGCGAATAAATCTTATCCCATTACCTCTTTTACTGCCCAGCTGCGCAGTGAACGGGTTTTCATCCCTCCCTTTCAATAACCACCTGGCTCGAGTGATTTGGCGCTGAAGGGGAAGAAAAGCGTCGACTAGCCACCCTAGCAGTATACATCCTCGGCCTGCAATTTCTGGCTGAATACAAGTCACATACTACTACTGAAACAAAAAAAGTTGGCTGTGGTTTAGCTCTTGTTAACCATAGTTGAAATGCGAAAGCAACGGCGGAAGCTTCTTTTGTCTGCTACATTATTCTCCTATGACGCCCTATTAGTGTAAGGTGCTACATTATTGGGGACACTTAAGCTCATCGTATAAGGGCATGACGCGAGAGCGTAAGCCACCAGCCCACGTATACAGTCACGCTTCAACCAAATCGTATGGACGTGCCTTCGTGTCAGGAATAACGAGAATGTAAACGGTTCTGGCAGGCTGATTCTGATATCACCCTCCCATTTGAAAGGAGCGACCCGAGTTAGCAGCTCCTTCCCTCGTCATAGGGGTAACGTGAATTCAAATGCCATGACAGGCTGATGCTAATGTCAGCCTCTCACATGAAAAGAGAGTCCTGAGTGGGCGCTCCTGCTGAGTACACGCTCGCCCAAAATACGCCACTAACTAGCCTATCATCCTCACTACTATCATTCTCACGCTAGAGAAGGAGAATTAAGATGCGCTATTCACCGTCCTAGGCGTGGCTCATTGATTATGGATCGGCAGGAACCGTATACCATATGGTGTAAATGGCAAGTCCTTTCTTAATGTCTTCTTCAGGATATCCCACAGAAAGACTGCATCCCAGCAGTCAAGAGACTGCATCCCAGCAGTCAAGAATAATATTGTCTATGGTTTCGGCTTATGTCAAATCAAGCAGTCCACCACCCACGAGAAAAAAACACATTTTCCCCTCAATCATTGTCCAACAGATAAGGTACCACTGTGTAACGGGAAGAAAAAAACGTTTTGCTGACAACCGTCCTGGCATCATTTTAAGTCTCTTAAGACATCCTTACCTTTCCCTCCGCAGTGTAATAAGCGATATAACGGCACTGGCATCATTACAGTAGGTCCTTATACAGTTACTTTTGGGTCACAGCGCTTAGGTATTTCATTGAGAATCTCACTTTTAAAATATTGAAAGAAACCACAGCGTCGCGAAAAAAAAAACACTCCGCCTTCTTTGTATAAAGTTGCTAGAGGACGCATAAAATTCGGGTAAGTCTTGGCTCAGTCTAACTTGAAAAACCGTATGCAGAAAAGGGTCGGTTTGGTTCTGTAAGGACATAAGCCTGGATACTATTTATCGTAAAAATAGATAGGCCAAACCAAGTCCTCCGCTTTATACCGAGCGACAAAAATTGTACGACTTGTTTTCTCCCAACCCGAACTCCAGACGAAAACCGCCAGCAATCTTTGAAATTTCTGGACGCCAACCCTTGACATGGACAATGCTTGCATAACATAGCTGAATTTCGCAACAATGAACAAGCTGCATACAGTTGAACGTGCAAACATTGGTAAATCAAGGCCACCTTACTTTGTTGTGTACGACTGGACACGTTCACGTTCAGCATTTCAGTAATCTTTCGTATCCTTGTAGTGTTCCAGCGGCGCTCCAAGGTATCTTGAAGATGTGACAGACCAAGAAACATTTTCAAAAAAGGGAAGTTGCGTTGCACCAAATCCAATGCCAAAGCCCCAAACATATGTCCCACTTGACTTCGCTGGCCATTTGCCTGCAAAATCGAGTAGTATCTTTGATTGCTTCAGAAAGGCTGTCTTGATCTTGACAGAAAACGGCTATGTCGTTAGCATATGACGATAGCTTTACTTCGTTTTCCATAGGTCAAAATTGTCAGATACTTTCATTTTTATTCACCTTTAAGCAGAACGATTCTATACATACGGCGAATAACAGGGGAGAAAGCGGACATCCCTTTCTTAGAGATAATCTTATCTGAAAGCTTTCTGTGACTTCCTGATTTACAATAATACTAGTGATACTATTTGCATAATCAATTTGAACTTCCCCTAATATGACTGAGCCTACATTTACAAGATCCAGGATTGAAAATAAAATGTTGTGGCTAACGCGGTCGAAAGCTTTCTCCAGGTCTAGTTGCAACATTGCAACGTGATCTTCAAACACGGTCACAGCATTCCAAAATACTTCTAGCTACGTGAATGTTTGTATATAAGCTTCGCCCTTTAATTCCACATGTTTGATGTGGCCCAACAATATCTTTAATTACGTTCTGCAACCGCTTAGCTAGGACCTCCATGAAGATTTTGTGATCCACATTGGCAAGTGTTATAGGCCGGTATGACTTCACGGAGAGCAATCTGACGGGGTCATCGCTCTTTGGTATCAACACCACGTACGTCCTTCTAAATGGTGGTGGCTTTTCTTCTTTATCATAAACCTCGCTCAAAACTCGATGCAGGGGTTGCAGATGAAAAGGGGTGCAGATGAAAAGGCCGCAGTTGAATACCACGGTCCGGGGTAGTCCTTCGTGCCGACGAAGGTGATCAGTATGGACCGGGTGCTTCGCATCTGTCTTGCGTCGGAAATGTCGTAGATGTTGCTGGGGTTCATGGCTTGAAGGCTTGCGATGATCTCCTCTTGGCTCTCTGTCAACGGCGTTGTATATTACGCAGAGGAGAGCGTTGTCAAAAATGGCAATATAAGCGCATAGGGGGTGTGGTTGCGACGCTCACACTCAGTGGTTCGGACATATAATCGTGTGCGTTGGTCCGAGGTTGAACTGGCAGTGAATAAGTTGTTGTATGGGTTTATACGTACGCGGTCCTTAACGGGCAGTGTGATAGTCAAATTTGGCAGTGGCACAAAGTGAGGTCAGGAGGTCCCCATTTGCTGAGGTGCGGCGGTCGACGCCGCCATGGCGGAACACTATCTTGTAGTCATCTGGTGGTAGTCGAGGTAGGCGGACGTGGTGACGTAATTGTGGTGTCTTCGACGATGGGGGGGGGGGGGGGCGCCATTGCGGTCTTGAGGGGGTCGCTTTAAGAGGTAGCGTCTCCCGTTGCGTAGGTCGAACGCCGGACCTTAACCATTCGGGTCGAGTGCAGTTCGTCGACACATTCTTCTTGGCTGATAGGCATACCGTCGACTTGGTGCTCTATGTCAACGGCTTCGAGGCGACGGCAGCTGCGGCGATAGCGCAGAGGCCGCAGGGGCGGCGTGGTAAGCCGCTGAGCACTGCTGATGAGTCGGTGCGACGCCGAGCGTTAGGCATAGCTCGGTTGTTTCGTGGCGAGTCAACGATGAGGTTCTAGTCACACGGCCGTCGATTCGATACAGACATATGAGGTGTCAGGCGGATCCCTACACCATCACGGACTCGCTGACAAAAAGTGGTGAATATCCGGTGTGAAATGGGAAAGCCAAGTGCGAACAAATACGGATCCCATGTGAGGTACGTTCGCACGCGCTCCGAGTTGTGACGCAGTTCCACTAAATGTGCCATGTTCGGGCCTCAAATCAGTGGAATCAAATTCTCTGGCTGCACCTCTGGTCTCTTGAAATAAGATGCCCCACGAGGCATGTCTTGCTCGGGCTATTTAGGCGTCTGCAGCAAGCTATCAATAGAAACAAAAGCTGCGTAAATTTTCATAAACTGCCTTAAATGATGGAGCGGCTAAAAGGAAATATTGCCGCGTGCCTAGCGGAACCGAGAAAGAAGAGGACAAAACTGAGTGTAGTGCGTGGAACTGTTCCCATCACTGATCGCTGCCTTGTACTCGTTACATTTTCTGGTGGAGCAGCCGGGTACGATTACCCTTTTTGCTGAGTTCAACCCCTCAAGGGCAACCGAGAGCCACCACGGATTTGACACTGGTCCATCGTAGTTGCAGCCGCCGCCTTCGAGGTCAGTCGCCAGAGGTCGGGCCTCTTTCCTGCACGCCTGTCGCCAACATGCATAGATCTAACACGAACATTGCGGCTAACGGAGAGTCTTCACCCCAGTTCGTTGTCCTCCAGTCTCGAACGCCACCGTCCTTCCATTGCGAGCTTTATGAGGACGCTGAAGACTGGCTGGACCAATTCGAACGGGTCGCCAATTACAACGGCCGGGATGAGTAAAGGAAGCTTTATAATGTTTACTTTGCTCTCTAAGATTCAGCGCGGACGTGGTTCGTGAACCACGAAACGACACTATCAACATGGGACCTCTTTCGTCGCCAGCTGTTGGCGACCTACACCGCCAACGACCGAAGAGAGCGTGCGGAGTCGGCGCTGCAATCTCACATCCAAGCCCAAACGAGAGTAGTGGAATGTACTACGAGGACATGATCCGCGTTTTTAGGCGTGCTGATCCAAATATGTCAGAGGAGAAGAAAGTGCGCCACCTAATGCGTGGGGTGAAACAAGAACTATTTACTGGGCTTGTGCGCAATCCACCTGGCACGGCATCAAGTTTTCTAACGGAGGCCACCACGGTAGAACAAACACTTCAACACAGGGCTCAGCACTATAACCGTAACGTGTCCGCCTTGTCACCGGTCGTCTATGGTTCCGGCTTCAACGGTTCTGATGATTTCCTAAGGAAGCTTATTCGATCTGTGGTCGGAGAAGAGCTGAGACACAATTCAGCTACAGGGTCTAACGTCGTCGTCGAGGCTTCCATCACTCGCGGAGGTCGTTCGCGAAGAAGTGGGGCAAGCCGTCCCGGAACCGTCAGTGCCTGGTGTGCAGCCACCGCCACCGAGTGTGCCAACGTACGCGGCCGTGCTTCAGCAGCATAACCTCTGTGATCCTCCAAGAGGGAACTCCACTGTGCCTCATCCAAACCAGCAGCATAGTGGGTACGACTCTCCCAGAGCCAGAGTGAACCCACCCTACTCTTGATCCAAGCCCACGCCATCCTCCTCTTGTAGCCGAGTCACGAGTTCGAAGGACTGACGTCTGGCGTGCCCCTGACAATCGGCCCCTTTGTTACCACTGTGGTGAGGCCGGTCACATGTTAAGGTTCTGTCCGTACCGCCGCGCCGGACTTCGTGGCTTCCATACGCGTGCACGATGTCCTCGGAGGGGTGAACGACCACCCGAAATCGAGGAGTACCTGTCGACGCATACGAATCCTCCAGACGTCCCACAATACGAGTACAGCGTCATTACCTCTTCCCGTTATCGTTCTCCAAGTCCACGGCCCTCTACATACCGCACTAGCCGCTCGACGAGCCACCGCTCTCCGAGCCTTCGGGAAAACTAGGAACAGCGACCTGCGAAGGTAAGGCCGCTGACGAGCGAAGTGATGAACATCCTCCATCAAGTTTAGTACAAGATAATGACTAAAAGACGGCGTCATGTAACGATGAACTTGAGTGCGCAGTTTCGGACATACCGGTTTCTATCGACGATTTTCTCATTACAGCTTTAGTTGATACGGGGGCGGACTATTCAGTTATGAGCAGTGGGTTAGCCGGGAAATTGAAGAAAGTTTTACCCGAGTGGACCGGGCCTTAGATCCGCATGACAGGGGGACACCTTATTATCCCGGCTGGAAGATGCATTGCGAGAGTTGCAATTGACGGATTTATTTATGTTTGCGACTTCGTTGCTCTTACCCACTGTTCGCGAGACGTCACACTCGGCTTGGACTTTTTACAGGCTAATGGTGCGATAATTAATTTGCAAGAATCACGAGTGACGTTTTCGCCGAGACAAGCAATTGCGAGATCTAGCGTCGACGGTTCATCAACGCCCGCCTTACGTATTACAGCTGCTGACGTTACGGTTCCGCCACGGTGCAGCATTATGGTCTTGGTAGAAAACGACTCACCATGCGACCGAGACGTACTGGCAGAGACGAACGTGGGTCTGCTTCTTGAGAAAGGGATCTGTGCTGCAAGAGGTCTTGTTCGCTTGCGGGACGGTTGTGCGAAGCTCTGGATTACAAATTTCGGGACCGAGTTTCAGCACATTGCCAAAGGAACGGCCATCGCGTATGTTGCCGACTTTATTGAGCCGGCGAACATCTGTACTCTGGCGCCGCCATCGTCAGCCGGATGCGATGTACCCGATATTTTATCAACTGTGGACTATAATCCCAATCTGCCGGTGGTTGAGCGGCGGCGACTCCTAGAGCTCCTTCAAGAATTTTCTGGATGCTTTGCAACGTCTTCGAAAGTTGGACGTGCCCCAGTAGCCAAACACCGCATTATGGTTGACGCAGAGACCAAGCCGATTTCCCAACGCCCATACCGAGTGTCGTCAACGGAACGAGAGGCTATTCGAAGCCAGGTGCAGGAAATGCTTACCGACGACGTGGTGCAGCCGTCTACCAGTCCCTGGGCTTCGCCTGCAGTGCTGGTGAAGAAAAAAGAGAATACCTTGCGTTTCTGCGTTGATTATCGTAAGTTAAATCAGGTAACGAAACGGGACGTGTACCCGCTCCCACGTATCGATGAAGCATTGGACCAGTTATGCAATGCCAAATATTTCTCATCGCTTGACCTCAAGAATGGCTACTGGCAGATAGAAGTGGACGAAAGGGACAGAGAGAAAACAGCGTTCGTCACCCCCGACGGCCGGTATGAATTTAAAGTGCTTGCTTTCGGTCTCTGTTCTGCACCAGCAACCTTCCAGCGAATGATTGACACCGTTCTCTCTGGACTGAAGTGGCAAGCGTGCCTAGTGTATCTCGCGACTAGTTTTGAGGAGCACCTTGACCGACTGCGAATGGTACTACAGGCGCTGCGTTCAGCCCAATTGACGACAAAACCACAGAAATGCCATTTCGGATTCCAGGAGCTCCGCTTTCTTGGCCATGTTATTAGTTGTGAGGGCGTGAAACCAGATCCCGACAATACTGCTGCTGTGAAAACGTTTCCGCGCCCAACCGACAAAAAGTCCGTTAGAAGGTTTTTGGGGCTTTTTGCCTATTACAGGCGTTTCGTAGAGAATTTTTCAGTGATTGCCGAGCCTCTTACGCGTCTTACTCGAGACAATTTTCCTTTTGCGTGGCAAGATGATCAAGAGGATGCTTTCAACGAGTTGCGCCGGCGACTGCAGGCCACCCCGATACTTGCCCATTTTGACAAAAACGCTGCTACGGATATTCATACCGATGCCAGTAATTTTGGACTCGGTGCCGTTCTCATTCAGAGGCAAAATGGCACCGAGAAAGTTATCGCTTACGCAAGTCGCTCTCTTTCAAAAGCAGAGGCAAAGTACTCAACCACAGAAAAGGAATGTCTCGCGGTAGTTTGGACCATAACTGAGTTCCGACCCTATATTTACGGCCGACCGTTTAGCGCTGTGAGCGACCACCATTCGTTATGCTGGCTAGCCAACTTCAAAGACCCCTCTGGACGACTTGCAAGGTGGAGCCTCCGTCTCCAGGAGTACGACATTACGGTTGTATACGACTGCGGCCGTAAGCACAACGACGCCGATTGCTTGTCGCGTGCACCAGTTGATACTGCCCCTTCCCACAGCGAAGACGAAGACTTCCCGTTTCTTTCTGTAGTCACGACCACCGACATGGCCCAGCGTCAACGGGCTGACCCCGGTTTACGCCCGCTTATTGAGTACCTCGGAGGCCTTGATGTAGCTGTCCCACGTGCTTTCGCACGAGGTTTATCCTCCTACAGCATTCGCAATCGTGTCCTATATAAGAGAAACTTTAAGAACAACAAGGAAACCTTTCTTCTCGTTGTGCCGTCCGACCTCCGGCCAGAAATCTTGCACGCATGCCACAATGAGCCTTCGGCTGGTCATTTAGGAGTCACGCGAACATTAGCACGCATTCGACAAAAGTACTATTGGCCTAAGTTGCTGCCTTCAGTCCAGCACTACTTGAGAACATGCCGAGATTGCCAGTGGCGAAAGACACCAGCGCTGAAGTCTGCAGGGCTCCTTCAGCCGATACCTGCGCCAACAGCCCCTTTCCAGCAAGTGGGTATGGATCTTCTGGGCCCTTTTTCAACGTCCGCATCAGGGCACAGATGGATAGTAGTGGCGACGGACTACTTAACGCGATATGCCGAGACACAGGCACTTTCCTGTGCAACTGCTGCAGAAGTAGCCCAGTTGTTTCTTAAGACCGTCGTACTGCGCCACGGTGCCCCATCGGTTATTATCACTGACCGCGGTACAGCCTTTACGGCTGAACTAATTGCAGGCTCTCATCAGTCTCACCCGCACAACTCATCGTACAACTACTGCTTACCATCCACAAACAAACGGACTGACTGAACGCCTCAATAGATCATTTGCAGACATGATTTCCATGTACGTCGACGTTGATCATCGCACGTGGGATGAAGTCCTTCCGTATGCAACTTTTGCATACAATACGGCTGAACAGGAGACAACTCGTCTTGCGCCATTCCAGCTAGTCTACGGTCGTCCGGTCACAACAAAGTTGGATGCTATGCTACCCATAAGTCACGGTGACGATGTCACCAACACCTATGCGGACATCGACATATTTCTGCAGCGGGCCGAAGAAGCGCGCCAGCTCGCACGGTGCCGTATTCAACATCAACAACACCGCGATGCCAGTCGGTGCAACCTCCGACATCGAGACGTTCACTGCCAGCATGGCGATCTTGTATGGGTGTGGACACCAGTGTGCCATCGAGGACTCTCCGAGAAGATACTTCGCCGTTACTTTGGGCCATATGAGGTCATTCGACGTCTTAGTAACGTGACCTATGAATTTGTTCCTCGGGGTCAACAACCCTCAATATGGTGGCGCTCAAGTGCTGAAACTGTTCATGTAGTGCGAATGAAGCCGTATTATGAGAGGCAGTGATCTTCTGCGCGTGTGCAGTGTTCGCTTCCTCTCCTGTGCGCATATAGCTCGAGGACACTCCCAGCGTCGAGTCGCCGCTTTCGAAGAGGGAGGGGGTAATACCGCGTCCCTAGCGGAACCGAGAAAGAAGAGGACAAAACTGAGTGTAGTGCGTGGAACTGTTCCGATCAGTGATCGCTGCCTTGTACTCGTTACAATATGTTCTAGTTCAATGCACTGTTATTCATCGCCCAGAATGTACCATGCTCTTGACCACTGTAAATGAAAGAGCGCCGGTTCTACAGCTATTTGTGATTGTTTTCGAAGATCTTCGTATCACTACGTCTGTTTCACGGCAACTCAGTGAAACGCTTAGGAGATTCGGTTGTGCCTGACGAGGTGAGTGATGCCAATATCCTTCTTGATATAATAAATAGGTTGCAACAGTTTCCAGATGACCAAGGTTCACCTGATGCCTGTACTGACCTGATCGTAAACCTCCTTTGAAAGATCAAGATAACCATACGCGAAAACGAAAAAAAGACGCTGTTAAGTGGGCAGCGCTTTACCGGAATCGAAGTGTGTTTTCTCACTAAGCAGCGCTTAGAACAAGCAGCAGTCTAAAAATAATTATTCCTTGGAAGATTTCATCCATCGACGCGCAAGTTTCAGCATAGCATGCAGCAGATTTGCTAAGTAGAAACGTTCAAAGCAGCAAGGCGGGGTCGGCCGGCCAGCAATGGCGTGGCTGACGTCATGGCACGTGACGCGAAGGCCTGGTGTCTATGAACCCGTAGCCCTCCGCTACGGGACCTCTTTCACTCTTTTCGTTATAACTCCCACCTTCTCCCTTCCCTCACGGCGCGGTTCAGGTATCCGGGAGAAGTCTGAGAGATACTGCGCTTTCCGTTCTTGTACACCAACTTACAAGGTACAAAAATATGAAAACGTGACGGTGACTTATGTGTAGGTGTCCATCAATCCGCGTTATCAGAAGTTATAAGGCCTTCAACATTGAAATCTAACCTAACATTATTGATTATTATTATTGTTATTATTATTATTATTATTCCGCGGTCGTCGGCAAAGAGTGCAGAGCCCTACGCTGACACTGTATTTCAGCAGGCGATGAGCTTCGTGGTGTTCTCGTGGTGCTCCGTATGCTGCTATCATCTGATCCGTGCCGTCCACCCAGCTTACTCTGGCGTCAAGCGGCCAACTCGGCTGAAAACCAGGATTCGCCAGCAAAATCTTAAGCCAGTGGACAGCGGGGATCCTCTGCAGTCAGTGGCGAGTGCGCAGCCTCAAGCTGACACTTTGTATTTCAACAGGTAGCGTGTTATGTTTTGGCTGTTATACCTGAAACTTGAATTCGCTGCTGGCGGCATACTGTATACTTTTTTCCTGTGTAACAAGGGCAGAATGTGCATTTGTCACAATTCGCTGCCCGATGACAGGATATTCGTGACATGTACCAGCTGTGAAGGTTCTTACCATTTGAGTCAAGACTGCTCTGGATTCAGGCCAAACACCTTTCACATAATGGGCACAGCAAAAACGGCACGTGTGAGTATGTAAGACATGCAGGGCGGCACTAAAACGCGCAGATTATTCCAACTCCCAGTCGAACGCTGCCGAGGTCGATGAAAGTAGGAGCGCGGGATTGACATTGCTTTTGGGACTGTAAATTATCAGACCGAGCCTAGAATATGCTTACCGGAGCTTCCTTCGAAGGTTGATTCACTGCTGCTTTTGACAACTGAAGTGGTCGCTCTAACCAACACAGTTCAAGGATTGGAGAGCTCAGTGAGTTTTCCGTCGGAAAAATTACGATTCTGTCATTGAGGAATTGAAAGCAACGAAAGAACAAGCAAGCTCTCAAAAGCGGAAGTATACGCAATGAGAACAACTATCCACGGTCAAGCGGAACAATTTGAGCGGATACAAGCGGAACTAAATGAAGCGAGCAATCGAGCGCAACATGAACATATAAATTCACGGTCTCAAGCAAGAAACGGACGAAAATCTGTAGGAGGTTCTACGGGCGATCACTGAAAAACTAGAAATGGTTGATTTTTCGCTGTCAGAGTTTAAAGCAATCCATCGTCTGCCGGGCAGGCGGCATTCTATCCCGAGGGCATTGGTACGCTTCACTTCTGTTGCTTCCAGGGAAAAGCTGTTCGAGGCGCGCGGGAAGCTTGAAAATCTTTGCGAGCCTAGAAAGGGGCAAACGACATTTTTCAATGAGAACTTGGCAAGACAGAGCCGAGATCTATTCTGGTCCCAAAAACAAGGGCCAAGCTAAATGAGTACAAGTTTGCCTGGGTTAAACGAGGAAAGATCTACGTTTAAGGCCGAGGTCTCGTCTCTTCTCCGAATAATTACGCCAGCTGACTTGTATAAAATTATCTGACTGTAATGAACAACACCTGCTACCAGTTGCCAAACTTTAAGGCTTTCAAGAACACGTTCGGTGACAACTGATAGAATGAATTTACCATCATAAACACAAATGTGACAAGTCTTCGAAAATGCTTGGAAACATTTAAGCTTCTTGCCGCATCAGGAATCTGATATATTTACGTATTCATTTTCGCAGAAAATAACGTTTCAGACGCTTGCATGAAC
Organism: Amblyomma maculatum; assembly: GCF_055883805.1. NCBI lineage: Eukaryota > Metazoa > Arthropoda > Arachnida > Ixodida > Ixodidae > Amblyomma > Amblyomma maculatum. The sequence continues at coordinate 140,310,370 of NC_139346.1, forward strand.
ACGTTTTTAGTACCGGGCTATCAGTGCCGTTTTGTGACAAGACCTGATCGACGAGGAGGCGGAATCGCTATCTTCACAAGAGACACGTTTAATATTTTACCTATTGACGTGAACTTCGCTTATGCGGAATGCTTAGCGCTGAAGATAACTTCCGGTGATCGGTGCTTAACTTTTATAGCTCTTTTTGAGCCACCTTGAAACAGTGTTACCCGTTTTATGTTGGAACTCGATGAAAAATTGAATGGAATTCAGTAGAAAAATTATGTCTTGTGGGAGAACTGAATATAAATACTTTGTGCCCTGCAGTGGGCTCTGTATCTGACTATTTGTCCCTCCTATCGTCGTACCGTGTTGTAGATACAATAACAGTTCCCTCTCGTGAAGAAGTAGTTGGTGACCATTTTAACAACGTCCTGTCTAGACCACGTCGCTTTGCGAGCCCCTAAACACTCCTTTGCTTCTTGTGTTATTCTGCAACGTTTTGCGGACCACTACCTTGTCGCCTGCCGATCATCTCCTTCTTTTCCTTTGCCAACTTCACTTCGGTCCCCCCCCCCCCCCCAATAACATATTTTATGTCACTGTAACTGACCAGAGGGTCTTATGGCGCATTCGGGGGGGGGGGGGGGGGACGAGAGTAGAGGTGCCGAGCAGTACAGAGCAGTACAGGAGCACGCAGTACAGCAGAGCAGTACAGGAGCATGCTGAACGAGGGAGTAACTGTCCTCCCACGGGAACGCTCGCTGCGTGACCATGTGATCGCACTTAGCTCCCCAGCATTCTCCGCCTGCCCGCAGCGGCGGCAGTTGCAATTCCGAGGAGAGGCCAACGCTCTGTGTACAACCACTTGTTTTCTATGCCTTCGTTCTCACAGCGCGACGATCTACCTCCTTTGGCCCTTTCGACGTCAGCAGCGACTCTCAAACATGCATACAGCTCTTGAGCATTGCTTTCCGCTTGCCGAGCTCCGACGCTTTGCAGCCAGCATTTTGATGCCTCGTTTGCACTTGAGCGTGTCGGCGGAGCGAGCGAGCGAAATTCGCTGCCGCCGACACGCTCCTTCATTCACATTTCTGAGCCAACATATCGCCGCCTTCGCCGCTTCGACTGCGAGCTCCCGTTAACCCTGACCTGACCGCTTGACTGCAGCTACGAATGCCACGAAAAGCACACAGCTATGGTAAGTGCTGAAGGGAAAACACAGCATAATTCAATTCTTCACTAAATCATGGCACATTTGACCCACGTATTGTGGCAACAAGAGCTTCAAAGTGCTATGTGCAGGCATAGTAAACAAAAGGGGCATATTTGCCGCTCATACCAAGGACGGCGTCGACCTTATTCCAAATGTCATTCTTCCCCTATTGCATCCTTCCCTATTGCGCTGATCGCACAGCGAAAACAGGGCCGCGGATAAAAAGGAAAGAACGTAAAGGTAATGACGCACCTCAAATACTTTAAAAAGCTAAAAGAAATCAATTTGTAAAATAAAAAAAGGTACTCCTAGCGCGATTCGAACTAACTACCACTGCATACCTAGCATTCAGCGCTAAAGACTCGGCCACGCAGATTTTTTTTTTCTGACATGGTATTTATTACACGTGGTTATGTACAGAAAGGGTTATGTACACCGTCTATTTACAATGCACTCAGTAGTTGCTGAGATGCACAACAGAAAACAACTAAAATTCAGAAAACATACGCACCATGTCACCAAAGGAAATGAATCAGGTTTAAAGTCATGTTCTTCATAAATGTCCATCAGATGCAGCATCATTCTGCTAAAATGGAGTCTAGGTGGAACAACAGGTTCAGCGTTGCGATCCAACATGCCTGTCTTCCACAAGCTATGAAGCCCAATAAGGAAAAACATGTCTTATGGTTTGTAATCAGATTGTGTAACAGCAAGATACTGCAGATTGTACGAATTTAGAACTAAGACTTTCTTTAGAGCTCTTTGCAGCACATCCCAAAGAAGAATTGCGACTTTGCAATTAATAAAACAGTGCTCAATTGTCTCACACACATAACACAAACGGCAGTTTACAAAAGATACAAAATTTTTTCTTCTATGGAGCCATGTGTTAACAGGTAGAGCTTCGGTGTATAATTTAAAGAAAAATGTTTTCGTGCAAGGTGAAATCTGCATTTTGCGCACCCTCTTTAACATATCATGACCCTTAGGACCAAAGTATAAAGAACGATACAGTGGTGGCGGAAAAATCATTGCTATCAATTCCTTGTATAGTCTCTTGCGCGAAACAGAATATCCTTGTGAGACTCGAGTGACAAATATTTACATGTGGATCAAGAGAACGCATTCATTAGACCACTGAAGCTATCTTATCACAATAAGAAAGTTTTATTGATGTACTATTTTTGGTTCGCTTATCAAAGCATGTGCAATATGCACATTGGGATTCAGTGGATGAAAAAAACAATATGATGAGAGATTATGGGTAATAAGCATAGAAGGCTTTTCTTGTGCCCTTCTGTGTTATTTCTAGGTATGAAGCTTTTTTAAAAAGTTTTTTTAAGTTATACAAGCTGGAGGCAAGCCGTCCTTATCATTTCAATGAATGGTCTCAATCTCCACAGTCGGTCGGCTTTCTTTTTCTCGTCACTAATTTCCAAGTCGTTTTTTCGTACCAAGAGATCGCGAGTCAGAACATTAGCAATTGCAGCAACTCGTGTTTGCCTAGCCAAATAAAGACGGATCTGTGGATATCCCAAACAACTCTTCATAAACGTTGCCCCTATGAAAGTTTTTATCTCGGCAGCGTTGCTATTCAGCAAAACCCCCTTTCTTTGATGATAACCCACCTCAGTCTTTTCATGCATGTTTCGGTAAAACTATTCTGAAAAATACTGTTTGAAATATTCTAGAGCAGTCCAACTGGTTCTAGATCAGGCTCAGTATCCAGCGTATCCGGAACAACAGTCAGTGACGACACAAACGAAGCATGCTTCCAAGGAGGGAATTTCCCCTACACTTGTTGATGGCTCACTGCCGCAATCTTGCTAGTCCGAGTAGTCTTAAAAAAAGAAAAGGAAATCAACATCAAGTCCCGCATCTTGTATTAATATTGTAAAGGCTTATATTAGGAAACTCACCTGAAGAGGAAGCATCTGGTTGTGGTGCTTGTATTGATGTTTCGTTCAGCTCATCATCAGACAAGTCAAGATCCGAGCTGTCCTGGGAGGCAGTGGCCTCCAATATTGCCTCTGCCCTGCTCAGATTCAACTCCGGCAGGGGCCAAAGAAAGCCGAAATTACAAACATTGCTTCAATATCAATTGGAAATAACTTTCTCGAGTAAAATAGAACATCATAACGTCCTCCCATGCGGAAAAGCACCTACGGTGAACAAAATAAAAACAACCCCATGTGTTGTAGATCAGTCCCAGTGTGCAATACCAAGGTACACAAAAGAATTCAACATGGCCACAGACAAAACATGCGATTAGCTCAATATAAATTTTACTCAAAATGATCCCTGTACATTCCTGAACCTCTTCATTACAAAATTCAGAACATTTGGCAATGTGGTGAGTAAATAGGGGCAGCTTACTTAGTCGCATTGAATAAAACGATATTGTCGGTATGGACGCACCCAGCAAGCACTCCGCACAATTGACTCTCATTCTTGGCCAGATGGTAGCATATGTCTGTGCAATACATTGCACAGAAGGACTTTGCGTGTACCACAGTTGCAGCAGGGCCTTGACGCTGAGACCGAGTGGGCAATAAATCGTATACTGGGTCTCACAAGGATATAAGTACCCCTTCGAGAATCGTGCTGTCAAAAACCTCACCGAAGCATAAACTTCCAGCATAAATCCTAGTAACTGTGAGCGGTCAGTAAAATCTAAAAGTCAGGAAGCCAATTCATGAAATTAACTTATAGGAATGCTCTAATAATCGGATGTGAACAATCACGAAAAAAGAAGAAACGGGCCTTACATACAGATGCACTAAGCCGGGTCCCCCTGCACAAATAGGTCTGAATAGGTTATCACGTCGAATCGGTTCAAAATTGGATGACCAAATAAACGTCGCATATTTTCGGCGAAAACACTGGATGTAATGGCTAGAACAGTGGAGGACCTGAAGCACATAATAAATTTTGTCGCCAAAAACATGTTGCAGGCCTGAGCCCTACCTAATATTGAAAGCCAATAGGGGACAAATGTATTAGCATAACGCTGGACGACTGGAACGCGCTCTTTCCAGTAATTTGCACTTGACTTAAATGCATGTAGTGGAACACCCAGATATTTAGGGGGCACACATGACGATTCAACCAGGCATGTGAAACGCGAGATAATGTCAGAATTTCTTACAGGAGGGGTGGCACTAAAAAACATCGAGTAATAGTCCACGAATGAGGACGTAACCTCATTCGTACTCCATTGTACCACTGTGCCATTACGCATTAATCCGGAAATCAGCTTTGCAGTCGCATGATGACGTTCATCAAGCTAAGCTTGTCTCATCGGCCGTTCACAGTGCAAAGCACGCTTGACACGAGATCGAATTAAAGCACCCCTGTATCGTTCCGCATCATGCCTTTGTAATTCCCTTTTGAGACTAGCAATTTCGTTCGTATATGATCCGCGGGATTCACATGTTAATTCATACAGGTTACACAAGGTTTTGTTAAGTGCCTCCTCCTGTTATTTTCTATAGAAAGATTTAATTGAGGCAAGTTAAATTGCTATCGCATGTACTTCCTGCTTGAACATTTCCCAAGCGGCGAACAATGCTAGATTTCTGGAAAAACACGATTGGAGCTGTGAGCGCACACGAATGATAAATTCTTGGTCATTTAACAGCGATGAGTTTAACTTCCAAAGTTACCACTGCGGCCTAAACTTTGAATGGTCATTGCCACCGAGCCGGGTTACTACTATGCAATGATCAGAAAACGAAACCGGTATAGTTTCGCAAACAAGCCAGCGGGAAACTAATGTACAAGATGCACAGATCCGGCCTAGACGAGCTTGAGAATGCCGCTGACTGTGGGTGAATGATCTAAAAGCAGAGCAGGACACCCCTGTATCAACCAGTCCCGCATCTTCTGTAACACGGAACAAAAGTTCCCCGCTCCTGACACTGCGTGCGTCTGGACTAGGACGATCTATGGGGTTGCAAACACAGCTGAAGTCGCCCATTAGCACAAGGTGTCGGTCACAGTCAAGTAAGCTGGCTATGTGTTCAAAAAGCTTATGCGCTGAGTCACAGTATTGAAAGCGTAGGCAATAATTATCCGCCATGGCTTTCTAAAGAGTAGAATATCGCAACATATCAACCGGCCCTCGGCGTCGATATAAGTTAGGCCAGAACAAGGCAGCGTCTTTCGCAGAAACAGAAAACAACCTGCTGACAAGCCCACAGCATGCGCAACAATGACATTAAAATCTGCCAAAAAGGGCTGCAGCGCCGTTTCGGTTTCCTCCTCGCTCTCTATCTTCGTCTCATGGACTACCACAATATCTAGACGCCTGCTGTGCAAAAGTCGGCGAAGTTGCATCTGTCTCTGGCGAGACCTAAGGCCCCGTACATTGAGAGTTGCAAGCACTATCTCTTCAGAGACCGCCATAGTGACAGCACATATTTTGCCTACAATTCCATTTGCTTGCCGGAAGACGGCGAAGACGCCTCCGAACCACCACCAGGCCTCCTCGACCGCGAACGCCGTCACTTCCCTTTGTGTTTCGACGCTCGACCGCGACAACGATGCTTGTTGCCAGCTTGATTGTCCTCCTGAATGGACTCGGAGGCACATGATGAGCGGCGTTTCAATAGTCGCTCGTCGGCAGCAGCGAGCCCATCAGCCACAGAAACTGGGCCCTGGTCTGGACGTTGTTGTTGCACAGCATTAATTAACCAGCCAAGGGCACGTTCACCTTTAAGCACAAGGCTTCTAATTTGAGGCCTCCAGTCTAACTGCGGGTCGTATAATGTACCCAAATATTTAATAGAATCAACATTTAATAGAATCAGCCAGACCTCCAGGGCATTTAGATAATCTTGCAACAATTGATATAGGATTTGAATATTTGTGGCGGAAGCAAAAAAGCTATATCGTCTGCATACACATAAACTTTGACATCCGGGCGAATAGGAATGTCACGCATTAGTATATTGAGCAATAACGGCTACAGGACGGCTCCCTGGGGTACTCCTCTTGACTGGGTGTAAGTGTTGGAATTTAATACATTCTTTGTGCAGAAGAATGATCTATCCTTTAAAAATTTCCTAATGCACGCAAAGATGTATAATGGAGGATGTAGATCAGCTAGCTTATGAAGCAAAATGCTGTATTCTACGCTGTCGTACGCTTTGGCAATATCTAAAGTAACTAGAGCTGAAACCTCTTTTTGCCTCATGGCAACCCTAATACGATTCTTCAAGTCTACGTGTGCATTCCGAATCGACCATCCCTGACGGAATCCAATCTGAGCCTGGCTAAAGCCTTGGAAGGATAGCACATGATCCGTGAGACGAGAGCACACTATCCGTTCTATAAGCTTAACTGAATTTGAAGTAATAGCAATCAGCCGAATATTGTCAAGATCAAACCCATTTCCCCTGGTCTTTCAGTAGTAAAATAATTTTCGATGTTTTCCAAGCTTGTGGAATTCAAGCTTTCTCCAAAGACCAATTCACAATCTGCAATAGGTCCGCGGCAATGTCTTTGAATAGTATTTTCAGCATGGCAACAGATATTATGTCAACTCCAGGGGCAGCCGATTGCAGGCAATTAACCACAGACATTAATTCATATATAGTTACCTCAGTGAAGTTTATACCAAACCACAATCGGGCTGAAGAAAAAGTAGTGTAAGCTTGAAAGCGCGCCGAAAGGCCTCGGGCAATTGATTCCAATTTATCTAATTCATCTTTTTTAGACAAAACAGTGGACTGGGTGGTATCAAAGGAGGGCAAAACTTTTGTACGTTCCATGTATCTATAGAGAGATTTCCGGTTGATTGGGTTAGACAAATAGGTGCTCAGATTCGCATTATATTCCTCCTCAACCTTGGACATTGTTATTTTAAACGAAGCTGCAAATAATTAGTAATTAATCCAGTTGTTTAGGCACTGATTATAGGCTAGGCGCTTCCATGCGGCTTTCCTCTGACAATAGGCTTTTTCGCATTCTTCATTCCACCAGCTCGAAGGAGTCTTGTTTTTAATGGCAGACTGAACAGTAAACTCTGATTGCCGAGCTGCGTCTAAAACTGAAGACAATACTTCAGGCTCGCGATTCGATTTATCAGAAGGGGCAGATGACCTGAAGGCCTCTCCTAGACATTTCTTGAACAGGGTAATGTTGACAAATTTCCGCAATGTACCAGTTGACCTAATCGGATTAAATGCAATGTTGAAAGCGATAGGGTAGTGGTCACTTCACGTACCGAAGTGTATTGTAGACCACGATGATACCCCAATACCAGTTGTAGCTAATGTTAAATCAATAGCTGAATGAGAATTTGCTCTCATATAAGTATAGGCGCGACTATTATAACATTGAACATCATTTCTAGACAACGAAGACCAAAGAAACTGCCCACTATAGTCTCTTCTGAAACCCCACATGACATGATGGGAATTGAAGTCCTCAGCCAAAACTACATTTGAAGTAATTGTCAGCAAAGCTTCTAAACAATCTGTTCTACGGACGCCTGTGGGAAAGTAGATATTTGCAATTATCACCGGGACACACTGCGGGACAAATAACTCAACGGCAAGCATCTCACAATCAGGCCCAATACATTCATGAACCACTTTAGCAAGATGAACTAGATTTGCTGAAATCAACGTTCACAAGCCTCCGCCCCTATCATGTGGGCGTTCAGCTCTAAAAACACGGTAATTTTTAACAGTGAAGGGACGATTAGGAGAGAGCCAAGTTTCTTGCAGTAATATAATATCAGGGGTAATTTTAAGAATAAGGTGCTGTAGGTCGTCGAAAGAAGATAAGATAGAGGGACAATTCCACTGGAGTACAGAGATTTCCGTCATGATTATTGCTTTAAAAATGAGGCAGCAACAGCCTCTTGCAGCACATCCGTTTTCTTTGCAATTGCTTGAGTGCCTTTCTTAGATTTGACATGCGGATGGTCCGATTTATTAGAAGAAGAGGAAGCACGACACTTTTGAGATGGGCAGGCCATCTCAACATCTGACTGACATGTGGTAGAAATAGGGATTGAGTCAGTATCGTTTGCTTCCACAGGTGGGGACGCAGAAGAGGAGGTAGATTGAATGTTATCTAATGTTTTATAGGAAATTGAGCAGGTAGACGGGGTTAGAGTATCTAAGGACGACGATGCAGCCTGCGCAGAAATTACTTGCTGCAAAGCATCGATGAATGTATTAATCAAGCGATCAGTTACCCAGCAACAGCCTTCTCTACTACAGCAACAACCGACTTTGTTAAGCTTGCTTCAACATAGAGAGTTGATGTGCGGACAACATTTCCGTATGCACTGTTTTTTGCTACTAGGGCATAAGCTTCTGCGCGCGAGCACCCGTCGCGTTGAATAATGCCTAGGACACTCTGTTTATCGGCCCTCTTTAGACAAGTGGGATCATCAGCAGTGTGACTGCACTGGCAAAGACAGCAGTTAATAGACTCAGAAGTGCACTGATCTGAAGCATGATCACCGCTGCAAACGCGGCAGCGCGTTGCCGACTTACACGCTTTGGCACAGTGCCCATGTTTACTATATTGTGCACTAGAAGCATTTCAACATATACAGTTTCACAGCGCCGGCTCTTCGGTCTTGGTCTGCTACCGTGGACGTAATTTTCGCTGAACACAGAGCTGTTTCACACACATTCAAGGAAAAAAAAGGCCGACGAAGCTTCAAAACCGGCAAGCGTAGCAGCGAGGACACTAGTTTGCTGATAACTAAATCTTATTTGTATGTAAACATTTCGGGAAGCGTTGCGATGACCGAGGGATTGGTTTGTTTATACACAGTGCAAGAAGGAGCGCTAAAGCTTACGAAACACGTAAAGTATTGTACATTACAAGCACTATATGTTGTTTTTTTCCTTCATGAGCTCATCGCTCGGTAAATTACCTTCTTCCTCGTTCTATCTATTTTTTTTTTCTTCTGCTGTTTATACTGGGCCTCGTTGCGGGCTACGCTCTCTAAAGCAGTGGTTCTGTTTTGAGCCTGCAGTGAACATTTTGGCAGTAATCATCGTGCTAGAGTCGCCTCAAGAATAGCTGTGAAGATTGTTATGCATGTAGACCACATTAATCAATTCCAGATTTAGTTGTACGTTAATCGCCAGTGTGTTAGGAGACAGAGCCGAGCCGATCATCGTCTTTCTCGAAACGCCCGAAACGACGTAACGAAACGTGGAAGCTCTCGAAAAAAGATACCGCCGAAAAACAGTCTACAACATTCCAGTTGCTACAAATTCCAACATCATCATTTCGCCTTCCGTGCTTTTGGGCTCTGTTTCCGCAAACTGTGGTGCTACAAAATTTACGTTTAAGCAATATTAAAATATGTTACACAGCCTCCCGAAACCTTCGTAGTAGTGTCCGTTTTGCAGTTCCGTGCTCTTCAACGAGATATGGAGAAGCTAGACGTAGTACTTATGTGCCGAAAATGTTTAATTATTTGCCGTTGAGACATTCTCGGCTACATCCAAATCCTTATTACAGAAAACGCTGTAATATGTACACTTACGTTGTTTGATATTCATTCTTAATTTGCGATTTGCCCTTGTTGGTATATTTCTTCCTAATTGTTGCATGACCTTCTGCATGTCGATACTGGTGATTGCCCGCTTGTTCGTTGACTTTTGCCGGGCCTATCCCCTCGAGCCATTGGTGGCTTTGACAGGCCCGCTTCTGGACTTTTGGATTCATTTTGTGCAATAAAACCTTATTATTATTATTATTATTATTATTATTATTATTATTATTATTATTATTATTATTATTATTAATATTATTATTATTATTATTATTATTATTATTATTATTATTATTATTATTATTATTATTATTATTATTATTATTATTATTATTATTATTATTATTATTATTATTATTATTATTATTATTATGAACCACGCATTGAAAAAATGCTGCTACCGAGGCCATCCCACAATTTTTACTACAGTGGGCAGAGTCTCGCTGTAGTATCTGATGGTTATGGATAAAAGTAAAAGTCCATTGCCTCAAACCTTTATTATTATTATTGTTATTATTATTATTATTAATATTACTATTTATTATTAATATTATTATTATTATTATTATTATTATTATTATTATTATTATTATTATTATTATTATTATTATTATTATGAAGAACCACGCATTGAAAAAAATGCCTATTATTATTATTGTTATTATTATTATTATTATTATCATTATTAATATTATTAATATTATTATTATTATTAATATTATTATTATTATTAATATTATTATTATTATTATTATTATTATTATTATTATTATTATTATTATTATTATTATTATTATTAATATTATTATTATTATTATTATTATTATTATTATTATTATTATTATTATTATTATTATTATTATTATTATTATTATTATTATTATTATTATTATTATTATTATTATTATTATTATGAACCACGCATTGAAAAAATGCTGCTACCGAGGCCATCCCACAATTTTTACTACAGTGGGCAGAGTCTCGCTGTAGTATCTGATGGTTATGGATAAAAGTAAAAGTCCATTGCCTCAAACCTTTATTATTATTATTGTTATTATTATTATTATGATTATTATTATTAATATTACTATTTATTATTATTATTATTATTATTATTATTATTATTATTATTATTATTATTATTATTATTATTATTATTATTATGAAGAACCACGCATTGAAAAAAATGCCTATTATTATTATTGTTATTATTATTATTATTATTATCATTATTAATATTATTAATATTATTATTATTATTATTAATATTATTATTATTATTAATATTATTATTATTATATTATTATTATTATTATTATTATTATTATTATTATTATTATTATTATTATTATTATTATTATTATTATTATTATTATTATTATTATTACAGGTCAGGAATTCACGTTGGTTAACTTCAATATTCGTAGTCTTCACAAGTATTGGGAACAATTCAAGATGTTGGCAGAGGAATTGGTAGGTTTTGTCGACATATTTGTTGTCACCGAGATACATTCACCGGAATCCTGTTTACATTAGTTCACCGTGAATGGTTATCGTGCTAGTCTTGCCACACGCGCATTACGCCGTGGTGGAGGCATTGCTGTCTTTGTGAACCAAAAGTACGATGTTTCTGTTGTCGACATCTCGTTTGCACATGCTGAATGTTTAGCCTTAAAGATAGATCTATTGCATGCGTCCCTTACATTATTGGTTGAGTATAGACCACCATGTGCTAGCATAACACGATTTGTCATTGAACTCGAAGAGACACTTCTGAAACGCAAAGCAGATGACTTGTTCTGCGTGGCAGGGGACCTGAACATTGACATTTTATGCTCAAATAAGATTCTGATTACCTGTCGTCTCTTTCGGCGTTTGGAATAGAAAACAGGATTAATGCCCCTACGCGTGAAGATCTCATGAACGGTGGACTGGTGAGGTCTTGCCTTCATCACATCGCTGTTCGTGCACTGCATCACACCTTGTCCGCATGTATTATTTCACAGCGGTTAGCAGATTATTATTTCACTGCCTGTCGTTTTTCGCCGAAATATAAGCTGCCTGGAACCACTGCATCAAGTAGCAGGGATGCTAATATGCTGTCACAATTACAGCACAATTACAGATGAAAGAAGATTGAATAAGCTGATAGGGTCCTTTCGCTGGACACTCTTAATTGAAGGCGAAACCGTGGAGTTAGTTCACACAAAGGTGTGTAGTAAACTTGGACAACTGAAAGAAACGTGTACTCGGAATTTAGTGCGTAAGAAAAGGCGGAATCACAACTGGTTAAACTCTGAAATCATGCGGGCAATTGCAGATCGAGATTGGCTCTGGAAACGCTCTAAACGTGCTCTTAATAACAATGACCTTCGTTCTGAATAAAGAACCGTCAGGAACAGGGTTGTAGCACTTATTCGATCCGCACGACGGCAGTACTTTCAGCAGCAGTTCCAACAATCCTATAAAAATCCTGCAAAAATGTGGTCTCTGATTAAACAACTTTGGGGAAACGATGGGAACCTGTCTTGTTCGGACGTTTTGGTAGACGAATCTGTGTCGAAAGGTGACGATTTCAATAAGTATTTTACGCTACCGGCCGAAATGGCAGCAACACGGCAAAGCTTTAAATGTACACTTAAAACATTTTTCATCAGCTTCCGCGTATCTTCCAAGGCTATCAAAGGAGGATCTTGCCAGGCTAGTGTTTCAGTTCAGTTCAGTCGTTCAGTCGTGTCCGACTCTTCGTGACCCTATTGACCATGTCACGCCACGCTTTCCGGTCTCTCACTATCTTCCTAACATCACCTAACTTCATCTGCAGTGCCTCGAGGATGCCATCTTACCATCGCGTTCGCTGCCTACCCCTTCTCCGGCGACCCTCAACCTTTCCCAACATCAAATCTTTCTCCAGCGACTCCTCTCTTCTCATCAGATGACCAAAGTACCTGAGCTTTAACTTTAGAATTTGACCCTCCAATGAGCAGTCAGGGTTTATGGTCGACAATATTGACTGATTTGATCTTCTGGCAGTCCAAGGAACTCTCAAGAGTCTTCGCCAGCACCACAATTCAAACGCGTCAGTTCTTCGGCGGTCAGCCTTTTTCACAGTCCAACTCTCGCATCCATACATCACAACTGGAAAGACCATAGCACGAGTTATACGGATCTTGGTTGGCAGACTAATGTCTCTGCTCTTTACTAGACTTTCAAGGCTAACCATTGCTCTCTTTCCCAGAAGCAGGCGTCTCCTAATTTCATGGCTGCAGTCTCCTTCCGAGGTAATCTTGGAGCCCAAGAAGAGAAAATCTGTCACAGCTTCCACTTCTTGTCCCTTGATGCTCCAGGACTTGATAGGGCAAGACGCCATGATCTTTGTCTTTTTAATGTTCAATTTAAGCCCAAACTTCTCACTCTCTTCTTGTACGCGCATCAGAAGTCTCTTGAGTTCCGCTTCACTTTCTGCCATTAAAGTGGTATCATCCGCATATCTAAGGTTGTTGATACATTTTCCAGCAATCTTCACTCCAGCTGAAGACTCGTCCAGACCGGCTTTCCTCATGATGCACTCTGCATATAGGTTAAATAGGCAGGGCGACAGTACGCAGCCTTGCCTCACTCCTTTCTCAATCAGAAACCAATCAGTAAGACCATGCCCAGTTCTGACTGTGGCCTCTTGCCCTTCATACAGGTTCCTGAGGAGACAGATGAGGTGAATTGGAACTCCCATCTCTTGGAGAGCTTGCCACAATCTGCTGTGATCTACGCAGTCAAACGCTTTCGCATAATCAATAAAGCAGAAGTAGATGGGTTTCTGGAACTCTCTTGCTTTTTCCATGATCCAGCGAAGGTTGGCAACTTGGTCTCTAGTTCCTCTGCCCTTGCGAAACCCAGCTTGCACGCCCGGAAGCTCCCGACCCACATACTGCTGCAGCCTACCTTGGAGGATTTTCAACATCACCTTGCTAGCATGCGAAATAAGCCCGATCGTGCGCTAGTTGGAACAATCTTTGGCACTGCCTTTCTTTGGAATGGGGATGTAAACTGACCTCCCCCAATCCTGTGGCCACTGCGGGGTTGTCCAAATCTTCTGACATAATGTATGTAGAATGTTAACAGCGTCATGGTTGAGGTTTTGAAGCAACTCAGCTGGAATGCCATCAATTCCGCTAGCTTTGTTCTTAGCAAGGCTGGCTAAGGCCCCATTCAACTTCACTCTTCAGGATGCCCGGCTCGAGATCAGTGACCACAACCGTCTTATGTTGGGTTTGCACATTCGGGTCCTTCTTGTACAGTTCTTCAGTGTATTCCTGCCATCTCTTCTTTATCTCTCCGGCTTCAGTGAGGTCCTTGCCTCGTTTGTCCTTTATCACGCCCAGCTTAGCACAAAAGCTTCCTTTGATATCTTTGATTGTCTTATACAGAGCTCTTGTGTTCCTTAATTGGCTGTTGTCCTCAACTGCTTGGCACTGTATGTTCAGGAAGGCATTCTTATCTCTCCTCGCTATTTTCTGAAAATCCGCATTGAGAACCTTGTATCTTTCTCTTTCCCCCATAACTTTTGCCATCCTCCTTTCCTCAGCTATTTGCAAAGCCTCTTCAGATAGCCAGATTGCTTTCTTGCACTTCTTTTGCTTTGGAACTACCTTAGTAGCAACTTCTTGTATTATATCACGAACATCAGTCCACATCTCTTCGGGCTCTTTGTCTTCTAGATCTAATTCTTGAAATCGATTCCTCACTTCCACAGCATATTCTAATGGAATTTGATCCAGATTATACCTGAAAGGCCTTCTAGTTTTCTGCGTTTTCCTCAATCGAAGCTTAATCTTGGCAAAAAGAAGCTGATGATCGGTGCCACAATCGGCCCCAGGCCTTGTTTTTACTGCTTGTATAGCGCTTCTCCATCTCTGCCGGCAAATAATATAATCGATCTGATTCCTGTACAGACCGTCCGGTGAAGTCCATGTGTACAGGCGCCTCTTGTGCTGCTGAAAATGAGTATTCGCTATGGTCAGGTTGTTTTCTTGACAAAACTCTACTAGCCTCTGCCCAGCTTCATTTGGCTCACCAAGACCGAACTTGCCTGTAATTCCGGATATTTCTTCACTCCCTACCTTAGCATTCCAGTCTCCTATAAGAAAAACGACGTCTGATGATGGGGTGCGGTCTAAAGGGCATTGTAGGTCCGCATAAAATCTCTCAACGTCAGCTTCTTCAGCAGTAGTGGTCGGTGCATTGACTTGGATAACTGTTATGTTGAAAGGGTGACCTTGGATCCGAAGTGAAATCATTCGGTCGTTTTTGGGCTTGTACCCTAGCACTGCTTTGCCCATTCTTCTGTTTACTATGAGAGCGACCCCATTCCTTCTCTTGGATTCGTGCCCACAATAAAAGACATAATGGTCGCCGGAGTTAAATTCTCCCATTCCGGTCCACTTGAGCTCGCTGATACCCAAGATATCAATGTTCAATCTGTCCATTTCTCGCTTGACGATATCCAGTTTACCTTGCGTCATAGATCTTACATTCTATGTTGCTATGTGATACATCTCCTTGCAACATCGGACTTTCCGGTCGCTTCCCGACACATCCACAACTGAGCGTCCTTTTGGCTTTAGCCCAGCAGCTTCATTCGTCCTGGAGCTACTAGGAATCGCCCTTTGTTCATCCCCAGTAACATGTGGGACGCCTTCCAACCTGGGGGGCTCATCTTCCGGCGCCATATCATTAATGGTATTGTGACTGGCCATAGGGTTTTCTTGGCAGGAAATACTGGAGTGGGTTGCCATTACCTTCTCCAGGGAATCACATTTTCTCAGAACTCTCTGCCGTGACCGGTCTATCTTGGGTGGCCCTACACAGCAGAGCTCACGACTTCATCGAGTTTCGCAAGCCCCTCCGCCACTATAAGGCAGTGATCCATGATGGGGAGGCTAGTGTTTAGCTTCCGACAAAACAAGCCCGCCGGAATAGATGGTATATCGGCTGCACTGATACAGCGGAATTTTCACGCTCTCTCTGACATACTGCTTTTCTTAATTAACGGGTTTTTGGAAAACGCTGTAATACCTGAAGATTTGAAAACTGCTATCGTAAAACCTCTGTTCAAGGGAGGACAAAAGAATGCTACCGAGAACTACAGACCGATTTCTATCCTGCCGATTTTATCACAGATACTAGAGAAATTCCTATTTGAATGTATGACTTCCTTCTTAGACAAATTCGATGCCATTTCAAACCGTCAATATGGGTTCATTAAGGGAAGAGGTACTATATTATTGCTTGAGGAATTTGCTGATGAGTTGTACGCTGCTTTCGATGAAAACACGTTTAGCTGTGCTCTTTTCCTAGACGTTAAGAAAGCCTTTGATACGGTTAATCATACTATTTTATTAGAAAAACTGTACCTTCTGGGCTTTCGAGGTCCTTTTTATGCTGTTCTAAAGAATTTCTTATGTGGACGTTCACAAGTGGTCAGAATTAACAGCCAAATGGAGCACAGTGGAAAGCTCCCTCTAAAAGCGGGTGTACCACAGGGATCCATTCTATCTTCATTGCTCTTTAATATATTTATAAATGATCTGAGCTCAGTAACATCCAAGTGCTTGATTTTTCGGTACGCTGACGACACATTTCTGCTCACGAGGCATGTAAACTACGAGACGGCAGTACATGTCTTGCAGGAAAACATTAATTATGTCATGAAATGGTTTTCCGATAATGGAATCTCGGTGAACATTAACAAAACGAAAATGATATGTTTCAGAAATCCTTTAAAGAGACTACTTATAGATAGACAAGCACTCTTGCATGATCACGATTCCCTCCCCTCTTGTTGCAAGCCAATAGAATATGTTAACTCGATCAAATATCTCGGTCTTGTTTTTGACAGCAGCTTATATTGGCATGACCACTTGGCATATCTGTGTGCTAAGCTACGGAAAGTTACGTGGTTACTCTTCAATATGAAGTCTTTGGCGCCGATGTCAGAAACAAAAATTTAATTCATGCACTAGCGTACAGTGTTCTAAGATACGGCATAACTACATTTGGGCCATGTCCTTCACGCTGGCATTGCCGTATTGATAGTATACTAAAAAACATGTTGAAGAGTATTGCGTACAATTGTCACATACCATCCGGCACAGACGTCTTTCAGTTCCTAGGCCTTCCGTAATTTCATTCTCTTTTTGTGCAGACAGTTGTTCACCGGCATTTTTGGAATTCTGACTTTTTAATTAATAATACTCCTGAACGGAAGTTAAGGAGAACATTACATTATTATATACCACGGAGTGTAGCTAGATATGGGAAAGCAAGGCGCTGTGCTTATGTACCTGAAATCTTTAATGAGTTACCGGATGAAATGTTTGCGGTAACTTCTATGCGTAGCCTAAAGATGCATCTGAAAGCCCTCTGTTGATCTTTGTATTCTTTTGTCAGAGTGAAGTTATGCTATTTATTTTTATATTGACGTCTACTCTTGGTTTAGAGTTGAATTTCTCAATACTCATGCTGTTAACTTTTTTTTCCACTTTTTTTTTTGTTTTTTGCTCTCGCTTGTGTGTAACGAGAAGCATTGCTATATCTACTACCTTTTTTGTGGTCTTGGCCGTAACTGCCAGGCCCAGTCCCTCAAGCCTCTTGTTGGCTTTGACGGACCTGAACCATATTGTATCATCTACAAAGTGGCAATAAACATTATTATTATTATTATTATTATTATTATTATTATTATTATTATTATTATTATTATTATTATTATTATTATTATTATTATTATTATTATTATTATTATTATTATTATTATTATTATTATTATTATTCGAACTTGGACAAGGTTGACAGAGTACAAAAAAAATTTTTACGGATATTTCATTATCGCTTTCCTTTCGCAACTTCCCCCTCTCGCTCCACCAGGAGCGCCCAACTGAATCTTCCTTCCCTTCACTGCCGTCGTATCAGACTTGATATCATATTTCTGTACAAACTCCTTCATGGCCACATTATGTGCCCTCAGCTCTTAGAGTACATCCTACTGCGCGTTCCGCGAAAGAGCATGAGGGAATTCAGACCATTTCAGGTTTCTCCTCTTCATTCCCACTCCCCTCTGGACAGGATGCAGTGGTTATTTAACTCTTTTTGTCCTCACCTTGACATCTTCCAAAACTCGCTCTGTTCATTTACATTGGATGTTCGTAGCGTTGTATTCTAAATAGTACTTTATCACATATAACTCCCACTTTCTAGCCTTAAATTGTATTTACTTCACTTTTTGCTTTTTCTCCTGTTCAATGCTGTCTGTATCTTGAACTACTTTTTATCCGTTTCTTGCTTATATTTCAACTTTAAACTTTATATTCGAATCTTACTGTCCCTTGTTCAATTTTACTTCTTTATTGTATTATTCTGTATTTCTAGCCTGTGTTTTAAGTACCATGCACTTGTTGCGCCTGGAATGGTTGTTTATTTTATGTATATTTCTATATTACTATAATCAATGTCAGTTATCTGTTGTTTTTTTTTTTCTCTTCTACCTACCGTTCTTTTTTTTTTCTTTATTTCCTGGTGTGCTAAAAAATTCTCTCACTGTGTATATAAGTGATGATACTCGTTGTTTGCTTAATTTCCGTGATACTTTTCGTCTCAGTTTCATTTCATGTATTATTTATTTCTTTTTTTTTGTGTTCTCTCTGTGTGTGTAAACATGTTTGTGCTTTTTCATTTTTTTTTTTGTGCTGCAGCACAAAGACCACATGGTTGTTCCTGCGCACATTAAATAAAGATTGATTGATTGATTGATTGATTGATTGATTATTATTATTATTATTATTATTATTATTATTATTATTATTATTATTATTAATATTATTATTATTATTATTATTATTATTATTATTATTATTATTATTATTATTATGAACCACGCATTGAAAAAATGCTGCTACCGAGGCCATCCCACAATTTTTACTACAGTGGGCAGAGTCTCGCTGTAGTATCTGATGGTTATGGATAAAAGTAAAAGTCCATTGCCTCAAACCTTTATTATTATTATTGTTATTATTATTATTATTAATATTACTATTTATTATTAATATTATTATTATTATTATTATTATTATTATTATTATTATTATTATTATTATTATTATTATTATTATTATTATTATGAAGAACCACGCATTGAAAAAAATGCCTATTATTATTATTGTTATTATTATTATTATTATTATTATCATTATTAATATTATTAATATTATTATTATTATTATTAATATTATTATTATTATTAATATTATTATTATTATTATTATTATTATTATTATTATTATTATTATTATTATTATTATTATTAATATTATTATTATTATTATTATTATTATTATTATTATTATTATTATTATTATTATTATTATTATTATTATTATTATTATTATTATTATTATTATTATTATTATTATTATGAACCACGCATTGAAAAAATGCTGCTACCGAGGCCATCCCACAATTTTTACTACAGTGGGCAGAGTCTCGCTGTAGTATCTGATGGTTATGGATAAAAGTAAAAGTCCATTGCCTCAAACCTTTATTATTATTATTGTTATTATTATTATTATTAATATTACTATTTATTATTAATATTATTATTATTATTATTATTATTATTATTATTATTATTATTATTATTATTATTATTATTATTATGAACCACGCATTGAAAAAATGCTGCTACCGAGGCCATCCCACAATTTTTACTACAGTGGGCAGAGTCTCTGATGGCAGAGTCTAGTATCTGATGGTTATGGATAAAAGTAAAAGTCCATTGCCTCAAACCTTTATTATTATTATTAATATTATTATTATTATTATTATTATTATTATTATTATTATTATTATTATTATTAATATTATTATTATTATTATTATTATTATTATTATTATTATTATTATTATTATTATTATTATTATTATTATTATTATGAACCACGCATTGAAAAAATGCTGCTACCGAGGCCATCCCACAATTTTTACTACAGTGGGCAGAGTCTCTGATGGCAGAGTCTAGTATCTGATGGTTATGGATAAAAGTAAAAGTCCATTGCCTCAAACCTTTATTATTATTATTAATATTATTATTATTATTATTATTATTATTATTATTATTATTATTATTATTATTAATATTATTATTATTATTATTATTATTATTATTATTATTATTATTATTATTATTATTATTATTATTATTATTATTATTATTATTATTATTATTATTATTATTATGAACCACGCATTGAAAAAATGCTGCTACCGAGGCCATCCCACAATTTTTACTACAGTGGGCAGAGTCTCTGATGGCAGAGTCTAGTATCTGATGGTTATGGATAAAAGTAAAAGTCCATTGCCTCAAACCTATGCATAATATATAGATTGGTCTATATTATAAGTCTAACGCCCAATGACAGGAAACTCGATTTATGGAAAGACACGGTCAAAATACTCGTACTAAGAAGTAATACCAGAGGAGAAGGCTGTTCCCAAGTATTCCTAACATAAAATAGAAGTACGACCAGAGGAGAAGGCTGTTCCCAGGTATTCCTAAAATAAAATACAAATTCGATTCCAAAGCGAACGTGATGCATTCTCCATCTGAGTAACGTGTCGCCTCTCGTTGGCTCAAATATATGTACTTCTTTCATAAACAAATGTTAGAGGAGCAAATTGCTGTCTAGTTTTTCGTTGCTCGCAACGTTTACGGTTGTACCAGAACAGCTTCTGCGATCATTACTCCTACATATTGCCGCCTGCTGAACAAAAGACATTTTAGCAGTCCACAGGTTGCAGCGGTCTACAGCGGTCCACCAGATTTCCCGATTAGTTCTATTCATAGCGGTGACAGCACAGTGAACGTGGAGACCTGCACGAAGGGCTTTTGAAGACGCTGAGTGAAGTTGATCCGATCGTCTGTTTTGTCTGTGATAAATAAGGTGGTATATTTAAAAACGTTCTGCGATATTGCAAAATATCAAATTTTAGAACAATTTTGCATCCTAAAAGGGTGCCCAGTTACAAAACATCACTGTCATGAAATGTTTCCTTGATTTTACTGCCATGCCGCAAAAAAGGCTGAATCTCCGTATTTACGTTTTTAAGAAGGCTTTTTTCTGTCACCCCATCAGTCAACCTCGCAGTACTATTATATTGCCTTTTTTAAGTTTAAAATGGCAAACGCAAAAACGCGATTGAAAAACAAGCATTGCAGAACATATGCGAAACGCTCTGGTGAAGTCAAAGCAGACGTTGAGAAGAAAGGCCATCTATTGTGTCCTTTTGGAATCAGCTGTGTAGCCACAAAGGTACATATGGAAGCAGCTCACATCAGACAGTAATATAAAATGTAGATGCGTTTTGCTTCAGTTAAAGCCTAATTAAGAAAGAGAGAAGACAGGCGCCTTGATCAGTTGCATTAAATAGGTGTCACACGTTTCTCGTTGTGATAAGGCGCAACTGCAGCCATGAATTCTTACTTTCTGGTTTTATTGCTTGTGTGGTCCATTGCTGCTTTTGAAGGTAAGCGAACTTTGGTCAATCTTAAAGACCACATTAGTCTCGCGAAGTTAAAGGGCTGACATGAAAACACAACACAGAAGGCACATGTTGAACGAACTCCAAGCAACGGGGTGCATGCAACTGCACGTAATAAAAACGGGGTCAGGACATGTGGGAAAGATAATTGGAGGTGGCAGTGACACACTGTTCTGGAGTGTATGGCTGGCGAAATATTCCAGAGTCGCTTCGGAATTAGAGGAGCCCCATCAAAGGTCACCAGCGGTCAGACCCAGTGCTTTCGCAGTGGAGATTTCGGAAATTCTTGAATGGAGGGCAGTCCCAGACGAAGTGTGCTGAGGGACGAGGCCCTATTTTGCAGGCCAGTCATGTTAGCTCAAAAGGCAGTGATTCGGGCTCCTGTGATGCACGCGGGGGTGTTTTCTGTGTTGAGGAATACAAGTCCTCCAGCGTGCGAGTACATCGGCTCTGAGCGTTCCCACATTGTGGGCTTTTCTTCCTTAGAGCCTAGCAGGCCCTTAAATGGTAGAGGCGGCCATTGATGAGGCACTCTGCGGCCACAAGATCGTGGAGTCGTCTTCTGATTTTGGATCGGCATTTTGTAAGAATGTTGCCAGCGCTAATGAGGTCATTGTCTTTCGAACTGAGCACACGGCCACCTCGGCGGAGAAAAAAAAAAGGATCACTCGCTGTGCAGTGAGCTGAGTTGTTGCAAGTAGGTATATGAGTGCCTCTCTATGGCAGTTCGTGCCCCTAGGTTACGGCACGTTTCTATGATGAGCTGAGGGATTGAAAGCGAAGCTAAGTGACAATATCGTATATATGTCGTGCAAGGGCTTATCAAGAGCAACAGGTGCGGCTTTGTGAATGGCCATTTGTTCGGTCGTAGTGACATAGATATCATGGTTCATTGCGGCGAGTTCATAGCTGTTCGGCTGGTAGCCGTCTGCTCTGTCGGCTGATATTTCGCGTTGCCTCCCCTTTTTTTTCACAAGGAACTCACCGCGTGGTTAAAGCACAAGTGGAGGTTATTTTCGTTAAGCATGCATATACTCGAAGAAGCAATGTTTAGTTCTCGTTCAATATGTTTTGCTTATTTTAAATTCTTTCATGGTGAAGGAGGGGTAATTAAGGAATTTAGTGCAACTCAGCTGCGTTGGAGACAGTGCAGCCGATAAATCCGAAGAGCAGCATAAGCGACTGGCAGATTAGCACGTGAAAAAGTCCACTAGCAGAAAGCGTGGTACGACCAAAGTATTTTGGTGTCAAGTAGGGGCCAGCGAAACTGTTCTCTGTTTTGGTTGAAACCCCACATGCGGCGCGCTCTTTCATTTCACGTGGTTGCCATCATTAGGCTTCAGCGCCACCACGGCGAAATCAACGGGTGCAGGTGGCAATGCGTCTGCATAAAAAACTGTACCTGGCAGTTTACTGGTGTTTATGTGAAGACTGACGAAGTGTCGTCGACATTCAGCATGTTTGCGTAGATCCAAACGCTTGAGTAAAAGATTCGAGGTCAGCTGAGAGCGAAAGTATTTCCTAGGCGAGAACTCCGCTAGAGCCGAGAGGTTACATTCGGGAGTATCGCGATTAAATGTCGAGGCCGTTTCTTGAGATAATAGTGGTCGAGATCGAGAGATAACGGGGTTAGTGGCGCACGTCCTTTAACCTGGTACATGGTAGATGGCGTGACTTCTCTGAGTGCTTTGTTGTACAGGGTTTTTATCTTATAAAGTTGCCCTTTCGAGAAAGTTTAAAGACAAACTCGTATGCGGCTATGGAAGAAATAATTCCTTGCAATAGTACACTGGCTACGATGGCTCCGGCCTGTAAGGTGCCTCAAGGCTTACGCGATTGCTGAAAGATCTAGCGCCCTTCTCGGTGCTAGTTTAAACAGATTTGAGCAAAGCGTTTGATGTTTAATATGAGTGCCGGCGAAAGTGACCACTCTTCGAGCGGTGCCATTGATTTTGTCGTAGAGAACTAGGCATTGAGTCAGCTCTCTTGACGGGCGCATGCCTGTTATTTCTCATATAAGGTCCTGGAATGACCTACGTCAGTGTCGAGTGACGAAGTTCAAATCCTACGTGGTTATATAGAAAATTGTGACATATACGATTCCCCTTTAGGGCATACGCGGCAGTGGTTTTGGCTGCCGCCTGGCGTTACCCTTGTCGGCGTACATACATCCCTTCGTTAATAACTTCATCACTAACTTTACAATTTTTTCTGCTCTCTAAAACTATAGCCTATTATATTAGCCTTGCCCGGTGATAGGCGCCGAAAAGAAAAGATGCCGACCATCACGTTCAAGGCCGCGGTGGCAGAAATAATAGTGCCACTCCTGTGCGCCGCTAGTTAGAGGACATTTAGGGGACTTATACTTTCCGTCGGTTCTGCTGGCGTTCCAGCTAAGAAACGAGACGCACGCTGAAATCGCGCAGCCTCTGTCAGCAATAAAAAAATGCAACACTGAATTACGACTCTAACTTAGTTAAACGTCTAATTCTAAACAAGTAGGAGCCTTCGCGCCGCTTAGTTTCGTGCAGTTACCTAATATCTAACACACAGGCAAGGGTCATCTGCTCTAGCAGCGATGTTCACGGCACCGGAGGAGACCCCAGCGGTAGGTTGCTGCGTTTGACAAAAACCCGTCGCCAGAAAGAACCCCTGCTTGCATAAACGCCAATTCTACTGACAAGGGGTATAATAATGTACCGTCTTTGCCAAAAGTAACCAGGCTGCATGTTTTGCTTCTAACTAGTATTATGAAGCCAATAAGAGTTTCCAGAGGATCCCAACTTCTTAAGGAGTAAGTAGAGGTGCTCGCCTTTACTTTGCAGACATCTAAAAATTGAGATACGGTAAGAATTTAGTACCATACGGCCGACAAGCAGACCCAGCAGCATGGTTATTTTTGGCAAAGACGGTACACTATCACTTCGGGCATTCTCTTCGACTGCACATTAAGGTTAGTGTCTTGATCAGCTGTGTTGAATATTTTTCTCATTCGACAACAGCGATAGCATAATTATGCACTGAAAGGGAAGAAGTGCTTTCTACTGTGATGCAGTTGAGGCTACGCGCGCTGCAAAGGGTTTTCGTTTTCAGTGCTCCTGAAGACGAATTTCTAAGCTCAAGGTTATCATCGGGCTTATCTCCAGCCCAGAAAATTTGATTAAAAATTTTTTCAGTTAGGAAGACGCCGCCTAGCAGTGCTAACTGAATATGCCTCGCGGCCCTTTCGGATCGCCCCATCCACCGAGGCAGCTGGAGTAGGCCGGTGGGTGGTCAGGTTGCGAGCGCCACTTGGAGTCGAGAGAAGCCTAGATGCTCACCATGATAAATTAATGAGGTGCTTCTGCGCAAGAGGGCGCGCGTGTCACAAGCCAACAATCGCAGGCGCAGATCGTCACGCATATAAGCGCCACGCATGCGACGGGAGTCTTGCGGTGCGCGTACCTCTGAGAAATTACTTCATCGTGGAGAAAACCTAAATTTTAAACCACCTTGCGAAATGGTGTTAACAACACTTCTAACGGATAACACTCTTGAATGTCGGCGACGAAGAGAATGACCGGGCATGGAAAGTATTTCACGCATGTTCGGACGTACTTATAAGCATACACTCATATACTGCGACACTACATGAAAGGGCAGCTCACACAGGTAGAAAGCTCCTTTTTAACGTGCGGACTCGCCTACAGAGTCCAGGAGTAACATGCGTGGCTCGAGTGGCTTGCAAGGTCATGGGTTCAATTCCTATCCCCTTCTACGTAAAGCTGCTGCCAGCTCGGCCAAGTAAAAAATGTCTCTTTACGCCATAGAGCCCACCGCTGTCACCTTACGCGACACATCCCACTAATACCACCACTTTGGAAAGCTCGCAGCATCTGCTGTAAGTGGTTGGGACTTGTCGTTTACTTTAATGGTGATACTGAGGCCCACGCTTTTTCGACGTTCAGCTCAACAACACGCTGCGGAAACGATGCTGCAACGAAGCTACTGTGCTGAGCTGTTGCCGCGCAGTCTTGCATACTCGAATTCTGGACGGTACTCTAAACACAGCTTGTCTTAATGCGGTTCTTAAAGTAATGTAGCTCAAACGTAACTTTTTGAAGCAGGCCAGCTTGACCGTACGCTCTTCGCACTCGAGAGTCGGCGCACCAGAGACGCCAACACACGCCAGCTTGGTTCGCGATAGCTGCGGTTAGCTTCATAACTGTGCTGAAAGCTGGCCGTGTATAACAAGCCTCAAAGCCTTAATGCGAGGTGAAGGCAGCTGAATATCGCACTGTCCAGAGGAAATACAAGGCGTGAATTTTGTCGCACTGCATGGTAATCAGTGCAGAGATAATTGGAAGGCATCTCTCGTAAATCTCGCGTTTGATAGCTGCCCGCACGGTTCCTTCGCTGTGCATTTGCTTCTAGCATTACCATTACAATCGCGAAATGTAACTGAGAACAGAGACATCCTCATAGTTAACTGTGACACTCATCCCTAATGAACGTTCGGCCTATGGAAGTTGAACGCAGTCCTTTGGCCGCTATTGCTCCTGCCAACAGCTTCCGTCATGCAAAACGTATTGTATAGTTTGCTGGCGAGCTCAAACAAAACACAAAATAGCGCCAAGATGCCGGACAGCTTCTATTAGCAAAGCGCAGTAGCCGTTGTACACTGCTGATACCACAGCACCAATGGCGCACGCACAGCCCAAAATGGCATTGAGTGGAATCGGTGCGGACTTTCCCTGTTTGGCTCATACTGGGCGCCACCATAAAATGAAGATGGCGACGCCGAGAAATCTAAACTAAGATAGTCTATAGTAAGCGGCATCGTCAGAGCCTATGGGCAGCTGCTTCTACCGACTCCGAAGTCATTGCTTGACGTTAGGTTGCCCCACTACGTACGAATGAAGTGAGGGCTAAGTGCGTGTCAGAGACGCCCTCGGTATGTGGAGACTGTCTCGCCAAGAGCTGGCGTAAAAGGCGGAAAGCATGTTGCGACTGTTGTTGCTGAAACCGCGTAACGGGTACAAAAAGACACTGGCATTACAGCAAGAAGGAGTAGAAGCTCAGAAGACTTGCCGGGTTACTCAAAACACTATACGGTTAACAGCAAGTGAGTCGGTGACGCTTTCCGGCCATAGCCCTGGCCTAGTTGAGCTAATCTACTGCCAATGTGTGAAGCGTTTAGCATCTTTAATGACAACTAGAAATGCATCAGTAGCCCATCTGCGGCGCTTCTCAAAACAGCAATCAATTACTCAAGGCAAACGTGTTGGTTTAGCCACGTAGGCGGTAGAAGGTGCACCGATGTCGTAAATGTGACTGGCTTGACACTCGTGTTTGCTCTGTGCAGTTGAGATATTGTTAGCTGGGCGCTGAATACGTTTAACTATTTGCGCCCCGTTATACATCAATTCCTGTATGTAGAATAAACCTCATTTGAAAACCGGAGTCGTGTTGTCTCCTTTACTTTCGCCCGTGTGCTTCATCGTCGCAGGAATAATGTCTCACAAGTGTTTTATGTTTTCCAAGCTCTATTTCAAACACAAAAAAAAAGATACAAATGCGCATTTGTTATGGCAAATATTGGAAGGAAGGTTTTTGAAGATGCTCTCCAGCTTTTCAAATACTATTTATTGTCCATACAATATATAATATAATATAATATAATATAATATAATATAATATAATATAATATAATATAATATAATATAATATAATATAATATAATATATATATATATATATATATATATATATATATATATATATATATATATATATATATAATAGCTGTCCTGTCTGCTGTATATACATATATAGCAGGTTGGACAGCGGCCTATGTAGCTCAGTTGGGAGAGCTCCGGACGCGATATTCGGAGCTCGTGGGCCCGGTCCCCACCATCGGCACGCTTTTTTCTTCTACTTTGTGTTTAATTATCTTTCCTCTAAACAAATTACATTATAAGTTAAGTAATTACTGAAGTAAAAATTAAAAAAAAGACATAAAGTACAATCCTCAATGCTTTTCTGGGCCTCGCCGACGGTTGGCTTCTTTCCTTCATGTATTATAACCAGCATCTGTTTCCCCGTCATATATATATATATATATATATATATACTTCATACTGCTTCTTGTTTAAAGGTCATTGTTATTTGAAGGTTCGCAGGAGCATGGTTAGCGTCACGACTTAACAAAGGCAGGCCTCCTGCGGCAACTTCGACTATAAATAAAACTTCAATACACATACACACACGTATATATATAATCAGATTTGGGGAAGGCAGGGCTCCTGTCGAGACGTTGACTAATAATAAAAATATAACTAGAAGCAGTATGAAGCATTTTTACTTGCGCATGCAGATAGTAGCCAAGTACGTCATTTACTTATATATATATATATATATATATATATATATATATATATATATATATATATATATATATATAAGTGTGCGTGTGGGCGACGTGGCACCGCGCCGACGGCTTGAAAACCTGCATCAGTGTAGCTTTCGCTACAAAACACCAGAACGGAGGATGGGCGTTTGCTGCTTAAAAGAAGGTGTTTGCGGCCAGCGCATCGGCTTCCAGCCCTAGGCTATTGGTCGCCGAGTGGAAATGCGGAGCTGAGTATCAAGGAGTTTGTGAGGATTAGAAGGCTGCATAAAATGTGACTCGCTTGTGCGGGAACTTCTTTTTTTTTTTTTTGGCTACGGTTCCTTTGTATCTCTCAGACAGGCCCAGCCCGCCTGTCAATGTGGGAAGGGGAGGTGGCGGATGAACCAAGGATCAGTGCAAAACGGGGCGGCGGGTAATTATCCATCTAGGGAGGACTGCCATGGAGGGTTGTTAAAGAATAAAAACAGCGACGAGAAAAAAGAAAACACGTAAACGTCAACGACTGACACGTACTCTGATTTTGGCGGTCATCGTTCGCATCGCAGGCCTCTTTACAAGACATGTTCCAATGTTTTTGTTTATCCCTTTGGTAAACGTTCCGAACAAAAGGTGGGATTTACGCTGTTCCTTTTTCCTGCTGTTGCTAAACTTGCCTTGAAGTGCTGTTAGACTGATCGATTTAAATGAGTCTTTTTCGAATTCATATGCTTTAAAAAAGTAAGGTTCAGTAGAGAGCGCATATGAGCACGGTATTCATAAAGGGGTAGGCGTCTAGCCAATGTACCGCATGCTGCGCATATCGCATTCTAGGAGATATATAAGGTTTGAGAAAATGCTATCAAAGTTGCCCGTACCCCCCAACCGAAATTAACTTTGAATTTACACATATGAACATACACAAAAATCAATCCACCCAATCTCCGTGATGTACTCGCGAAGGGTCCCCCGGCTTTTCCTGATTCTCTGTCTGTCTTAATTTACGGCTACAATGTTTCTTCCCTTTTTTTTTCTCATAACGCAATACTCTTATGATGAATATTGTAATTCTATATTTCATGTAACCAAGTTTGTGAGCTGTTCATGAAGTGCAAATGTTTTTACCTTTTAGTGGTACCTTTATTAATCTGCTGAATAAGCACAGTCACACGATGAACGCTTTATCGAGAGACATAGTGGGCCTTTTTACTTCCAATTTCCCCTCGAGCATGTATTGGTTTCTTGGTAGCAAAGAGAAAACGTTTATTGCTCAACTTTTAGTTCAACTTCCTTGGCATTTGGTTAAAAAAAAGCATTTACGCGTATTTATTTCTTATCTGTTTTCGTCTTTTGTGACCTTTCAATGCTTGAAGAACAATTGGAATGCGAGAATAAGAAAAAGTCCAGGGGTTGGATGTGCGATGAAGAAAATGGAAACAAGACTTGCCGTCGACGTGACTACCACTACTCGAAACATGAGAATACGTGTAAATTCCTTGGCTTTTTGGGATGTAATGGCAATGCAAATAAATTCCCGTCAATAGAGGATTGCATAGATCACTGTAGGTAAGTGCAGGAGACGGTTTTCATGTTTATATATAGTCTAATATATATATTTGTTCCAATATTTGAAGTGGACAATTTTACAATTTGCCATTTTATTCATTACACATATTGCCCACTAGAATTCCGTACTCATAATAGTTCAGATCTAACGTGCGCATACGTATTTGGTTGCTTTTCCTTCTACTTTGAACAAATTATAATCAGGAATACATTGTTTCTTCCCATTTACCTCAACCAAATACACCGCTATGCTTTTCTTGATATCAATGCCTGTTGGCTCATTTAGTATGCAGCATTAAAACTGAGTACTTCAGGTATACCTGCCTCCTATAAAAAGACGCAAATTTCGCCTTATCACAAAAGTTCATTTAAAAACGCACAGAAGCATTGCTACGGCTATGGCTGGGCGTACGGTTATCTGTGATGTCTTCTTCATTTAGTGTTGAGGGTTTCATGAGCTCATCCAATCTAAGAAATGCCACCTTAGATTATACTGCCTTAAACCTACCTACGGGATAGCCATGATCTTTGTGAATTCAGGGCTGAAACAACGACGTCGTTTGGGCATGCAGACACCGTGCAAGAGTTGATTTGCGAGAAATTTCGCTACCGTAATATTGTCGACGTCGCTATAGGTCGCAGGAGGCGCCTCGGTGGCTGTCTGGTTTCGGAAGTAGGGTACTGGTTGTATGGTCAGTATCGACACTAGATCCTAGCCAAGGGGACGCTATTTTATGCAAACCAAATGAAAAAAAAAAAAAAAAACAGCAAAACTAAGCTGCAACTTACAAAATTCAGAAAACCGTCCTTTGCCGCTAATCTCAGGCCGTTCGATAGCTCCTAAGTACCGACGCTTTCTAACTCACTACAGCATGGCATTCTTAACACAGACCTTGTACGACATGACAGTTAAAGGTTCAGAACATTTGTTAATCACTCGATTTGTTCTCACTGCTGCTGTACTTTGGTAGCAGCAACTCTTTATAAGATCCCCCATAATTTCTGGATGTTTTTTCTCGCGTATTCCTTTTCATATTAGATTGAATTCTTTCTTAGCTCAAACCGCTGCCATTAAAAATAAAGGCACAAAAAACGGCTGGATAAGAGTTCACTACGCGAGTATGACGCGATCGCCTTAAAAGGCCCCAAAACCAGCTTGGGGGACCGGACCCTTTTGCAGATATCTTTTCTGTCATTCGGTCGAACGAACGTGCCTTGGTGGCATAAGTGTATCGTGTTTGACTAGCGTCATAAGATTTAGAGATATGATTCAACAACTCGAACACCATTCATGCGCATCTGTTCTCATAATACACAGTTCAATATAGCATAACATATACACTATTACTTAACACTTCACAGCAGCAGACTTAACACAGCATATAAAACAAAGTGCTAGCGTCGGGAGCAATGACATTGATGAACGATATAAACTCTGCAAATGTGTGTACATGTGCATACATGTGCAACTCTGTACCGAACACTAAGTAATACAACATTTATTAGATGTAACAAGAGAAAAGTGCAGAATAACAAACATGAGCTTATTTAGTGCACGAACAGCAAACTAAATAACAAAGCAAGGATAGAAGCTGTCACATTCATTAGACCAAATATACTTAATTACCCCCTCAAGGAATAATATAGACGCCACAATTGCTAGGTTCTGCTGTGCATACGTCGGCCGTGGGCCTAACAATTAGTATTTGTAGACGTAAAGGGGTTTTGTCAAGAGCGTTCAAGTCTTCATTCGTGACCTGAAGTTGTCATGCACATGGCAATACAATATTAGATTTGCCACAACCTCATTTTCCTGGCCATACACACATCGTGGGCCGTCTACGCGGTCAATTCTATGAAGAAATTGTTCCGCGTAAGCCGTTCACAGGCGTATGCGGTGAAGGAGCGTTTCTAAACTTCTGCTAATAGACCGATATCGGAATAATAAACCATAGCAACGGATCGATGAAATATAGATCAAAATATTCATGGTTTGGCTCAAGGCACATCTTTTCGTTCATTTCATTACGCATGTACTTCACAAAGAGGCGCAACGGAGCTGTCGAAAATGGAAGGCTAGAGATGAGGATATTTTTATTCTTACCTAGCCTCCGCATCCGCCTATGAGTTTCTAAGAATAAGGAAATGTCCGGGTATCCATTTGAAAAAAAAAAAATAATATGCTACTTTTTAGCAGCCTTGTGAATTATTTAGGAACTTCTAATTCCAGTGTAGCCTTCCATGATACGGAACTACCGCTGTCAAGCGATTTAAGTGCGGCGGAGAGTTGGTAAAGAGTATCAGCATACGTGGGTCAAGCACCAATGAGAGGAACAGGACAAATAAATAGCGTAAATCTCAGCAGTCGTTGATTGTGACGCGTGAGCTAGTAGTTTCCAGGACCGTCGCTATCATCATCATGCCACCTAATTATAATGCCAGAGCATTACTTCGCTATGTTCATAGATTTCTGTACGCAGACCGCGTCCGCCGGCCGCGTGCGCATATCGCGTCCGCAGGCCGCGTCCGCAAAGTAGTGTCCGCAGCAGTTGTGAGTGATTGAGAAACGTTAGAGGTTAATGAGTGATGTCACCCAAAAGAGGGTGATGTAATATTGTTGCCGAGAGAATAAATAAGCTAATAAGTTCATTAACTAATAAATTACAGGCAAAAAAATGTCAAAGTTGTCTGCCGCAGTTGTAATTTAGATGTGATAGAGAGTAATGAGTGGTGTCAATCGATAGTGGGTGACGTAATGTTGTGTAAAAAAAGTCGTCTTTAATTTAATTGGGTAACTAATTAAAGGCAAAACAAGCAAAATTGTGCCCACAGCAGTTGTGAGAAATTGAGAAGCGGTAGAAGTTATTGAGTGGTGTGAATCGACAGAGGGTGACTTAATGTTATGTGCGAAAAAATAATTACGGCAATAATTAGGTAATTATTTAAAGGCAAAAAATGTAAAGGTACAGGCGAAAATGGTCTCATTAGCCAATGGCTTGGCGCCACATTTGAATGTATTAAATACTAAAATAGTTAATTAAATCAGTCAATTAAAGTTACGTCAAAGATACCACGTCACGCAACCTCAAATCGAGCCAAAAAGGGTATAGGAAGGGATTAGCGCACGATTTGAAAGTACCAAAGACTAAAATGGGTAAACAAGAATTGAATTAATGTGACGTCAAGGACGGGACGTCACGCATTTGAAAGTAGAGCCTAAAAAGGGCATAGGAAGGTATTTGTGCGCAATTTTAAAGTACCAAATACTAAAATGGGTAAACAAGAACTGAATTATTGTGACGTAGATGATGTGACGCCACGCAACCGGAAGTAGAGTCGGAAAAGTGCACAAGGGATCGACGCGCAATTTGAAAGTACGAAAGAATAAAATGGGTAAACAAGAAGTGAATAATGTGACATAGAGAATGTGCCATCACGCAGCCGGAAGTAGAGCCGAAAAAGGGCATAGGAAGAAATTGACGCGCTATTTGATAGTACCAAAGACTAAAATGGGTAAACAAGAAGTAAATTAAGCAACCAACAGCAGCATCCGTGCTTTCATATTATTTCAATGCAGATTCTGCAGTGCTCTTTAATTTTTTTCCTTCTATAGACAAGTGCAACGTAGGATTTACTAAAGGCATGAATGATTTTTTGTGTCGCCTTTCAAAAGTAATAACTTGGAAAAAGCCGGCGGTGTTGTCAAATCACTTGACGTATATGGTTACCATATCCTTCATTTAGCACGGAAGGTAATGGGTACCTTTCGTGTTAGATTATCAGACGGAAGATACGCCTGCAGGTGTCTGTTGTCTGTGCCACCTCAAACGGAGGCTGCCTTGCCTCACCAATTAGCAAAGCGGCGGAAATTTCTTGAGCAACTCCAAAATACACACGGAGTCCCCTAGCTAACAATCTTTGCAGGATCTGGGGTTCTCGAGGAAACATGAAGAATGAGCGAGGAGTAAGCAATTTTTAAATACGAAAGCTTTTTTACTCCTCTTCGTGGCTTCTTCGCCGTGTGGGCGTATTTGACTTGAACCGAGGTGAATCCACGGGGCAGCTATGACCTCACTCACAAGCGTTACCAGGGTAACGAGCGCTCGCCTCTGCCTGGTCACGTGACAGTCATAACGTCACCCAACCTGCGGTGATGGAGGGAGATGTACTGCTCCCTTCGTCTAAGCCTCTACAGCTGTTAAAAAAAAGACGATGCACCGCCTTGGCCCGAGATAGCGCGTTCGCGCGTGGGCTCGGGCAGATGCTTCCATAGGTGACATAGGCCAGACTGCTGACTGCGTTCTTTGGTTTCGCTTGACCAGTTTGTGCGAGACCTGGGAACGAACCAGGGACCTTTAAATCTCATGAAGAGGGGTTTATTGGGGTTTGTTCGGAGGACTGGAGACGGCGACCGGTGACACAAGACGATCGTAGACCAAAGCACAATTTCGTCCGAACAAGACAGTCCGAGCTTTCAGTGCGCGCGCAGGCTGATCGGCTAGGAACCCAGCAGTCTTCATCGTCGTTTGTGTCGGTGCTATATCATCTTCTTCCTTACACTCGGTTTATATGCCGGTTAAATGCGCTTAGTCGGTTCCAACGGATTGCAATACCCTCGACAAATTAATGGGAGCTGTCATTAGATGTTCCAGGCGAGACGCCTCTTTAACGGTCTGCGTCTGAGAGGTTTAAAAGACGACAGGCCGATTCCGATCCCCCAGTGGATGTAGCTCGCCGGGAGCTGCTGCACAGAGACGAAGAAAGGCAGCTCGAGCGATACGCACTGTTTATTTAGCTTTGGTTAATTAGATTTAGCAGGGTTAAACAAATGCCGATCAATAAACCCATCTGTCTATTTATCTACTTTTTGTATATATGAGTGCGTTGTGAAATGGGAGCAGTGATCACAAAGAACCGCTCCAAGGCGTACCTGTAAGCCTACGAAAAACATCTAAAAGCAGTACTCGTTTTGTATTAGACAGATTTTATATGAGTAGCCCAAGATAGTTCTCTGTCAAGAACTACGCAAAAAAATGGTCATCTTTAACAAACGGTAAATGTTTACCATTGAGGCATAGTTCGAAATCCTTTAGCAAAGGCAAAATGACTGTCTGCGTAAGAGGGCATTATCCTTCTCTCTCTCTTAAAGAGCAGTGAATGGAAAATAAATTTCCTGCTAGATATGCTGGTCGACGCCTACCGTTCTGCCATAAATGCAAATGCAGACATCATCGGCAAATAGGTGAACAGTGTAAACCAGAAGGGAGCCTTCATGGTAAAGCTACCATCACACAGTTAAAACAGAAAGGGCTTAGCACGCTGCACAGCAGCACTCCTTCCATGAGGCTGTTCTGCGCTTCTTTCACTCGCCTGTGTGAATATTTTCCTGCCATGTTATAAGTGGGAAATCCAGCGATATCATCTTCCACTCACACCGAGGTCTAGCAAACTTGAGAGGACATGGATGTGACGTGCATTATCAAAGCACGCGTGATATTCAAAACTACTGCGATTATAATACATTTGCTACGCTTATGCTGTACATATGTTAGTAGGTTCATATTTGCATTGATAGTGCATTTGGGTTGGCGAAATCCAGTCATGAACTCAGAAAACACTCCTGTTTCATCCCACGACCACTGAAGCCTGTCGTCAATCATCTTCTTCATTACTTTGCTTAAGAAGTTTGTTAGGCTCACTGGGCGAAACAAGCCGAGAAGCAAAGTGGATTTACAAAATTTGAATACGAATGACCCGCGCGATCTTCTATGGCTCGCAAAGAAACTTATTAGCCCTCACATTGGTATATATTTCCAAAAGTACTACGGTGTTCTCGAGGCCACGATTTTGAAACATTTCATAAGACATGGCATCAGGCCCAGAAGCAGCTGTGTTCAGACGCCACGACACGAGAACAATGTTAAGTTCACTAGTTGTGAATACAGCATCACAATAGGTATGTTGCGCATTGAAGCATATGCACTAAGTTTTGCCGCGTATATGTAGCTGGGGCGCTTTTTAATTCCTCTCAGTCTAACGAAGCGCTAGGAAGAGAAATAAGCTGACAAAACACATCAGCCTGGTCTGTTTCTGCAGTTTTCCGTGCCATTTTACGGTCCCTGAAAAGGTTATTTTGAATAACGGACCTGCCTAAGGAGTGAACCTTCTTCCATATCCCCGGTACTAGAGTGTGAGGAGTCAACGTACTGCAGAAGTTACGCCATATTTTTTTTCTAATTGCCGCAGACGTTTACACTTGAGGAATATATTTTTTGAGTCTCACGATACGATTATAAAGGCCCGGGTCGACGGTATGCCCTTTCCGCGTTTCTTCAAAGTGCCTTCCCTCGCTCATACTTTCCATCAATGTTTGTGAACTCATCAGGTATGCGGACTTCCTTCGTGACATGACACAAGTTATTTTGTACAAGGAAGTGAAATGAATACTTATGTTCAGGGAAACATGTTGAGTTATGTTTTGAAGATGAGCTTCCCAATGGGTAAAATTGTACTTACGTCGACTACCCTGACATCAAGCTATGATGATTTATCAGTACGGGATAGTGATCACTTCCGCGTATCTAAATGTCCATAGTCCACTCCATATCAGAGACCAGATCATGAGTACATATATAGAGTCTGACATAGTCTATACAGTAGAAATAAAGAAAACACTGAAGAAAGGTCGGAGAACAGTCGTTCACAACACATACGTTACATTTCTTCGGGGAGCATTCAATGACCCTCCCACTGGTGTCCCATTGCTCACTACTATAGCCCGTATTATAAGCGTTAAAAGATCTGCAAATCAGCAAATGAGAGCCCGGTAATTTAAAGATATTCAAAGGAGCATCAATTCTGGTCGCGACAAGATGCTTGCAAGTAAATACTTAAACAGTAACGCAGACCTTACCAAAGGACCCTTTGCAGGCCTCAAAATCCGGAATATAAAAATCCCTGGACTGAATCAGGTAATAGGGAAGGTCCTTCCTCACATATAACATCGCCCTACTCAAGCTAGAACCACTGGATGATTTGTATGGCACACAGTTTGAGAGACGGAAATCGTTAATCAAATCCTCTTCCTGTATGCGCAACATAGGAAAATTGCTTTGACCAAGACATCTGCAAAAGTAAGCACTTTCTACTCTGAGGTTGCTTGCATCAAAGTGAAAAACGGCAAAATTGTGATAAATGGTTATCTATAAAACGTTTTCCCAATGGAGCACCTAAGAAGCTGAGCCAGTAGAGGTTCCACCGACAGCAAAGCCTATCATTCTGGGAAATTCTTTGCTCTGGAAGGTCGTCAGAGTAGCTCAAAATGTAGTAAACAGCATTCGCAGGATGAGCTCCAAAATTTAAATTGAAAATTTGACTGCAGCAAGTGGGACTATATCAGGTACTACTTGCGTTGGCCGAGCAAGAGAGCATTCAAATGTGACAGTCGAGGGAACTGAAAAGGACCTTGCATTTTGCTGTCAAGAAGCTTCCAGGTAGGTCTCTTCAACACGGAAGCGGGATGCACTGCTTGAAAATTAGAGATAGAATTATGCACTTTACCGCTTGAATATTATCGAGCAGGCTTTGCAGCGAGCACGAATACGACACCATTTTTCAAAACATAAAATTTCACATGCTGCACTAGAATTTCGCTCACTGGATTCATTGATTCCAGTTTAAGAAAAGGTGCGTTTTGGCGAGGCCACTTACCATAAACTATTTCGTGACGCCAGAGGTTTGAAGCAGCTATATTTTTGTTGCAAGCCGAAGTAGAAGCGGCACTTTTACCCCCACAGTTCGCACATTGGTTACAACAGCGATTTGCACAGGGTGTGCTCATGGCTACCCGAACAAATGCTGCTTTGACGTGTTGCGTGGAAGTTCTTTGCCGTGTGGCCGCATAGCTGACGGTTGAAGCGGCGGAGTGCTGGTCTAAGGTACTCTTGCATAGGCCGACTTGTGAAGTCCAAGTATACCCTCTATGACATTGGCTGGTCTTGTCTGAATGTGAGAATTACTGAGTATAAGGGACTGCATTCCGCCGCTCCATCCTCTTGACGCCGGTACATGATCTCCCCGACCACCCTTAGAAATGTTATAATTTGTTCATCAGTGTATTAGAGAGACACATGGCGGATTTTACCCACATTACTTGTGTAGTTCTCGGGAATTGAAGGTATGACACCTAAGGTAGCCAATTCTGATAGCAAGAACAAGCGCTGATCTGATGGTAAGCTAGAAACAAAGCTGCGATCTCTATTTACCCTAAACTAAGCCTTACTTGCCCAGTCAGTGTGAACAGGAAGGTCCGTTCACAGAAAAACGCCGCTCCTTATTTCAATCGATTAAAGAAATTTGTTTTTAGGGTCGAAGTCCAATCCGAGCTCTTGCCATTCAAAGCGGGGAAGTTTCCACTACGCCACGACTCTTTTATTGTCTTGCCTATTTCAACATTCAAATCAATAGGTTACAAAATATTAGACATTTCATATTCACTTTGGCTAACACGGCTATACAATATTTTTAAGCAACATCAATTCATCCAGCACAGACATCCATTGTGGAGCATCAGGTAGTGCTTTATACACATTTCTTAAGCACGCAACATTGTCAATGAAAGTTTGACTAACCGGACGAACAACCAAGTCAGCGTATTGAAACTGCATTCGAGTTTTCAACATAAGTGGAGGCTCAAGACAACAATGAGGTGATACCCTGTATCTTCTGACGTATCCACAGGCAAGGAGCGTAAGCCGTAGGAGTCCAGAAGTAATTGTTTTTCTAAACTTCCTTGGTGTACCTCCCAATGAAAGGTGTAGTCCCAGCAGCCTAGGAATACATGTTCTTGTTTCCAGGTCTCTTACATAAAACGTTGTCAGGGCTCCAGGAAATGAGGAATCTTTTTTCCTGAAATCAGTTTTAACTGGTAGAGGGAGCACGATGTCCACAAGATCTCTATGAAGTTGTTTATTTGTTACGTTGGACAAGTACTGCTACGATAAACATATTCAAACGCATGTACGACAAGAAAGCACACACGAAGATAACCGGTCACACACCCGCGAGTACCTTGAAGAAACGAAACGACGAATCCTGGGAGAATTCACAAAGCCTTACTTGCATGACTGTATGCAGAAAAATGTCGTTCTGATTCCATAAATAACAAAGCCTCAGACGATTTGCCGTAGAAACCAGTGAACAAGGACAAGATCAGCTTTCTTGACAGGAAAAAGAATTTGTTCGAGTGAACCGCTACACGTTGGCACCCTAATGAAAACAGCATAAACGCGGTATATTTTTTAATGCTCGCGACTCAACTTTCAGACGACTAAACATCAATAAAGGCAAGTCTAGTGATTGCACGTTTTTCTCAGAAATGTATCTCCCAGATGTGTGTTGAGGCGTACATGTGTTATTATGAACACGTAAATTAAATATGTCGAAATTAAGCCATTAGCATTCGTTTCCTGTGAATTTCATCCGTGGTGCGTGTGCAGTCGTAGCGCTACCATATGCACCCAGCGAAATTATCCTTTCCCGCCCTCCTCCCCCCCCCCCTCTCGCCACGTATAGCGCTAATATGATAGCGCTGAGCGGCACTCAGGCTTTCGCATTTCCCCAGTGTAGGTTTTGCAGTGCCTCACCATGTTTTAAGAAAATTGTTTTTCGTGGCTATAATACTTGGAAGCTACATTTCCGCAAACATATATTCTAAAATGAACGTTAAAAACATTAAATACGTATAAGTAATTAGCCACATAATCCAAGCCTTATCCGTCTTATCTGGCATCCGCCATGGTCCCGAGCATTGCCAAAGGGCTAAAGGGCTAAAATTGATCTACAGTCACATTTGCTATTCCTTAATTCCTGGAACTTAAAACAAACACGCGGTATATGTACTGAAAGCAGGCATGTTTAAAACACCCTACTAAATACCTATGCAATTCTCTTCGTTTTTTTTTCAGATTGGCTCCAAAACAAGGTGACCAATGTAAGTAATTCAATTGTTTTAGCTGGGCATTCTTACCTTCCGCATCAAAATCGTCCGCCGAGTGTTTTTTTTTTCTTTGTGCCAGTGGCGTTAGCTAGAAATATTAGTACGCTATGTAGTCTGAAGGTCTTTATGTAGAATAATGAAATGCTTCATTCCGTCGCACCATGTTTTTTATAATGCAACCAGTGCAGGGATATAACTCATTCCACTCCCAAAGCGGCTCGGAAGAAGTCACCATTGCTCTAAACTGGCTGCAAGGGCCTTTATGGTCGAGGAGGCAATATCCACAGCCTTGTTATCTGCGCACATAATACACACACAAACGTTTTTGATATTGTTATACGCAGTGAGAACTTTAACACTATGTACACTAAACAGTCCGTTCTCCAGAAAATCCGGTGTCTATGTTGCCAGCGTCGGTTTTGTGATTGGTAAATCACTAGTAAACCGGCCTTTGGCAGGTGGTAGTTAGCAGGTGACATTGCCTGGCACTGATTGGTGGGCGGGTTGTGTGACGTCACGAGACCACATAACATGAGCTACTCTTTTTAGATGGGATAGAGATACTTCAAGACAACCTACCAGAGTCTTTGGCTAATTATGCCGCGCAACTCTTTGTCGATGCGACTACGTTCATACGACTTCACCCCGCCAGCTGCTGCATGCAGGCTTTATTTATTATTAATACTGTAAGCCTTCTTCAGGCTCATACAGGAGTGGGTGGAGTCAATCGTACATAGCAACAGTACAAACAAAAAGGAACACAATGGAACTGAAAATCCCCGACAGTCAAATAACATCATTTTCATTGGAGAAAAAAACGTTCAAAGTTTTGGAGAAAGGCATCGGGGTTAGTAATGTTAACAATTTCAGACACCTCTGGCAGAGAGAATACTGCGAGTGAGCATGAGGCAAATAGATCCTCTCACCAAACAAATTATCAGGACTCCTGGTCACTAGGGTCTAGGGCTAAATGAGGACGCGAATACGGCTGCCCGAGCACTCATCTCCTGGGTATCTCCCGCAGATTCCACGGAACCGGACGAGGGCCAACTCCTCACCAGATGTAAAGAAATTATACATTTTTATAAAGATAATCATCACCGATACCCTACACCCGCTAAGGGTCTCGAGAAGGCGAACGAACGCGTACTCCTGCGACTTTTTACCAACACAATGTTAGGCCCGGCTATTATAAAACACTTTGACCCTATGGTCTGGGAATGTGCCAGCACTGTGGCAAGGTAGCAGATACCTACCACATGATGTGGGCCTGCCAGCAAAATTCAGCTTTAATCTCAAACCCTAACCCTACACGAGAGGACTGGGAGGCGGCCCTGCTTGTCTGCTCAGACCTTGAAGCCCAAAAGGCCTTAGTCCAGAGAGCCAGGACGGTGGCTTCGACCAAAGGGGTACCGGACTAGGGACACCACATAGTATTTGGGTCCCCCTAAGAGGTCCACACCTCTACTTCAAATAAAAGTTTTTATCATCACCACCACGACCACCCATACGACGTGTTTAAAGCTGCGATTCATATCTATTTCAGATGCTCTTCCATATAATGCTTTTCCAGATTCCATAATTCCAGATGCTCTTTGATAAGGATGTATGATACTTAGTATCTGATATACTAGAGGCGCTATTAAGGAATTCTTTGTAAGACTAGTAGCATAATGCATGTGGACGGAAGTCCGGGGAGCCGCAGACGGGAAACATTAACGCTGTCACGTCATACTCTTAAATTAGATCTGAAGTGTGGTTCTGATTTTTTTTTGCAGCGAAGTCGAAGCTACGGAGCGAAAACTCTTTCTTTAAGGACCAGAATACTATCCTAGCTCCTAGATTTAATTTTCTCAGACCAAACAGCAGAGCCAGAGTCGTACTCAATTGATTACTTGAATTTTATTGCTCGCATTGTTGTGTAATTTTGTAATTTAATTTGATTACTTTTCAAACAGTAATGTTTGGGGTAACACAACTACGCTTCTTATATTATTGGTAACTGATAATTAGATACTCTGCCACAAAGCAACATGGGAGAAGCGTCACTGACAGCATGATTACATCGAACTGATCGGCCGCATGACGGTGCGCAGTGCTGCCTGGTCATGCCTGTTGTGTACGGAATACGTCACGAGCTCCACCGACACTTTCGGGCGAAAAATTTTAGCTGCATGATTCCACAGCAGACTCCACGTCTGAAGTTGCCAACGAAACAACCGCGGACTCTTTTTCAGCTTTTGAACAACCTTTCCACAACGCCAACAAAGAAGTGCAGCGCTTTGTAAAGGACACAGAAACTTGCATAAAAGCTTTGCACAACTGCAATCGAGCATACGAGGTCTTCATATTCTATTTGTTTATTAATTGATCCTGCGATCAGCTGGGTGGGCACCTACACTGACGTATATGAATGCTGGAAACAACGAAATGAAGAACTTAAATATAAAGAACACAATTGACAAACGAAAGACAGTTATGTAGCGATACAAAATATGTAAGAATACTCAGGGTTCTTTTCAACATTTTTATTGAAGATTTTATTACTGCATCAATAATAAGATTATTACAGCCCATGATCGTTCTACAGAGAAAGTACTTATATTTGTTCATTCATGTACATAATAGTGGTCCTGTAAAACCACCTCATTCTCCTGCGTTAGACCGATAAAAGAACGATGTAATATTAACGTGTCGATACTTTTCTGACCTTTGTTTAATTGAAAAGATAAAGCTTGACCACAGACACGCTGTCTGTGAGTGTCTGGAAGCAAGCCACTTTAAGAAGTCGAGTGATATATGTGCGGCAATATGAGTTGTAGATAAACAGCAATGTATTACTTTAACCTCTGTCATATCACTGTTAGATTTAGTGAAATGATCCCTGATTATGATGGTACATTTTAACAACACGTTAATAATTTTGTGATATGAACGTGAGCGTATAATGGAGGGGGGGGGGGAGATTGAGCTTACGAGCAATGTAAAGAAAAATAGTCTGCGTAGGGAATACGCTGCAACGTTGTCAATTAACGTGCTGTGTCCAGAAATGGTTATCACACATCTGAAGATTAAAGTGCTTCTCGGTATACACTTCAGAAAGAATTTTATCGTAAGAAATGTTGTTAAAATGAGGCGTATTTTTCTGAGTTATACGAAAAAAAAAGTTATCATAATTAGCACACATTTCCCATAGAAGCATAATATTATTGTTACCCGAGTGACATGATTATTCATCCGGACAACATCCACAGTAGTACCAATCTTTTTATGCAAAATAAATCGTGGGCGTACAATGTAGTAGAAACTGATATGTTGGCTACAGTATTACGAAAAAAGATCCAGAAAATAATTGGTCCAAGAGGAGACCACTGGCGAACGTCGAAATCGATAAGAATTGAATCTTATTTACTAGCGCATACTGACGACGCCTTATTAGGTCAGCTACAATCCATGCAAGTAATTTTCAATTTTAGAGCATTAGCTCTTCCACTTGAGTTCCTCATGTTCATGTTTGTGCAGATGGTGG
Organism: Amblyomma maculatum; assembly: GCF_055883805.1. Taxonomy (NCBI): domain Eukaryota; kingdom Metazoa; phylum Arthropoda; class Arachnida; order Ixodida; family Ixodidae; genus Amblyomma; species Amblyomma maculatum. The sequence goes on from NC_139346.1 coordinate 140,353,145, forward strand.
TGCAGACGACCATGCACCACTGGCGCCGTCGCTAGCAGACGCTCCGGAGCTAGAGGTAGGCTGCGGTAGGCATCGCCAGCTGCGCTGTCGTCTGCTCCAACAGACGATTCTCGTTCGGTCCATATTGTCGTATGGCGTTTGACAACCCTAAAGAAAAACGAAACGTTCTACGGGGCAATGACCTCACACAAACTCATCAAGTCACATAGACTTTCATACGATGCACATCACTATCATAAAATATCTTCCGTAATTTATGTTAATGTACAAGAAACTATGATATCTTACGCAATTATATTCAAATTGCATGTGATTTCTAACGTGAATTGAGTCAGACTGTGTGAGAAAATGGGTGCTTATTGCCTCATACAATATTTTTCAGTAGGGAACTGCTTTTTAAATGTAATTCTGTGTAGGATGGATCACTTGAGACACAGTATTATCAAAATAATTTATCCGCGCGGCAGCATATCAGACTGTAAACAAAATTGCGGGATTCGCTACATGTGCCTTTTGGGGGTGTCCGGATTCACAACACAGGTTATTCGGGGAGTTTCAAAAGTAGTCTGTTCCCGCAATGACGCAGCACATTTTGTCACACACTTCTTCAAAGCGCTTCCCAACGTTTAACGACCGGCCACCACTTCTGGTGCACTGCGAAACAAGAAAAATGTTGCGGTAAGTTGTGTTCACATGTGTTTCTAAAGGTCGGACTCCCAACTCGCACTCCCATGCGTTTCGCGGTGTTTTAAACATACTTCGCCAAAGTAACGAGACTCCATGCTTTCACTATCTGTTTTAGGATGTTCACGGCTACTCTGTGCCGAATAATGGCATCAGATGTGCCCGGTGAAATGAGAAAACCGCTTTGAAATATTTTGGTTCCATGTATTCCTGTGGATGCTAGCCCTACTTTTCCCCCACAGTCGGCTGCGGAGCAGCGAGCGCCCCCTTTGTTTGTAAACACAGTGTTGGTCTATACATTTGTTTAGTGTTATTGCTACTGAAGGACGAAGGAAAATAAAATGCATGGGCCTGCTACTGGCTTTGTAGCTGAGCTACCTCTACTGCCTCGTGCGGACAGAAGAGAAAACAGAGAAAAAAGAAAAAGAAGAGGGGGAGAAAGACGCGCGCCGCAACACCTGCTGTCTACCACCCAAGCGGTGGCGGGTGCATTGACGGCCTACAACAGATAAAAATTTGGTGACAGGCTAGCCCCGCCGCAAGTGGCAGTGACTTATACCAGACCCAGCCCCGTAGGGTCAGGAGCAGCGTTTCGCTATATATATGGCCTAGTCTAGCGCGCATCGAGGTTGCACCTCTTGATATCGTCATTTGTATAAATTTTTGGGCCACCTCCTTGGTCCAGAAGTTTCGGGGGTGGTGTTACAGAATTCGGCACGTCACGAACACTAAACTGCTAGTTTAGTTGGAGCGTAGGCTACGCAGAGAATTCGCACTTGCGACATTCGCTATCCCAGACCACGCACCCAGGGGTTTTTAAACGGCCATTGCGGCCGAACCGTTAGGTGAGGATTTTTGCCGGTGGTGTCAATTGATTCGCAGTTTTGTGTTGTCACATTGATATCTAAACTTGGCTAGCGACGTTCATTTCGGATAAACGAATGATTACATCGCTTTTAGCGGGGATGGATATACACCCTGTGATGCGGATACAAAATTTATATGCCAGATTTGTGCCAAATCTATTCCCTGGATGGCACTATTTTATTCAAATATCATTACCAATATCATCGAATGGTTTGGCGCGTAGTCTGCCCCTGTCGGGTCTATATTAACGACCGTTCTGCTCGCTTCTGCTCTCGCTACCAGGTGATGCTGAAAAGGTAGTGCGGTACCAGGCCTTGTGCGCCAGCGTTATATCGCCCATCTTTATAAGGGTGTTAGGCAAGCAAGCGACCTCTCCAGTACCTTCTACCGCTTGCTTATAGGAAGCGTTCACAGACATGAATTAGTATAACTTAGAGTAATGGTTCCTGGCGAATTCATCAGCAATTTATCCTCATCAGCCGGGTTATACCTACTGCAGGGCGAAGGCCTCTCCATATACTCCAACACGATTCCAATTGACCCTCTGAAGTTCTTTTTTCTCCTCCGCCACCTAACTTTCTGCCTCCCCCTGCTACACTTTCCTTCCCTTGGAGACCAATTTGTTACCCTTCGCGACCATCGGTTATCCTCCCTTCGTACTTCGTGCCCTGCGCCTACCAATTTATTGTACTTGACCTCCACAAGAATTTCATTAACTTGTCTTATTTCCTGACCCTTTCTGCACACTTCCTATTTCTTAACATTACACTTACCATTTTGTATTCCCTAGTTCTCTGAGCTGCCCTTAGCTTAAGTAGAACCCTTTTCGTTATCTTCCATATTTCAGCCCCATAGGTGAGTACAGGTAAGACACAACTGTTATATACTTTCCTCTTGAGCGATACCGGTAAGCTCTTAGTAATAATCTGCGACTATTTGCAAAAGGCCAAATGCAAATTACTTCTATACTGTATAGTTCAGTATACAACTCAGCTACTTTGACACCCTTGTTCATAATAGTGATGACATTTCCCGCCTTGTCCCTTAGCATATTGTTACGATGAAATAGCAAAGGGGTGTTTATTTACAGTGATATGGCAGTGGGATAAGGTGAAGCCTACTAGCCCCAGGCACCAACGCTTTTTCCTCTTCTTCTCCCAGACCATCACAACCCTTCGTCGTCGTCAGTGGCGTGACATTTCCCCCTACTCAGCCTAAGCCCTCTGGGCGTGTTCGTGAGTCATGCGAGGCTGACACGGCTTCAAGCGGGCAACATGACATAGTTCGGTTTTGGCAGACCGACGACCCGATGCTGTCAGGCGGGCTATTGCATAAGTTAAGTCACTGATGCGTTTGACAACCACATATGGTCCGTCATAGTGGGCCAAGAGTTTTTGATGTAGGCCACGGCGCCGAATTGGGCGCCACAACCAGGCTAGATCACCTACAGAGTACGTGACCCACCGGTGACTGGCATCGTATCGCACTTTAGAACGTTCTTGTGAAGCACCAGACCGTAATCGGGCGATTCTCCGAGCTTCTTCGGCGAGACAGAGGGTCTCAGCCAGGCAGGGGTCTTCACGGCTTGTGAAGGGCAGGATAGTACCCAGGGGTTAGCGTGGCGGTCTGGCATAGAGAAGGAAAAATGGACTGTACCCAGTCGTCTCATGCGTGGCGGTATTAAACGCATACGTAATGAAGGGTAGTATGGTGTCCCAGTTCTTATGCCCTGCGTCCACATACATGGCTAGCATGTTGATAAGCGTTCTGTTGACGCGCTCAGTCAAGCCATTTGTCTGGGGATGGTATGGCGTCGAGTGTAGGAAAGTTACGGAGCATAAACGCATGAGCTCTTCAATAACATCAGCAGTGAATTGTCGGCCCCGATCAGTGATGACAATTCGTGGCGGCCCGTGTCGTAAGATGACTGAGTGAAGCAAGAAAAGCGACACCTGATGCGCCGTAGCAGATGTAAGAGCGGCGGTTTCACAGTAACGTGTGAGATAGTCCACGCAGATTACAATCCAGCGATTTCCATCCACGGACTTCGGAAACGGACCTACGATGTCAATGCCTACTTGATCAAACGGAGCTTTCGGGATGTTCACAGGGTGCAGCAAGCCAGATGGAGTTGCAGTTGGATGTTTGTGGCGTTGACATTGCTCGCAACTGGCAACGTATTGTTCAATCGTCGAGTACATTCTGGGCCAGTAAAATCTTTCTTGAGCACGGTGGCGTGTTCGAACCGATCCCAAATGCCCAGAAGTTGGATCATCATGCATAACATGCAATACGGCCGTGCACAGCGTCTTGGGAACTACGAGTAAGTATCGCTGGCCGACAGGCGAATAACTCTTTTTCCATAGGAGGCCATCACGTACACAAAAGCGGCTTGTAGGTACGCTGGCTTCGGCGGCGGCAAAGAGAGGTTGCAGACTGCTATCATTTTGCTGTTCCGTTTTGAAAACATTCGTGTCGGGGAACGCTGGCTCGAGGGTAGATATATAATTGCCGAAATCGTCACTGTCAGGTCCAGTCGTGGCCATCGGCATTCTAGAAAGACAATCTGCGTCTGCATGACGCCTCCCGCTTTTGTACACCACTGCAAAGTCATATTCCTGTAACCGGAGGGCCCAGCGTGCGAGGCGACCACATGGGTCTCGAAGGTTCCGCAGCCAACAGAGTGAATGATGGTGAGTTACGATAGTAAATGAGCGTCCGTACAAATATGAACGAAAACGCTGTACAGCGAAAACTACAGCCAGGCATTCCTGTTCGGTGACTGTGTAGTTTCGCTCCGGCTTGCTCAGGGTACGACTTGCGTTCGCGATAACATGCTCTCGTTCATCGTGCCGTTCGACAAGGACTGCCCCGAGACCAATTCCACTAGCGTCCGTGTGAACTTCTGTCACTGCAGCAGGATCAAAGTGACGTACGATGGGTTTCGATATTAAAAGAAACTTCAGCTGACGAAATGACGCGTCGCAGTCTGGTGTCCAGTCAAAAGTGGAGTTTTTGTTGAGAAGGCACGCCAATGGGTAAGCAACGTCAGCAAAGCGATGTATAAAGCGTCTAAAATACGAACACAACGCTAGAAAACTGCGCAACTCCTTCACTGTCTGCGGGGGTTTAAAAGACTCAACAGCGGCAGTTTTCTGGGGATCCGGCATTACACCATCACCATTGACAAGGTGTCCTAGTACCAGCGCTTGGCGCTCTCCAAAGCGGCACTTTTTCGAGTTTAGAATTAGGGCGGCGTAGTGCAGACAATTCAAGACGCGTACTAGATGGTCATTGTGTTCTTGGAAGGATTTCCCAAATATGACGACATCGTCCAGATAGCAAAGACAAATGTCCCATTTTAAGCCGCGCAAAACTGTGTCCATAAAGCGTTCAAATGTGGCTGGCGCATTACACAGCCCGAATGGCATAACATTAAACTCATAAAGGCCATCTGGCGTTACGAAGGCTGTTTTTTTCTTATCCGCAGGGTCCATTGGAATTTGCCAGTAGCCAGATTTGAGATCAAGACAAGAAGAATAGGACGCACCAGAGAGGCAGTCGAGGGCATCGTCTATGCGAGGAAGAGGATAGACGTCCTTTTTTGTAACAGAATTTAGACGCCGATAATCGACGCAGAATCGCCACGAACCGTCTTTCTTGCGTACAATAATTACAGGGGCAGCTCAGGGGCTAGATGACTCCTGTATCACCTTCTTCCGTAGCATGTCCCCGACTTGCTCATGAATGACTTTGCGCTCAGATGGGGACACGCGATATGGCTTTTGACGAATGGGACGAGCCGAACCAGTGTCGATAGTATGATGAGTCTGATGTGCAGGGCGAGAGGTCGGTCCATCTGTTTGAGAAAAGTCAAACATAGGCGAAAAGGGTAGAAGAATGTCCTTAAGAGTACGGCGTTGAGGTGAGCTGAGATCGGCGCTGATCATGCGGAAAATCGAAGTTTCATCAGTAGGCAGAGGTGCAGTGGCATTCGTAGCATCTGTGACCAAAGCAACGATGTGGGGCGCATCGGGTTCACAGGAGGCAAGCTTCAATCCTGTTGGTAAAACTGCGGGCTCGGACGATGGATTGATTGTCCATAACGAGGCACTACCGTGATGCACGGAGATCATACAGTGAGGGATATTAACATTTTTCTTCAGGCATGCTGAGTGAACAGGGTGCACCACGGCCTGAAATGAAACCTGGTGAAGAAGTGGAGCGGACACGGGGACGAACATGGCAGACAAAGGTGGAACTACTGTGTCTTCAGTAATACTAAAAACTGTTTCTTCATTGCGGCCACTTTCAAAAAGAGTCGGCAGATGCGAGCCGTCAAAATGAACCTCTTGACTTCGGCAGTCCACGGTAGCGCCACAAAACTTCAAGAAATCCATTCCTAAAATGATGTCATGCGTAGAGTGGGGTAAGACTACGCATTCGGCTTGAAAAATTGCATCACCCACAGACACTTGCGCACTACACACACCCAGTGGCCGCAACGCCTCTCCACTCACACCACAAAACGTTGAAGCACGGTCATATTCAAACATCACTTTGCGTCCCAACAAGCGCCTAAACTGATTACTCATCACAGACACAGTCGCACCCGTATCCACCAAAGCTAACGTATACACACCATCAATAAACACAAGAATTTTGTTTTGAGCATTATAGTTGGAGGGATGTTGGCACACAGCACATTTCCAGCGGCCTCACCCCCATTGGTCGCGCTGGTTAGTTTTCCTGTTGAGGATGCTGAGGCAACATGGAGCGCCGTCGTGGTGATGGAGAACGACGCGCACGCGTAGGCAGGTGGTGGAGTAACACTTCCATCAGATGCAGGGGAGTGGTCGCGGATATTCTGGTTATGGATGTTGCGGTAATACCCACGCTGAGTATTTGATTGTTGAAAAACGGGATTGTATTGCTGATTGTTGGGTACTGTTGGAAACGCCGGACGGTTATAGCGAGGTGGGAACCTACTGCGGCAGTATCTGGCGATGTGACCTTCGACGCCGCAGCGGTAGCATATCGGCGGGGAAGGTAGAAAATGCTGTTGCGAATAAGAGCAGGGAACAGCTGGGTGCGTCGTATGCCTGGCTGAATGCTCATACTGCTCAGGAATCCTGGTAGATCGAATGGAAGATCTATGTGCACTTGAGGCGACGTCACACCTTGGGGCGTCAGGCACCGACGCATTCCGGTTGGCGAAATGCATAGGAGGATAGTCAGTGGAAGCTGCAACTTCAGGAGCTTGTGGGAAAGGCTGAACGGTAATCGCTCGTGGTGGTGAAGCCGGCCGTCTAGATACCCTCTGGACAGAGACCTCAGCAGATTCGTGCAGTGGAAGTGGGTTAAGCCGCAGGAGTTCTTCCCGCACGATTTGCCGGATCGTCGACGGAAGATCTAGTTGGGCGTGGTCATCAAGGCTGGCCACGGTAGGCACGTTGGCCAGCCGCCCAAATTTTGGCACAATACGACGCGTTTTCAGAGCTTGAAAAGCGCGGATGTGTTTAATGAGATTGGAGACGGTTTCAAGGCTGTCTTTGGCGATTAAAAAGTTGTACACGTCAGCCGCGATACCCTTCAAAATGTGGCCGACTCTGTCTTCTTCGGGCATGTTGGAATTGACACATCTGCACAATCTGAGGATCTCTTCTGTATATGTGGTACAAGTTTCATCCGGCAATTGAGCTCTTTGGGCAAGTGTCTGCTCAGCCCGCTTTTTGCTCGGTACAGAGTCACCAAAACGCTGTTTGATCTCGGTGGCAAACCGTTTCCAAGTTGTCGAATTGTCCTCGTTATTCTCGAACCATGTCATAGCCGTGTGAGTTAGAAAGAAGACGACATTTGTGAGCATAGTGATAGGGTCCCACCGGTTGTACCGACTAACTCGTTCATAATGAAGTAGCCACTTCTCAACGTCCTCACCTTCCTTTCCTGCAAACGGTCGTGGTTCCCGGTAAGGCTGGCAGGGAATAGAGCTGGAGGGGGCAGGCCTGTCACCAGCTTGGCTTGCAGCGTCGCGGCTGGCGCGGTTAGAATCGGTGTGGTCCATGATGGTTGGAAGCGGTGGCAGTCCAGCAAGGCGGCGACTACGTCGAAGCTCCAGTTGTTCTTGCTGCGCCGTACTTAGGGATCGAACGGAGCACCTTCCACCAAGTTGTTACGATGAAATAGCAAAGGGGTGTTTATATACAGTGATATGGCAGTGGGATAAGGTGAAGCCTACTAGTCCCAGGCACCAACGCTTTTTCCTCTTCTTCTCCCAGGCCATCACAACCCTTCGTCGTCGTCAGTGGCGTGACAATATGTCTGATTTTTATCTTTGCCTACTTTCCTCTTCAGCGCTTTAGGGCTGTCACCGTTCTTAAGTGTGCGCTCGAATTTTTTTCCATAATATCCTTCCTTATGTCAGACACTTTACACCTATTTATTGGCTTTGATAGCTTTGTAAGTTCTATCGTGTATGTTGGGTTGGAGGCTTTCATGTATTGCCGTTCCTTAATCAAATATTTCGTCTGCTAATACTATTAACTATTTTTAACTATCTTACCGCCTACTTCTGCCACGAACTCAGTAAGGATATCACTGAAGGTATCATCCATTGCTTTTACACTAAGGTTGTCTTCTTCGCTTAAAGCCGAATATCTGTTCTTTAGCGAGGTCCTAAATTATTCTACCTACCCTCTCACCGCTAATTCTTTGACGGATTTCTCCTTTACTAATCTGCTTTGTTTACTCTTCAAATCTAGACTAATTCGCGGCCTTATCATCATGTGGTCAATGCATGGCATCTTTTTGATTACCTTTACATTCTGTATAATGCCAGGCTTAGAACATAGTATCAAGAAAATTTGATTTTTAGCCTCCCCGTTAAGCTTTCCATGTCCACTTCTGCCTCTTCCGTTTGCTGAAGAGGGTGTTCACAATTCCTAAATTATTGTGTTGTGCAAACCCAACTAATAGCTCCCCTCCACTGTCCGTTGAATGCCACAGTGACCTACTGCCTGGTCTAAATCCTGCTTTTTACCTACAATTGGTTTGAAGTCGCCCACCAGTACAGTATACTGTGATTTTACTTTCAACAATGCCGATTCCATATCTTCGAAGAAGCTTTCGACTTCCTGGTCATCATAATTGCACGTGGGCGCGTAGGCCTCTGCAACCTTTACAGTTTATACCGCTTATTAAGGTTTATTGCGATGCATGCCACCCTCTCATTGATGCTGTAAGACATATATATGTTGCTAGCTATATGTCTGTTGGCCAGAAATCTTACTCTTAGCTCTCGTCTTTCCGGTAAACCTAGATAACACAAAGACATGTTCGCCCTTCATTACTGTATATGTCTCATTTAGCCTCCTAACCTCACTAAGCCCTATGACATCCCATTTCATGCCCGCTAGTTCCTCGTAGAGGACTGCTAAATTAGCCCCACTAGCTTAGGTTCTAGCTTTGTGGGGTCAGTTTTTATTAGTGGCCTGTAGTCGCTAATAGCGGCGCTGTAAGTCGCCGCAGTTACTCTGCAGCCGCTGGGGCTGAGGGCCGGAAGTTTATAATAGTATTCATTGAATGCTGGGGCCAATTACTACACCAGGGTGGCCAGATCTTGTTCTAGTGAGGGAGTGCTTTTCCGAAGGTGTTCACTAGCATCAGATCGCACCCCACACCTGCTTATGCGGTCCCATGAACACGCGGATTTTTTGTTCGGTGTGGTGGGGAATGGCCCAGCATCGGAATTCAAGCCACGATCGTCTCGAATGCAAGAACGATCTTCTACCTCTGCGCCGGCGCTGCATTCCTCGGTAATTGGTGATTAGCTAATAACATTTCCCGGTTATGTAAGCCGGGGCATGAATTGCAAAGGAGGAATTAGGACCTAAACAAGCAAAGCTGAAATTTACGCTTAAACTTAGTATGCAGAAGGCTGAAGTAATGTTCAACGGCTTCTGAAAGATAGAAATTCTCCATAGGTAACGACGCACTGGGAGTGACGGCGGAATATATATACGTCTACTTAGGTATATATTGAACGAAGATGCGATCCTAAAGAGGATAATACATAGAAAAACAATATTTGGATACATGTCACTTCGCAAGTACTCAGAAACTATGCCTACAAGTTTGCTGGTATCCCTAAAAGGAAAGTATGCAACAGCTGTACCTCATTGGTGCTTTGCTATGGAACAGAAACATGCAGGCTAACGAAAAACGGCCCAATTTAGTACAGGCTAACGCAGAGAGCTGTAACGTTAAGAGGTAGGGAGCGTGCAGAGTGGGCCACTGCAGAAAGCCAAGTTACTGATACCCTAGCCGAAATCAAGAACAAACTGGGCACGGGCGAGACATATAATATAAAACGCCATCATGTGCCAAGCGCAAGGTTTAAGCTGTGTGCTTCCGTCCGGAATTCAAGACGACTGCAATATAACGTTTTGCTTCTAATGAAATCTAAGGCTTCGCACCGGAGTAACTTCCTTCGCAAATTAGCATCCTTAAAACAAACAGACCAACCTAGAGATACACGCCAAAAACTCAAATGGACAGTACCTCAGCTACGTACTAATTATGGGAAACAAATGGTGAAGTTCTTAATACCGGCTACATTGAATGCAAATGAATGGTGGCATGAAAGTACCGGTCTCAAGAAGAACATATTGTTGAGGAATTTTCTGAAATATATCATGAATAATAATAGTTTTTTCTCTTGAGTATCTAGTGTTTTGTTTTTCTGCCGTGCGTCCGTTTGCTGTCTGTGTTATCTCAGAAATAATTTATGCTTACAAGCGTAGTTTGTTTTCGTCCTCATGGATTCTGCGAGAGCTGAGTGGTAGTGTGTTCTGGATTTTAATATTTGATATTTGCCTGTCTGTATCTGTTTCTTCTTTTTTTATTACTTGCTTCATTGTTCCCACTTTCAAATTCTTTCTGTTGGTTAAAATTGTTCACGTTTATATTTTTGTAATTATTGATCACGAAGTCTCTTATTTATTTCTGTTCCGTCAACACCTATAAATGCTGTATGCTGTATGTTGCCCCGAAGAAGGCTCCGGGCCCAGTCAAGCTACTTTGTAAGTAGCTTTTTGCCCGGGGGCCTTTTTCTCTCTGAGAGAAAAAGAGTACTTTGATATCGGACTTAAGCAGGTGCAGGCGCAATCAAGCGAGGCGGCCGCAATGGTCCATCAATCTAGCAAGCCGGCACAGCTCGTCCTGATCGCTCTCAGCCGTCAATAGTGTCCTACATGAAGGGCGAAATTTTTATGCAGCCCAGAGTCCTGCAAGGAATTCTTTCAGTTCAGTTCAGTCGTTCAGTCGTGTCCGACTCTTCGTGACCCTATGGACCATGTCACGCCACGCTTTCCGGTCTTTCACTATCTTCCTAACATCCCATAACTTCATCTGCAGTGCCTCGAGGATGCCATCTAACCATCGCGTTCGCTGCCTACCCCTTCTCCGGCGACCCTCAACCTTTCCGAACATCAAATCTTTCTCCAGCGACTCCTCTCTTCTCATCAGATGGCCGAAGTAGCTGAGCTTTAACTTTAGAATTTGACCCTCCAATGAGCAGTCAGGATTTATGGTCGACAATATCGACTGATTTGATCTTCTGGCAGTCCAAGGAACTCTCAAGAGTCTTCGCCAGCACCACAATTCAAACGCGTCAATTCTTCGGCGGTCAGCCTTTTTCACAGTCCAACTCTCGCATCCATACATCACAACTGGAAAGACCATAGCACGAGTTATATGGATCTTGGTTGGCAGACTAATGTCTCTGCTCTTTACTAGACGGTCAAGGCTAACCATTGCTCTCTTTCCCAGAAGCAGGCGTCTCCTAATTTCATGGCTGCAGTCTCCTTCCGAGGTAATCTTGGAGCCCAAGAAGAGAAAATCGGTCACAGCTTCCACTTCTTGTCCATTGATGCTCCAGGACTTGATAGGGCAAGACGCCATGATCTTTGTCTTTTTAATGTTCAGTTTAAGCCCGAACTTCTCACTCTCTTCTTGTACGCGCATCAGAAGTCTCTTGAGTTCCACTTCACTTTCTGCCATTAAAGTGGTATCATCCGCATATCTAAGGTTGTTGATACGTTTTCCAGCAATCTTCACTCCAGCTGAAGACACATCCAGACCGGCCTTCCTCATGATGCACTCTGCATATAGGTTAAATAGGCAGGGCGACAGTATGCAGCCTCGCCTCACTCCTTTCTCAATCGGAAACCAATCAGTAAGATCATGCCCAGTTCTGACTGTGGCCTCTTGTCCTTCATACAGGTTCCGGAGGAGACAGATGAGGTGAATTGGAACTCCCATCTCTTGGAGAGCTTATTGGTTGTATAATATTTCTCCTCTGCCTTATAATTCCCCTCTCCCAGTGCGTCACGTTTCGTTAGAATGGATTTCAATCTCGGCCTTTTTATCGTGGTGCTTAAGGACAATTGTAGTGTGCAAGTGCAACGTAAGCCTTTTGAAGCCTTTCGTTTGCTGAACTTCCCATTGAAATCGCACCGCTAACAATTTAAGGTACAAGCTATCAGCGATGTGCAAAAATCCCGGACAATTTGCCGGTAATCCTCACACGGTGCACCTCTGACAACTCAATGCCCACCATATGATCGGCCAACCAGCAATTTCTGAATGAACCCTTGTGAAGTTTTTAGGCTGCGTAGCTTCAAACCTGGACAAAAACAGTTTTGGTGCTTGCCATGCAGTTTACTTGTAACGCGTGGTGGCGTGGTTCAGGTTTTTTCGAGGCTGTGTGGGTTTTTTCAAACGGTCTAGGACAATGGATATTTTTTTTTTCATGGGGGTACTAAGAATCTCATGTAAAAATCTGCAGTCCATTGCTTGAGTAGCTCAGTTCTCAGAAATTATTGTTCTTTTTGTTTCCTTATTTCGTATCTTTTATTCTGTGTACGGGTCCATTGATGTTTTCAGCTATATGTGAGATAACATTCTACGTTAGCGCGAACATGACCGTCTTCTTTAGCCCCAATTCCGCTGTTGCAAGTTATCGGTTCACCGTGACCTGTAGGGTTCCTTGCTTCAAGTAGAGCGTATATAGAGCGTATGGCGTTCATGGCCATGATTGGCCATGAAAGTTGACTAAATATCATGCTTTGGTCCTTGCTGCACTCTAAGAAAAAAACCGCCTGAAGTGGGGAGTAACGTTCACTTTGGTCCTTAAATCAGGCCGTTACTCCGCGAGAGGAGCAACTGAGGCGAGAAGCGCGCCGTGAGAAAATGTTGAGGTTTAATGTTTAGTCCTGGCTTGGAAAACACTAAAAAGAGTAACGGGAAGACGAACTGTTCACTTGATCCTTGGCCTCCCTTCCCGCCTCTCTCGTCGCGCACATCAGGAGCAGAGAATGTGTTTCTGGCTCGATGGACAAAACGAGCATACTATGTTTGCAGCGTGAGAAAAGCAGGAGAGCCCTAGCCTATTCATGATAATGCACAGTAAAACGTTTAATTGTGCTCCGTCACGCCCCTCACCCGCGAATTGGCGGTGGTGGCAGCACGACAGCCTATCCTGAGCGTCACTGATTATTTATTTTCCTAATTCCACCCTGTCCTCTGCTTCTAGCATCAAATATTTTGCTACTTACGGTCGTAATCTTTGTTTTGTTTGCTGTTAGTATTTGATTGTGTAATTTCTGCATTGTCAACATCATTTAGCTTCGTAACTAACAATGTAATGTACCATTGTTCTTCCCTCCCTTCCTTTTTTCTTATTGATGTCCAGTCCTAGTCTCTTCTACATTGCCGACTGGGCCGAGATGCTAACTGTAATAAATAAAAAGTTTACGAACTGCATTTGGAGTGTCTGGTTTTACATTATATTCATGCAGCGGTAATGGAAGCACAGTCAATCGGAGTGAGTTAGCATGTCTGTGGCGGGCGAGAGTGGATAAAAATTGGTCTCAGTCGTTTAATAGTTACTTCTGTGAAATTCGTTCATATGAATCAAAAGCAATCTTGAGGCAGTAATATTTGCCCTCCCAACCCTATTGCAAAAACAAGCGTCTCCCAGCGTCTTGCAGTGCGAAACCAGTAAGATTTTCCCATTGGTTTCGCCCTGGGTCTAGTGGGGACGCTGGAGGTCTGCGTTATTCACTGAAGCAGCGACGAGAAGACACTGGTTGCACTGGTACAATGGGAGAAAAAAAACACTGGGATTAGCGTTTTGACGCTGAGTGGGTCGTTGGCATCCACGATGCAATGGGAGCAGCGCTGTATGTGCGCTGGGCCCGCACTGGTCCTAGTATCGCTTTAGAATTGTCAAGAAACTGGGAAGCGAGAAATAATGCTCATATGAGAAATATGGCTCAAGTAAGCGCTTTTATGCTACGAAGTCGCTGCGCACCTGTAAGGAAACAAAGGCAGCATCTTTTTTCTAGAGTTTTCACGTGTCGATGCAACGTCTCAAGCGTTTCGAGAGAGACCACAATCACTGCGCCTCTGAACCTCATGACACACTGACGATTAACGTACAACTAAAACTGGAATTGGATATTGTGGGCTACCATGCATAACAAACTTCACAGGTGATCTTGAGGCACTCTAACACTATGATTACTGCCAAAATGTTCAATGCGGGGTCAGTCAGAGGCTCCAAACAGAGCCTACGCATTAGCGAGCGTAACCTGCACCGCGGCACAGTATAAACAGCAGAAAGAAAAACATACAACGAGGAAGACAGTAGTTTATCGGGAGATGGGCAAATTAGAGAAAAAACAACATACGGCGCTTGTAATGCATAATATTTTGCGTGTTTCTCAAGCTTTTGCGCTCCTTCTTTCTCTGCGTACAAACCAGCCGAGCCCTCGACCGGTCATCGCAGCAACCCTTCGCGAAATGTTTACATACAAATAAGATTTAGTAACCAGCAAAATAGTGTCATGGCTGCTGCGCTTTCCGGTATTCAAACTTTGTCGCACTTATTTCCTTGAAGGTTTATGCTACAGCTCCGTGTTCAGCGAAAATTACGCCCACGGTAGCAGAGTATCACCGAAAAGCCGGCGTTGGTAAATTTGCAAGTGATAACAAACTCCACATGTTAAAATGATTCCAGTGCAAAACGTAGTGCGCATAGGCATCCAGAACATTAGTTGTAAGTCGTGAGTCGTGAGAGCAGGCAGCAAGCTCCAATGGTCAAGAAGTTGTAATTGTTAGAGCCGAAAAAATGCGTTGCTTCGAAACAGGAAGCACCAACCTTATAAACGCGGTCATGATGTAACATGCAAAAATATTTCTGAGGTCCTGTTCTCGGAGTGGCTGAGTGGTTGGGTTAGCAATCTACTGAGTATGAGGTACCGAGTTCAAAGCGCGCTAGGGCGGACTTTTTTTCTCTATTTTTTTGCTTTTTTAGCTTATTTTAATTTACGTGAGGTGCTTTGTTACTTTTTAGCTTTAAATTTTTTTCTGAGGCCTTTTTTCTCCGGGCGACCAGTGCCACCAGTGTGGAGCGTGCCAGTATGCCGCGTCTTAGGATCAACTGCTGGTCCTTAAGGGAATAATATGCGCTCTCCTTAGGATCATTCTGAAGTACAAAACGTCAGCCTCCTCTCGGGAAGCATCTGTAAGGAGCAACCGTTCCTTCTCCTACAGTTCCTCCTTTGGAGACTAAGTGTTTATCCGCTTGCAGTTGGTACCCAAAAGGAATAATTATTGTGGCAAACTAGTTGGTCCCCAAAAGGACTAACCTCACTATTCCTTGTGGTCATTTTTTTCTTAGAGAGTGTATTATTGTATCTGCACGCATTACTTGGGCATCTGCGTCAAATAAGTTTTTTTCTTCCAGTTCCCCAAAATTATCAAAACTGGCTAAACAGGCTACCAAACTGCAACACCAGCTTTAATCTAAAAACCGATAAAGGTCCAGTCGTGCGGTTCCATTACAATTCCAGCTCCAAAGAATGCCATCCCGTGAAAGTTGCGAACGGCGACAGCTATTTCCCATCTTTCACCAACTGCATGGACAAGTGCCGTCCTGGTGAGTTTTATTTATTTCATTCTTGTTACTAAGTGCAGATTATCAGCTCCTAATGTACGGGAACCTATCGTCTATTGCGAAACGGCAATGTTTAATCCACTGTTGTTAATGGACTTGTTTAGTGAACCGTCAGAATAAGTTATAGAACTACAGCAACTAATCATTTGCAAGGTTCCTTATTCTGGGGCAACGGGTACCTCGGCGAAATAATCGCTGCCTCATGGGCGGTTAAGAAATATTATTTGAAGGGAATTCACAACGACGGTATTGTGACAATTTATCGACCTACTTTTTGCAGCATTTTTGTTATTTCTTGTCATAAGGCGTAATATTCTGGCAACAATTTGGAGCCCGATCACGTCCAAAGTAGTAGTGCCTAGTCCGGCTGCAAAATTATTGAGCTTTGCAGAAAAAAAAAGCGTATCCTCCACACATTTCATGTATACATGGCATGGAATAATCTGCTGTATGTTTCCATGCCAGTTTGAGTGCGTTTATATTCTCACAAGTGACAGTCAGCGCTTCATTCACTCCTCCGTGCTCCATCTTGGCCTTTTTCCACATGCTACAAAGCTGTACCTCCCAGATAGTTCCTTCCCCAACAAAAATGACAGATGCCAAATATCAAAATGTAAAAGAAAAAATGCTAGCTTGACTTCAGTTCTACCTTAAGGAAGACGCGATGGCGCGTTTAACACTGCACCCCACTAGGTTTTGTTCCTATTTTAGTTTAAGTTGGCTCTCGAGAAAGGAACGCGATGCGTAATTAATAAAGCTGTCTGAATTCACGTTGGATATTTGCTCTTAACTTGTAACTTTGGTTTGTAGGAAAGGCAAGGCACTGTACCATCACAGTTCTCGGTTTATACTTGAGCAACGCCGTAGGGGAGGAGGAGCCACCTCAACTACAGGCCTCCATTTTTGCTATCACGTTTAGAACACTTCCGACAATATGCAACAAAGCACGAACCGAAATCACGGCAGTAGGACTGCGTTTCAGCCGAGCGAGCTTATACGCTCTCGCGTAATGTTGGAGCCTTTCTGTGGACACGTGCGGCTTTAGCAGCGCGAAATGCGTAACTTCCGGCCATGCGCACTATCACAAATAGGACATATGGGCGTCAGTAACTGCATGGATGAGGCTGGGAGTCGTCATTTATCTTCTACTCTAACGAGTTTAACAGTCCCACATCAAGACAATGCCGGCGGTCTTCCTTTAGCTTCACGCCGGCGGTCTCCTCGGCAGTTCTGTTCCCGGTCCCTTGTGCGTGATGTCCAACTGTCCAATGAATCAGTACCAAAATTTGAGGTGTCGTGCAACAACGGGCTTTCAGAATGCCGGGACTCTTGACTGTCAGTGTAGACGTTGATTATACGGTCTGTTTCCTTGGTGTAGAGCTTATCGACCGTTAACTCGAGTTAAGTTGCGGACCACTACCTGCGATCACTGTGGCTAGTGACATGCGGTTGTGAATCCTCGGTAGTAGACGGTGGCTCCTACCGTGATGCCGGTGTCATCGTCATGGTATAGAGCGGCGTCGATATAAATGCGGCTACCGGTGTGCTGGTCTTATATATCATGAAAGGTTTTCACTGAATTCTGATCAATGGTACAAGGTCACTAGATTGTATTCCAGGTCAGCCAGATTGTCGATGCATTGTTTGTCTTCAATGGCACCCGAGTGAGCCGCTAGGTCTTTGTGCGCTGTAGATGCCTCTTGAAGTTTATGCTCTCGTGAATGGTCGGAAACAGCGGTCATAGCTTTGCATCAAAACAATTCGGGCTGCACTGGCTGATGGGAGATATAGCATGTCTTTTCGAAGCACTGCTCGACTCTGCTTATCGCGCCTATATACATAATTATATTTCAACAATCACAATGACAGAGAATGTAAGCTTTTGCGTAGTTGACTCTCTTATGGACGCGAAACATTATTCAGTACGCTACGGCAGATTTTTATTTCAGTTTCGTAATTTTTTACCGCCAGCCGCCACAGCTTGTATTTAAATATACTCACAAAAGATATCCTGCAGCGATTGCATCAAACATGGTACCCAAGGTTGCGCCCTCGTCTTTCTCTAGACCTGCTCAAAAAATTGCAGCCTTGTAGCCCCAAAGCTTTGACATTTGATTTATTAGAGCAAGTGCCACATTTGAGAGCAGACGGTGTCCATTCGTCTTGTTTACGTTCGAAAAGACATGAATATTTTTTCTTATCAAAAATATTTACAGGGCCCTGTCTGTAACTGCAGTTTACGCCATTTCCGACCAGATTCACTGCTTTCCAGTACCACTCTGAAAGTATACACGGATATGGTTCACACTTCCGTTCCACCAGCAATGCCGTGAACAAGCACAAGTATCTGAAACGCGGCCCTAGTCGATCTTGGCTTCGCGTTTAAGTGCTGATTGCGAGCACCCGATTATTTGCTGACCGAAATGTCAGCTAGAACAGGACTGTAGCATAGAATACTCGTTTCTGGCACAGCTACGCCCAAAAAGTAGATCTAATGTAGCAATAAGTTTATATGGCCAGGCTGAGACCGGCGGCAGTAGTGCAAATAAGTATGCGGTAAGCAATGGGCTATCTCTCTGAGAGATGCCGATGCGGATAGCAAAAATTGTCCATCTTCTTCGTCAACTTCTGTAAAAAAGCTCATCCTCTTCGCATTGGCACTGGTGGAGAAAAGGAGCCTTCTTGACTATTGATGAAAAGTTCCGAGAGCACTGCAGAATCTGCAGTGGAGAAATACGAAGATCCGAGCGTTGCTGCTGCACAAAGTATATTGCGCCACATCTGACCACAATCAGTGTCCCGTTGAATGGATCAAATTTCCCCGGCGGTCTATAATTGGTTCATAGGAAAAGAAAGGCGCCGTATCTGCCACTCGCGGAATCTCCTTGGCACATCTCGCGGAAACATTTCGCCGACGCGATATTTTCACTAAACGTCTAAAAGGCTTAAAAACGGAGAACCGGATCACAATATGACGAGGTGCTCGACATGCAACTGGCTCGCGGCGGCGGTGATCGGGAGACAGACATAAGCGGCTTAAGACTGTTATTCACTTATCAGGTGCGCTCGATGACATGGCAAGGAACATGGTACTTGGTGAGTTTTTTATACGCCTGGGGTACCGGCTGAAATACAGAAGCCAATGGGGGAGTCGAGCAGAAATGGGGTAGCTAGCTGATTGTGCCAATGGAGATATCATTGGCCCCTATTGGGGTCTGTTGTGAACGACTGAGTGATCTGGCAGCAATGTTTGGCGTGCTGGGCATCCGCAGATATAGTTGTAGATTCAAATTCGTCACAATGGTGGGGGAAAACGTATCGACGATAGCGATGAATCCCAACCGTATAGCAGAAAGAACGAATAGAAACCCATGCGGATTTTGTTGTAGAGTTGTATGCATATGTTGAGACAAATGCGGTGCGAGTTCGTGTCGTTTGAACCGACTTCTGCTAGCATCTCAGCAAGGGCCCAAATAAACCGTTCCGTTTCTTCGTTTGTCTGCGGATGAAACGATGCACGACCGATGAGTGCTATTGTAATCTATGAGCAGGGCACTAACGATTGACAAGATGAGGAGGCCTGTGTCGCCAAGTAATTCCCGAAGAGCACATAGTCGGACAATGAATTACTGCAGAATGAAGCTGCCCATGCAGTTAACTTAAGCAGTTGGGAGCTTGGCGGTTTCTGCATGCCGCGCCAGTTGGTCATATGCGACAATACCTCTGCGGTTGCCATCACATGTTCACAGATCAGCGGCAATAACTACATCCCAGTGCTTTTGAGGGTCCCAACAGAAATTGCAGTGGATACAACCCACCTGTTGAGTATTGATAGAACAGTACAAATCACGCCAAAATTATAAGGACGGATGCTGGTGCACGTTTTGGATACTTTTATGAGACTGCATAGCGGGTTAGTGTTTAAGGTGTGCAGAGTGCCAATCTGAGATCAGATATAGTATAGGTATGTCTTCTGAACACCGTCTATATTCTCAGTGGCAGCTGTCACGACCTCCTTCTCCTCGCCGCTTCTCCGCATCATCCATATACATATAGTGTAGGTATAGTTACATTTGCATAAGATGCTATCCCGATTCCTGAAATGTGATCCTTGGCGGTTTAGGGCGTGTCGCGGTGAAATTGCCGGACGGTTGGAAAGGAAGCCAAGAAGGGAGGAATATCAAATATATTTGTACGTTGTTCGGCAGGCATGTCACTGATAGCGATATCCGTGGCAGCTTATTCGAATGCGGAGAGGCTGGAAGGTGTGCTGGTAGCGGAGAGGCGTATTGCCATTCCTCGCAAACTGCAACAACTGAAGTGCCAGGTCAAAAAATAGAACACAACAAAAAACAAGCCATTAAAACCATGTTTTCTAGCGTATACGATGCAGTACATGAAATAAAATTCCTATGCAATATAATAGTTTGCTAGATTAAAATTGCTTGTCGTAATCCACTGATCATGTCAGTTATGTCCGTCGCGTCATCTTTAGTATGTTGAATAAGTTGGATGTGCGGATGAATAAGAGCCCATTTAAAGCCCGCAATTTCCGTCGCTTCAGTGGCGCAATCGATTAGCACTACTTATCTCAGCCCTAAACATGTGTTCAAATCATGTGATCGCAATTTTTTTATTTATTCTAAAATCACAACATTCAAATAAATTACTTGCAAATAAATTAGGCTGCATAATCTGATGTTTTTGATTCTTAAAATCCGCAAAACCAACCGTGAACACAGGCTGGAAGTGGTCTGACAACGGTTGCGCTATGCAATTACCTTCACCGTTATGAATTCCTACCTTCAGAGAGTGTTTGTTACTTTTAGGCTGCGTTCGGAGCCACGCATGAGCAACAATCGCCGTTTAACTTGCTGGGAGACAGCCAGTGAAGAGAAAGATATTGCGGGACCATACTGTTGAGAAAACAGAATAACGACGTTTATTAATTCGTAAATATTTAACGATGACCTGAAGCCAAAACGGCAAGGGGATGGGGTCGGTGAGGTTAAAGGCGCCCGACAGGGACATGAAGTCTTGCAGAAGTCTAGTTAACCACGTCGCTATTGGGGTCTGTCCAGTCTTCGTACGTCTTAATGTGGTGAGCAGATGTGTAGCTGGCGCGGAGGCTCGCCGTCCCAGGACAGGTCGTTATCAATCACTGCAGGTCAACGGAGTCACCAGCTTAGTTGGGGCAGCCGATGCTGGTTCGGCGCCATCGACTCAGGATATCCGATGTGTAATTTCCACTGGCTCGCGCCTTGTGAGTGAGAAATTGGGCAGGGTGAGAAAAGCCGGAAGGACTCGGAGGAGTAATGTCGGGGACAGGGTCCCGCAGCATACCCCTCCGCTCATGTCGAAGCCATGTGATGACAGAGGCCGGTATGACGAGGGAGATTGAGAACACTAAAAGTGGTCCGAGTTTAACAGTCCCACATCAAGACAATGCCGGCGGTCTTCCTTTAGCTTCACGCCGGCGGTCTCCTCGGCAGTTCTGTTCCCGGTCCCTTGTGCGTGATGTCCAACTGTCCAATGAATCAGTACCAAAATTTGAGGTGTCGTGCCACAACGGGCTTTCAGAATGCCGGGAC
The DNA here is from genome assembly GCF_055883805.1 of Amblyomma maculatum. Lineage (NCBI taxonomy): Eukaryota > Metazoa > Arthropoda > Arachnida > Ixodida > Ixodidae > Amblyomma > Amblyomma maculatum. The sequence goes on from NC_139346.1 coordinate 140,374,307, forward strand.
TCTTGACTGTCAGTGTAGACGTTGATTATACGGTCTGTTTCCTTGGTGTAGAGCTTATCGACCGTTAACTCGAGTTAAGTTGCGGACCACTACCTGCGATCACTGTGGCTAGTGACATGCAGTTGTGAATCCTCGGTAGTAGACGGTGGCTCCTACCGTGATGCCGCTGTCATCGTCATGGTATAGAGCGGCGTCGATATAAATGCGGCTACCGGTGTGCTGGTCTTATATATCAATAACTGGCATTGCTGGTGATCTCTTTCTGGCCCCTTTGTGTTGGTTGGAATTGATTTTGGATCTGTTATCAATGTTTCTCTCCGTAGTGCTGTAAGACGGTCCAATTACCAACTGGAATAACGATTACTCCAAATACCAATTATTATTATTATTATTGTGCCGGAGTTCCCGGGTTCGATAGGATGGCTGCGTTTCAAAGGAGGCGAAGCGAAGCAGCGTCCATGTGCTGCGAGATGTCAGTGCATGTTAGACGTCCCCAAGTGGTCAAAATTACTCCGAAGCCTTCCACTGCGGTTCCTCTTTCTCTCTTTAAACTTTTACTCCCATCTTCTTCCTTTCCACAGCGCCCGACTACTGTGCCGGAGTGCCCGGAATCGATCCCGACCGCCGGCGACGGCGTTTCGATGGTTGTTGTTGTTGTGGCTTTAGTAAGAAGGAAAAAAAAAGCAAGGGCCTGCTACTGGCTCTGTAGCTGAACCACCTCCGCTGCCTCGTGGGGGTAGAGAGAAAATAGAGAAGAAAGAAAAAATAAAAGGGAGAGGAAGACGCGCGCCGCAACAGCCGTTGTCTACCACTGAAGCGGTGGCGGTTGCAATGACAGCCTACAACAGATAACTTCCGATCGCCAGCCGAGCGCGTTAAAAGCCTAAGCCACACCAGGCACCTGTGAAACGCCTTAGTTCTCCTTGCCTAGCGTCATGCCAACATGGTTGCCATGAACACCGCCACCACTGACGTCATGGCGCATCCTAACAAGGTGACGTCATGGCAGATGGCGGCTGCACAATGCGTCGTGGGGAGAGTTGTGAAAAACCTGGAAATATCTTGCCGTCGGGTCCGCTTCACGCGCTTCCGGAATATGTCGCAATACCAAGTGGCAATAGAACGCATCCCGATCATGGCGATGCCATACGTCCAACCCCACACTTGAATAATTACTGCAACGAATGCGCACTAAGGAAAGCGAAGGCGAAAGACCTCATAGGCTCAACAGTGAGCGTCCGTGTATGCATGCACGGACGCTCACGTCCACACAAAGTTTCAGATACATGAATAAGCGTTGATTGATTATATCCATACCATCAACCAAGTGATAGAAAAATGCTCATAATATAACCAGCCCTTATACATAGCATTCATTGATTACGAAAAAGCACTTGACTCAGTTGAAACATCGGCGGTGATGCAGGCATTGCGAAATCAGGGGGTAGACGAGCCGTACGTGAAAGTGCAGGAAGATATATATAGTGGCTGCACAGCAACCATAGTTCTGCATAAGGAAAGTAACAAAATTCCCATAAAGAAAGGTGTTAGGCAAGGAGACACAATCTCCCCAGTACTATTCACAGCTTGCTTAGAGGAAGTATTCAGAGACTTGGAATGGGAGCAGCTAGGGATAAGGGTAGATGGAGAATACCTCAGTAATCTGCGATTGGCTGATGACATTGCCTTGCTAAGCAACTCGGGGGATGAACTGAAGATAATGGTTGATGACCTAGACAGGAAAAGTAGAAAGGTAGGCTTGAAAATCAATACGCAGAAGACTAAGGTAATGTTCAAAAACCTCGGGAAGGAACTGCAGTTTACATTAGGTAGCGAAGTACTGGAAGTAGTAGGCGAATATGTCTACTTAGGACAGGTAGTAACCGCAGATCCGGACCATGAAAAGGAAATAACAAGAAGAATAAGATTGGGATGGAGCGCATTTGGCAAGCACTCGCAGATTATGACAAGCAGCTTACCGGTATCGCTCAAGAGGAAAACATACAACAGTTGCATCTTGCCTATACTCACTTATGGGGCTGAAACGTGGAGGCTTGACAAGAGGGTTCTACTTGGGGACAACTCAGAGGGCTATGGAACGAAAAATGGTAGGGGTAGCATTAAGAGATAGGAAGCGTGCAGAGTGGATCAGAGAAATTCTAGTGGAAATTAAGAAGAAGAATTGGGCATGGGCAGGACGTGTAGTGCGAAGAGAGGATAACCGATGGTCGCTTAGAGTAACAAACTGGATTCCAAGGGAAGGAAAGAGTAGCAAGGGGCGGCAGAATGTTAGGTGGACGGATGAGATTAAGAAGTTCGCAGGGTTCAAGTGAATGCAGCTAGCACAGAACCGGGTTAATTGGAGAAATATGGGAGAGGCCATCGCCCTCCAGTGTGTGTAGTCAGGCTGATGATGATGATGATTGATTGATTGAAAACTTTATCGAGTGCATGAGAATCCTTTGAGTTATGGGTAGTCCGCCTATTCCGGCAGCCCTGAGGCCTGCGCCACAGCGTGGGCCCTGCGAACATGGTCCTCTAAAGTCAGCATTTTCAAAACAATTAACTAGCTCCAAAGACTAAGAAATCAGTCATCCTTAGTTCAGTAACGACCGCGCAAATACTTCACCACCGCGTTATAAAGTCTTTCTCCTCACCGCACTTTAGAGGTTCGAAGTGTCACCTGGCGGGCCTAGCAGAGGTTTCTAGCTTTAAAAGCTTCTCAGATGTCCCCTTTACGCCCGATACTCTCGACGCCGCGTACTTACGCGAAGTCATTCGCGAAGTTGTCCGGGAAAAGCTAAGGCAGTTGTGCACGCCTGCCAGCGGCACAGGTTAATGCTACCTCACGGAGTCTGTCCGCGAAGATGTGCAACGTGAAATCTATCCACAGTGCCCCGCCGGGGGGATGCGTTGGTTACGGCGCTCGACTACTGTTCCCAAGGACGCGGGATCGAATCCCGGCCTCGGTGGCCGCTTTTCGATGGAGGTGAAAAGCAAGGCACCCGTGTGCTGTGCGATGTCAGTGCACGTTAAAGAACCCCAGGTGGTCGAAATTTCCGGAGTCCTCCACTACCGCGTCTCTCATAGCCTCAGTCGCTTTGGGACGTTATACCCCACAAACCAACTAATCTATCCACAGTGCTCCATTGTTTCTTCGCCTGAATAGCCCGTCGAGACATACGCGTCCATCGCCCCATGTTTAAGCAGTCACCGCCATCACCTTCACGCCTCCACTACTCGCCCGTGGCCTCCGAGATCACCCCCGCATGCGCATTTCTGAGAGTAATGAGTGCGCGGGGGGATCTAGGAGGCCATAACTGGATTGTGGATCTTCTACATTAATCCCCGCCTACATGCGGCCCTTGCCCGGCGTAGCGCAGCGAAAGCAATGCCGACATGTGGAGGCATAGTGACCAACGCCCACTGTTATTCCACTCCTGATAAGCCAGCCATGCCTCCTGCCCTTACCGTGAGCTGTCTTTGGAGCTTCCAGCGGGATGATCCACGCCCCCTAAACAACGAGGAGCGTAGGGACATTGCGCTGCAGCCAGTCATAACCTCCTGGCCGGCCTTCTCGTCTAGACCTTTGCTTGCCACGGCTCCGCCGTTACAGTTCCTCACTTGCAGCATTCAGCGAACACGCCTCTCGCCTCGTCGGAAAAACTCAGCTCTGCAACGCCTGGAGGTGGCGCTGCCAAACTCGCACATGTTCTAGAGCCTCCACACGGCCTTCAATAACTTTGATGTAATCGACGGCAACTACAAAACGGCACTCCTCGTTAACACCAGTACAGACTATTCTGTTACGAGTGGCAAGTATGTCGCTGACTCCGTAAGGTAACGACCCAGTGGGGTGGCCCAGAAATCAAAACCACAGGAGCCCACCTTGTGAGACCCATCAGTTGATGCACTGCTCATGTTTAGATTAACGGTCTGATGTGCCCGTCACCTTCGTCTTATTACAGAACTGCTTCGAGAGATAATCTCGGATTGGACTTCTCAAGCGGATTTGGCTCTGTAATTGATCTCACCTATAGCAGTGTCACGTTTCGTCGACCTCGCATTAGCCCCGCTCACACTAAGCCAACAGTTTTCAGGGCACGTGTTTTAGCGGACCACGTGGCTTAACCTTCTCAGTCGACTGTGTTTCTGCGTAACGGCTGCGAGCGGGCTGCCTTTGAAGAAGTTCTGAAGGAAAGTATTTAGCTGCTTTCAGAACGGAGCTTTTGAATTGTTCGAGGTCGCACGCAGTTGGATATAAACTTGGCATAAATTTCCATTGCTTTTCCTACGTCCAACTACCGGAACTGGTGGATACCTATTGCCGCGGATTACCTCATGCGGTGCGGCAGATCGCGAGCTTTACCTTCTGCAACTGCGGATGTAGCCAGGTTTTTTGTCGAGTCTATCGTCCTGCGTCACAGCGGCCCAAAGCTCCTCATCACTGATCACAGCGCAGGGTCTATGAACAAACTGATGGCGAATATCTTCCGCTTACGCCGCCCCCGACCCCGCAAAACTACTGCACACCACCATGCGGCGAATTACCTTAACAAGCCCATGCAAGACATGATCGCTATGCATGTGGGCACCGAGCACACAAGATGAGAAGAAATGTTCATGTTTTTTATGTTCATCATCATCAGCCTGATTATACCAACTGCAGGGCGAAGGCCTCTCCCATATTTCTCCACTTAACCCGGTCCTGTGCTAGCTGCATCCACTTGACCCCTGCGAACTTCTTAATCTCATCCGCCCACCTAACTTTCTGCCGCCCCCTGCTACGCTTTCCTTCCCTTGGAATCCAATTTGTTACTCTCAGTGACCATCGGTTATCCTCTCTTCGCACTACATGTCCTGCCCATGTCCATTTCTTCTTCTTAATTTCCACTAGAATGTCGGTAACTTGAGTTATTTCTCTGACCCACTCTGCACGCTTTCTATCTCTTAATGTTACCCCTACCATTTTTCGTTCCATAGCCCTCTGGGTTGTCCTCAACTTAAGTAGAACTCTCTTGGTTAGCCTCCACGTTTCAGCCCCATAAGTGAGTACAGGCAAGATGCAACTGTTGTATACTTTCCTCTTGAGCGATACCGGTAAGCTGCTAGTCATAATCTGCGAGTGCTTGCCAAATGCGCTCCATCCCAATCTTATTCTTCTTGTTACTTCCTTTTCATGGTCCGGATCTGCGGTTACTACCTGTCCTAAGTGGACATATTCGCCTACTACTTCCAGTATTTCGCTACCTAATGTAAACTGCTGTTCCTTCCCGAGGCTGTTGAACATTACCTTAGTCTTCTGCATATTGATTTTCAAGCCTACCTTTCTACTTTTTCTGTCTAGGTCATCAATCATTATTTGCAGTTCATCCCCCGAGTTGCTTAGCAAGGCAATGTCATCAGCAAATCGCAGATTACTGAGGTATTCTCCATCTACCCTTATCCCTAACTGCTCCCATTCCAAGTCTCTGAATACCTCCTCTAAGCAAGCTGTGAATAGTACTGGGGAGATTGTGTCTCCTTGCCTAACACCTTTCTTTATGGGAATTTTGTTACTTTCCTTATGCAGAACTATGGTTGCTGTGCAGCCACTATATATATCTTCCAGCACTTTCACGTACGGCTCGTCTACCCCCTGATTTCGCAATGCCTGCATCACCGCCGAGGTTTCAACTGAGTTAAATGCTTTTTCGTAATCAATGAATGCTATGTATAAGGGCTGGTTATATTCCGAGCATTTTTCTATCACCTGATTGATGGTATGGATAGGATCGATAGTAGTGTACCGTTTCCTAAACCCTGCTTGATCTTTTGCTTGATTGCAGTCTAAGGTTGTCCTGATTCTATTAGCGATTACCTTAGTAAATACCTTATACGTAACAGACAGTAAGCTGATTGGTCTGTAATTTTTAAGGTCCTTAGAGTCCCCTTTCTTGTGAATGAGGATAATGTTTGCATTCTTCCATGGTTCCGGTACCGTCGATGACACCAGGCACTGCGTATACAGGGTGGCCAGTTTTTCTAGCACGATATCCCCCCCGTCCTTCAGCAAATCTGTAGTTATCTGATCCTCTCCAGCTGATTTCCCCCTTTTCATAGTTTCTAGTGCTTTCTTGACCTCGTCCTTCGTCACTGGTGGAACGTCTGACTGTTTTCCCTACCGCCAATCTCCTTACGGTCCTGACTACTTTGGCTACTGTAGAGATCTGTATAGAACTCCTCGGCTACTTTGACTATCTTGTCCACATTAGTGATGACGTTGCCCGCCTTGTCCCTTATCGCATACATCTGGTTTTTGCCTATGCCCAATTTCTTCTTTACCGCTTTAAGGCTTCCCCCGTTCTTTACAGCATGCTCAATTTTCTCCATGTTATACTTCCTTATATCGGCCACCTTGCGCTTATTGATTAGCTTTGATATCTCGGCCAATTCGATCTGGTCTGCTGGATTGGAAGCTTTCATACTCTGGCGTTTCTTAATCAAATCTTTCGTCTCCTTAGACAGCTTGCCGGTATCCTCTCTAACTATCCTACCACCTACTTCTACCGCGCACTCAGTAATGATATCTCTGAAATTATTGTTCCTTGCCTCTAGGGTAATGTCGCCATCCTCAGTTAGAGCTGAATACCTATTCTGTAGCGAGATCCTGAACTCTTCTGTCCTCCCCCTCACTGCTAATTCGTTGATGGGTTTCTTTCTTACTAATCTGTTGCGTTCTTTCTTCAGATTTAGGCTAATTCGGGACCTCACCATCCTGTGGTCACTGCATCGCACTTTCCCGATTTCCTCTACATCCTGCACAATGGCGGGAGTTGAACACATTATGAAGTCGATTTCATTTTTAGTCTCTCCGTTAGGACTTTTCCATGTCCATTTCCGGTTCTTCCGTTTGCTGAAGAAGGTATTCATGATTCGTAAGTTATTGCGCTCTGCAAGCTCAGCTAGTACCTCCCCCCTGCTATTCCTTGAACCAATGCCATAGTCACCTACTGCCTTGTCTCCTGCCTGTTTTTTCCCTACCTTGGCATTGAAGTCGCCCATTAGTACAGTATACTGCGTTTTTACTTTTCGCATTGCCGATTCTACATCTTCATAAAAGCTTTCAACTGCCTGGTCATCATAACTACATGTAGGTGCATAGGCCTGTACAACCTTCAGTTTGTACCGCTTATTAAGCCTAATTTCGATGCCTGCAACCCTCTCATTAATACTATAGAATTCATCGATATTGCCCGCTATATACTTATTGACAAGGAAACCTACTCCTAGTTGTCGCCTCTCTGGTAAACCTCGATAACACAGTACATGCCCATCCTTCCTCATTCGGCCCCCTAACCTCACTAAGCCCTATGACATCCCATTTCATGCCCTCTAGTTCCTCTAACAGCACTGCTAAACTAGCTTCACTAGCTAGGGTTCTAGCATTAAACGTTGCCAGGGTCAGTTTCCAATGGCGGCCTGTCCAGCGGAGCCAGGCTTTCTTAGCACCCCCTGCTGCGTCACAGGTCTGACCGCCGCCGTGGTCAGTTGTTCCGCAGCCGCTGGTGACTGAGGGCCGGGGTTTTATGCAGCCTATCATAGGAGGTTGTGGCCAATTACTGCACCAGGGTAGCAAACTCCTGTTCTGGTGAGGGAGTGCGTTGCCGGAAGTGTTCACCGGCATCAGGTCGCACCCCAAACCTGTTTATGCAATTCCATCGACACGCGGATTTTTTTTTTCATCCGGTGGAGAATTGCGCGGCACCGGGATTTGAACCCCGGTCCTCTTGCATGCGAGGCGGATGTTCTACCGCGACGCCACCGCTGCACCTTGTTACATTTGTTTATAACACCCTAATTCTAGAAACCCCGGCGTTTTCACCATTCCGCGTGGTGTATGGCAGGCAAGTGATTAGAATTCTAGATACTATGCTGCCCACGAACAACATAACTACGATATGGCAATGCTCAACCCGTCACCCAGCACGCGGCAGAAGCGCAAAAGCTGGCAAGACTGCACGTTGAAGATCGCCAGCGCGTCGGTGGCCGAAGGTGCAACATCCGGCGTCGTGACATTCATTTCCGCCCTGGTAATAGAGTTTGGGTACGAACACCAGTCCGGTATAAGTGTCTTTGTGAGATACTCCTGAAACGCTGCTTTGGACCATAAGAAAAGGTTGACCGTATAGGAGACGTAAATTCACACCCTGTCCACCGGCTCAATCTGAAGTTCCTCAAGTGGTTCTCCTGAAAGCTTACCGCAACCCTTTTAGAGCCCGTGTTCGCGCTCTATTCGTTCTACTTGCTTTTTAACTTTTTAGTTTTGTATGTGCACTCATCGGGGCTACGTCATTTTGGGGGACAGTAATGTCATCGGTAGCATCACTTGGTTCTCCCTGCTCGGGGTAAATTGGGGACGGAAAAAAAGGAGCATAACGCGGAGTGCACGCGATTTCTTACGCCGCCTCTCTCTTCAGCTCCTACTACTGCCTCTTGCTTCAGAACGCTCCGGTCCTGTCCTTCCCGAGTGCCGTCTCGGGTTAACACAAGAGCAGGTGACATCCATGTAGAATGATCTCACATAATACTCTAGTTGATGACTGTATGCTAAGGAGTGCTGTGCAACAATAGAACCATAGTTTAAGAAATTATTGATGACGCGTGTTGCAAACTGCATGCATTGGGAGAGAGTCCCTAAGGGAGGCCGCAGACAGGAGCCATTCCCTCTTTCATGCCCGTAAAGGCGGAATTTAAATGTCCCGTCCAGCTTTCGTTCCTACTTAATACTGTGCTGGTACTTTCGTTGCGATACGTAATGCTGTGCTGATACTTTCGTATTATGATTAACGTTTATAGTAGATAACAACATCATTTGAACCCTTCTGCACAATGAATAATATTTACTCCACAATATTTACTTGTTATCATACGAGGATGCTAATGAAGCAATCACTAATTCAATAAACATTTTATTTCCAAAGAAAAAGTACGGAAAGGTATGCGGGTCAATTTAAACACACGGGGCTTGTGAGGAGACCAGCCCAACAATATTATGTGTTTTAGAAGGAACAAGTCGCCCTAAATTCACAAATTATACATCACCAAGGAAAAAACATCGTTTCCTTCTTAGCAAAAAACGCCATGTGAAAACTCACATATACCACGGCAAAGAAGCACCATATCCTTACAACTTTCAGCATTTTAGTTCGTGATCTAGTCCCGCAATGCGTATTACTGGAACTTTAGTTCGCTATTTTCAACCTTAGAGCGTTTCATTGAGTTTACTACAAGTCTCAGATGATAACAATGTGTGCTTTTCTCCCGTAATTAGTGAAACTTACAGTTTGACATATCTATCAGAATTTAGCAATGATGCATCCTTTTTACAAGTACCTTAAAAGCATTTGAACAGTAATAGCGGCTCAGTACAGTGTACTTATATAGTTGGGTAACGAAAGCATTCCTAGGATGCGGTTGTTTGTATCTCTGCTTGTTCCCATTCTGTTGGAAAGATTACGCTGCCGACAATTATTTTAACTATGCGGTTAATAGTTTATTGTTATGATCAGAACACGTACCGTGTAACGTTAGCCATTACGTAATTACTGATTTGTCTAATGTCAGAGAAATCGAACCATAGAAGCAAGCAAATAGCTCATCGTATAATTGTTTATTATTTTTTCGCAAAGCAGACAAATAGCACCGTAAATTTATTCTATGAGTAAATGTCCAGCTGCGAGCTTGGATAAATGTTGCACGATTTGCATAATTAAAGGCGGGGATATAAAAATCCGCAAGAACAGAGAGAAGAAGAATACTGGAAGCCGTAGAAATAAACTAAAAACCGAAACGTTACCTTGCCCGCATTCATCTCGAAAGGCTGGATGGATTAGCAACATGGAACTAGCGCATGACGACCTTATTAGCTGCTGCACCTGCGGAAAACAAAAGATCCTACGATTGTACTACAAGAATTGATCGTTGCAAGATTTCGGCGCATTTTTTAATGAATGTTACCTTATTTTGTATCTTACTGAAGTAGCACCGCGAAGTAATATTTCAGTTTTTGTTTTTCGTTGGTCATTTACATCGGAGTTGCAGTTGTGCTACCCGCGTAGTTAGGCGAATTACATTCGGAGTTTTGTATATTGCACAGAACGTATGGCAGTCTGCAATTTCAATACATGCATGACTATTAAAACGTGCTGTTTCTCTCAGCGGTTTCTAGATAATACTGAGGCGCGTGAAGTCGTTTGCGTATTGAATATAAGACTTTTTGCTCTTTGCCAAAAATTGTGAGCGTCACTTCCATTCCCACGAAATATCACCGCAACTGTTCTGCAGCGTGATCAATCCTGTAAAGTGGCTTTGTACTCTCTGATTGTTAATGAAGCCGCCCTTTGCACAATTCCTCTGAACCTGTGAATTGCAGGATATATTAGTTGTTTACGGCATCTTCTGCAGTTTAATAGGGCAGCGCAGAGAATCAGCGTGTATTTTTTTTTTTCAGAAACCCGCAAACAGCTTCCACGATGCGCAAGGCCAAAGAAGGTAGGAAAGGCGCCAAAAGGTTGGACCTGTGCAGCGGATCAAGAAGCCCGTTACACAATATGCTCTAGAACTGTTACCTCTCAACCATGATTGAAATCAGCTTTAGAAATCGTACACACCTTTGTGCGAAACAATGTAAAATAAATTCCTGTAATAATACCAATTGTACTGATGCGTTGCCACTATCAGCATTCCGCGAAAACAAAATGAGGACATTTGGACATGTGCACAAGGAATACGGCTGATAGCAATGTTGTAGATGATTCAAAGAATTAGCATCTCTTCTCAGAAATACCGCCCAAATAATGCGCTTTTGTTCGTAAAGTGCTGCCCATTATGGTACCAGAATTTCGATTTTCTTGACGGTGAAACTGATTATTCCCCCTGGTATTCTGTCCAACGAATGACGAGCCTAATTGCGGTGAAAGCACCACAGTCCCACACGAATGCACAGCCCTTGTTCCATAGTATAACCGCACACGCTCTCTCTATGGGTCGCATGTTTAATGAGGAGGCGAGACTTACCAGCCGGCCGGCCGCTATGGGAAATTCTTTAGATAAGAGAGCAGCACGCAGAAAACATTGACAGCAATTTTTATTCTGTTCTGAACATTTCCGTCTAACTGCCAATGGAAACATTAAATATCGGTATCAGCATGCCCCTTAGACGCCGAAGCTTTCTGATCATGGTCCTTTATTACCAACCTTTAGTTGCCTCTATGATCCCTAGTGTACAGCGAACAGCTTAAAGGAATACTGCAGCGAGAATTATCCGCTCTATTTCTAGAGTATGTAAAAAACAGCACCCTAAAATATCACTGTAAATTTGCACGTGGCGCACAATGTAATTCGTTGCTATAGCAGAAATGACCAGCCAGGCGATGCAATAAATGACCGCATCCTGTGAGACGCAGCGTCACAAAAGTCCACACTGCCCGACAGTCTGTGAGGCAGCTACGACGCGCCCGTCTGCAGCTGGGTTATGAAATCGTTTCAAGTAGTGGAGTCGTACTGCCTCCAGGTACTGTCATTCACGGTTTGAGTCTCGAGGGGAAAATTTTAGATCTAGAGATAATATTAAAACAGCCAAAGTTAGCTTTCGTTTGCAAATTAGTGGAAGTGAAATGGTAAAAGGTTTTTAACGACCCTCCTTGTTCTCGTTACTAAATGATTGTTCAGAATTCGATTACATGCAGATGTACACTCAATTTATGTCTGAAATGCACGAATTTTACGTCTTAAGTGAAGCACCTACCACAGGCAAATAAACGAATGAGACCGGCATCCTCAGCTGTCTTTTATGAAAATTTCATCTAGCAATAAGTTTCGGTTGTTCTCAAGAGGTTCACACCTGCACCCATTCGTCGATGCTTTAGTGCGGTGGAATCTATGTTATGTTGCATCTATGTAAGAGGAAGTTTATTCTCGAGGAGCGTGTTCGGTGTTCGATATATATGGTTGTTGATGTGCTCAAATGTAAAGAGAAAATGAAATCATGAAATTGGTTGATACATTACTCTCATACTACGTGGTATTGGCGTATCATATGCACTTCAAAAGAGCAGTGGCCTACTCAGACCCCTACCTTCAGCTTCCTCTGTTGAGCCCATTAAAAAAAAAAACGCGAAAGACGGCGAATTCCGGGAACAAGGAGGCATTCCTACTCTTTAACTGTGCTCACCTTCTGATATTCAGTAATACATTTCTCCCTCTTTCACTTCAGCTTTGGGACATTTTAGGCCTGAGTAATCAATTCTCTAGTCAACGCTTGATTTGATGCAAGTACTATAAATGCTGAATGGGATTTCGATAAAGAAGATAAGTAGCAGCTTTACTGAGTTGTAGAGTAGTCCCGATAGTAATGCTGGCTACTCTCCATAATATGCATAATAATAATGGCAGAACAACATGTCTAGAACTGCGTAAAGAATGAGACTGGAGTGGCAGTCGTAGGAAGGGAAGCTTTACAAGATAGGCGAAAACAAACAGTATATGTGAAGCTTCGCGTTACTACTGGCCTCCTGAAGGACGCGGGAGGCTTATTTATAAGCAATATTGCAACCGCGTCAGAGAATAATTGGGCACAAAACTCTTGCAATGGGCAAAATCTTTTCTCATACAGTTTAGCGCAAGCCTTCGAAGTTGTTCACTGAGTCATTGACCATAAGCTGTTCACACAGTTATTATTCCACATCATGCAGATGTATATTTTACCTTCGGCAATTGTTGCATTTTGTATCATTTCACGAAGCCAGCCAAAGCTTTTGATTTCTTTTGCGCACTTTAGCCTGGTGGTGAGACGAATTCCTTATAGCTACGGATACAGAAAAACAGAAAACTGCTAAGAAAACAAGCATCAGCCCGCCTTATTCAACTTTCGTTTACGCCAAGACTAGCAGAGGAAGGTGTGACTACTTTTCGTCACATCTTGATAGATGATCCAAGGAATCATCAGTTCGGGGAAGGGGAAAACATCTATCATGTCACGTTGTTCAGTTTTCTGTATTCGGCACAGAAACGTAAGTTCTATTTTGTTTCTTGACTAAAACAAAGGGAGACACTCAAGGGCTTGTTGAGGACTTTACAATATTGAATACACTCAGTAGGATGCTGCTTCACAGGTATTTCTGTGTCTGGTGAAATTTGTATGCTTGGTAACTGCCGTATGACCGATATTGAACGAGATATCAAAACAATCTGCGAACGATTGCAGGTGAGGCAGAAAGTTCGTCTTCTCTCCTGTAAACAACTTGGCGTTAATATTGAGATTGGCTGTGAGAGGAAACGGCTGATTTTGAACGTCGGTGGAAATTTCACAGATACTAGGGCACTGTTGAGAGTGTTGATGTCTTCGAAATTAGCAGTTTCACTGTGTAGAGCAGAGTATGGTGCTCCGAACTCAAGTTTGTCGCAAAGAGGCGAGTAGTCCCATCACGAAGCGTTACGAAAATTCTTGAGGCACTGAAGACCCCTTAAAACCAATAATGCGAAAGCCCGTGATGCTGAACCTACTGTAGTGTTTATTTGCCAGAACAACGCCCATCACATAGTGCTACTTCCGTACCGGGTTCGAGGTGAGCAACTCCATTCGGCAGCGATGACTCACGCGCTCGTTGCGGCACTTGATCTTCACAGCTGGCGGCAGATGCCGTGCGCTACTCTCCCTCCTGGAGACCGGGTTAAAGGTTTCATCGTGCTGCCCCTACGTTGCCATGGAGACAGCACGAAAGCTATAAAAGCAAAACTGAGATATGTTTCTCGCGTGCCCACCTTAGCGTAGTCAGTTAACGCGCCCACTTGATGATCGTAGGGGTAAGAGTTCGTTTTTCATAAAGGTTAAACAAAACCCCGCCGATATTCAGCGGAATTTCGTGGACACATGTCGATAACGCATAGATGCTGCTAACACTAATGAGCCTATAAAGACTTTCGTCTTAATGACATTAACTACATAGATTTGCCTCCAAAGAAGCAAGGGCACGTTTCCTTCCACGATTTCCTGAACGCTATGTTTGTCGCCACCGCCAACTGTGACCAACTTGCTGGCTCGAGGGGTAGCTCATCATAGATGCGTATTGCAATAACAGATCCTTCATCATGTTCGGTTTGGAGCGCTCGAGCAGTAGAAACGAAAACAATAAGCTCGTGGAGGTCAGTATGGCTGCTGCGCAGTCGCGAGGTCGATGTCTAGGATACAGCGCTGTGTTTGTCGTTATATGTTTTCTCTCTTTTCCCGTTTATCGCGCTGTAGGTATGCAACGGGACACGTGGCATTAAGCACGCATCCAAAACAATGACATATGCCGCAAAAGTATCCTTGCGGACTCCTACTCGAGCAGTGCATCATTCAGCCAGGGTGACTGAGTGACCAACTGCCGTACGAAACCAGAATTTTTTAAAATATGCTTTTTCAGCTATCAAGATAGCAACGGCGACTTTGTAATCCAAGCGTTGGCAAGCACCAGAAAACAAGCGCATTAAGTTAGCTAGTATACGGTTCAATAATTTTTAAAAAGCTGAGGAGGTGGCTTGCGACGTTTAGAGGTGAGGCATGAGCGAACGTACTTGAGTATGAAGATGTACATGACCCGCCAGTAGTCACGCAGCTGGCGGTTGAACAAAACTGAACTAATCTGCATTAAGAAACTAAAAACATTCTCCAGTAATAATATCGTTGTTGAGAAAGATATAAAACACACACCATTACAACCAGCTAGCCCAGTACCCTAACACGACAACAACGAAACTACAAACCAACATCTAACCAGATTACACGAAACAATCGAAGACACCCGTTCCGGAAAAATATAATTAACATTTCAAGCTCACCACTGACCCCCGAGGAATAGTTCTCTTGTCGCGTGGCTTAAAATTCTGCCTAAAAAAAGGCAAGCACAGTCAATACCAATTACTCAAGGATCTGGACTTTTCCCGACGTCTTAGGGTACGGGAATATTATTCGACAAACAAAGCCCAAATCATGCTAGGTACTCCAAACTTCAGGAACAGTGGACACCTAAAACTGGTAGTGATAAATGTCTAGACATATACATAAAAGCATTACACGAAGATATCCACAAGCCTTCCGGACATGGAAATCTGGCCCACCTAACCTCACGAAAAAAAGAGCGTAGATTTGCTGAGCAAACGAACTGATATTGGGATCCAAGCCGCAGACAAAGGTGGTGGCATCTTTATTTTAGACAAAGATGATTACATTCAGGACAGCAGCTGCTAAGCTTAACAACCCAAAAGTTTATAAGAAACTCTTATCAGACCCCAACGCTGAACCCAAAAACATCATAGTAAAAGCTCGCAGCAAATTAATCGATGAAGGATTGATTGATTGATTGATTGATTGATTGAAATCACGTTTATTCCACTGTTTTACTCCGCTACGGTGCGTTACCGCCAAGAGTCAGTAAGGCGCTGTCACCCCAAAATGCCTCTGCGGGACGCTTCTACATGCTCCCAAATATATACAAAGCAAACCCTCTAGGGCGACCTTTTGTTTCTTGCATTGACACACAGAATCTATCTCAGGTTGCATTGACTCCCTCATTAAACATATACCTCCAGAACATCCATCCTACATACGCGATACTAATCATTTCCTAAAAGAATTATCCAATGTCACCTTCCCTCATGGAGCTTTCCTAGTTACCCTAGACGTAGTATCACCTTACATTAGCGCCCCACTTTACGACGGAATCCAGGTCATGTTCGGCGCATATAAAAAATATAAACATCCAGACTCTCCTACGGCTGGTTTGGTTGGATATGAGAAGAGGAAGTCTGATTCAATCTTATTCTTGAAAATATTGGCGTAAATCCCTGCGGTTTTTTGCCCATAGCTGTTCCGCTTGTTAAGAAAATGATACGAGTGGTTTGATTTGAAAGAGTTTAGTTTAAGGACAAATTAGTAAGTGTGCCATCGAGACACTTACTAGTTGGTCCTTTCCAGCAACATTGTTTACATACCCGAGTGTTGCGTTTACCTAATTAAATATGTAGTCGAAACAAGCAATTCCATCCGACTCAGGTTTAACAATCACCGCTCACATGTTCAATCTCTCCTCAGCCTCTCTCTTTCAAGACACCTACGCTAGAAAGGCCATGTGTTTGATAACCTTAAGGTCGCAATTTTACAAAGTGGCTTGAAAAACACTGTTAAGAGTGAGCAACGAGAACCATTTTTTTTTTAAATTTGGCACTGTACGAAATGGCCTAAACGAAAGCCACGGCACCATGTCCCCTCTTCCAAGTTCAGAGGCCTACGAAAATTGCAATTCTGACACACAGAGCACCACTCTCTGCGTCGTCTAAGGTCAAACCCTTTTGTATACCGAGTTCGGGCAATTATCTCCACCTCCTGTTCAACTCACCTTCCATTCTCGCGCGGAGTAAACCTCCTCCTCTCTATCGCTTTTTTTTAAGCTACTATAAGCTGTGGTCGTTCACGCATAGCACTTCTTTAGGACTTCAGTCCGTGCTTCCTTTATGATTGGATGAATATTCTTTCCCCACCCCCCTTGCCCTCCCGGCTGGCTGGAGGGACAACGTCCCACATTCTTTCACAAATGTTGCTGCGCAGCAGCGGGCGCTGTCTACCACCTCAGCACAACACGCTTAAGGCAGTACCGAAAAAAAACAGGGTTGGGACCGGAATACTCTACTCCCCAACGTCTTGCATGCTCTTCGCAGTCTCCAGCCTTCCTACAGCTCGTACACTCTTTCTTCGCATCCATATTCAATTTTCAAATTTTTAAATATATTTTTTTACTTCTATTCTCGTTTCGCTCGCCCAAACCCTATAAAAGGGGAAGCAGCAAAGAAGCGAAATCACTCTTGAAAAACATCAGCCCCGCAGATAGAATGTCGAGTCCAATAAAAATGTTTCTGTAAATGAAGCTACACTTCGCTGTATATTTCTTAAGTGGCCAAGTACGTAAACGTTATGAGGCCTTCGGGGCCATCCCATTTAAAGTCGGTAAAAATAGATGGTCGTACAGGAGAAAATTAACTTGAAAGCAGACGAACACCAGAAAGGAGACAGTACAACGCGCTTGTCCTGTCTGCTGTCTTGTGTTCGTATGCTTTCTGCTTACTTTTCTCCCGTACGATGATGAACCAACAAGCCCAGCAACAAGTTTTACTTCAATAAGATAGATAGTGAACAGAAGGATAAATCCAGACAACTCATTTTTCCACTGTTCAGGGAGCAGTATGCGTGTTCGACTGTACTGAAAACACAGATGTCATTAGAAAGGATAAAATCTAAACTATGTCTCCTAGTATCTGTTTGTTTGCTTCCCCAAGAGGAGGAGTCAGCATTAGAATCTCCAACGAAAAGAAATTGCTCTGGCAGCTGTGTTAATAGTGCTTCAAAATCATGAAGCATGACTGTTAGGTGTGGTTCAATGTAAGCAGAGCATATAGTTATTGTTTTAAAGTGATGGATGATGCCGGCAACTGCTTCGAAGTTACTTTTTAGGTCAATATCACGAGTTGAAATACCGCTCTGAACTATATTCGCTGCACTTCCAGACAGCGGGTTGGAGTGCTCGTGGTCACAACGGGAAGTTTTATAATTTTTATAATTTTTTTTTGTTATGGTCCTAAATGTGTATCCTGTAGGTAGAAAAAAGTGAATTTAAAATATATTTTACGTCACTATAGTTATTTAAAAGTTCTTGACAATTGCAATGTATAACGAGTGCCATGATCAAACAACGTTGAGGATAGGAATAAAACCTTAGCTTAGTCGGTCTTTTGGCCATGTTATTGGAATTTTATGTGCTCTTTTCCTCTCAAGAAAACCCTTCCGCCGCTGTTGCGAGGGCGAAGGGCTTGTCTCCATCACATCGTCTGATGTGTTGGACGACTGTGTAGGACGTAACTGAGATTTAGTGTTCGGCCTCCTAGTGTGGGGATTTGGGCCGGCTGGCCTGGCGTCCACGTGATCTTTTTTTCTTGTAGTGGCGTACCATTAGGTGCTGCCACCATAGGCATGGATGGCCCTGCTCAAGGCTAACTATAGTAACTGAAAGATGTTGTGGTGCTGGGCCCTGTGGCGCCGTATGAGAGTAGGAAGGTTTGTCTTGCGACAAAAAACGATTTCGCGCTTCTTTGAAAGTTATTTTTTATTTTACTTTGACAGTGATCCTTGCTTTTTCTTTCTCTTCCATACTGGGCAAGCACTTGAGTATGTATGATGGCTGCCCTCACAGCTGACACATAGCTATGGTTGAATTTCGCAGCTCGGGGAGTCGCGCTCGTGGGGAGCGAATTTGACGCATATTTGTTGGCCTAGGCAGCTCTGGGAGCTATGGCCGTAGCTTTGGGACTTGAAACAGCGCCGGGAGTCGGGATATATTGTCTGACCTGGAGCTTTATGTATCCTATATTTATTGATTCCGGGAGTATGCTTGATGCAAATGTTAGCACGATGTGCTTTGTCGGTAGCTTCTTGTCGTCTCGCCTTATTATCCTGTACACATATTTGATATTTTAATCCTTCAAGGCTTCCAACAGTTCCTCTTCAGTTAAATGTTTCAAATCCTGGTCGGAAACAACACCACGGACGGTGTTTAATAATAGGCGTGGGGTTATTGTAGCTGGGATTTCCCCAAATGATTTCAGTTCGCGTAGCCTTTTTTGTTGGTGATTATATAACACTTCCAGTAGCAGGTTGCCGTTTACCAGTTTTTTTTTATTACTCTGTAACCTTCTCCTATGATATTTGTCAATGTTCTTGAGACAACTAATGAGGAAGTCAGTAGGGCAGTTTTCTTTGCATGTTCGCTGTGGACAATGTGTAATCGTGGAAAACTAGTAGGATTTTTCTTTAAAAATGCGCTGCGTCGGTGCGCCCTTTTTTGTGAGGGAGATCAGAATGAAGGAGTTACAAAGCATAACAATTTTTTGATGTCCGGTCGTGGTGCCAGCCACCCACAATTAAATCCAACAAGGTTACGGGAATGGAAGTAGTCCTGCCCACGCCAACTGTACGCCATGAATATAACCAAATATGGCAGAACTAAGGGTGCTTCGTCACACAAGGTTAACGCTCGCCGCCAGGAAGAACAAAACTGGCAGAAAAGAGACGGCAGGACAGTTGTAAGATAGAGATAGTAAAGTGAAAGATGAAGGGAGTGATAGGAAAAGGCGACTGCCGATTTTCCCGGGTTAGCCTGGAGGTGCCGTCCATGGGAAGCGTGGGCCAAAGTGGTGTGTTGCCTCCATCGAGGGGCCTTAAAGGTCTAAACACCCGTCATCGGCTCAACCACCAGGATCGCTTTTCCCCAGACAGAGCGATGTCGCGCACGACTAAGCGTGGGTGCTCGGGGTCCGTGGTGTTGCACAGTACACGAAAGCATCTGCTTTAACAGATTCCCCCTTTGGGGAGAAGTGAGAGAGTGCAACGCTACTAAGATACTTGTAAATCTCATACTCAATATTCTCCGGGATGGGCGCTGTTTTTCCTTTCGCATCATCAGTTGGAGCCAGCAGCTGAGGCATAGAAAAGGGATTCGCAATTCCATCTGCGCCGGCAGCAGATGGAAGTTTATATACATCTGCCGCGATATCAACCAAAATATAACTACCAGCTAAAGGAGGCAATGCATACTACTTTGGCAACTATTTTCGTGCTGCTTCTTTCGCGAAAACAACAGGCGATGAATTAGCTGCAAACCATGCTGTTGCTGATGCGTCAGTAGATCAGCGAAAATGTTCCTCTGCACGGAACGTTCGCCAAAGTAAGGCATTCGGGGATTTCGCTGAAAAATGTTCACAGCATGCAAGACACTGGCGTCGCGAGAGATTTTGTTATTAACTGCGAGCATTAGCAGCAAGATAATGCTGTCATGTACGTGCCTGAGCCGAAGTGAGGTCTCGCGTATAGCAGCCAGCTCGGCTTGATGGCGGGCTGGCCACAAGTTAAGCAGGCCGACATCTGGTGCCGGTCAACCTGCCGCAGCACTGTTGAGTGCTCTTTGTATCGCTCAACAAAGAATGACGGCAAATCTGAAGGCCAGCGGTCGAAACATGAGTGAAAGCTGTCCAAGTTGATCATGGAACAATTTTGGCTTAACGGGCAGAGACGTGAGGGATAAAGACCGATAATAGGAAATGCATTTTCGATTGATCTTCTTTTGGTTATTGCTAAACATAACAAATAAAAAGAAGAAAAACTTGCCACAGTAGTCATTGCTCCCCCCACCTTTCGCCTCTGTAGTTTTGGCGACACATGAACGTTTAGGATATGATTTGTAGGATATTATTCCTTGAAACGTTGAGCACTCGGCTAACTTTATGTACCACATGGGTTGCGCGAGTGCCCAGTGATATATGATTGAAACAAATATGGGTCAGCGAACAGTTTTATTTAGGTAAAGCCTAGCAGGTGATCATTGTCCTGTCCAGTGCTTCCTGCACACTCGGCAACTCACCTCCTTTGCTGATTCCCTCCATCATAGGGCGCTGATCAAGCGAAGTTTCGACAATCGGATGATATTTAAAAAATAGTAGCATGTGCAAGCGCCCACGAAAACCTGTGTAATTTAAGGTTTGACAGGTGGCCTCGTTATCCAATATTTTTCTGACGTCCAGGAGCACAGTAATAGTTACTGACAGCTCTGCTCTCCGCTTTATAATGCAGAATTTCAAAAATAACATGTAAACTATATTACCAGTCTAATCAAATTCTGCCTGAATTTTTCTTATTGAAATTCCCATATGTAGCCTAGTTTTTGAAACATGCTTTACACTTGTATTTGTTGTTGCGCACATGCAATAGCGTGTGCGCAATAATTTTTGTGAGTGTATCGTATACTTCGCTTGCACTTTATTGTACTTTGTAACCATATTCTTTCTAATTTTCCTTTTCTTCATTGTAGTACTATTATGCTTATCGATTTTTTTTGGTACTCATATTTATGTGGGTATTTTATTTTACTTGCAGTTTGCTGTATTCTTGCATATGTACGCAATTGCAGCAGTAATGTTGCGTTTATATCATTATTGTTCCTTTCAATCCTTGATCCTCTATGGCTGAACCTGAGAGTAATACTTGTATTTGGACCGGCCACTAGCCTACTGAGCTATCGGTCCAAACAGTGTTTGTACTTTTATTTGGTTTTGTCAATAAAGTTCCTGGAAAAAAAAACGCTGCTAGCTGCGTCCTTTTAACATTCCGGAAATTATTCGTGTGTAATTACAACCTTCTTATAGTGCTAAGTACTTGAATGTAGAATTTTCTCAATCAGCTAGCCCACATAAAAAAATGTGTCTAGAAGGAAAAGGCTAATTTCGGTAGATGGCATTCCAAGTTTGAGTACATTTGTAACTCGCGCCCGTTTCCTGAATATCGAGAGCGGCCCGTCTGGTGAGAGCTGATATAAATGGTGAGCAGCTGACCCTTAGCCTTGTTTTCAGGGGTGAGAGTGTAATGCAGTAAGCGTCCTTATGTGCCAGGGAGAAGCTTCGCAGTGAATGTTTCGGCACTGATGACATTTTCTTGCGGAAAGGAGAAACCTGTGAATTAACTTCAGCAAAAAAAAGGGTAATATTTGCATAAAAAGATCATCAGTGACGAAAGCGGATGCTGTTTTTGATAGAAGCTTATGTGCAAATCCATGAACGGGGAAGTATTGGTTCGTCGCTTCCAGAAAAAGACGTACAGGTGCCGACATAAGTAAGCGGAGCACGCTTTTTCGTTCAAATTAAAATCACGCCTTCTGTACAGGAGATAATAAACCAATATTTGTCCAAATGAAAGGGCACTCCGTGCTCCGTTTACTTTTTTCCGCACTGGTACTTCTGGTTCTGTGGATGCTACTATGTTCGGAATGGAAAGAAGAAAAACACAACGAGAAAGTTCCAATCACATTGTAATTCTTGATTTCACGCCAACTGTAAATTATAGCCCGTTCAGTGCAAAGAGCCGATGACCACAAGGGCGGCGACGTACAACCAGTATCCTGCCGGTCTCAACCAAACAGGCATACGCTTCCATAGATTCCTATCAGCCGAAAACCCTAGCGGTGTCGTTGGTCGACACTGAGTAGATCTGTTTTTGGCCGGACAGCCGACCTCCACGGAAGATGATTGCGTAGGCAAAGGCCGCAACGATGCCGACCAGGAGAACCACGACCAGGCCAGCCGGCAGCGGTGCTGTGCTGAATATGGAGCGCCGTCGTTCACTGACCGCTGACGTACGGCAGGCAGTATCGGTAGCGACGGGACCGTCTGCAAGCATTACGATTTGTTATAAGTAATTTGTATTTTTTCTTTGCAAAAACTGACTGCCTCTTGTCAGTCCATAGAGGTGCAATCAAATCAATTCAACTGCACCCCTGGAGAAACAATAAAAGTTGAGACGTTCAAATGCGGCATATGCGCCGAGTATGCGTTCGTATTAGTGCCCTCTTTGGGACGGAGCAGCTCCTGCCGGTGTCCAGATCAAGGCGTATTACAATCCACCAATAATCGTGTGACACTTCGAATTCCCCTTCACGCACATCCTTTTGGCTCCCTACAGCGACCGCGTCGTTAACCTTCTGGTCCCGTCTTCTCTTTTTCTGCCCACTTTTGTTCATTTTACCACTAACGCTGAAAATGGTGAGGCGAGTTCTCGCTCCATCGAGGCTTCAAACACGAGCACTAACGCTGGTCATATTTTCGACTATGTTGGTAAGGAATTATAGTGTTAGTTACAGGCAGTAATGGAACTCAGTCACGGACTTTGCAAGAGTACCGGATTTAAGGTTCTTGAGTTTGGCTCCTGGGTTATGGGTTCGGATCAAAACGGTCGCTTGTGGCCATTTTCGGCACTATATAAAATATTTTAACCTTTGAATGAACCCTTTAATAATTTCACACTGAACAGTACCCAAATTAAAAGTTAAAAAACTTTCCTTACTTTAGCGACTGTTTCCTTTCTTAGTAATTAAGCATTACTTGAAATAGGAGATGTAAGGTTCAGATCAAGAATAGTGCATTCTAAAGTGGATATAACTGCCCGATAAAAGAGAAACGGCAGTGGTGTTTGCCGACAGCAGGTGCTATTCTAGGAGGATATAAAAACTGCATATAATAGAGGCGGTGCAGTTGAAGTGAAGCCACGCAGTGGCGCAATTCTTCCGGCACAAAACGCTTTTGTAAACTCGAGCGCTTTCAAACGCTGATGCAACAAGCATGGTTGCATCATGTGTAGCCTAGAGATGGACAAAGCATATGAATTCGACATCGAGGATCACATTCCACTGGTGAGTATGAGATAGCTTCCCTTGGAAGCTCGGCGTCCTCGTTTTGCGCGATAACTTATACAGCTTGTTCAGCACCGTGCGGCACTGTGCGTGTAGCAAACAATCGGAGGCTGCGTAAAACATCGCGTCATGGTAATTTGTGGTTCTAGTGATTGATGAATAATAGGTGCGTGATAGGCATTTACGGATTAATAAAATCATTGTAACCGGAAAATTATGAAATGAATCGAGAACTAGCACAAATGGCCCTTAAGGTGACAAAATGCTAAGACTGCGAAGCCAATACTTGAAAAAAAGAAAATTTAGATTGTGCACCTGATCAATTAATTGAAATAAATGAAGAATTAGAAAGGGCTGGTTATATTCAAAAACCTTTAAAGTGACAAGTTCGTGAAGGCAAATATCTCGAAACATGACTGGCGAAAAGATCATAATCAAGCGGACCATTTTCCTGAAAACCTTCAAATAAATTTTCAAAGTTAAGGGAACACTTAAGCTTCTCCGCTTAGACTATGTCCTGATAGCGCACCACGGAGACTGTCTTTGTTTTTCACTTTTGACATTTCGTAATAGTTGATTTGTATTTTAAAGTTTTTTTTTATACAACGCTGTTCTCACCAGCAAACATTGAGTTTCATTTTTTAGCAGCCTGAAACCTTTGAACCCATTTTTCATCCGTAATCATTGGAAAACTTTTTCATTACACACTCTAAGTTTCGTTGGCTTTTCATCTGAGCATTCTGGAACCTTTAACAGCCCTTGAAATTTGGCGTCTCAAAGCCTGAACTGCTTTGGTATGTTAAACCCCATAAAGCAAACAAACCTTGCAATTATTTTCATTTTTTAATTATGACAATCAATTATTTGATCAATTACAGTCAAGCACTGCCTATTCATTCCGAGCACTTTTACGTCTTTGAACACCCTTTTATCATTTTCGAATTTGTAATCAACTGAGCAACTATACACTCAGTTAGCATCGAGCATTTGGTTTTCATTCAGAGTATTTTGAAACCTTTACACCTCGCTTTTCTCAATTTTTCATTTTTTTTCTTCAAATATTTGAATCTCTTCATAGATCAGTTCAACACTAATTTTACTAATTAGCATCCTCGAGGATTGACTTCACATTTGTAGCATTTTTACACCTTCGAGCCCTATTTTTGCCATTATTTATCTTGGAATCATTTCAATGACGCAGGCATATGCCAGGTTACAGGACGCCTCCCGCTGCGAACGCGTTTTCGCCATACCTTTGCCATCGCCCACCACTGCCAATACGCATCGGGTGTCCTGTAATTCCGTGTACGACTGCGCCAGTACAGCCCGAGCTGCTAATTCTTTCTAGTGTCTAACGGAAGGAAAAGAAATCCACGTTCTTTCAACTCGCACAGTGCGTTCTTCAAGCTGTACACGAGCATATACACGTTCCTCATGGGTCCTAGCATCGTATTAAGCGTCCATAATTAAATCCAGCATTGAATATAATCGTCAGCCGGACAATGCCCACTGTAGGGCGAAGGCCTCCCCCATATTCCTCCAATTAACGCCGTCCTGTGCTAGCTGCATCCACTTGACCTCTCATCATCATCAGCCTGACTATACCCGCTGCAGGGCGAAGGCCTCTCCCATATTTCTCCAATTAACCTGGTTGAGCGTTAGCTGCATCCACTTGACCCCTGCGAACTTCTTAACCTCATTCGCCCACCTAACTTTCTGCCGCCCCCTGCTACGCTTTCCTTCCCTTGGAATCCAGTTTGTTACCCTATGCGACCATCGGTTATCCTCTCTTCGCACTACATGTCCTGCCCATGGCCATTTCTACTTAATTTCCACTAGAATGTCAGTAACTTGAGTTATTTCTCTGACCCACTCTGCACGCTTCCTATCTCTTGATGTTGCCCCTATCATTTTTTGTTTCATAGCCCTCTGAGTTGTCCTGAACTTAAGTAGAACCGTCTTGGTTAGCCTCCACGTTTCAGCTCCATAGGTGAGTACAGGTATGATGCAACTACTGTATACCTTCCTCTTGAGCGATACTGGTAAGCTGCTAGTCATAATCTGCGAGTGCTTACCAAATATGCTCCATCTCAATCTTATTCTTCTTGTTATTTCCTTTTCATGGTCCGGACCTGCGGTTACTACCTGTCCTAAGTAGACATCTTCGCCTACTACTTCCAGTGCTTCGCTACCTAACGTAAACTGCTGTTCCTTCCCGAGGCTGTTGAACATTACCTAAGTCCTCTGCTAATTGATTTTTAAGCCTACCTTTCTACTTTTCCTGTCTAGGTCATCAATCATTATTTGCAGTTCATCCCCCGAGTTACTTAGCAAGGCAATTTCATCAGCAAATGGGAAATTACTGAGGTATTCTCCATCTACCCTTATTCCTAACTGCTCCCATTCCAATTCCTTGAATACTTCCTCTAAGCAAGCTGTGAATAGTACTAGGGAGATTGTGTCACCTTGCCTAACACCTTTCTTTATGGGAATTTTGTTGCTTTCTTTATGCAGAACTATGGTTGCTGTGCAGCCACTATATATATCTTCCAGCACTTTCACGTACGGCTCGTCTACCCCCTGATTTCGCAATGCCTGCAACACCACGGAGGTTTCAACTAAGTCAAATGCTTTTTCGTAATCAGTGAATGCTATGTATAAGGGCTGGTTATATTCCGAGCATTTTTCTATCACCTGGTTGATGGTATGGATATGATCGACCCTGCGAACTTGACC
Source organism: Amblyomma maculatum (assembly GCF_055883805.1). Classification (NCBI taxonomy): domain Eukaryota; kingdom Metazoa; phylum Arthropoda; class Arachnida; order Ixodida; family Ixodidae; genus Amblyomma; species Amblyomma maculatum. Next base: position 140,400,346 of record NC_139346.1, read on the forward strand.
CCTGCGAACTTCCTAACCTCATCAGCCCACCTAACTTTCTGTTTGTTCAGTTTGTTACCATAAGCGACCGTCTGTAGTGTTCTCTTGACAATACATGTCCTGCAAATGCCCATTTCTTCTTCTTGATGTCCGCTAGAATTTCATTAACTCGAGTTAAGAGTTATTTTTCTGACCCACTCTGCATGCTTCCTATCTCTTAACGTTACCCCTACCATTTTTCGTTCCATAGCCCTCTGCGTTGTCATGTACTTAGGTAGAACCCTTTTTGTCAGCTTCCATGTTTCAGCCCAATAAGTGAGTACAAATAAGATGCAACTGTTGTATACTTTCCTCTTGAGCGATACCGGTAAGCTGCTAGCCATAATCTGCGAGAAGTTGCCAAATGCACTCCATTTTAATCTTATTCTCCCTGTTATATCCCTTTCATGGGATGGATCTCCGATTACTACCTGCCCTAAGTAGGCATATTCGCCGACTATTTAAAGGGCTTTGCTACATAACCTAAACTGCTTTTCCTTCCCGAAGCTATTAAACATTACCTTAGTCTTCTCTTTAATAATATTAAAGATTTCCCCCGGCCTTGTGCTCGGCTTTTCTGGGGTGAAACGCTTGGGAAAAGGGGCCATGAACAAAAATGTTGGTTCAAGAAGAAAAAAAAAGGGCCACATAATGGGCTTTTGCCGCACAAAGCGGACTTATTGTTTTCCGATGGCGGAACAGATCACTGCCACATCGGAGCAACTATTTGAGACCTATGACTCCTTTCCCCAAACATTTCACCCCAAATAATCGAGCACCAGGCCGGCGGAAAGCTTGTACCCATTGAAAAGCCGGTGGGTAACCAGCGGCACCAGGGATCGAACCTGGCACCTCCCGATTCTGAAATCACCCTCCTGTATGAAAGGAGAGATCGAGTTTGGAGCTACTGCCAGCGTAAAGTCCGGCAACACTACGTTCAGTTAGTGCTGGGCCATATCAGCTGCCAGCCAACACCTGTCACCGCCATGCTCGTGATTTCTCGCTCGGTAGATGAACGCCCACGCCGCATTTTCGGTGACCGGGCATTTAAGGCTATAGACTTACAAAATTACAGTGCACGTTAAAGAACCCCAGGTGGTCGATATTTCCGCACTCCTCCTCTACGGCGTGTCTCATAGCCTGAGTCGCTTTGGGACGTTAAACCCCACAACCCAACCAGAGTTAAAAAATGAAGGAAAGGGGCCCCTCGCCCTATTCACTTAGATGCGTTCAATGAGAGGCACAACCGGCAAGCCACAAAGACATCCTCAAGGGGGAACCCGCGATGTGTCACCCTAATAGGGTGTGAGTGTTTGTTGTTGTTGTTTCACAGGAAGGGAAAGGCGCAGTATCTGTCACACTTGTTTCTGTGGACACCTGAACGGCGCCGTTAGGGAAGGGAGGAGGGTGGGAATGAAAAGTGGAAAGAGAGAAAGAGGAGCCGTAGTGGAGGCGGGCTACGTAGTAATTTCGACCACCTGGGGATCTTTAACGTGCGCTGACATCACACAGCACACGGACGCCTCTTCGTTTCGCCTTCTTCGAAATGTAGCCGCCGAGGTCGGGTTCGAACCCGGGTACTCCGGCACAGTAGTCGGGTGTCTTACCACTGCACCACCCCGGCGGGGCTGTGAGTGGTCCCAAGGAGCACTATTTAAAGTTATTTCTAAAATATAAACTAGATGCAAAGCTTTTACATTCCACTAAAGTATTCACAAAGACCAGCTTTAGGAATTTCTTCTATTACAATATTACCCCAAGAATCCTTACAGGTAAGGGGCCCATTAAGAAGCGCGACACTTTTGGCCTTAATGCAAGGAAAGTTGCTAATTGCTACAACTTCCCTCTTCACTTCTTGTACCACTTGAGCGCGGGTGCACGCATGGTGGTCTACAGGAAGAACAAGAATAGTATCAACAGTGAGCCTGTACAACATCCTTGTCAGCAAAGAAATACACTGCAGCCCTCCAAGGTGTTGCATTATGCGCCCTGCGATTAACCCTGTTTATCTGGAATGAACACCAATATAAATACGCTAATACGTTTGTGGAGCTGGAAAGAGCTTAAATAATTGACCGCTGTTAGTTCATAAAAACATACGAATGACAGGCACCAGCCGTCCTTCAAATGTTTTGTTAATTAGCCTTCGACGGGCCCGTTACGAGCGAGTAGCAGAAGGTTCGTGTCCCCCATGAGCCCCACAGTGCACGTACCCGTCATGTGTGGTAACTGCCGCTGGTCGCCACCGCATGCAGGTGAAGCGAGGACGGACGGCTGGGCTGTGGCCAGAGCCTCGGCAGAGGGCTCCGATCCTGACTCCCCTGCGGCCACGCTGTTGGTAGGCGTTCGCGGCCCTTCGTCGTCCATGGCCCGCAACTCTTCCATCTCCTGCTCGTCGAGGCTCAGAGCCCGCTGAAGGTACTCGTCGACTTCGGCGCGCTCTTCAGCTTGCTGCCCCGATGATTCCTCGATGGAGGACATTCTCGAATGATGAGGAACCCGAGTCGGCTCAGCTCGCAGGACGAACGTCGATATTCTTCTTCTTCTTCTTCTTCCTTGATATTTGGCACATACCCACGAAGGGGGATTGGCCTGGGTTCATTGTGGACTGCCAAATGTCCTACAGAAACTGAATTAGGGTATTCAAGTGATTGACAACTAAACAAAAACATAAAATTTAAGATCACAAAAGTTATTGAAAGCAAAAATATGAAGTAAAAATTTGGAATTTTGTAAATTTGGAATACAATTAGCAAGGGAATCTGTAGTTATGTAAGTACTGACAAATTTGAGGCAATGCAAATTCTTTCGCACACGCACCGAAGGAGAGTAGAAGCGTGACCGACAACGTAAATCCCTCTTTCCTCTTTCTTTCTTTCTTTCTTTCTTTCTTCTTTCATCTGTACACACGGCACGTCTTCGTCTTCTAAGCACTTTCTCATCTTCTTCGACTGAAGAAAATCCACAGCGATTGCGTCACAAAGAAAATTGGCTTGTATTGGCGAAGACTTCCCGACGGCTACGCGCGTGTCCATGACTGTGTGCTGCGTCACAATATTTAGGCAATAAAAACAACTTATTATTCAAAGTTGTCTAGAACAAGAGGTAAGCTGTTATAAAATCCGTCCTCTTGCCCCACGTTAGCACCAACCGCTCTTTACATCTTGTCAAGAAAGACAGGGAATAAATTCGGCGCACGACATCAGATTTAAAAAATAACGTGCAAGTGGCGACTTCTTTGGACGGAAAAAGAAAATGTGGTCGCATTTTCCACTTATACTTAAAGTCGGAAAAGCAGCGTTTACAAATTAGGCAGACAAAAACTTGGAAATCTCAGTCTAGCATGACTTTTCTTTATACGAGGAGAATAATCACAAAGAGTGCAGCATAAAGGATCACAAATATGCGGACACAAGAAAACAACACACACATCCCTTCGTGCGGGTATGCTTCAAAAAAGGTACACAAAACATTGTAGCGTCTCTTAGATGTACTTAATGGGGAGAATAGAAAAAGCCTATCCTTCCTCTCCTATCATTTGCCTCTTATTGGCGCTCGTAGCAGTGCTACATATAATTATAATTTGTTTACAAGAAATCTTCAAACGCGAACATGATCTAGATGGCACTTTTGACCACTAAAGTGGAATGAGGCAAAAGCCATTATAGCGCTTTGGATCGCAGCCTTCCACTACAGCACCTCTATCTCCCTCTCTTCTTTCACTTCCACCTTCCTCCCGTCCTTTACGGCATGGTACATGTGTTCGCGGATAATTGCGACAGATACTGCGCCTTTTCTATTCTGCAAACCAATTTCAAACGCCGCTGATGCCTGCTGTACTAACGCCTCCTAGGCATGTTGCTGTTGCGACTGAAGGAAGAAGGAAAAGAAAATGCACGGGCCTACTGCTGGCTCTGCAGCCACCTCCGCTGCCTCGTGCGGACAGAAGAGAAAATAGAGAAAAAAGAAAACTTAAAGAGCACTGCAGAATCTACATTGGATTAATGCGAAAGCACGGATGCTGCTGTTGGTTGCTTCTAGTAGCTTAATTGACTTTTTGTTTGCCCATTTTAGTCTTTTGTACTTTCAAATTGCGGGGCTATCCCTTCCTATTCCCCTTTTCGGCTCTACTTCTGGTTGCGTGACGTCACATCCTTGACGTCATATCCAATATGGCACCCGTTTCTCTCTTTTCGCTTTCACTCCTACCTTCCTTCCTTCCCTTACGGCGCTGCTCAGGTGTCCACAGAACCAGTGTGGCAGATAATGCGCCTTTCGAACCCGGGTACTCAGACGCCCGACTACTGTACCGGAGTACCCGGGTTCGAACTCGACCTCGGCGGCTGCGTTTCGATGGAGGTGAAACGAAGAGGCGTCCGTATGCTGTGCGATGTCAGCGCACGTTAAAGATCCCCAGGTGGTCGAAATTACTCCGTAGCCCTCCACTACGGCTCCTCTTTCTTTCTACTTTCACTCCCACCTTCATCCCTTGCCTTACGGAATGGTTGAGGTGTCCACAGAAAACAAGTGAGACAGTTACTACGCCTTTCTCTTCCTATAAATCGAACGATCAATCAATCAATCAGTTCCAAACACAGTAAACATACATCATTTGTATTTGGTGTGTGAGCCCTAAACTCCGGCAGGAATGCGCCGATTCGCGGATTACGACGGCGCCCCCAGTGTATTTACCCAAAGCGGCGCCGGCAGCTGCCGGCTGCGATCGCAAGACATGGTCAATTCGACGCTTCCCGCTCAATGTGCACCTGCGGAGTGATGTAAGCAGTTGTCGATTTGGGGTCACTACTGCCAGAACTATACTCCCTTGATTGATTGAAAACATCTTTATTTATTCAGTATTCTCAGAACATGTGGGTGGGCCGCCTAGTCCGGTAGTCCATTGGCTGCTACTGCTGCGCTGGCCCTCCCCACCAGCCAGTGCTGACGGTCAGGATCATCGCTGAGCAGAATAGCCTCCCACTGCTCCTCCGAGGGGTTGGGAATGGGGTCAACTAAGGGATTAACTTGGCATGCCCACACCATATGGTAGAGGTTAGCTACCTCTCCACAGTGTGGGCACTGCGGAGAGTATAGTGTAGGGTACCACAGGTGTAATTTAGCTGGTGTTGGGTATGTGTTGGTTTGTAGTCTCCTAAGGATGTTCTCTTCTAACTTATTGAGGGATTTGTGTGGTGTTGGGTACTCCTTTCTGGCTGTTCTGTATGGCGCGAGATTGTCAGCATACGCTGCTAAACCCATCAGGTCACGGCACCCTTTATGGTCATCAGGGGGAGACGCCCGGTATAGAAGAGCTCGGGCATGCCTGTGAGCGGCTTCGTTTCCTCCTGGTAGTTCCAGGTGACCGGGAAACCAGATGATTGATGCTTGGTTGGGTGGGTGCTTAGTTAGCAATGACAACCCTGACTTATGAATTAATCCGTAATTGAAGTTGCGACAGGCGTTTTGAGAATCAGTGAGCACAACGGCGTTGGGGTTAGATGCTACAGCTAATGCAATAGCTGCCTCCTCTGCGTGAGTGGGGTTAGATGTTTTCACCGAGGCGCAGTTCACCATCGACCCCGCAGGCGTTGAGACTACGATAGTCATGACTCCATTGTGTGGTCCTGCTGCGTCCACGTAAAGGGTGTTAGTCTGCTTGTCCCATTTCTTCTGCAGGGCTTCCCCTCTTGCTATCCTCCTCTCGATGTTATATGCGGGATGCATATTCCGCGGAATGGGGTACACGTTGATGCGTCTTCTCACATCGCGTGGGACCTCTTCCCTTTGGTCAATTGTATAGGGCTGATTAACATGGATCTTCTCGAGCAGTTCTCTGCCGGGTGTTGTAAGTGCGAGCCTATTGAGTTGTGAGAGCCATTGTGCTTCCCACATCTCTTCGAGGGTATTATGTACTCCTAGAGCCATGAGCTTGGCCGTTGGCGTGGAGTTCGGTAGCCCCAGGGCCGTCTTGTAGGCTTTCCTGATGAGTGTCTCCAACTTTTCAATTTCCGACCTGGAGAGGTTAAGGAATGCCGTCCCGTACATTATCCGCGAGATCACGAAAGCTTGCACCAAGCGAATGGTGTCCCTTTCCTTCATGCCATGGTGTTTATTTCGGATACGATGTATCATCCGGAGGATTTGCTCGGTGGATGTTGTAAGCTTCTTCATTGTGGTGGTGTTCTGTCGCCCCTGCGGGATATACTGCCCTAGGATCTTGACCTCCGTGGGTTTCTGTACTGGGTGGCTCTCTATATACACCGAGATGTTCTGTGCTAGGGGTGTCCTCGGGTTCTTCAGAATTAGCAACTCGGACTTTTCCGGCGCACACTGGAGGCCTCTCTCCCTGGCGTACCGGGCCACCGTGTCCGCTGCTGCTTGAAGACGCTCCTCGATCTCGGCGTCACTCCCCGAGTTGCACCAGACAGTGATATCATCCGCATACAATGTGTGTTTGATGCCGGGAATTTCGGAAAGAAGGCCTGGTAGATCTTTCATAGCTAAGTTGAACAAGAGGGGTGACAGTACCGCCCCTTGCGGAGTTCCCCTCGGGCCTAGAGTGATGAGATCTGATTTTATTCCACCGAAGTTTATAGTGGCTTGCCTGGCTGATAAGAAGTTTTTGATATAGTTGTAGGTTCTTGCGCCACAGTTGGTATCGGCGAGGCTTTGCAGGATATTTTTATGTAGAACGTTATCGAACGCTCCTTTCAAATCAAGTGCCAGGATGGCCCTTGTCTGTGACTTGGGAGGTGTCTCAAGGAGGTCTTTGTACAAGTACAACAGGGCGTCCTGTGTTGATAGGTGTGGGCGAAAGCCGAATTGAGTGTTAGGTAGGAGGTTGTTATCTTCTAAGTATCTACTCAGTCTCGTGTTGATGACCCTCTCTATGAGTTTCCCCAAACACGAGGTCAGCGATATCGGTCTTAGATTATCCAGTTTAAGGGGTTTGTTCGGCTTCGGAATGAACCGAACCTCGGCTGTCTTCCAGGATATTGGTAACGTTCCTGTAGCCCAATGCTGCTCGTTGAAGCATTCCACCAGCGAGGTGATGGTGTCATCGCTGAGGTTAAATAAGAGCTTCGCTGTTATCTGATCTGGACCTGGAGCTGCATTTTTTCTCATGGCCGCGATTTCTGCTTTTATTTCTTCTTTCGTGAGTGGGATGTCCAGTTCGGGATTCGGCAGCCCAGAATACTCCGGCTGTTCCACGACTTGGTCAATGCACAGATACCTGGTCTTGAGCTTATACTCCCTTCATACACGCGCAAGCCCAACCCCGATCTCGATGCAGACAGCGACATGGAAGGTTCGAGCAGCGATGCATAAACTCCGCACTATGTCCGCCCCGGGAGTAGATGGGATAACAAACAAAGCTCTGCGCAACGTCGGTGACCATTCTGTCCAAGCCGTGACAGACTTGTTCAACAAGCACTGGAAGGCAGGTACTCTCCCCCCGGAATGGACACAAGCAAGAGTCACCTTCATTCCCAAACCAGGCAAACCACTAGACATAACCAACCTCCCACCAATCTCTCCCACATCATGCATGGGCAAACTTTTCGAGCATGTAATCATTAACAGAGTACATAACCACATGTATACTCGCAATCTCTTCCCACACACGATGCTGGAATTCAGAAGCCACTTATCCACACAAGTCATGATGCTTCAAATTTCCGAAGAAATTCTACATCCGCAGCCTCGAAATCGCACGAGAGCCTTACTGGCTCTGGACCTCACCAAAGCATTTGATAATATACAACATGACTCAATCCTTGACGCCCTCTCCAGCCTAGGGGTAGGAGAACGCACCCATTCATATATCGCAGCCTCTCTTCGCGACCGCACCGCGGAACTCAAACGCGGTCATATAGAATCCCCCACCCTCTCTCTAGGCAATCGCAGAACACCCCAGGGATCAGTCCTCTCCTCTCTACTATTTAACATCACCCTCATCTCGATGGCCCACAAACTAACACAAATCCCAAACCTCTCCCACACCCTCTATGCGGATGACATCCCCCTGTGGACAACCACGGGAAATGTAGGAAACATAGAGGACACTCTTCAAGCAGGAGCGGACGTAGTGGCAACGCACGCAGAATCCATCGTTCTAGCGTGCTCCCCACTAAATCCGAACTCCTGTTGCTCCACCCAAACCGCCGATTTAAAAAGCAAAAATATCCCTCCATACACATCACCATAGATGGCCTCCAAGTACCCGAGGTCAGCAAACTTCGAGTTCTGGAAATGTTCCTGCAAAATAATGGACTCAACACAGAAACTATCCTGAAACTGACTATCACCAGCCATCAAACTATCAGACTCAAACGAATAGCGAACAGGCACAGAGGCATGCGAGAGCACGATCTCTGGCGGCTTGTACAGGCATTTGTCATCAGCCGAATGGTCTATTCACTCCCGTATCTCTATCTTACAAAGGTAGAAACTGAGAAAGTGGACGCATTCATTCGTCAGGCATGCAAAATAGCACTTCACCTCCCGAAACATGCTCCTACCACACGCCTCCTAAACATTGGAGTGCACAACACAATCCAAGAACTAGTGAAAGCTCATCGTACTGCCCAGATCAACAGACTTTCCTCCACAGAGACGGGCAGGTTCATTCTCGCAGCGCTAAAACTCCAACCAATTGGTCCACCCATTGCCAACAGCCACCTAGTCTCCCAACACATCAGCGACAACCATACCGTACAACCCTTACCTAAAAATATGCACCCTGCTCACCACAAGGCACGACGAGAAGCTCGAGCCAAGGCGTTACACAAAGTACACGCGACTGACACCGAGGCGGCCTACGTAGACGCGGCAGAATAGTCACCCCACGGCATAGGTCATCACTGTGATTTCTTATAACTTCAATCGCATAGTTTTTGCCTCTGTCAAAGCAAAAACGTCGACAAAAGCCGGAGAGGCAGCCACAGCGCTAGCCATCTCCTCTTCCACTCCCACACTCATTTTCAGTGATTCTAAAACGGCCATTCAAAATTTCGCAAGAGGGAAAATACACCCAATCGCCCATAAAATCTTCACCTCTGGTTCCACAGCTCCCCGACCCATTCACATCGTCTGGGTACCAGGCCATGCAGGCAACGCCGGTAACGAGGCAGCCCACTGAACTGCTCGAGCGCACATCAACCGAGTGGGGCATACCGAAAACTGGGGAAGCACGCGGGACAGACTTCTCACCTATCATGACATAACACTTCACTACCGAGAACAACGACTCTTATATCCCCCACCTCACACCTCTCTCTCAAAACCCCAACAAATAATCTGGCGACACCTACAAGACAAAATCTTTCCCTCCCCAGCTTGATTGGCCTTGGCACACTCGGGCCGGTACGTCACCACATGCTCTCTATGTGGCGCACCTAGAGCCACCTTCAACCATATAATGTTTCTATGCAAAGATTTGAAGCCACCGCCCCATTGGGGCCTCACGGACCAAGAGGGTTGGGAGATCGCGGTCTCCAAGCTCGGACCCAGCAGTGCAAAAGATGCTGGTTGACTGGGCTGAAGCGGTCACTGCCAGGCACGGCCTGACAGACACCAGCCGGGATCAGGAACCACCTCAACCCTTGTAATGCACCTTGGTTCCCACAATCAATGTTTTACCACCACATGCAAGCGCTAAAGCTTGTGAATGCGCGCTCTGTAATCACCAAAACTCTAGACCCAAACCCCGCGTACTCGCGCCAGGCCTATTCGTCGCGGAACGGTCCGGCAATTCCGCGCCGACTCACATTTCTGGCCTAGGTCATTGTTGATGAGAAGGTGGAACATAGAAAAAGGAAAACAAGCGGCTACACTTTATAACACAGTTAAGCTACAGACAGGCGCAGCCGTTCAAGCCGTTAACTCATCAGGTGTCAAGTTCTCGTTCGGCCTCCGATCCGACCAAAACAGTTTGGGCGACCGTCAGTTCCATCGGCGTTGCGGGGCCGAAAACCTCGCACGATAGGCAACAGTCGTGCTCGCTTCGTCGCCGGTGTAAGGCTACAGATCAGTGCGTGGTAAGCTAAGGAACCTAACGGCGCGGCCCACTGACTATGACTTACACTGAAGAAAACATATTTTGCTCTATATCGCTTTCGTGCGGTAACATATCTTCATCGAGCACATCTGCATGAAGGGCGACCACTGTGTCAATCATCCGCAAAAGAGACAGAGACGTGTCATTTCATATTAATGCACTTCAAAATGGCGTTCGATCTCGGTGGGAGGAGTTTCTCGATTCCGATTTCTATCGCGTTTTTCAGTAATATGCGGCGCGCGCTAGGCACTAAATCTTTACGTGCACAATCACAGACATGTATATTATCCGCATAAGTACAAAACAGCAACACATCGACCGACCCTGTCATCGCCCTTTTAAATCCCCTTTGTATGCCCCTTAATTGTAATTAATATAGCTCGTTAAACCATATAGATGCTGGAGTTCGTTACTCTAACAGGTGGGGATCGTGTTTCTGCGTAAACCTATAGGCCAAACTATTCCCTTCTGAGAATGAAAAACCATTTAGTCTCCTGCTCTGCCCGTTGGTCTTGCCCGAAAAATTATTTACCTCTGGCAAGCTTTATCTCAAAGTAGCAAAAGTTTATTTCTTTAGCTGGAGGAATTCCTACTCTCGGGTTATAAACACGACAAGTCAGACACGTGATGTAGTGGACGTTTACATCTGGTAAAAGGGTATTGGTTATATGCTTGATCTGAATTGGCAACGCGGTCAACGGCATGTCACCAACGAGCAGGCCGTATTCTGCAAACAAAAAGGTAACTAGCCTATACATCCTTTTCAAGGACACAAGTTTAACATTCGCGACTACATGCTTCAATCCCCGGGCATATATCATGGTCTATATCATGCCTTAGACATGATATAGACCATGATATAGACCTTAGGCATATCATCCCTTAGGCATGTTATATTAGGATATAGGCATTCCGTTTATCTAATACCCAAAGCATGATATAGACCCGAACACACCAAGCACAAGGCAGATGAATTCTCGATGACACAAGGCATAATGGCGTCGTTTGAGTTTCCCCAGCAGTTGCCACGTCGGAGCTATCGTGATTAATTGCATCAACTAGACCGTATTTTCTTGGTTAATCCCAAAATAAGCGACGATTGCGGCATTGAGCGAAATAGGACGGCTCGATTTAAAGATCAAGTCCAGTGTGCTTTGAGTTCGGTCCATCGAGAAGGAAAGGGGATAGGCTTTGTTCCGAACCGTAGTTCTCTGCAAACATCTGGTCATCTAGCTCCAGGTCAATCGCATATTGTGAGCTTTGCCTCACTCGGCTGAGTTCTTGTCAGAATCACGACTATAGCTTTAGTGTCAAGCATAAAAACTCAAATTGACAGCGGTAAAATACATTTAGTGTCGGGCAGGAGAATTTATTATTTTGAATTGCAGTGCTGCCTTGACCCATCATCACATTTGCTAAATGTATTAACATGCTGCACTCCATCCCACGAAGGCTTGGCAAAGTGTTCATGATTCTCTGCGAAAGCAACCGTGACTGCTACTTTAAGAAGACCAAACTCAAGTACACTGCTTAATATATACCGAACCGCTCGTCACCGCCCTTCACATTAAATGTCATCCTCAAAAATACAACTTACCATAGATATACGATACCAATGCTGACATATTTACCTATATAATTTTATCCAACAATATATTTTGCAGAATGGCGTCTGATAATCACGCTGGGCTACAGTGCCGAATAAATTCAGTGAGAGAGTGAAATAATTTTGATATTGGTTGCGGCTTTGGTGGTTTGTATACGTGACATAAAACATCAACACGGAACTGTTCTCTTGTGCCACAACCGCCGCTGCTCATAGAAACCAGCCGGTGTCATTTGCCGTTCGCGGTAAAATGTTCTTGCGTTGCTCAGGAACTCGGCCAGATGCAAAAAGAAAAATTAAGTAGATAAAGGCGATGACGAGTGCTGTGAGCAGGAACAAGGTCAGCACAAACGACAACAACGGCATGCCGAGGACAGTGCGTGGTCGGTCCTTAGCAGCCGAAGCGCCGGTGTCGCCATCTGTGAACGCACTGTGACCTGCGAACAAAGCAGTTCAAGCGTTAACGATTCGTCTGAGGCAAGTATCTAGTGTTTAACGCCACGATATGAGATGGACGAAAATACCACGACCTCCTCACTAGGGCATCTTTTAAGGCCAGTGTCACGTAGTGTCACTTAACTGGATACTAGCAGTATCTTAACATCAATATTGGTGTGCATTATCAATATGTAATGCTATCGCAATCTCAAAAAATAAAGATTCTTTGCCGCACATCAGCTGTTTTACGATCAAAACTAATGTGCTGATTTTTTACCGCTCGCGCAATATTAATGATCAGGTGAAACGATCGGCGTTCCCCCAGGCAAACAGTGACATCGCACAGACATCTGACCTGCGCGCCTCGCGCCTCTGCCTTGGACACATGTCGGCGGATGAGCAGCTAGTGAGGCTCGTCCAGAGCATCATCACATCCAAGCACTCAATCTTTTTTCATGCTTTTCCAGCTCTCCAGGAACTGCTGAAGATGCAGATTGGTGGGTGAACGTGATTCCTAAGCTTTATACATTCGCTTGAATATATGAGATCTTATATAATAGGTTCACAGGGAGGGAAAGACGCAGTTATCTGTCGCACTTGTTTCTGTGGGCACATGAGCCGCGCCGTAGGGGAAGGAAGAGGAGCCGTAGTAGAGGGCTACGGGGTAATTTCTACCACCTGGGGATCTTTAACGTGCATTGACATCGTACAGCACACGAACGCCTCTTCGTTTTGCCTCCATCGAAACGCAGCCTCCGGATATCTTCGACAACGAATTGAATACATGTGATATGCACAAACAAGCCGTTGTTCAAAACATCATAGACACCTAATGTTTAGTTGCGTGTTTCATTCTCTTATGATGATGCTAAAAGCACTGCTACGCACGCATCATCATGTGGTATTTGCCTGCGAACGCTGAATAATTATGAACAAATTTATTTACTCAGCTGTCTCGGTTTCAACAACCGAGTGAAAAAGATTTCAATGTTTTATATAGGTTATGGATAACGAAATAAATATAATAAATGCTTCTTCAGTCGAGATTCCGATCTCAGAGGCAGGCTAGCTGCAGCGTTGTACTAGTAAATCAAAACAACGAAGGAGCAATTATATCTTAGTTTTAATCCATCACGTTTATTATATAGAACTTTGGTGTCATAGTCATGCTTCAAACTGGTACTGCGTCTGACGGAGCTGTTCGACGAAGCTTGTGGAAAGCATGATGAAGAGCAGTATCATCAATACATTTCAAACATAAACCGACGTCGGCAGCTGTTCGTTGTCTTGATTGATGTCCTGTAATACAAATGATTCTCTCCTTCTCTAAGTATAGTGCAGTGCTCAGCCTTCTAAATTCACCCATAGCTGGATAATAAAAATTCTAGGGGGAACCTTGGACCACTAAAGTGCGATTAGGCGCAAACCATTCCTCCCCTCTCCCTTCTCCAACAATCTGCACGCTGGCCAATTTTCCCACTTTCATTCCCACCTTCCTCCCTTCCCTTACGGCGCGGTTGTGGTGTCCACTGAAAACAAGTGAGACAGTTACCGCGCTTTTCCCTTTCTATAAATAAAAAAAAAATATTGGCAGTGTCGGCTCCGTCGGCAATAAACCGGCCCGTGCACTCCCCCTTCTCCTTCCCAGAACAGCCACAAGCAAGCAAGCAAACCTTCATTGCTCGGTGTCTGAACCCCCCCCCCCACTTATGGCGTCTCTTTCTCTCTTTTTTCTCCTCTCATCTTCCTCTCTGTCACCTTCCTTTGTGGAGAAGCATATCAGGTACTGCGACTTTTCATTCCTGTAAACCTAATTCAAACGCCGCAGACACCTGCTGTACTGCATCTTCTGTAGGCTGTTTGGTGCGGCGTTCGAGGAAGCGCCAAATGAAAGGCGCCGCACGGACGCCTGGAACCGACGCCTGGCAGGATCAGCTTCGTATATGCGTAAACGAATCATGACCAGATGTGACGTATTGATGGCGTCATATCCGGTCACGACGTCATGACCAGTAATGTCACAATAACCTCTGTCATTATCATCATCACTATCACTATCTACCACTATCATTATCTGTCACTATATACCACTGACTAAAGTTCACTGGCAGCTTCAAAGGTAAACAGCGGCGGTGGTCTCCATGGCAACAGCGTTGGCATGAAGCTAGACAAACAGAACTAAGATACGTTTCTCACGTACACGACATGGCTGTCAGGGCAATTGACAGGTATAGTGTGACCGGACGCCAGGAGTGTGAGCCATTAAACGATTTCGCCTTAATACAAATTTGATAATCACTCGCCGCGGTATGCAAATCCGTGAACAATGCATTACTCCCGTTTGGCCTCCCCTCGTCCTATATGTACGGCTTCTATTAGATTTAAGTGGCCATTTTGCTAAGCGAGTTACTGTATCGTACTTTCAAATAAGATTACTGGGACTTGAATCGACGAATCCGTAGCATACAGATTTGTACTCTAGTTGCAGCCTTAACTCTCAATTTGTTAGCGAGAAAATTTACTTCATTGTGAATATTTTAGACATCCCGGTAGCTTTTTCAATAGCCCTACGAAAAATTAGTGAAATTAATTTGCTTTCGTTTATAGATCATTTTGCACAGTCGAGCCAGTTGACAGCGGCAGCGGATAAAAAATGTGTTTCGACGGCTGAACGTCCGCAAACAGCACAAGATATTTTAAAAATTATCAGTAGGGCTAGCATACAAGTAAGATGTTTCAATTATTTGAAACGTACTTTTCAACTCAGTCGGTGTCATAAAATGTTCGGCCATCCCAGACACATCGAGGCTACCTGGTCCGCTTTGGGCCTTGGCCAATGAGCTTGACAGATCAACGTCCTGATGCCGACTGTTCCTCGCAGTTTCCGTCCAACGTGGGATCTCCTCCTCACCCACAGCCATCGACCAGTGGTCCTCTCTGGACTCTGGCACTGTGGCTTCGGTGCGCAGCTTCTTCGGCAGGTATCTCTCCCCTCCGTGGTGTTGGCCACCCCATGTGGTGGTCGTCGTGGTCGTGTCATCAAGGGCCACGTCTTGTGTGGTGGACATCAGCGATGTTTTCTTTTCTTCCTCACGCGCAAGCTGCTTTTCTCTTCGTCTTCAAACAAAGCGTACCCAGTGTTGCTCGTCGCTTTTCTGAATTCTCGACCATTCAGCGTGTAAAATACAGAAAACTCAGATAACCTGAAATCGCTGCGTGGTATGGACCAACATCCCCACGAAATAGTCAACTTTGTCAATATGCCTGCTACCGGAAAATTCGTATGACACCGATTCGCTGCAATAGAAATTTGTCTTATATGTCGTAAATAAAGCTTTGTTGAAAGCAGACTGGAGGTCGTGCACGCGCCAAAGTTATATTAACGCCTACAATTTCAATCCTTAATTATTTTTTTCCACTTGCCAGCACAGGGCCTTATCACTGCGAGTGTAGCGCACGGACCGATTTTGTACTCCTTATTTGTTCATAGACGTACTTACTGTAGGGCTACTTGCCTCATACTGACAAATGGAACGGCGCAAGGGAAAGGAAGGATCCATCTTATTTTCCTATGACCATGTCCTTGCGCCGTTCCATTTATCTGTTTGTTCATGCTCGACGCGAGACAAGGCTTTATCATTTTTTTTTTGTCGCGCACGATTCCCTAAGATATGTCTCGAAGGGTACGAGACACTTGTGTCCGTTAATTTCGACTATAGTGTACTAGTATTCTAGTTAACTATAATTTTCACAATGCTCCAGGTTGTTCTAATAATCTTTTTCGTTTTTATCTAGGTGCTTCTTCGTAGGATTTAAGTTGAGCGCTGACGAGCGTAACCCGCATTCGTACTTCGACGACCGACAGGCAAGCTTACTGCTATCGCCGGCGCAGAATTGCTTGGTTCTTTTGCGGGCGTAAGTCAACCCAATAAAGACTTTATTTTCGTGAAATACCAGCGATTGTTGTTTACAGCCTTGTCAATACCACGTGACAACATCAGCAGTCCTTACAGTAGCGAAGGTGCCCATTACATTCGCAATAATGAAGATTCGTAACATCATATCAGTCGCGTTCGCCTTGTGACAGTAGGATATATCATTTTCAAGTCCACCCACTCTCGTGTACTCAAGCGGCTATTTCTTTTCAACTGTGTGCAGAAAAATAATAGTTATTAATCAGACTTAACAACTGTCCTCCCTTTTATAATTGGTGAAGCCCTATTAAAAAGAACAGACTTGGTCACACTGCCTTAGTCCCCTCATCAAAATCAGCCTTCCAGGGCCCTTGCATTCACGTTAAACTTAGGCCATGCAACCTCGTTCATAGAGCTTGGTGAAACCAGGACTTTATATGTGGAGTGGTAGCCTACGTTATCGTGTCATGCTCTTAAGGCAGAGCTTAAGTGTCCCTTATAATTTTTGTTTTAAATCAGCTTATGATCATTATTAGTTTACGGAACTAGAAGCACCTGGTGCTGCACATTGCAATGCCTAAAATAACTGAATACTGAAATTTGCGTGAATTCCAATATGTAATATTGCATTTTCGATAAAACACGATGACCAAAGATGCAAACACCTTATAAGAACTTGCAGTGAGCCTTATTTTTTACTTTGGTTGCTTTTTTTCCGCGCCGTTTTTTATAATGGGTCACTCTAATTCAATTATTTATTATCCACACATCATATGAGCCCGCCTCTACGCGTTATTTTTATGTAAATCTAACGGTAAAGCAATGTGTTTTTACAAGACAGCACAAAATAAACACACCTCAATAAACAATCTCACCGTTACTGCCATCATAGAATGGCTAAGAAGATTTCCTGCGTTCGCATAGTAGCCACCTTGGCAAGGTTACACCGAACCGCTTATATCGTCACATGACATCAGGTCTCTGTGAGACCCATGACGGTCCTAAATTATGATTTCGAGCAAATATTAACACGTACCTTGTTCCGTATCCCGCTTTAGCCAGAATGCACTAAGCTCTATCCATCAAATTATGCGGATTGGCGCAGCTAAGAAAATTAGTTTTTAACCGTTGTGCGAATCGGTAGTGTGTTATGTTGTGTTGAACTTTTCGGCACCTATCCTTATTATGCACTAACCACACACAGGTAAAAGTGAAACATAAATATTGAAAATTGATTAGGATCCCAAATGCTTTTAGAAATAAAAAACAGATGCAATTTAAGCAGGTGAGTAGCCTTCCGTGAGTAATGAATTGAATGGGGTGTGTTCATTGTAGAATTGGTCTAAATAATTTTTATCCAATGTCCGAGTTCTGTGGACGAGATAAAAAGATGTTTCATTGTGAGATCACCTCCATATGTTTTGCAGGAAGGTTTGTTTAGTATTACCAGTGAACATTTGTCTGTCAAATTTGTACGTCCAATACGTACACGGCACGAAATTACTTTTTATAAACGCTCCCTGTGTGTTCATGTCATCCTTTCTCCTCTGATGGGTTTTACCGTGGGTATCTTACTTTCTTCTTCATTATTTCATTAACTCTGCAATTTATCTATCACCCTTCTTTGCACTAACTTAATGCAATCGGTGTAGGCAATCTGCAATTCGGATTTCTTCTTTCGAGCTTGCTCCGCACATAAGCCAGTCTTCTCGTTACCACCTTTTCCTACGTGGCTCGTAATATAGCTAATGTGTTGTGAATAATGTTTCCGAATAGAGGTTCAACTTCACTCAAATGGAGATTCAGGAAGTGCGTATAAATATACTGTTTTCGTGACTCATATTTCGCCTACAGCTATACGGACAGCATAACATTCGGTGATATATATGGATGCTTACTCCGGAAGCCCCACTAACTTTTTCTATTTGTTTGAACTGCACACTCAACTTATTTTGCTGTTTTTGAGGATTCTGTATGAAGTTTACTGTAGTTGGTATATTTACCTCACTGTGATACGTATTTCTGTTAAATGTTTATGTGATGTTTGCTACTTTTTTAAAGTCTACAAGTGGCAGCAAGGGGTCATGTCTTTAGGCAATACTGGGGACAGCAGCGAGCATTCCCAGTTATTTGAATATATCTTTAAAAAGGAGTAGTAGACGCCTGACTAACTAGTATTAATTACTGAACAATTATTTGGAAGTGCATTTTGTAAGTATGGAGCAATAGAGGTGTTTTGGCACAGATCTCATTTTCAGTATATGTGCACATGTTAGCATCACGCTACTGTTTGGAAGGGCTGGTTGATTTCCTCTACGTTTATTGCACATTCAGGAGGTTCTGCAAGCCTCAACTAAGACACAAACCAAGGTTTTTAACTGTCTAATCTTTTTTAGATATGGCAGACAGAGTGGTACATGTCTAGTAGGTATGCTTAATCAGATATCCTGCGTTTCCTTGAGAGACCTTTGAATATGCTATGGAATCTAGAACCTTTATTTATGTTATTTATGTGAGGGTCAAAAGTTAGCTGTTTACCAAAAGCAATGCCAAAAACTGTATTAAAGTTCGACCCGGCCACGCATTGAAACTAAGTCACTGACTGTGCGAATCCCCGCCGTCGGGTCGCTTTGATGCTGCGCAGCTGTCAATTGATGTGCGGCCGCATCGGGCGCAATGACGCTTTGAAGGAAGCATGTTTGTACGCACTAAGAGTGGACGACCCTGTACTTCTGAGGCACAGTCATGAGTCTGAAGGAGGAGATAGCACGCACAGCTTCCAGACTTATAGCCGCAGCGCAGTGCCGCTTTCCCCGTGTGAGTAGGAAAAATTGCGCCTGCTATACAGCCTCTGGCTCAAGGACAGAGCGTCTAGCTGGCATGCTGCTATGGGAAGAATAAAAGTCTGCAAGCATTTTTCTTTTGCATAATATAACCTGCCGAAGAGGTTGTTCTGCCTTGCGCCTGTATAATAAACAAGGCTGATTTCCTTCAAGAGCATAAAAGTATCCAAAAACCGTGGAGTAACGCGCAGAGGTTGCACATTGTGAAAATGACTTTATTTAACAGTCAAGAAAAACGTTTAAAATTGCACTTTTAGCCACCCGCCAAGCGGAGGAGCTCTATTATGCCACACACCTGCGGCAACCGGTGTTAGCACGGCTGATTCTTACAATACTAAGCAAAAAATATCATCCGGATCACTACGAAGCTTCCATTGTGGCGTTGGTAGAATGCACGTGTATCTTCTGGTCTCGGCCATGGCCATGACCACGGCCACCACCGAAGACGACTGCGTAGGCGAAGACCGCACTGACGGTAACGAGGAGGACCATAACCACGAACAGTGAGACTGGCGAAGCGAATCCGGCTCGCCAGCGGCCGCAGGGCGTTGGCGAGCCGGAGGCAGCACTCGTGACGCCGGGGCTGCCTGCAAGCAATGCGACTGTGGGCTTGTTCAGGTGGATAATGAAAACGAAACGAAATGAGCAAAGACGAAGGACTCGCTAACAGCCACAGTACAAAGTTTTATTCAAGTGAGAAAAGCGGCATCATTAGAGTGGATATTTCCCTATAGATTGCATTATTCCTTCGCCAGTGATGGTCAATGGGTCCCATTGTAGAGAGCAACGTGCAAAGCTTAGGCTATGCAATTTTGACGAGACTGCTTCAGGATGAGTACAATCATTCAAAAAGTTACTCTCAGTATTGCTTTGTTAGAGGTTAACGGGATATCGTAATTACTGGTAGCATCGCTGCGATGCAGGGGTCACATGCCACGCTAATGACTCATTTTTTCTTATGGTAACCGTTGTTATTGATATCTTTATGTAGTAAATTTAAATAACGAAACAATCTCTCCGAAATCTATACTCGCGACCATCATGATATGCGTTAGCAATGTCGCAAGTTTCATAGAGTTATTAAGGCAAAGTGAACTGATGAGCGCTTAAAAGATTCATATAATTCACGAGTTTTCGTTATTTTTGGCAACAGGCGAGAGCGGTAGACTCGGACGCTTCAGTTGAAAGCCACGGGACTTTCCACGACAAATCGTAACACAGGTCAAATTAGTGCAGTTAGGGAAACGCGGTTAAAGCATGTGTGCAGGCAAGCTGTAAATGAATCGGACAATACATATCACCTCAAGGTTTTACATGCACCTTTGAACGGTTACCTAGGGCGTCTGATACCATGTACCAAACAACCCCGCTTATCTATGGCAAGCACATGCAGAGTCTGCAAACTTTCAGTTGAACGTGGGTCGCATACGCATAGACCATCAAGTGAATAATAATATCAGATAGAAACAACCAGGTGCCTGTATTGGAAGCTACATCCATCGGTGACATATACGTCCACTGATATACAGTTAAAACTTATTGTAACAAAAATCGTTTTTACGAGAATCCCCATCTAATGGACGAATTTGCATTCCCAGCAGGTGCCCTTTCAACAACCTGAATTAAACAATTCGGCCAGAAAACACGGTATAATAGTTTTTCCTAAGTAAATGAGTAAATAAGCAGTCATTTTTCTCGAGCGTGCACTATAACGGCATCGCTTTGAAACTTCTAAGAGTCCTCGTCACGATAACAGCTTTATCTTGAAGAGGCTGCACGCCGCGCGGCCATCTCAACATTATTAACACAATGGAACTGTAGAGGTTTTAAGGACCGCACTAAGCGGGCCAATTTCCGCCTCTACCTTGAAACATTTGAGTCTGTACCAGCCGTGGTTGCCCTCCAGGAGCCAGGCCTGGGCGCCACACTTTCAAATTACACGACGTTCCAACAGGATCCCGCGTCTTGTCTTCTCGTACACAAAGCATGCACAGCCAACTTAGTGGATCTCGATCTCCAACTAGATTATTCCTATGTAATGGTGACAATCCTACCACTCCGCCGCAGGGACCCGCCATTGCATGTACTCAACGTGTACTGCCCTCCCAAACTGAAGCGAGTGACATTCGCGGACCTCTTCAGCCGCGCGCTAAGAGTAGCGGGTCGCGATCCCCTCCTGATCGTGGGCGACTTTAACGCTCCCAGTCAGCTGTGGGGGTATCGCAAGGAGGAGTCGCGCGGACGTATGTTAGCGGAACTTGCGTCCACGTTGGGCCTCACCCTCCACACTGACCCGGTCTGCCCAACACGGTTAGGAAACTCCGTGACACGGGATACGTGTCCGGACTTAACCTTCACTCGCAACATAAGACACGCGGACTGACTCAACACCAAGGAAACCCTCGGTAGTGACCACTGCATCCTTAACATTACAATACACACACGCCCGCTCAAACGTCCCACAACACAAGCCCGTATCCCAGATTGGACGAAATTCAGGCAAAATTTTGACTCACTTGATAACACACCCATTTCCGAGTAGGGCTATTCAGCATAGTCTCAACAGCTGCTGACACACCTTCGCTCGCGTGAAACACAGATCCAGCTCTCAGAGGCGGTTACGGACGTGGATAACCACCTCCTACACCTCTGGGAAGCCCGTCGCAGCCTCGTCCGCCGTTGGCGACGCCAGAAACACAACAGAAAGCTTAAAGCTCGAATTGCCGAGCTCACCCAGAAAGCGGCTGAGTACGCGGCCCATCTCGCCGACTCCAACTGGGTGGATAGATGCAACACGGCCGCGCGACAAATGTCTAGCCGCAACACATGGCGCCTCTTTCGAGCCCTCATCGACCCAACCCAAACACGAACCGAAACACAGAAACATTTGCAGAGAGCCATGCATGCTTTCTCTGGCAACACGACACAACTGGCACAGAAACTCCGGGACCAGTATCTGTGTACAGCCCAAGACCCCCGTGGATCATCATACTCTTATGCAGGCAGAGAGAACACAGAGCTGGATCAAATTTTCCAGCTCCATGATCTGCGGGCGGCTCTTGCCAAAATGAAACGAGGCACTGCCCCGGGAAGGGATAAGGTCACCGTCAAACTTTTGACGAACCTGCCCGACTCGGCAAACCAGTCTCTCCTCGACTACACCAATGCGATTTGGCGCGGCGACACCCCCCTGCCAAGCGACTGGAAAACGGCTCTGGTAACCTTTATTCCTAAATCAGGGAAACCAATTGACACAGATAACCTGCGTCCCATCTCTCTCACCTCCTGTGTGGGCAAACTAATGGAGACGATGGTGCGGGACCGGCTATCTGAATATCTTGAACAAAAACATGTATTCGCAGGCACCATGTTCGGATTCCGCCCACACAGATCCGCTCAAGATGTCCTCCTGCAACTCAATCGGGAAGTCCTTGACCCACTCGAATGCCCCCATAATGACCGGGTAGTACTCGCCTTAGATCTCAAAGGGGCATTTGATAATGTAACACACGAGATTATATTCACCCACCTAAGCCAGACCGACTGTGGTCTTAACACATTCCAATACATCAAGCAATTTCTCACGGATCGTCAATCCTACATTCGCATCCAAGATAATGAGCATGGTCCTTACCTACTCGGCACGCGGGGAACCCCCCAAGGCGCAGTACTTTCCCCGCTGCTCTTCAATTTGGCTATGATGCACCTGCCTGCCCAGCTCGATGGTGTCGCTGGTGTGCAGCACGCCCTGTATGCCGATGACATCACCCTGTGGGCTGCGCATGGCAGTATCGGGGACATTGAAACCAGCCTGCAAACAGCTGCGACGATAGTAGACCGCTACGCCCGCCGCTGTGGTCTCCAGAGTTCCCCACAAAAATCAGAATTTGTGCACCTCCGCCCCTCGCGAAAGTGCACAACTCAAATCACTCTATCTTTAGACAGTGGTCCCATACAAGAAGCTGACGAGATACGGATACTCGGACTCTACATGCACAAACACAGACGATCAGACACTACATTGCCAAACTCCGTAAGGTGGGGGACCAGGTGGGCCGCATGGTCCGCCGGGTTTCAAACAAACGCGGGGGGTTGCGAAGTAAGGATGCCTTGCGGCTGGCAAACGCCTTCGTGACCAGTCGGATTTTATATTCGACACCGTATCTCCGCCTACGAGGAGGATGCCCTTGAGGTTATTCTTCGCAAAATTGTCAAGCGTGCCCTGGACCTCCCCATCACTACTTCAAACAGGCGTCTTATGGCCCTTGGAGTGGTGAATACTTTCCGGGAGCTCCGGGAGGCCCACCTTACAAATCAGTACACGCGTTTGTCGCAAACGGAGTCGGGTCGCCGCCTTCTTGCTCGACTCCGTATCCAACACACCACACTCATGGAAGACAGGTTTCGCATCCCAGAATTGTGGAGACGCGCCCTCTGCGTGCGACCTCTGCCAGCGAGTATGTCACGCGAAGATCATAATGGTCGGCGCCTGACACGAGCGGAAGCCCTAGCCCGACATTATGGCAACAAAATAGGTGTATACTACGTGGACGCCTCCGGCCCTCACCACGGGGGATGGTACACGGCCGCTGTAGTTCACAACAGCAAAACGGTTAACGGTCTCACCTTCAGAGCCCACAGTACAACACACGCAGAAGAGGTGGCGATTGCTCTCGCGGCCTCTCATTCCGACTCAAAATACATAATTACCGACTCGCGAGGAGCCTGTCGGAACGTCAGACAAGGCTGGACTCCCTTACTAGCCTATAAAATTTACTTAAATTGCATACGGGATACGGACCCCGCACACCGCTACCTTATATGGGCCCTTGCTCATCAGGGTTTGGCAGGAAACGAGGCAGCAGACGCAGCCGCCCGCGCGCTCTCTCACCGGGCTGCTTTCTCCTCCCTACCCGATCAGGAACCCGATTTTAATCCGGCCTACACCTTCAAAGATATCACGGCGTACTATCAAAATTGTCATCGCCTTTACCCCAGCCCATGTAAAGGTCTCAAAAAAGCGGATGAGCGGCTCCTTCGCCTTTTCACCAATACATTGCTGTGCCCGGCAGCCCTAAAACATTTTGACCCCTCCTTTAGTGGCAGCTGCCCACACTGTGGAGCGGTGTCTTCTGACATCTATCACATGGTGTGGGCCTGCCCCTCCAACCCGGCTATTCCCCCCATCCCCAACCCAACCCGGGAGAACTGGCAGGCGGTCCTGCTCGGCTGCCACGACTTACAGGCCCAACAAGCCTTAGTCGGACGCGCCCGAGCGGCGGCAACCGCCACTGGGGTCCCCAACTAGGGACCTCCACCTAGTGTTTGCAAGGACCAGTCCCTTATAGGCCGATCCAAACATCCTTGTGTAAATAAATGTTCTTACCACCACCACCACCCACGCCGCGCCCCTGCATGGAACAACTGACTCCATAGTCGATGGCGCTTCCCATACCGGCTTCGAATTCTCTTACTTACCAGATTGCACCAGGAAAGGTAGCGGTTGCTTTCGTTCTTTCAGATTAAAGGGAAGATGCACCGATTTTAGAGTTCGATGATCCATGTTCTAGAAAAACAAGCAGAAATACCATAGTGCTATCGTGTCTGGGCAGCAAAAATGATCGGTTCGCTGTGACGCGGTTTCGAAACTCAGTCGTGGCTAGGGAAGGTTTTTTAGGCGTAGCAATCGCAAGGCACAAATAATAGCACATGCTCAGTACCGCGTTTGCGCAGATGAATGACCTTGGAGAATGAAGACGACGTTGTTTTCTGCAAAATGCGAAGTTCCAGGTCAAATGTTCAGACCCAGATCCCCTTGAGGTTTGTCATGAAAGGAGTCGAGCTTCCGCTCTAAAAATCTGAAGTTAAAAGTTTTACTCATTACCTGCCATTTACAATAAAGATGCGCCTACTTCCGCACACAACAAAATTGGAGCGATTGTTACGAAGCAACGTTGAGTAACGGAAGTTAACATGTATACTTAGCGGTCGAGCCGCTAAAACAAATTACAGACATATACGCTCCGCCTTTAAGAGTATGACACGATAGCGTAGGCTATCACCCAACACATACAGCCCCACATTAACCAAACTGTATGAACGTGCCTCTTCTGCTAATTAAAATGAGTATTCGCTATGGTCAGGTTGTTTTCTTGACAAAACTCTACTAGCCTCTGCCCAGCTTCATTCGGCTCACCAAGAGCGAATTTGCCTGTAATTCCGGATATTTTTTTCACTCCCGACCTTAGCATTCCAGTCTCCTATAAGAAAAACGGCGTCTGATGATGAAGTGCTGTCTAAAAGGCATTGCAGGTCCGCATAAAATCTCTCAACGTCAGCTTCTTCAGCAGTAGTGGTTGGTGCATAGACTTGGATAACTGTTATGTTGAAAGAGTGACCTTGGATCCGAAGTGAACTCATTCGGTTGTTTTGGGGGCTGTACCCTAGCACTGATTTGCCCGCTCTTCTATTTACTATAAGAGCGACCCCATTCCTTCTCTTGGATTCACGCCCACAGTAAAAGACATATGGTCGCCGGAGTTGAATTCTCACATTCCAGTCCACTTGAGCTCGCTGATACCCAAGATATCAATGTTCTCGAGCCGGGCATCCTGAAGAGTGAAGTTGAATGGGCCTTAGCCAGCCTTGCTAAAAACAAAGCTAGCGGAATTGATGGCATTCCAGCTGAGTTGCTTCTAAACCTCAACCTTGACGCTGTTATCATTCTGTATGCATTATGTCAGAAGGTTTAAACAACCCTGCGGTGGCCACAGGATTGGAGGAGGTCAGTTTACAACCCCATTCCAAAGAGAGGCTGTGCCAAATATTGTTCCAACTACCGCACGATCGCGCTTATTTCGCATGCTAGCAAGATGATGTTGAAAATCCTCGAAAGTAGGCTGCAGCAGTATGTGGATCGAGAGCTTCCGTACATGCAAGCTGGGTTTGCCTAAGGGCAGAGGAACTAGAGACCAGATTGCAAACCTTCGCTGTGTAAGGTGTTTATTGGATCATGGAAAACGCAAGAGTTCCAGAAACCCATCTACTTCTGCTTTATTGATTATGCGAAAGCGTTTGACTGCTTAGGTCACAACAGATTGTGGCAAGCTCTTCAAGAGATGGGAGTTCCAATTCACCTCATCTGTTCCTCAGGAACCTGTATAAATTGCAAGAGGCCACAGTCAGAACTGGGCATGTCTTACTGATGGGAATACGATTGACAAAGGAGTGAGACAAGGCTGCATACTGTCGCCCTGCTTATTTTTCCTATATGCAGAGTGCATCATGAGGAAAGCCGGTCTGGACGAGTCTTCAGCTGAAGTGAAGATTGCTGGGAAACGTATCAACAACCTTAGATATGCGGATAATACCACTTTAATGGCAGAAGTGAAGTGCAACTCAAGAGACTTCTGATGTGCGTACGAGAAGAGAGTGAGAAGTTTGGGCTTAAACTGAACATTACAAAGACAAAAATCATAGCGTCTTGCCCTATCAAGTCCTGGAGCATCAAGGGACAAGAAGTGAAAGCTGTGACAGATTTTCTCTTCTTGGGCTCCAAGATTACCCCGGAAGCAGACTGCAGCCATGAAAATAGGAGAAGCCTGCTTCTGGGAAAGAGAGCCATGGTTAGCTTTGACCACTTAGTAAAGAGCAGAGATATTAGTCTGCCAACCAAGATCCGTATAACTCGTGCTATGGTCTTTCCATTTGTGATGTATGGATACGAGAGTTGGACTGTGAAGAAGGCTGACGGCCGAAGAATGGACGCGTTTGAATTGTGGTGCTGGCGGAGACTCTTGAGAGTTCCTTGGACTGCCAGAAGATCACATCAGTCGATATTGTCGACCATAAACCCTGACTGCTCATTGGAGGGTCAAATTCTAAAGTTAAATCTCAGCTACTTTGGTATTCTGATGATAAGTGAGGAGTCGCTGGAGAAAGATTTGATATTGGGAAAGGTTGAGGGTTGCCGGAGAAGGGGTAGACAGCGAGCACGATGGTTAGATGGCATCCTCGAGGCGCTGCAGATGAAGTTATGTGATGTTAGGAAGATAGTGAGAGACCGGAAAGCGTGGCGTGACATGGTCCATTGGGTCACGAAAAGTCGGACATGACTGAACGACTGAACTGATGAACGTGCCTGCGTGGTCTAGAGGCAACTTGATATCAAGAGACCTCGAATGCTGATTCTGATATCCCCTCATGAGAAATGAGAGGCCCGAGTTGACAGCTCCTGCCAAAAGTAATGGCAGTCTACCCTAAGTACATTTAGTGCTCGGCCATGTCAACTGCCAAACTGCCAGCTACCGCCTGCCAACGCCATGTTCGCGATTGTGATACCCAGCTTTAGTAGCAGAGCGAAGCTATCTTCAATAAATGTTTGGTAGAAACATTTATTTATGGAAAAAAATGCATTTCAATGCCCGTGTCCGCTAAACACAAGTCTGCACTGTGTCGCTGACGCGTGGCTTCATTCCTTTATAAAAAGCTAGCGTGATGCTAAAGAACAGAAGACTATTTCCGGGGTTCACTCTACACACATAACCAGCATAAATCGTTGCTAGAAATTTCATCCTGAACATTGCACAACGCATTTTAATGTACATCTCCGCTAAACACAAGTCTGCACTGTGTCGCTGACGCGTGGCTTCATTACCTTATAAAAAGCTAGCGGGATGCAAAGGAATACAAGACTATTTCCGGGGTTCACCCTACCATATAACCAGCATCTATGAACGCTGACATAATCGCTGGTCGTTGACGATGGCCACCTTTCTGTTTTTTTTTCAGGGTACATTGGAGGTCGCCTACAGTCAAGAAATCTTGTCCACTGCTTTGCAAACGTGAAGCAACCCAGTGAACTCAACAACTTTTATTGAATTGACAAAAATATAGTTTCTTTTCTTCTAGCTCTTTCTCTCTCTCTCTCCATCGACTGAAAAAAATAAAAATAACATCGGAAGAGGCCAGCGAGAGCGTCTGTGCTCCAAACCTGAAATTACGACAGAGTTAAGAATTGACTGTCTTAGTCAGTGCAACGCGTTATTACCGCACTTTACGGTTACACTAAACCACCGGCGCTCTTCATGCGACCAGCTTCGGTTTGACTCGAAACAAAAACAGTGTATTAATTCACGCGGCCTGGCATTAGAGAAGAACTTTTCTTAGTTTCAGAAGCTGATGCGGCATCGCCTTGTCCACGCCGTCGAAATCCCTGTTAGTATTAATCACCAAATGGACTCATTAAAGTTAGATCATTCTGTGTGAATAGCTAGATAATTAAATCAGTGTTACATTAAACTACATCCATTATGAGAAAGAGTGTATTCCTGAAAATATTTTCTTTTAAACGCATTGTGATATAAGACTTCGACGCATCATTTATTTTTCAGAAAATAGAGATAGCATTCCACGGGACAATTAGCATTCATAACTTAATATACGGAAGCAAGGGAAGTAAAAATTGCTATCGCAGCGCTAAATCAAGTACTTCAAGCACCTCATCACATTCTGCGTACCTTGTTTCACAGTGTAGAACCAGAAAAAATAGTGTAATGAAGCGATTTAGATGGTTCGCACAGCACTACATCTTACGTAGCAGCTACGACGGCCAGCGTTCAAAGCGACAGCTCGAGCTTCGTCCTCTTTGTCGTCTTCACTTCTTTACCGTCTTCGGCGCGCGACGCCTCTGATTTCCTCTTCTTTCTCCTTTCCACGGCTCATGCATCTCTCTTAAATACTCCCCCTGTGAAAAAACGCCATCCTGGCGGATTAAGCGGAGGTCACGATGGAAGGGTGGTGGTACGGTTTAAGGCGATCAAGGTGGACAATTTTACGTCCTCTTCGGCGATGATCTGCTGATCGCGTGAGAGGCTCTGTAAGGTAATTAACCGAAGAATTTTGCCTAAGCACACGATAGGATTCCAGGTATCGACTCAGAAACTTGGTCGACTGGCCTGAAGTAGAAGAGGGCACCCATAGCCACACCACCGAGTCTGGACGATAACCAGGCGGCGGTCATGATGATCCGGCGCGGTTGTTTTCCTGAAGGTACTGATTTCGAGCTGTGATTTGTTGTGCGATCTGACGGCTCTCTTCGGCATAGGCAGCGGCTTAAGAAATGGGTGTCAATTTGGAGGCGTCGGGACGGTAGGGTAGGGTGGCGTCCATTATGCAAGAAGGTTCCCGGCCGTGCAGAAGGAAATAAGGCGAAAAACCGGTAGTCGCTTGCGTACCACAATTGTAGGCGTAGGTTATGAATGGTAACACACGGTCCCAATTTGAGTGGCTGGATGAAACATACATGGCCATCATGTCTCTGAGGGTACGATTAAATCGCTCGGCCATTCCATTTACCTGGGGATGGTAGGCAGACGTCCTACGATGAACAACACTGCACGCCTGAAGACGAGCTTCTACGACATCAGACAAAAATGCGCGACCATGGCCACTAAGTAATTCCTGTGACGCACCGTGACGCAGGATAAGGTTCTCAAGGATGAACCCAGCTACGTCACGAGCAGTTGCAGCTGGTAAAGCAGCAGTTTCAGCATATCTGGTCAGATGGTCGATGGCAACAATGATCACCCTGTCGCCGGCGGAGGAGCAGGGAAGAAGCCCGTGAAGGTCAATTCCAACAAGGGCAAATGACCTTAGTGGACACGGAAGAGGCTGCAGGGGAGCTGGAGGGCGTGGTGGGTTCTTGCGACGCTGACAGTCGATACAGGAGCAGCCGTTCTGGCGAACAAAACGATACATGCCCTGCCAGTAGTAGCGATGACATAGGCGGGTATATGTTTTCAGGAATCCAGCATGGGCGCATTGTGGGTCATCGTGAAAGCTCGCGCAAATGACTGATCGCAGATGTCGGGGAATACCAAGCAGCCATTTTCGACCATGATGGAGGTAGTTTCTCCGGTAAAGGAGGTTGTCACGAATAGTAAAGTGATGGGGTTCACGTCGGAGAGCTCGAAAAGGGTGGCACTGTGGTTGGTTGGCCAGAACGTTCATGAGTGCAACAATCCGGGGATCTGCGCTGCTCAGATGCCATATCCATGATTTCAAGAGAGAAAGGCGTGAAGCCGGTGACACGTGTGGTCAAGGGTCAGAGGTCGCAGAGGAGCTCGACGAGGCGGCTGGACGGATCTTTGAGGGACGACAGCCAGCACAGAGCATGGTGATTGGTGATGACATCGAATGGCCGAGCATATAAGTAAAGACGAAATGTAGCGATGGCCCAAACAATTGTCAGACATTCTTTTTTTGTTACTGTTGGTCTCTGCTTTGGCCAGAGCGCGACTGGCGTAAGCTACGACGTACTCAGGGAAACCAGGTTTGCGCTGAGCGAGAACAGCACCGATACCGATGCCGCTGGCGTCTGTGTGGAGCTCAGTAGGAAAGCACGGGTCGAAGTGCATGGGTGCATGCACGGGTCGACGCGTGCACGGGTGGGGATATGCCAGACGTCGGCAGAGCGTTGTAATTTTTGCGTCACATTCGGGTGACCAGGCAGAAAAGTCGGGGCTTCCCGCAAGAAGCTGAGTCAAGGGGAAGAATAATTTCGGTAAAAGTTATGACGAAGCGGCAGAAATACGAGCAAAGCCCTCTAAAGCTGCGCAGTTCTTTCAGTGAGGTGGGCCTGGGAAATTCCGCCACTGTACGAAGTTTGGCAGGGTCCGGCAGGACTCCGTCCTTGGGCACGATGTGGCCGAGTATCACCACCTGTTCAGCAGCAAACCGACACTTCAAGTTTAGCTGCAAGCCTGCAACGATCAGACATCGAAGAATACTCTCGAGAGGAAGATGAGATGGAATGTCCTTCCAGAAGATGACAACATCATCTAGGTAGCAGAGACATATCTGCCATTTCAGCCCGCGGAGGATGTTGTCCATCATGCGCTCAAATGTGGCTGGAGCGTTGCACAAACCAAAAGGCTTGACAATAAGTTCACATAGACCATCTAGCGTTATGAATGCGGCGTTCTGGTGGTCGACTTCAGCCATTGGCACCGGCCAATAACCAGAGCGGAGGTCCATCGAAGAAGAGTATTCAGCTCCCTGCAAACAGTCAAAGGCGTTGTAGATACGTGGGAGGGGATAAACATCCTTCCGAGTGATCTTGTTGAGCCGACGGTAGTCGACGCAGGGCTAAATGGAACCGTCCTTTTTCTTTACTAGAACGGCGGGTGAATCCCACGGGCTGTGAGAAGGCTGGATCACTCCGCGCTCGAGCATGTCACTCTCTTGGTCATTGATGACGCGGCATTCAGCGGCTGAGACTCGGTAGGGGCGGTGGCGCAGTGGTGCGTGGAGGCCGGTGTTGATAAGATGGCGAACCGCGGTTGTACGTCTCAACGAAATTTGGTGAGAGTAGAAGAAGGAGCTGAATCGTTGAAGCAAGGCAACGAGCTCGTCACTTTGGGTAGGCGGGAACGATGCGTCGACACAACGGTCGAAAATATCAGATGTGGTCGAGTCGGTGACTCCAGTGGGAGGAGTGAGGGCGGTAATGTGATGCACTGTAGGGTCTGCAATAACACTAGAGGCGTCGGCGGGATCAATAATATTGACAGTGCCAAGCGATTCTCCTCGTAGTAACGTCGTTGGAAAAGACAACGGGTTGGCGACGTACAGAACGCTAATGCCACTAGAAATGTTTAGCACGGCATGCGGGAGAAGCACATATTTTCGATGAACGCAACGGACGGACGGTGTGTACATTACTGTAGCGTCATTGATGGTGTAACAATTCACAGGCACAAGAACAGAAGAGTAAGCAGGGACAGTGGTGCCGTCGGCAGCGAAATGGGCGCAACTGGCGCAGGGGTTGTGTGTACGAGAGTGTCAAAAAGCGGCAACAAATCAATGTGAGCACGTGCGCAGTCGATGATGGCATGATGCTTGGACAAAACGTCCCATCCGAGGAGGATTTCAAGAGAAGAGTGAGCGAGGACGATGAATTCAATAACGTAGGAGAGCCATTGTATGATGAGCCGTACAGTGCACGCAGAAACTGGTCGAATCGTTTCTGCGCTCGCGGTTCGCAATAAAATATCGGGGATCGGCGTCGTCACTTTTCTAAGTTTGCGGCACAGATGGCAACTAATCACATACACCGCCGCACCAGTGTCAACAAGCACATCAACAGCAACGCTTTCGAAGAAAACTTCAATAATGTTTACAGGGCCTGACACATTTACTGAGAGCGCAGTTCTTGCCTACGGAACTGCGGCGCCTAGATTTCCGGCTGAAGGGGTCGTGATCGGCGGGTCATATGAGAGCGGGACCGACGGCGGGGAGTTGGCGACCGGTGGGCATATGAATCGGAACGTGTCGGAGAGTGATGCGAAGGCGGATGACAGGACTCAGCTTCGGAAAAAGGTACGTCGTAGGCTGGAGCGCGCCCGTAGTCATAAGACGGGATCCACGTGCGCCGCACCACCGTGCCACATGGCCAGCTACATCGCAGATGTAGCATATCAGGCGGTTATCTTGTGAGTGCCAGGGATGCGGATTGCGGAGACCGGTGCGAGGCCGAGCAGGCGGCGTAGGTGGCACTCGATGCACGAGCTGCCGGCAATTGAAGGCATGATTTGGGGGCGCGTATGTTGGCGTTTTGGGCGGTGGGCGGCTTGCCATTTCGGCGTACGTCAGCGGAGCGGCCACCCTAGGGGGTGGTTTGGTACTTGGCAGGATCGCGGAAACTTGTTCCTGGATGACACGCTGTAAAAGGGGCGACCGAGATGAAGAATCTGGCTGGCTGGTAACCAGGGACAACTGTCGAGCCACCTCTTCTTGCACAAACTGTTTTATTTGCTGGAGAAGCGCCTGGTGATCCTGAGGAGCACCGGTAACATCCAGTGTCGATAGTGTTTGATCCGAGGAAATGGCACGGCGCGTCATGAGACGCTGTTTGCGGAGCTCATCATAGCTCTGACAGAATGAAATGACGTCAGAAACGGTTTGGGGGGATTTGGCGGCGAGTATGTGGAATGCATTCAATTCAATTCCTTTGAGAACATGCTTGATCTTCTGTGCTTCAGTCATGTATGGATCAAGACGTTTACACAGGTCGACAACATCCTCAATGTACCTATTGAAATTTTCACCTGGCTGCCCCGTTAAGCTCACCAACGTCATCTTCTATTTAAGTGATGTCGCCAGCTTGTGGTTCCGAAACCACGAAGCTGAGATTTCAACCTGGGAAGCACTCAAAACTAGCCTCACGGAGGTTTTCGGCCGCCCCGCTGTTCGGAAACTTCGCGCCGAGCAACAGTTGGGTTCTCGCATCCATGGATGCGAGAACCCAACCGTTGAGAGGCTGGTGATCACCGCTCCGCTGAGAGGCTTGGTGATCACCGCTCCAGTCAACTGCTCCGTCACATGGCGCCGCTTCTCGGCGCACAGGCTCAAACTATAGATGGCACTCTCCAACGCAAAGTTTCCCCCAGTGACTGCCGGTGAATGTCCAGATGATACTGGCTTTCGCCTCTACTATGAACATTCCCTAACTCGCAAAATTAGGAGACAAAAACCTAGAGATTTGCAACAGTTCTGCCTAGGTTCCCGCCAAAAGCTCTACTGGCACCTCCACCACTGCATCTCCACCATCCAGCGGCCAGGTTAGCAGACGAAACGTCACCAGCTGTCAATCGACTTTGCGACAGGCTCGAGCAGCTGATCTCTGCAGTGTCGTCTCCAGCCAGCCGAAGACCACGCCTTCACCATCTATGTCGCACAGTATCCCGGTCCGCTTTCTAAGAGCGCTGATCGCACTCACCATCTTGGCCAGCGGTCTGTTATTACCACCGTCGATTCGGTGACAACACCCCGCGCTACCTAATTCCGTCATCTTGGGGCGTGGAAGCAGCAGGCTGACTGTAGTGGCAACAAGTGGCCAAGGCCTCAAACCCTTTCGCCTTTTTACGTAATTTACAAGATCACCGGCATAGCTGCCCTGATTGATACCGGCGCCCAAAACTGTCCTATCTGCTACGCGCCATAACCGTACTTTGAAACCGCTCATCCGTTTGCTTGCCGTAAACGGCACGCGCACTGCAGTCTGCAAACAGCGCTCTGTAACCCTGAACTTGGGTCTCCGTCGCTTGTTTCGGTGGATTTTCGTAGTTACTGACTTCCGCCCATTTATCATCGGCGCCGGCTTCCTCACACACCATGGTCTCATTGTCGATGTCAAATCCCACTGTTTGCTGGATTCGACCACTTGAACTTCGTTACAGGGTCTTACAACGCGTGCAACTCATGATGTGGCTCCAACCTGTGCTGCAGTTGCCGATCCTGCATTCGGTACTTTACTCGGCGAAAATCTGACTCTTACAACTCCGCTAGATTGGACCTTGCCTGCCGTATTGAGGTGCGTCACCAACTGTTTACCACTGGGTCATCTGTCGTTTCCTATCAACGCCGACTCCCCGTGTACAAGCTCAAGATCGTTCATGCCGAATTTAGTCACATGCTGGAACTCGGCCGGGATGGTTCAGTGGTAAGACGCCCGACGACTGTGCCGGAGTTCCTGGGTTCGAACCCGACCACGGCTGCTGCGTTTCGATGAAGGCGAAACCAAGTGGCGTCCGTGTGCTGTGCAATGTCAGCGCACGTTAAAGATGCCCAGCTGGTCGAAATTACTCCGTAGCCCTCCACTACGGCTCCCCTTTCTCTCTTTCCACTATCACTCTCACCTTTCTGCCTTCCCTTACGGCACGCTTCAGATGTCCACAGAGCAAGTGTGACAGATACGCGCCTTTCCCTTCCTGTGAACCAATTGTTAATTGTTGGAACTCGGCATCGTGCCGGAGTTCCCGGGTTCGAACCCGACCGCGGCGGCTGCGTTTCGATGGAGGCGAAACGAAGAGGCGTCGTGTGCTGTGCGATGTCAGCGCACGTTAAAGATCCCCAGGTGGTCGAAATTACTCCGTAGCCCTCCACTACGGCTCCTCTTTCTCTCTTTCCACTTTCATTCCCACCCTCCTCCCTTCCCTTACGGCGCGGTTCGGGTGTCCACAGAGCAAGTGTGACAGTTACTGCGCCTTTCCCTTCCTGTGAACCAATTTAATTTAATTTAATTTAACTCGGCATCATTCACCTTTTTCCAGCACTTGGGCCTCTTCGCTTAACACAGTTCCCATGAAAACTTGGGACTGGTGGCCATATGTGGCGCCTACCGAGCTGTCAACGCCCATATCTACTGGATCGCTACCCTCTGCCCCAGGTGCTGGACTTCACCGTAGCCCTTTATGGCATGCCCACCTTCTCCCGGATCGACATCGTCTGCGCCTACCACCAAATTCCTATGACCGAGGAACATATACCGAAGACTGCCATCCCAATCCCCTTCGCTGTCTTCGAATTCATTCGGTCTACCAAACCCTACGCCTGCATTTCAAAATTCTATATACTCCGTCTGTATGCTTCTGCCTTTCGTTTTTTCCTACACCGACCCTCTTCTTGTGCCTGCCGCTCAATATATTAGCATCTGCACTATGTGAGCCAGTTGTTCACTCATCTCTCTGACCATGACATCATCGTCAGTGCTGCTAAAAGTACGTTTGGTACACATTCTCTTCATTTCCTAGGTCATCACGTCGCCTCAAGCACCAATCGACCTCTTCCGTCCAAGGTGCAAGTAATCACAAACTTTGATCTACCTACTTCTGTTACTTCGCTATGCTAGTTCCACGGAAGGGTGAAATACTATCAAACAGTGCCACATTGGTCGCGCTCATGGACCGCCTTCTCATGACGAAACACGGCACGCATCCCTTAAACTGGGACGAAGATGCGACCACAGTGTTCATCGCCGACAAGCAAGCCCTGGCCGAAACAGCCCTGCCTGCACACTCTACGCTGAACAGTTCACTCGCACCTATACGGACGCTTCACGTACTGCTATGGGGGCTGTCCTCCAACAGCACACTGGCAGTCTCTCGCAATTCTCTCGAAGCGGAACACTCCTACTCAAACCACTTACAGTACATTTGGCCGGAATTCCTTGCCATGTAGCTTGCTGTCCACCTCTTTTGTCACCATATCGAAGGACGTTTCATCACCATCTTTACCGATCACAAGCCCCTGACACGTGCACTTAAACGCTCCTCCAGCCCTTGCACCATTTCTACCTATCAACTTACATCTCATCGACCTCAAGAATGCTACCCATGTTTTTGTGCGAGAAGGCTCGTGCGGCCCTCTTCAGCCGGGCTAGTGAGGCCCGTTTTGTGTTCCGGACCGGCCTCTCACCTCGTATGCTATAGATATGGACGGTTCAGCAGATACTGTCGCCTTGGAACGGCTGAAGGCTGCTTATTGTTTTCGCGAGGACGCCTCTTCCACCCCTTCTCGTCTCTCTACAACTATCTCACTACTTCTCCGTGTTCGCTGACACCCCGAAAAACCTCACTCGTCGCTCTGGTCATCACATTGGCGTCCCACAGTGTTCTGTCCTCTCTGCACTGCTTTTTTAATATTGCTACGAAGATGACGAAGAGGGCAGTGGCGCGGGCGGAGCGCTCGCGCCAGGCCCGCCACCATTAAAGCATTTTTCATCGTCATATCATCGCGTCGTTCTGTTTCTGCTGTGTTGCCGTGTTCTATCGCTTGTCATGCCACCACGTAACATTTGGTTGGAGGTGCGGATCATCCCAATCCTCGCCTTGCATCGTCGAAGCGAACCGTACGCCGGGTCCATCTGCCAAAAGCCCGTAAAGATCGCCGCCCAGCTCTGCCACAGCCCTTTTTGCTCAGACCCGACCAGCCGCTGTCTCCAGCCTCGTCCCCAGCCCTGACCACAACACACGACGACCAGGAAGAGCTCAAAGCCGGCCCTACCGACCCTACCGACCCCACGACGAAGCGACCTCACGACCACTCGAGCGAAGACAGCACCCACGCCCAAGCCGTTCGGCGTGTCCATCAGCCTTGGCCTTCGGCAAACGCTGAAGATTGGACTTGACGCCCTGTGCAAGCATTCTGCCCATTTTCTCATTTATTGTGGTGTCCAGCGTTTCATGTCCTAATCATGTGTCTGTGTTTATCGTCACGTCATGCATTGGATTTCTAGCAATCGATCAGGACAATCACTCGGTGGCCCCGGGTAATGCTACGAAGATGACGAAGCGGGCAGTGGCGCGGGGCGGAGCGCTCACGCCAGGCCCGCTGGCCATTAAAGCATATTTCATCGTCATGTTCCATCGCTTGTCATGCCGCCACATAACAATATTACACTTATCTCCATGGCACATGCCTTCAACCAAGTCCCTGCCCTGACCCACTCATTATACGTCGATGATATTACACTGTGGACCACCACAGGTAATAATGGTGCCGCGGAAGATACAATACAGGCCGGAGCAGACATTGTAGTCTTTTTTGCCGCAAATGTTGGCTTGGCTTGTTCACCTACCAAATCGGAGCTTATTATACTCCGACCTTCAATATGTCGTACAAAGGCCCTCCTCCTCACATGTTCTTGACAGTTGACAACACCCGGATACCAGAAGTGGACAAAATCCGGATTCTTGGTATCCTGATACAAAACAATGGCAAGAATACGGCAACCCATCACTAAGGTGACGTTGATGGCTCATCAGACAACCCGTCTCATTCGCCGCATAGCCAACCGCTTTGTGGCATCCGCGAGCATGACCTCATACGCCTGGTACAGGCATTTTTCCTGAGCCGTGCTATGTACTCGCTCCCCTACCTCTTTCTCACGCGGGCGGAGGAAGACAAGGTTAACGCACTTATCCGACAGGCGTACAAGGCCGCCCTGAACTTACCCCGCTACAAATCCAATGAACGCCTTCCTCACATCGGCATTCATAACTCCCTGGCTGAGCTCACAAAATTCCAGTACTCAGCCCAGTTGGAGCGACTATCATCTACCCTCACCGGCCGGAACATCCTTGCTCGCATCCATCTCTCACCTCCCGGTCACTGCTCTACACAACATTCACTTCCCACTGCGATACACCGCGTTCTTAAGGTGCATCCCCTGCCTAATAATATGCGCCCAGAGCACCTTGTCGCTCGCCGCAAGGCACGCGCAGAAGCTCTTCACAAACACTATGGCTTCCAGCCAGAGACCGTTTACGTAGACGCTGCCTCATACCCCTCCCGCCCTGCGTTCGCCCTCAGCGCTGTCTCCAACTCTTTGTGACTGGACGCGGCCGTTACAACTTTTGCCTCCACTTCCCTGGAGGCGGAGGAAGCGGCGGTAGCCCTCGCCATAGCTACTACCCCAGCCACCACCATCTTTAGCGACTCTAAATCCGCCGTACAAAACTTTGCTGCTGGTCGGATCTCTGGCCCAGCCTTCCGGTTCCTCGCCTTCCTCTCCCCACCCGAACACCCTATTCAATTCATTTGGGTGCCCGCTCATACGGGTCACCCAGGCAACGAAGCAGCTCGCTCTTGTTGTTGTTGTTATGAACTTTATTTTTCCACCGATGTAGGAGGCCCCCTACTCCCCGCCCCCGGCACGCAGGCCTATGGAACGGAGGCCGGGGCCTCCGCTACTAAAGACAGGCGAAGTGACAGTGTTTCTTCGCGGCTTCAGCCGCCAGGCGGACAGCTTGCTGCTGGTTGGCGGGAGACTCGCTCCGCAGTAGCAGTTCCCAGGCTTCTCTACTCTTTGTTTTCCTTGGCGCCAGGGGAATCAAGGCATTGCCAGATTATGTGATCCAGAGTACCCCTTTCTCCGCAGGTTTTCCATTTATCGTCCGCCTTTTCCTCCACTTGCGTGTGCAAAAGCCAGACGGGACTTGGGAAATACCCACCTTGCAGGCGCCGCCAAGCGACGGCCTCCTTGTTAGTTAGCGTTCGGTCCGGTAGTGGCAGGGACCTTCTGCTAAGTCTGTAGTGTTCTAAAATTTCCTTATAAGTTTGCAGCCTCTCGTCCATCCCATCGCAATCAGGCGGCTCTACGGCTGCCCGGAAGTAGAGAGCTCGGGCTAGCTCGTGCGCCGCCTGTTGCCGGGGACGGACTTCTGCGCGGGGGTCCAAATAATTCGAATCTTTCTTTCAAGTTTTCCTTTCTCTAAAATTTTGGCTGCCTCCGTCGAGACCCTCCCTTTTCCAAAATTCCAGACAGCTGTTTTGCTGTCACTAATAACTATGCTGGCTTCCGTTCCAACGCAAGCGAGCGCTATTGCAACTTCTTCAGCCGTGTCTACATTTCGGCTTCTAACGGACGCGGCGGCGGCGGGCACGCCGCGGCCGTTGACGACCACAGCCACCGCCGCCACCGACTTCCCGCTAGCCGCGTCCACGTCGGCGACCTCCCCCGGCTTCATTTTCCCCGCTTTCTTTGCGAGTGTCTCGGCCCTCTTTTGTCTCCTCTCCTTGTTGTACGTAGGGTGCATGTTTTTAGGTAGGGGGGGGGGGGGCACTATTATCTTTGCTCGAAGATACGTCAGCCGAGCAGGGACCTTAGTTTGCGAGGCTCCTGAGTAGGGTTCCCTTAGGCCTGCGTGCCGGAGGGTCCAAAAAGGAATCTCATTTCGGCGGAGATGAAACGTTTTGATGATGATGATGCCACCGCCAAGGGAGATGCTCGCGAGCGCATGGTATCCTATCACGAAATCTCTTTTCATTACAGTCATCAACGAACCATCTACCCTCCTCCTCATAAATCTCTGACTAAGCTACAACACGTGACGTGGCGCCAACTTCAGTCCCGTACATTCCCATCCCCTGCTTTCTTAGCTTTATACCATCCAGGACTGTTCTTGCCGCAGTGCACCCAGTGTGGTGCCCCTAAAGCTGATTTTGAACACATCATGATCAAATGCTCGGAATTCCACCCTCCACCCACTTGGCAACTCTCCGACCTCGAGCGATGGGAGGCTGTGGTGTCCAGCTCTGACCCGGCCGTTCAAAAGCGGCTGACGGACTGGGCTTTAGATGTCGCTGGGAAGCACCAGCTTCAGGCCACAGCACGTAGAGCCGACCCGTCATTAGGATGTAATGACTTTAGGCCCCCAAAATTGCATAAAGCTTTTCACCACCACCTCGCTTAGTGGAAGCCTTGTAGAGCACCCTCTCTGGACGATGAGAGGGGAGGAAAAAAAAGGGACAAGGGCCGCGTGCCGGGAAGGCCCAGGCTCCGGGGTTGGCTCGGAGGCAGAAGTATAGAACCTTTGGTTCAGTCAACATATGACTGGTCTGGCTCATATTGTCCCGATGGTGCTCTACACACTTATTAAGCTACGCCATACAGGTTGAAATCCGACAGCCATAATTGCTCTACCGCTTCATTTGCATATCTTCGTTCACGCGCACGCGCTGTACACTCGCTTAATCACAAATCCTTTAATTCATTACGGTAATATGTCGCCCGTAATCATTATCATATACTGCTAAGCTAGCATAGAATGAGCAAAACCATATTGTCTCGATGTTGGTCACTGGGGCTAGTTTAACTGAGCCGGTATGGGCGAAATTCCATGGTCCGAATTCTAGGTATCTCCTGCAAGTGGGGAGCCGATTCACTTCGTCTTTCGCTCCGAGCGCCCCTAGCATTCCTCCCTCCTTAAGCGTGACGCCCACGGCACACGCTCCAGCCAAGCAGTATGCAGCGCTTCGTCAGCGTCGCATACTTCTTATATAAGCAGTATATAAGCGACGCTCCAGCCAAGCAGTATGAAAATGTCGGCGTTGCTTACGGACAACGTGCTGATTCGGGATCCAAAGAGATGGTGGGGTTCGATTTCTGTCTCAAAGGTACTACCTGAGTTTAAAGCTTCTTCCAACTCACCCACGATTACTATTCGTAGGTGAGTTGGAAGAGGCTTTAAAAAAAACTCACTTACTATATGCGACCTCGTCACAACACGAACCCGCTGACCAATAAGTCTCCAGCTATGTCACCTCCTTACTACATCCGTCAGAGACATGCTCGTATATAATTTTTTGCACACAAAGCCGTTGCTAGAGTTTCTGGAAAATAGTGTATTTAAGACTCTCTCATTACAAAAACACGCGAGACACAATTCATTCAGCTAGGCATTGTCCATATCAATGAGGCGCGCTTCTTGCAGTGCTTGTGCTGCTGTAGGTGCCACTGACTACCGCTGAAGTGATAATTGGGGTGTCCGGGAGCAGCCGATCGACCTAGAAGGCATGGCCTCCTTGTGCCTTAGTTCAGGAGCGAGCTTGAAGAGAACTATTGTTGCCTTGAGCACGCTCTATGTGCAGCGGCTGACAGCAAAGCAAACATTGCAGAAGGAGGAGTGAACTTTAATTTGGTTTCTTTATGGCAAGTATGACCTTATATTCCGTGCACAAATTTTAAGCATGATTTTTCGCACTATACAAAGCCAGATAGAAAAGGGCGAAAGAGCAGGCACATACGTCTATGCATTAGTCTGCGTTTATCTACATCTCGTTTGCGCCGAATACTGTCTGCTTTTATTATGTTAAATAACAAGCGAGCCCAAGTCAAACCATCGAAAGGTAACTTCAAAGGTACTGTTTAATAAATGTCGCTATGAAAAGATACCAACGCTCACCTTATAATCAAAAAAAAAATAACAGGAAATACAATACTGGACTGCTCATATTTTCGTTCTCTAATGCTTGAAGAATCTTTTGTCTCACTTGCGCGGGTACTCTGATGAGTTTCTGAGCGCCGGTCGAGTATCGATATATTTTTGTTTGCTGTGCCTCTGCTCCTCTGCTCTTTTATATCTCGGCTGTTTCTTTAACTGTTTTCATATCGCTCTTCTGATCCCAGTGAGATATACGTGGGTCAGTCATTGCAGTGGATTCTACAGCAAGGCAGACATTATCTACATGACAGAGCTGAGTAAATAAACTGTTAACAATAATTAAGTAAATAATTCCTCATTATAAATTTTAGCGACCAAGCCTCAGTAGAGTTTTTCAATTCCCTTTTTGGGTAATGTACTTCCGAATAATTAATGTCAAAATAAGCATTTTAGTTCGTAAATCTGGCTTAGCGCAATGCCTATTTAAAAGTGGCATCGCTTGTTTTTCTTTGTCGCATAGAAGCAGTGAATGTTATTTCCGCAGCAATATCATGGCCATCGACGTATTTAACGTTATACACAAAAATGCTTATTTTGACGTTAAATATTTTGAACTGCATTGCCGATAACGATAATTTAAAAAGTGGATTTTCGGTGGACGGCCTTTCTTTTCTTGTTATTAGTTACTTTTGTTGCTTAATTACTTATTTCCTTCACATGGATAATGTCTGCCTTGCTGCGCAATTATTCAACCCGCACAGACTGCACCGGCGTATCTCTTACATGGTTATAAACAGTTAAAAAACGCTCTATATAATTTTAATACTGCCCTTTGCACAGCACTTGTCAGGCCATGGTATATAGGAATAGCAGAAATCTCAACAAAACAAACCTTAACAACATAGAAAGGATACGATGGACCTGGGTGCGTGGTGGATCGTCGTAGCAAGGTGGTGCCAGTACCACAAAATTGCAGGTGACATAGATGCTGCTGGGGCAAGTATCAGCCGCGAACAGGTATTTAGAAACGTCACTCAGGGGTAACGAATTATTTGCAGGATAATGCAGCTCAGTCTGCAGCGATGAGATACCCCCAGGTGTGGACTGCTGCTTGGGAGATGGGCAGGGTCGACGATACGAGGGGCACCTGAAGTAACCGGTGGGACAAACGCAGGAGGCGAGGTTTGGCTGAGCGGAATCTGGTCATGAATTGAAAATGTGTGCGCCAGGCTCCTGCCAAACCTTGAGGGCGCATTGTGCGCTGCCGTTCACCGCAGGAGCGCCATTGAGCCTGGATGGCGCTGATGGCGCTGTGAAAGGGGGCGATCGACTCGGCAGGGAACTGGTAGGGAGTACTGAGGATCGGCAGAAGCTCCAAGGCGTAGTAATCAGCCAAACCGTTTTGGAACTCGGCGTAGATATCGGCGCTATCGGAAGGAAGCTCGCAGCTGACATGCATGGTACCGAAGGAGCTGGCTGGATACGTTTTTTTGTGGTGAAGTGGCCTTTCTTTAGCACGAGACACAGAACGTGGGCCTTGTGCGTAATACGGAACGCTCAGCCTAGTTTGTCATGAAGGCGACCCGGGGGTTGCAGTGACAGTGAACCTTTGCGTCTTTCGACACTCTGGTTTAGAGCGATTGGCACTCCAAACTTCAATGCTTTTTCTGAGTTTTCGCGTGAGCAAGACATGACTCGTTTTCAGTTTTGAACCCCGTGAAAGACAGTAACTCGAACCACCTTTGCAGGCTGAAGTGTTTGAAACTATTTGGCCCATAGGGAGCTGAGCGAGGTTTGCGGAGCCTCATCCAAGCGCATATCCGTGTATGAGCCGGGCGCCAGGCCGGGGGACACTTATTCTCATTTTTACTGGTAGGTGTCCAGCGGCGGATTTCGAACGAACAACCTCCCGTAGCCTAGACGGACGTCCTAACCCCTAGACCACGACTGTGATGCGGTGGCTGCAGACCACCTCCGTTATTGACGGACGCTGTGACTGCTCAGTCGGTGCAGACAACCGATGACGTGGTACTACTTCTTGGCTAGGCTGCTGGGGCCGTTATCTGAAGCATGAGTGTTCGAGCTGATGTTACTTGATTCAGCCTCTTCGTCTGCTGCGCGATTATCAATAGCAGCGCCACCTAAACCTTGATGAATTGATAATTGTGAAGCCCTTGTGAAGAATAAAGTTTTTCTTCAGCTTTAACCACAGCCATCACCTCTCCCTCA
Source organism: Amblyomma maculatum (assembly GCF_055883805.1). Classification (NCBI taxonomy): domain Eukaryota; kingdom Metazoa; phylum Arthropoda; class Arachnida; order Ixodida; family Ixodidae; genus Amblyomma; species Amblyomma maculatum. Next base: position 140,443,959 of record NC_139346.1, read on the forward strand.
TTCTTTTTTTATATGGAGCTTGCATGAAGCGATGCATGCTGGGTAATCCGCCATAATGTTGTCGCTGCCAGCAGACGACGCAGACCGGCACTGCCACACAGCCTCGTCTGCATGGTCGCGTAGTGCGCGCAGACGATGCTGGCACGATCGGACAGGCCAACTGTGGGTTCTTCACGATTCCAAAAATACGTCTGCACAAGGGCGAGAAGGCAACGGATTTCTCCAGCAACGCCGATGCGAATGGCTCGCAGGGGCCAACATACGCAAGATCGACGCCAATCCTGGCAGCGTATTGCCAAACCATATCCCGTAGGCTCACTGGAGCAGACGACGCTCTCAGCGAGATAAACGGCGATTATTGTCGAAAGGTCTCTCTGAACGCAACCTAAATGTAACATACACTCACTGTAAAGGGCTATTGTTTCTGAAAGATGTCTCTGAACGCAACCTAAAGGTAACATGCACTCACTGAAAGCAGGAAATAATAACGATGAAGATAATTGTTTAGTGTAACCGTTCTCATACCGATTGTTACTGCAAGGTGTCTGTGAACGCAACCTAAAGGTAACATACACTCACTGAAGGCAGGAAATAAATGCGTTGAAGAGAAATGAAAAAAAAAAGTTGACAACAAAGAAGTCGAACTGCTGTTTCAGGGGCATCAGTGCATAGGTGTGTGGTGTCAATCCAGTGCGCCAGAAAAGTTTTTTTTTTCTTTAGTGCATGCAAAAACTTCCGTAAAAATAGAACAACTCCACTCACTTAAACATTTCCATGTCTAAAGTTACTGGGCTGCTTAATACGAGCCCGTGATATCCCCAGCCCGACAATGCACAATCATCAGAACATCAAAAGTCTGGGAGACAAACACATGCGTCTAGATACGGCATCCAGTTTGGAGGTTCTTCACGTGCAGCATATACACTTCTCACCAAAGCACACTGCTCACGAAACACGGATTTGGACGATCTTGGTGACTCTGCATGCCTGTCGATCATGCGGCTTTTCCAAAGGCTGAACAGTCCCATCAACACAAATAGATCGTAAGACACGACAAAGTTTTTGTCAGGAGGCAAAAATCTAATTGTATAAGGCGTAATTTCAATGTCCTTTTTAACAGCTCTTTGTAGTATGTGCCAAAAGAACATAGCATCACGGCACAGAATAAAGCAATGATCAGTTGTCTCAGGCACGTTCCAGAGACGACAAGTTACCGACCAGGGCACAAACGTCTCCTTATTGTGAAGAAATGTCTTGACAGGCAACGTCACTGTGTGTAATTTGAAAAAGAACGTTTTTGCAGCTGCCTGAATGCACATTTGCCCAACACTCTTCAGAACAGTGGTGTCCAAAAACCCCAGACAAGGCTGCCGATACAACGGTGTAGGGAACAAAGACTCGGGAGCCTGGGCCATCTGCTTTCTCGAGAGGCTATGCAGGTAATCTACAGAGAAGCGCACAGTGAGAAAATTGAAAGTGTCAGCAACCTCCTTAAGGAAGCCCCATAAACGCGCCTCACGAGCCTGCCCAGTTGGTGCAAATAAGTAAGGCAAATGTGGACTAAGACGCCTAATGAGCACAGTTACAAGAAACGGATGGTTTGCCGATTTGAAAAAGAAAAAACGAGAAACAAATTGATGCACAAACAAGTGAACAAGGCCCACTCCACCAGACTCTAAGGGAAGAAACAAGTTGTCACGCCGCATGGGCTCCCATTTAGGGCGCCACACATATGTTGCAAATATTCTGTGTATAACTTGTACTTTCCTCCTCGCACAATGCAGGACTTGAAGGACATACGCAAGCTTTGCAAACAAAAATATGTTACAGACCTGTGCCCTAGCAAGCACTGAGAGTTCCCTACCCATCCAAGCCTGCGTTTGTCACCGCATAAGTACGATTTGTGACTCCCAGTAGGCTGCGCTGTTACGAACTTGGTGCAGCGGAACCCCTAGGTACTGAATTGGACTACAGCCCCAGCATATGCCTCCAAACTGGCTTGGTCTAGTGCCCCAGTGTCCCAACCAAAAACCTTTGGATTTATCTAAATTAAGGGCCGCGCCTGATACATCGCAGAACTGTTCAGTCAAGTGTAAAGCCTCAAGTACACTCTTTTTGTCAGAACAAAAGAGGGCGATATCGTCCGCCTAAGCTAAAATCTTAACTTCACATTGAGGCAGAGAGAGACCACGGATGGCTGCACTGTTAATTATACTGAAACAGGGGTTCCAGATATAAGCCAAACAACAGTGGAGACAGTGGACATCCTTGACGAACAGGTGATTCCAGTGGTATTGGTTTCGTTAGCTCCTGATTAACAATTAGTCTTGTATACTAGTTCATATAGCACAGCCTTATGCCTTTGAGCAAAACGTCACCAATGTTTGCATTCTCCAAGACCGCGAACAAGAAACTGTGCCGAACTTTATCAAACGCCTTCGCCAGGTCAATTTGAATCAGAGCTACTTGGCCTGTCTCATCTGATACTGTCTCGATTACTGAACGTGCAATATGGATGTGTGTTTGAATACTGCGCCCTCTGATACCACATACCTGATGCGAACCTATCAAGTCCATGATAACCAGCTGCAAACGAGAACAAAGGACCTTGGCAAAAATTTTGTGGTCAACATTACAGAGGGAAATTGGACGATATCCTTCAACAGTTTTCAACCGTTTAGTATCTTTGCTTTTGGGAATTAATATTGTGTGGCCTGAATAGAAAGTGGGAGGCAGGAAACCCACATCATAAAATGCTTGGGTTACTTCCATCAAACAGGCGTTAGGCAAGGCGAAAATGTTTTATAAAATTCCCTAGTAATACCTACTGGGCCAGGAGATTTCTGGTTCTGAAGGTCTGAAATCGCTGATTTAATTTCGTCCAAAGTGATGGGTCCCTCTACTACATCACACTTCTCATCGTCTAGTCGAGGAAAGTTCCCAAGTAATGAATTATAATCGAAACCCAGATTTGGATCTTTACAACTGCCGAACAACTGTCAGAAAAGCGACGGAAACGGCGGCCTTTAAATGCATTATTATTCGTTCAGACAATATATCCATAATTTGTCGCCAGGTGGCGTTGCTCAGAGCAATCACGCGCCAGAGCGTCGTCTGCTCGAGTGCTCCTACGGGATATGGTTTGGTAATAAGCATCCGGGCAAGTATCAAACTACTTGCCAGAACTAGAAATCATGAATGTCGGCGATGTCGACGGGCGGCTAGGTCCAGACGAGCAGTCAGTCGTTCTCGCGTAGCTTGAACAGGTCCGCGTCGCACGCTTGCATTTCTTCATAGCGCGCCTGATTTTTCGGGCACAGCGTCGACGCATATGTTCTTCAGAAATCTGCCGACGATTGCACGCACGTAAGGGCAGCGCACAAAAAGCCGCGTATTTGCTGCGCTGCCTGCCGGTCTTGCCAGCGAACACATCATGGCGGATTACCCAGCATGCCTTGCTTTCTGCAAGCTCCCTGTACAAAGAGGGAGGACGCTCGCATGTATAGAAACCATTGTTTCCTTCATGTGTTCCTATACCCTGTCTCTTCCTGTTAATTCTCTCAAATTGCCGAGTATTTTTTTTCCGACGCGATCGCTTAAAAATTCAGAAGTGCCCTGCCTCCTGCAGTATCTCGTCATTTGAGACAGCTCCTGCTAGCCAAAGATTTAAAGTAAGAAGTAATGTGTGTGCATTAACCTTAACGGTCCAAATCTGTTTGTGGGCTCTGGTGGCTTCGGATGAGTTCAAGCAGCAGCGCTTCCGCATGTCAGCTCAATGTGGAAAGCTCCGGGTCAGTTCAATCCCTTCTATTTGTTAAAGCAGTGTTTATCAGATAAGGATTCGAGGAGCCCAAGGGTACCGCGAGGAAGTTTTCAAAGGTCCGCCAAACCCAACGCATACGCACAGGACGATAGTTTGCAATATAGCTCCAGTTTATCTATACATAGTTTTGCAGGGTTAAAAGCGGGGCTATTTAACGCCTACTTTTGTTTCTGAAAGCGAAAGAAAAGCGATGGGAGAGCAGATACTGAGACCAGCGCGAGAAAGAGGAAGAGACGAGAGTGTCTAGGGCGTTTATTGATGCCCGCATCCATGACCCTCGAGCTCTGGCTGAAATGCTGGACGATGCTGCAATGCAAAGCGTTTCGGGTATTTGATGAGCGAGCAGCGCGGGGTTGGAACAAGTCGAGTCCCGAAGCGAGATGTCGCCCCTTCCTCACGTCATCCGCAGGCCATTGCGCGCTGTTTAAGTGTCCGTTTTGAGAGGCCAGTTAAGACTTAATTCAACCACAATTTCTGTGACATGCTATGTGCGGTAACAGTCCGCATACGATCTACCCCCTCCCTTCCCTTTCAAGCCTCAAGGGGACCCCAACGCTTCCACTCGTCCAGAAGAAGGAGGGTCCCCAGCGCATACATGGCTGAGAACTACTGCGTCAAAGTGCTATGATTGATTATTTTACGGGTGTTATTGTATTTTGTAGCAGTCAAGTGGGGCAGAATTGCACAATGTTCAAACTCACGTCCTTTTCCTGCAGACAAAGCCACTGAGCTGCTGCAGAAGCTAAGTTTGAAAAAGGCTGTTGGTGAAAACAGCGTTATCATTCCGCGAACGGTTGACTAGCATGAGGCGGCTAGTAGTGAAGATTGGTGCGGACCTTTGAAATATTTATTTCCTTGTTTTCAACAGCCGTCAGCGTCCAGCCTCATCACTGTCACTGTAGAGAAGGGAACGATCTTGTGTTCTGTTTGTTCATGCTTAGCGTCGCAAAATCGGTCTATATCATTTTCTTTGTAGCGTGAAATACGCTAAGATTACACTCGAAGGATAGCACGCAAGCACAATTTCTTTCCTCTTATTTCACAGTTTTCCAGTATCCCTTAGCTGGATTACCTCGATATTTCTGCCCCGACTTTGAATTGAGCGCTGCCGAATGCAACGGACATTCGCAGATTGACGACCACTGAACGCGCTTAATTATATCGTCGCCAATTACTTAGCTCCTTTGAGGACGCAAGTCAGCCCGATAAGGAGTTAGTTTAAGCGCAACTCCAGTCTCCGCATTTTTTACCAACGGCATTGTCACCACTACGTGACATATGATGAATGAGCTGAGTCCCAGCTATCTGACAGGCAGAACTCTGTCAACGTGACTTACCACCGAAGGTGACACCTACCGAGCAGAAGATACCTGGGGTCCGACCCACGAGCCCCCATGTCCAAGTGGCGGCCAGACGAAGTTGTGGAAGATTGGCTTGACTTTTTAGAACGCAGGGCAACATTCAACGCCTAGAAAAACGAAGCGATGCTGAAGCAAGTTTACTTTTTACTCCAGGAATTTGCTCGGACATGGTTCCAAAATGAAGAAACTTCTTTGAAGGGAGACCTGGCAAGCCTTCAATGTTATATTGAAGGCCTTTACTTGCATCGAAAAAAAACGAAAAAGATATGCTTTCATACATTCAAAGCTAACCCTTCCTCAAGAAAGCCTTGCTCGTCTATATCGAGGAGATGAAGACCCTCGTCTGCGGCGCCAACCCAAATATGACGGAAGCGAAGAAAGTAAAATTTTTTTGCCAGGTTTGGAAAACGCTTTTTTTTGCCAAGAATATGGGCTTATTTTTAAATGGAAGCGTCCGTTATTGTGATGATTATGGACGCCTGCAAGCAACAATACAACTAAGCATTTGAAGCTGTGCGCACAAGCCCCTTCAATGGATTATCTATAAGCGGAGACAGCCTGAGATACCTTATTCACCAGGTCGTTCGGGAAGAACTGCGCCACTTGTTACCGTTATCACAACAGCCACCGATAGCAACGCTTACGGACGCCATCTGCGAAAAGTCCAGCAGCCACTGGGCGTTCCCCATGCGACGGCGACGACGCAAAAACCCACTGCGATGAACTACGCTGCTACGTTAAGCCAACCTGCACTCCGACGAGACGTTCCAAGGCCCCATCGACGCGGTCAAGCTCCCCTTGAACGCCGCCCCTTCGGCCCAGCTTACTAAACTGACGAACGACTTTGAAGCTCCAGAAAGTGCTACGCCTGGAGGGCATCAAAACAACTGCCCAATCAGCTTCCAGTGTCGTGAACTTGGACACATCCTCCGCCGCTGCCTGTACCGATGAAGAGGCCTCCGTGGCTTTGTAATCGACACCCCACGGCCCAGCGCCAGTGAACGATCGCAAGAAATCGACATCTGCCCAGCGGACAGTTTGTGCCATCAAGTCGTCTGTTCAGGTCCCCACACCATACAACACCCGCCTTTCGTCGCTGGGCTTCATCTACGATTCAAGTGTTCAAAAAAGGTCTCCGAGCCCTCGTAAGGGAAACTGAAGGCAGCAACCTTTGGAGGGGAGGTTACTACACAGTGAAAAAAAAATCGGCGACGAGTACGGAACTTCCTAATGCGAAATTTAGGCGCAGCTCGTCAGCTCTTTCAGCTTTTCGATAGATTGAGGAAAAGAGTTCGAGCACGACATGTATGTACAATTAGAGACAACTGGCTACGAGGGACAACGGCGACGGTGACAACAACGCGAGACCCAGGAACGGGCGCCAAAGAGCGTAATGCTGAAACAATGCCATTCAAGACGGTTTGAAAAGCGTTTTTTTTTTTTTACCGTGGTGAACTAGGTGTACATACGCAAGCTACACCAAAATATGCTTTTCTCTGTGAGTGTGTGAATTCTCGGTTACTGCTCATGTTACCCTGCAGTTCTGTGTTGGCATTCGCATTATTCATGAATTATCTTTGTAGTGTGTACCATGTGCGGTAACGCCTTTCACTTGAGCTGTGAAGGGTGCCTTCCATAATTGGTCCGCAGGAATGAAAAGGCGCAGTATTTGTCACACTTTTCTCTCTGGACACCTGAATCGCTCCGTAAGGAAAGGAAGGAAGGAAGGTGGGAGTGAAAGTCCACTTGAGCTCTGAAGCGTTCCTTTAATAATTGGTGTCGATGAAAGAGTGGCTGTTCCTGGCCTTACGGGGCTGGGTTGGTAGGTCAACGCGCTTGCGGCGGGGGCTAGCCAGCCACCAAAGTTTTATTTGTTGTAGGCCATCATTGCACCCGCCACCGTTTAGGTGGTGGACGACGGCTGTTGTTCTTTCTCTCCATCTTCTCTTTCTTTTTCTTCTACTTTCTCCCTTCTCTCTGCACAAGGCAGCGGCGGTGGCTCAGCTAGAGCCAGTAGCAGGCCCGTGTATTTTCTCCTTCTTCCGACACCACGACACCAACAATAACATGAATGGAAAGACGCAGTATCTGTCACACAATTGCTTCTGTCTACACCTGAATCATGCAGTAAGGGAAGGAAGGAAGGTGGGAGTGACAGTGGAGCTGGTTACAATAGAAACGCGCAGTATATGTCACACTTGTTTCTGTAGGCACCTGAATTGCGCCGTAATGGAAGGAAGGAAGGTCGGAGTGAAAGTGGGTGCTGGTTATGAGAGAAAATGCCGACGCCGTAAAACCCAGGAAAGGGCGCTTTTTAAGCTAATGATCCTTATATAGACCTCAACGATCATTCACTCAGACTTCAAAGGGACGACCACTTGGGATGTCTTGCTTGTCCGTACCGCTGGTGGTAATGTTATTACTCCTTGCGAGCGATGCACCGCCAGACTTAGAGTGAATGGACGCATTTATGCTACGAGCTTCATGATTCCGCTAGGTGGCGTCGCCTAGAACAGACGGTGGAACATCGAGTTCCGGAATTTACCGTCTGTTTGCCAGACCATCAACCCTGGGACCTCCATCGCCCAACTCCCGTCATTCGGCAAGTACCTGGGATCATTCTGACTCCTCATGTGCTCAATTTGATAGCTTTTTGGCTGAGAACCGGCCATATATAGGTTCCGATGATGCCCGAGGCTCGCTAAGCCTTGCCACGGACCTCGATTGTGTTACCATGGCAACGGTACCGCCGCCGCCACGTGCCGTCGATGAATTTCCTGGAGAAACACGTGCCCACGCTGCCGAAGCACGCGCCAATGCCTCAGACGGCAGAGAAGCACGCGCTCATACCTCTGAAGATTTCGATGCGTCTGTCTCGATTACCCCAAAGAGGAAAGGCAAACAAAAGATTCCGGCGACACATTTCTCAACGTTGAAAACTGTCGTAATCAGGGCACCAAGTACGCTCAATATCTCCCAGGTTAAACCCTACGAAATTCTCCAAGAAATTTCCTCAGCAGCAGACTTGGCGCCACATGAGCGACAGGCTCTGACCCTACAAATCAAATACCACCAGAATGTCATCCTTCTGAAGACCACCAACGAATTGACCGCCCGAAAGGTGGCAGCACTTTCCTCGTTATCCATCCGAGCCAAAACGCATAACATCCAATCTTACATGACGGCCCCGGTGGCATCGTGCCGGGGCGTAATTCATGGAATCGAGAAAGGTCTTTCAGAAGCCGAACTTTTAGAAAGCCTTGAATCGTGGCATGCGACGATCCTGTCCGCTCGTATGATGGGACAGACCGAGTCTGTATTAATAACTTTTGAAGACACCCATGTACCTCGACAAATTCTGTTCCGCCGTATCTTGTACAGATGCAAGCCTGAAAGACCAAATGCTTTGAAGTGCAGCAGGTGCCGTGAATATGGTCATCGGCTGCTGAACTGCCCTCACCCTCCGACATATCAACGCTGCCCCACCTGCTCAGCCCAGCTCAGCCAACAAGATGAACCACATCGTTGCTCCGCCTATTGCATCCACTGCGGTGGAACCGACCCAACTTTTGACCTCACCTGCCCTGTACAGAAACAAGACCAAAAGAGCCACAAGGCTGCATATGACCGAAGGAAGAGTCTCAGGGAACAGCTGGAACCTTCTGTCCAAGAACAGAAAAAGCCATCTAATTCCCAGCGTCCCACTACAAAGCGACTATTGACTACGCGACAAACAATGTCTCGTCACCCTGGCAAGAAGAATACGCCACCCCATCATCCTCCGACTCGCGAGGACTCCCCCCCTCTGTCACAGGCAAATCAAGAGACGGCGCCACCCCCTCGGACTAATGTCTGGCATCAAGAAGTTCAGGAACTGCCAGCTGCCCCACGTCCGTTTCTCAAGCCAGCTACACTCCCACCACCGGGTAAGCCGAGCCCGCCACTTCCCATTTCCCCTCCCAAACCATTCTCGTATACATCTTCCGATTCCACACCAGTTATCACATCTGAGAATTATTTCGCCACATAAAAGATCGAAATGACCTTATTATCTGGTACCTTGCAGAAGAAATTTCCGCCATTCGCTAAGCATTCGAACTCAAGCATACCCTCCTTAGCAATCTCCTGCAGGATGACGAACGCATGGATTTCCTAAATCATTCTCTTAAACGGCCCCGTCCATCTACATCCCCTGAAGCAACTTCTGCATCCTCTTCTGTCCCTCCCGAGAAGCGCGCTAACGTAGCTTAAGAATGGCAGGGAACAATCACATACACATTGTACAGTGGAATAGCAGAAACCTGCGTACCAATCGAACACTCTTTATCCAATGGCTCCTGACTTTACCCTCGCAGCCCCACGTCATTCTCATTCAAGAATCGCGTGCTATTAAAGGTATGCCGGGCTACCGTGCCCTGCATGCAGCGCATGACAGCAACTGGGCCCCATTAGTGAGCACTTATATTCGTCGGGACATCCGATTTGACGCCATTGAAGTCCTCAGTCGTATTGAACGTCACCTTATTGCATTTACACTGTATTCTGATCACTTATCTCGCCCTTTATCCATTCTAAATTTTTATAACCCTCCTACAGAGTACATGCTTTTCAAACCGCTAATGCACTTTACTTCAAGATTGTTTCGAGACTCCGATTTCTTGATAGGTGGGGATTTTAATGCCCCGCACGTTATCTGGGGTTACCCACACACCTTCCGACCTGGCCGTATACTCAACGACGCATTACACGGAGCTCAATTAACTGTTTATAACACCCCAAACTCTATTACCTGGAAAGGTTACAGGAACCAACAATCCACCATGCCAGACCTCACAGTGGGCAGCGGACTGCGAGAGGTCACCTGGCAAGTTACAGATGAAAAATTGCTCAGCGACCATTACATTATTAACAGCACTGTCCCTAGCCGTACCCGTCCTCGTAAACGTAAAATTTCCCACACAAACTGGAATACCTTTCGCACTATACGCGACACCTCTCATACTACTGGCAGTCTTCAGAGCTGGACAAAAGCACTCAAACATGCTCAGAAACAAGCTACGCAGGAGAGTTCCACTTCAGCCCCGTCAGATAATCCGGACCCTTACCTTGTACGCATCTGGAAGAGGCGGAAAAGACTCTTGCGCACTCTTCGCACTCAGCCCAACAATGCTCGCCTCTCCGACCGAGTCACCAAATTGACGCGACAGGTTAAAGAACACTGCGTTACACTTGCCACCAATCAATGGAACAAAATTTGTAACACCATTAACGGCACACTAAATCAAAAAAGAACCTGGCATTTACTCAGAGAACTACTCGGGCCTCAACCGGCGCCTGTTCCCACTCTCGAGAAGCACTATTCTCAACTAGGCGCGGATGCCTTAACAGCCCAACTCCGTGATCTCTACATTCCTCCTCTCCTACCCAGCCTTTATACTCCGTACACTGGTGCTTCCAATGTAGAACTCGATCAACCGTTTACCCTCTGGGATCTCGACTGGGCGCTAGAACAGCTAAAGCGGAAGTCAGTCCCAGGTGAAGACCAGATTACATACTCACTCATTCGAAATCTCTCTGACAAGGACAAAGAACATTTTCTGAGCATTATAAACTTACATTGGGAAGAAAGCACACTCCCAGCATCTTGGAAACAATCACTTATAACCCTACTTCCAAAGCCGGGCAAAAAAACTGCGCTTGAAAACCTCCGCCCAGTTTCTTTAACATCATGCCTGGAAAAACCATGGAGCGGATGGTGCTCAATCGGCTCGAGACTCATCTTGAATCCATAGATTTCTTTCCCCCTCAACAAATTGTCTTCCGAAAAGGTGTGTCTACTCAGGACCTATTTTTGCTCCTCATGCACGAATTTGACCCTTCGCCCACTTCCCAGATCCAAGCCATAGTGGCCCTTGATGTGCGAAAAGCTTTTGATAACCTTGCCCACGATCCTCTATTAAACATCCTTGCCTCTACTGGCTGTCGCCCAAAGATGTATGGCTACCTCACAGCATTTCTCCGCGACCGGACGGCCAAGTTCCGTCTCCCCGATTCGATACCTGATCGTTTCACCCTCACACGTGGTACTCCTCAGGGCGCTATTCTGTCACCTACCCTTTTTAACCTTGCAATGGCTCCCCTATCTCGTACTTTAGCGTCTATCCCAAACCTAAAACACACATTCTATGCAGACGACCTTACTCTTTGGTGCACTTCTGGGTCTCCTGGAGCAGTAGAGGAGACCCTACAGCAAGGTATCGATGCAGTCGTTAGTTACCTTGATAAAGTAGGGCTATCTCCCGCACATGAAAAATCCGAATTGCTGCTGATTGCTAAAACTCGCTATCAACGCCAACATAACCAGCTGATCAATCTCACAATGGCAGGTCACCCCATCCCTCGTGTATCATCCTGCCGGATCCTCGGACTTCATATCCATGAGTCAACCAATCAGGCCAATGTATCTACAACCGTTAAAGTTTGCAATCAGCTTACGCATCTAGTTCGCCGCATAGTCAATAAGCACGCCGGGCTACGCAAGGGTCAAGTCAGGCAGCTTGTCCACGCATTAGCACTTAGCAAAATTTTATATACGATTCCTTACCTTACACTAACTTGTCGCCAAAGACATCAGATTGAGGTTGCGCTTCACTATTATACAAGGCCGCTCTTAACGTGCCTGTACATACGTCCACACGGAGCGCCTATACTCTACGGGGCTGTTCTTACTCCTGGGAGACCTCATACAACAACATCGCGACCGGCAAATGGCACCTCTTTCTAGCACCAAACAAGGACATTGGATACTACAGCAGGTTGCACTCAAACCTATAGACCTCCCTATTATTACCCTTCCTTCTTCGCTCCCGGATAACCTCACAATAATCCCCATTCCAAAAAACGTTGCACCCGACACTAACACAGGCAGACGTTCCGCTCGCGTTTCCAACCATGTTCACCCAACAGATTCCACGATCATCTACACAGATGCATCACGAACTAACGTCGGAGCGGCTGCTTACTCAATTCAGAGCTGTAGCGATGTAGTGACGCATACCCTCGGTCCTTACATAGATCCTCCTCCTACAGCGACTCTCGAGACCCTACCAATAGTTACCAGTATTCAAGACCTCGCACAAGCACCCCCTGACCCTTCAGGATATACCATATACACTGATTCAATACAAGCTATACGCGCCATTCACACGGGTCGCATTCCTGAAGAACTACACGATGATCTACACAGAGCTCTTACCAAACTTCGTCACCACACTGTAACACTGAGGTGGATTCTGGTCACGCTGGAATCCCAGGCAATGAGGCAGTGCATCACCTCGCCCGCGAACTTTAACACCGGGCACCTGGGATTCCCTGGCCTTATCCACCAACGTGGGACACTACTCTTCACTACAAAAAAGAAATCAACGTTCACTATGACAACATTAGAGGAACTCTCCGTACACTTCCTCCTCCTTATAAATATCTCACTACCACGCAAATCCGCATTCTTAGACGCATACAACTAAATACACTGCTTACTCCTGCCCGATATTTTCTATACAGAATCATACATTCCCCTGAATGCCCAAATTGCCCAGAACACTATGCAAACTTGGAGCATAGCATCTTTTCATGCCCTGTCGCCCTCCAATCTCCTCACTTTCCACACCCTCCTCCCCCAACGTGGCGGGCTTGGTTAGCCTCTGACCAACTGCAAGATCAGTTGGCCTTGGTGACCCTGGCCCAGGACATTCTTAACGCTTAATGGAATGCGTTAAATAAAGTTGTTTACTCCTCCTCATGGTCCTACAGATCTTCTTGCGAGACGCTTTTCTAGGTATAGATTTTTTCAGTGAACATCGAGCGATCATGACTTTCGCTGAACGTTCGTCAAGCTCTTGACGTACAGCGCAATACCGACTACGACGACATCGACGTATCCCATCATTCTAACTGGGATGCGTGCAGCCCCGACGAAGCGTCTTCACTTGCGTGGACAACGCAGACGTCGAAATTGTCAAAAGAGTCGTCAAAGGAAACAACCTGTTGCTCATACAAAAAGGCTCGGCAACGCAAGAGGTGTCGCCCCTATACGAGGAGGACAGGCTCGGGTGCTGAGGACGAACTTCACCGAAGCATACCGGCCTCTTAACAAGGGCACGACGATCGCACTCCTCGACGCGCTGTCAGACACCCGAGAAGTCGTCGCCCTCCTGACGAGCCCGCACAAGATTCATCCACCCGAGGAGACCAGCTCACGAGCGACATCAACCCAACACTACCTTGGAGGGAAGACTAGATTCGCACTCTTCTTGAAAGCTAAAAACGAGTGCTTTTCGTCATATTGATGGTGCTATAAACTCCGTTTGCAAAGCAGCGCATTATCACAGAAGAGTATTCCCGACATCTACGTCAAACCCCTGTCGTGTACAGCCGCGAGATTGCCAAGCCATCTGCTAGAACATCGATGAAATGCTTCGCGACCACGTCATCTAGCCACCGAACCGCCAATGGGCGGCTCCCATCATTCTGGTGAAGAAGAATGACGGAACAGTTCATTTCTGCGTTGATCACCTCCGCATAACAAAGACGTATGTTTACCGGCTCCCTCGCATCGATAACGCACTGGATCGGCTCTGCAATGCTAAGTACTTCTCATCGATAGACCCAAGAGCGGGTACCGGCAAACTGAAATCGTCGAAAGAGACTTCGAGACGATCGCGTTCATCACGGCAGACGGCCTGTTCGAGTTCAAGGTAATGTCGTTCGGTATCTACACCGCGCCAGCGAAGTTCCAGCGAGTTTGGAAACCATGTTGGCTCACTTGTAGTGGCGAATTTGTCTGTTACGCTTAAAAGACACCTTTGTTTCCCCATCAAGCTTTGAAGACTATCTAAAAAGGCTTCAGCACGCTTCGTGCAGTGCTTCTGCTGCTGCAGGTGCCATTCACTACCGCTGAAGTGATAACTGGGGTGTCCTCCTTCTGCCTCGGTTCAGGAGCGAGCCTGAAGAGAGCTATTGTTGCCTTGAGAACGCTCTATGTGAAGCGGCTGACAACAAAGCAAAAATCGCTGAAGGAGGAGTGAACTTTAATTTGGTTTCTTTATGTCAAGTATGACCTTATATTCCGTGCACAAATTTTAAGCATGATATTTTGCACTATACAAAGCCAGATAGAAAAAGGCGAAAGAGCAGGCACATACGTCTACGCATTAGTCTGCGTTTATCTACATCTCGTTTGCGCCGAATACTCTCTGCTTTTATGTTAAATAGGTAGCGAGCTCAAGTCAAAACATCGAAAGGTAGCTTCAGGTACTGTCTAATGAATGTCGCTATGAAAAGCTACGAGCGCTCTCCTTATAATCAAATAACAACAGGAAATGCAATACTGGAGTGCTCATATTTTCGTTCTCTAATGCTTCAAGAATCTTTTGTCTCACTTGCGCGGCTACTCTGATGAGTTTCTAAGCGCCGGTCGAGTATCAATATATTTTTGTTTGCTGTGCCTCTGCTCCTCTGCTCTTTTATAACCCGGATGTTTCTTAAACAGTTTGCATATCGCTTTTTTGATACCAGTGAGATATACGTGGGTGCAGTCATTGCAGTGGATTCTACAGCAAGGCAGACATTGTCTACATAGTAGAGCTGAGTAATTAAACTGTTAACAATAATTAAGTAAATAATTCCTCATTATAAATTTTAGCTAGCAAGCGTCAGTAGAGTTTTTAAATTTCTTCCTTGGGTAATGTATTTCCGAATATTTAATGTCAAAATAAGCATTTTAGTTCGTAAATCGGGCTTAGCGCAATGCATATTTTAAAAGTGGCATCGCTTGTTATTCTTTGTCGTGTAGCAGCTGTGAATGCTATTTCCGCAGCAATATCACGCCCATCGACGTATTTGACGTTATACGCAAAATAGCTTAGTTTGACGTTAAATATTTCGAACCACATTCCCGTTAACGCTAATTTAAAAACTGGACTTAGCATTTCTGTGGACGGCTTTCCTTTTCTTATTAGTTATTTTTTGTTGCTTAATTACTGATTTCTGTCAAATGTATAATGTCTGCCTTGCTGCGCAATTATTCAACCTTCACAGACTACACCGACATAACTCTTACATGGTTATAAACAGTTAAAAACCGCTCTATGTAATGGTAATACTGCCCTTTGCGCAGCACTTGTCAGGCCATAGTATATAGGAATAGCGGAAATCTCAACAAAACCAACCTTAACGACAAAGAAAGGATACGATGGACCTGGGTGTGTGGTGGATCGTCGTAGCAAGGTGGTGCGAGTATCACAAAATTGCAGGTGACATAGATGCTTCTGGGGCAAGTATCAGCCGCGAACAGGTATTTAGAAACGTCACCCAGGGGTAACGAATTAATTGCAGGATAATGCAGCTCAGTTTGCAACGATGAGCTACCCCCAGGTGTGGACTGCTGCTTGGGAGATGGGCAGGGTCGACGATACGAGGGGCACCTGAAGTAACCGGCGTGAAAAACGGAGGAGGCGAGGTTTGGCTGAGCGGAATCTGGTCATGAATCGAAAATGTCTGCGCCAGGCTCCTGCAAAACCTTGAGGGCGCATTGTGTTCTGCCGTTCACCGCAGGAGCGCCATTGAGCCTTGATGGCGCTGATGGCGCTGTGAAATGGGACGATCCATGCGGCAGGGAACTGGTAGGGAGTACTGACGGTCGGCGGAAGCTCCAAGGCGTAGTAATCAGCCAAACCGTTTTGCAACTAGGGGTAGATATCGGCGCTGGGTGAGGGCAACCGAAGCGGTACGAAGACTTCGGAAGGTAGCTCGCAGCTGAGATGTATGGTACCGAAGAAGCTGGCTGGATACGTTTTTGGTGGAAGCGGCCTTCCTATAGCACGAGACACAGAACGTGGGCCTTGTGCGTAATACGGAACGCTCAGCCTAGTTTGTCATGAAGTCGACCCGGTGGTTGCAGTGACAGTGAACCTTTACGTGTTTCGACAGCTGGTTTAGATCGTTTCGCACTTGAAACTTCAAGGCATTTCTGAGTTTTTGCGTGTGCAAGACACGACTCGTTTTCAGTTTTGAACCCCGTGAAAGACAGTAACTCGAACCACCTTTGCAGGCTGAAGAGTTTGAAATTATTTTGCCCCAGAGGGAGCTGATCGAGGTTTGCGGAGCCTGATCCAAGCGCACATCTCTGTATGAGCCGGACGCCAGGCCGGGGGACGCTTGTACCCATTTTTACTGGTGAGCGTCCGGCGACGGGTTTCGGACGAACAACCTCCCGTAGCCGAGACGGACGTCCTAACTCCTATGCCACGACTGTGGTCCGGTGGCTGCAGACCGCCTCCATTATTGACGGACGCCCGGTAGCTGTGACTTCTCAGTCGACGCAGAGAACCGATGACGTGGTACTTCTTCCTGGCTAAGCTGCTAGGGTCATTATCTGAAGAATGAGCGTTCGAGCTCATGTTACTTAATTCAGCCTCTTTGTCTGCTGCGCGATTATCAATAGCAGCGCCGCCCAAACCTTTATTAGTCAATAATTGTGAAGCCCTTGTGAAGAACAAAGTTTTCTTCAGCTTTAACCACAGCCATCACCTCTCCCCCATTCTTCGTTTTGATATAAAAAGGGAGGAAGCTCGCATATATGGAAACAATTGTTTACTTCATGTGTTCCTATACCCTGTCTCTTCCTGTTGATTCCCTGAAATTTCCGAGTATTGTTTTCCAATGCGGTCAGTTACAAATTCAGAAGTGCCCTGCCTCCAGCAGTATCTGGTCATTTGAGCCAGCGCCTGCTAGCCAGAGATTTAAAGTAAGAAGTAATGTGTGTGCATTGAGCTTAATGGTCCAAATCTGTTTGTGAGTTATGGGGGCTTCGGATGAGTTCAACCACTAGCGCTTCCACTTGTCAGCTCAATGTGGAAAGCTCCGGGTCAGTTCGATCCCTTCGATTTGTTAAAGCAGTGTTTCTCAGATACGGATTCGCGGAGCCCAAGGATACCCCGAGGAAGTTTTAAAGGGTCCGCCAGACCCAACGCCTACACATACAAGAAGAAGGTTTGCAATATAGCTCGAGCTTATCTATAGATAGTTTTGTAGGGTTAAAAGCATCATCAGCATCAGCCGGACTATACCCACTGCCGGGCGAAGGACTCTCCCATATTTCTCCAATTAATCCGGTTCTGTGCTAGCTGCCTCCACTTGACCCCTGCGAACTTCTTAACCTCATCCGCCCACCTAACTTTCTGCCGCCCCCTAGTATGCTTTACGTCCCTTGGAATCCAGTTTGTTACCCTAAGCGACCATTGGTTATCCTCTCTTCGCACTACATGCCCTGCCCATGCCCATTTCTTCTTCTTAATTTCCACTAGAATGTCGGTAATTTGAGTTATTTCTCTGACCCACTCTGCACGCTTTCTAACTCTCAATGTTACCCCTAACATTTTTCATTCCAGAGCCCTCTGCGTTGTCATCAACTTAAGCAGAACTTTCTTGGTGAGCCTCCACGTTTCAGCCCCATAGGTGAGTACAGGTAAGATGCAATATTTGTATACTTTCCTCTTGAGCGACACCAGTAAGCTGTTAGTGATAATTTGCGAATGCTTGCCAAATGCGCTCTATCCCAATCTTATTCTTCCCGTTATTTCCTTTCATGGTCCTGATGTGCGGTTACTACCTGTCCTAAGTAGACATATTCGCCTACTACTTCCGGTACTTCGCTACCTAATGTAAACTGCTCTTCCTTACCGAGGCTGTTCAGCGTTATCTTAGTCTTCTGCATATTGATTTTCAAGCCTACCTTTCTACTTTTCCTGTCCAGGTCATCAATCATTATTTGCAGTTCATCCCCCGGGTTGCTTAGCAAGGCAATGTCATCAGCAAATCGCAGGTTACCGAGGTATTCTCCATCTACCCTTATCCCTAACTGCTCCCATTCCAAGTCTCTGAATACTTCCTCTAAGCAAGCTGTGAATACTATTGGGGAGATTGCGTCTCCTTGCCTAACACCTTTCTTTATGGGAATTTTGTTACTTTCTTTATGCAGAACTATGGTTGCTGTGCAGCCACTATATATATACCTTCCAGCACTTTCACGTACGGCTCGTCTACCCCCTGTTTTCGCAATGCCTGCATCACCGCCGAGGTTTCAACTGAGTCAAATGCTTTTTCGTAATCAATGAATGCTATGTATGAGGGCTGGTTATATTCCGAGCATTTTTCTGTCACCTCATTGATGGTATGCACATGATCAATAGTAGAGTACAGATTCCAAAAACTTGCTTGATCCTTTGCTTGAGTGCAGCATACGGTTGTCCTGATTCTATTTGCGATTACCTTAGTAAATACCTTATACGTAACAGATTGTAAGCGGATTGGTCTGTAATTTTTAAGGTCTTTAGACTCCCCTTTCTTATGAATGAGGATAATGTTTGCGTTCTTCCAAGGTTCGGGTATCGTCGATGACACCAGGCACTGCGTATACAGGGTGGCCAGTTTTTCTAGCACGATATCCCCCCCCCCCCCCCGTCTTTCGGAAAATCTGTAGTTATCTGATCCTCTCCAGCTGATTTCCCCCCTTTGATAGTTTCTAATGCTTTCTTGACCTCGTCCTTCGTCTCTGGTAGAACATCTGACTGTTTTTCCCTACCGCCCATATCATTACGGTCCTGACTACTTTGGCTACTGTAGAGGTCTGTATAGAATTCCTCGACTACTTTGACTATCTTGTTCATATTCGTGATGACGTTGAGCGCGGCTGTTCAAAGCCAACGTTTGTTTCTCAAAGCGAAAGAAAAGCGATGGGAGTGCAGAAACTGAGACCAGCGCGAGAAAGAGGAAGAGACGAAAGCGTCTAGGGCGTTTATTGATGCCCGCATCGATGACCCTCGAGCTCTGGCTGAACTGCTGGGCAATGCTGCAATGCAAAGCGTTTCGGGTATTCGATGAGTGAGCAGCGCGGTGTTGAAACGAGTCGAATCCCGGCGCGACATGTCGCCCCTTCCTCACGTCATCCGCAGGTCATTGCGGGCTGTTTAAGTGTCTGTTTTTAGAGGCCAGTTTAGACTTAATTCAACCACAATTTCTGCGGCATGCTGCGTGCGGTAGCAGTGCGCATACGATCTACCACCTTCGTTTCCTTTCAAGCCTCAAGGGGCCCCCCAACACTTCCACTCGTCCAGAAGAGGGAGGGTCCCCGCGCATACATGGCTGGGAACTACTGCGTCAAAGTGCTATGATTGATTATTTTACGGATGTTATTGTATTTTGTTGCAGTCAAGTGGTGCGGAATTTCACATTGTTCAAACTCACGGCCTTTTCCAGCAGAAATAGCCACTGAGCTGCCACAGGAGCTAAGTTTGAAAAAGGCTGTTGGTTGAAACAGCGTTATCATTCCTCGAACGGTTGACTAGCATGAGGCGACTAGTAGTGAACGTTGCTGCGAACCTTTGAAATATTTATTTCGTTGTTTTCAACAGCCGTCAGCGTCCAGCCTTATCACTGTCACTGTAGAGAAGGGAACGATCTTGTGTTCTTTGTTTGTTCATGCTTAGCGTCGCAAAATCGGTCTTTATCATTTTCTTTGTAGCATGAAATACGCTAACATTACACTCGAAGGATAGCACGCAAGCACAATTGCTTTCCTCTTATTTGAGAGTTTTCCAGTATCCTTTAGCTGGTTTGCCTCGATGTTTCCGCCTTAACTTTGAATTGTGCGCTGCCGAATGCAACGGACATTCGCAGATTGACGACCACTGAATGCACTTAATTATATCGTCGGCAATGGCTTAGCTCCTTTGAGCGCGCAAGACAGCCCAATAAGTAGTTATTTTGAGCGCAACTCCAGTCTCCGCATTTGTCACCAACGGCATTGTCCCCACTACGTGACATATGATGGATGAGCTGAGTCCCAGCTATCTGAGAGGCAGAACTCTTTCAACGTGACTTACCACCGAAGATGACACCTACCGAGCAGAAGCTACCTGGGGTCCCACCCACGAGCCCCCATGTCCAAGTGGCGGCCAGACGATGTTGTAGAGATTGGCTTGAATTTTTCGAACGCATGGCAACATTCAACGCCTAGAAAAACGAAACGATGCTGAAGCAAGTTTACTTTTTATTCCAGGAATTTGCTCAGACATGGTTCCAATATGAAGAAACTTCTTTGAAGGAACACCTGGCAAGCCTTCAATGTTATATTGAAGCCCTTTACTAGCATCGCAAAAAAAAAAACGAAAAAGATATGCTTTCATACATTCAAAGCTACAACTCCTCAAGAAACCCTTGCTCGTCTATATCGAGGAGATGAAGCGCCTCGTCTGCGGCGCCAACCCAAATATGACGGAAGAGAAGAAAGTAAAACTTTTTTTGCCAGGTGTGGAAAACGCTTTTTTTTGCCAAGAATATGGGCTTATTTTGAAATGGAAGCGTCCATTATTGTGATGATTATGGACGCCTGCAAGCAACAATACAACTAAGCATTTGAAGCTGTGCGCACAAGCCCCTTCAATGGATCATCTGTAAGCGGAGACTGCCTGAGATACCTTAACCACCAGGTCGTTCGGGAAGAACTGCGCCACTTGTTACCGTTATCACAACAGCCACAGATAGCAACTCTCACGGGCGCCATCTGTGAAAAGTCCAGCAGCAACTGGGCGTTCCCCATGCGACGGCCACGACCCAAAAACCCACTGCGATCAACTACGCTGCTACGTTAAGCCACCCTGCGCTCCGACGAGACATTCCAAGGCCCCATCGACGCGGTCAAGCTCCCCTTGAACGCCGCCCCTTCGGCCCAGCTTACCAAGCTGACGAACGACCTTGAAGCTCCGGAAAGCGCGACGCCTGGAAGGCATCGAAACAACTGCTCAATCAGCTTCCAGTGTCGTGAACTTGCAAACATCCTTCGCCGCTGCCTGTACCAATGAAGAGGCCTCCGTGGCTTTGTAATCGACCCCACACGGCCCAGCGCCAGTGAACGACCGCAAGAAATCGACAGCTGCCCAGCGGAGAGTTTGTGCCATCAAGCCGTCTGTTCAGGTCCCCACACCATACACCACCTGCTTTTCGTCGCTGGGTTTCATCTACGATGCAAGTGTTCAAGAAAGGTCTCCGAACCCTCGTAAGGGAAACTGAAGACAGCAACCTTTGAAGGTGAGGTTACTACACAGTGAAAAAAAAATCGTCGACGAGTACGATACTTCCTAATGCGAAATTTCAACGCAGCCCGTCAGCTGTTTCAGCTTTTCGATAGATTGAGGAAAAGAGTTCGAGCAAGACATGTATGTACAATTAGAGACAACTGGCTACGAGGGACAACGGTGACGGCGACGACAACGCGAGACCCAGGAACGGGCGCCAAAGAGCTTAATGTTGAAACGATGCCAGTCAAGACATGGTTTGAAAAGCGATGTTTTTTTTTTTTTTTTACCGTGGTGAACTAGGTGCACATACGCAAGCTACACTAAAATATGCTTTTCTCTGTGTGTGTGTGAATTCTCGGTTACTGCTCATGTTACCCTGCAGTTCTGTGTTGGCGTTCGCATTATTCATGAATCATCTTTGTAGTGTGCACAATGGGCGGTGACGCCTTTCACTTAAGCTGTGAAGCGTACCTTCCATAATTGGTCCGCAGGAATGAAAAGGCGCAGTATTGTCACACTTTTTTCTCTGGACACCTGAATCGCTCCCTAAGGAAAGGAAGGAAGGAAGGTGGGAGTGAAAGTCCACTTGAGCTCTGAAGCGTGCCTTTAATAATTGGTGTCGAAGAAAGCGTGACTGTTCCTGGCCTTACGGGGCTGGGTCAGTAGGTCAACGCCGCTTGCGGCGGGGGCTAGCCAGCCACCAAAGTTTTATTTGTTGTAGGCCATCATTGCACCCGCCACCGTTTAGGTGGTGGACGACGGCTGTTGTTTCGGCGCGCGTCTTTCTCTCCCTCTTCTTTTTCTTTTTCTTCTACTTTCTCCCTTCTTTCTGCACGAGGCAGCGGAGGTGGCTCAGCTGGAGCCAGTAGCAGGCCCATGCATTTTCTTTTGCTTCTTCCGACAGCCACAACAACAACAATACATGAATGCAAATGACGCAGTATCTGTCATACAATTGCTTCTGTCTACACCTGAATCATGCTGTAAGGGAAGGAAGGAAGGTGGGAGTGACAGTGGAGCTGGTTAAAATAGAAACGCGCAGTATATGTCACACTTGTTTCTGTAGGTACCTGATTCGCGCCGTAAGGGAAGGAAGGAAGGAGGGAGTGAAAGTGGAGCTGGGTATGAGGGAAAATGCCGACGCCGCAAAACCCAGGAAAGGACGCTTTTTAAGATAATAATCCTTATATAGACCTCAACAATCATTCACCCAGACTTCAAAGGGACGACCACTTGGGATGCCTTGCTTGTCCGTACCGCTGGTGGTAATGTTATTACGCCATACGAACGATTCACCGCGAGACTGAGTGAATGGATGCCTTTATGCTATGAGCTTCATGGTCCTACAGAGCTTCTTGCGAGACGCTTTTCTGGGTATGGATTTTTTCCGTGAACATCGAGCAATCATGGACTTTCGCTGAACGTTCGTCAAGCTCTTGACGTACAGCGCAATACCTACTACGACGACATCGACGTATGCCATCATTCTAACCGGGATGCGTGCCGCCCGGACGAAGCGTCTTCGCTTGCTTGGACAACGCAGACGTCGAAATTGTCAAAAGAGTTGTCAAAGGAAACAACCTGTTGCTCACACAAAAAGGCTCGGCAACGCAAGAGCTGTCGCACCTATAAGAGGAGGACAGGCTCGGGTGCTGGGGACGAACTTCACCGAAGCATACCGGCATCTTAACAAGGACACGACGATCGCACTCCTCGACGCGCTGTCAGACACCCGAGAAGTCTTCGCCCTCCTGACGAGCCTGCAGAAGATTCATCCACCCGAGGAGATCAGATCACGTGCGACATCAACCCAACACTACTTTGGAGGGAAGACGAGATTCGCACTGTTCTTGAAAGCTAAAACGAATGCTTTTCGTCATATTGAAGGTGCTAGAAACTCCGTTTGCAAGGCAGCGCATTATCACAGAAGAATATTCCCGACATCTACGTCAAACCCCTGTCGTGTACAGCCGCGAGATTGCCAAGCCATCTGCTAGAAATTCGACGAAATGCTTCGCGACCGCGCCATCTAGCCACCGAACCGCCAATGGGCGGCTCCCATCATTCTTTTGAAGAAAAATGACGGAACAGTTCGTTTCTGCGTTGATCACCTCCGCATAACAAAGACTTAAGTTTACCGGCTCCCTCGCATCGATGACACACTGAATCGGCTCTGCAATCCTGAGTACTCATCGATGGACCCAAGAGCGGGTACTGGTAAACTGAGATCGTCGAAAGAGACTTCGAGAAGATCGCGTTCATCACGGCAGACGGCCTGTTCGAGTTCAAGGTAATGTCGTTCGGTATCTACACTGCACCAGCGAAGTTCAAGCGAGTTTGGATACCGTGTTGGCTCACTTGTAGTGGCGAATTTGTCTGTTACGCTTAAAAGACACCTTTGTTTTCCCATCAAGCTTTGAAAACTATCTAAAAAGGCTCCGGGCAGTGCTGAAAGCAATCAAGTCATCAGGGCTAACACGGAAACCAGAAAATGCCACTTCAATGGAGAGGAGCTGCCGTTCCTGGGCTATATCATAAGCGAGAAAAGACTTCGCCCGGACCCATAGTAAACGGCTGTGACAGCCAAGTTTCCACAGCTGAGGGACATGAAAGCTTTGTGACGACTCCTTGGACTTTGCGTGTACTATCAGCGTTATGTCGAGAATTTCTTGAGCTTCGCCGAACCGTTGACGACACTCTCAAATGCTGACGTACCTTTTAAATGGGACGCACCGCAAACAGAACCCTTCGAGGAAGTTAAGCGCCACTTACAGGCCCCTCCTATTTTAGGTGACTGATAACGATGGCGAGGCTAATACGCACCGCCATAGCACTTTAATTATATATGTAGATTCCAGCATTGATTGATGTGAAACAACAACTGCTCTTTATTGTCCTTGTTAGCCTGCACCTAATAGGACATCCAGATGTCAATTTGCATGACCACCTTCTTCTTTCTGTGCTGAGCTGGTTGCCGTCTAAGACGCACTTCGCTCTGTATCCGACATAACCTTACCACCTACAGGCAAAATTCTCGTCCGCACCGACTCCCTTCAAGCAACACGTCTGCTCTGGCGCGTCAGTCGGAGGCCAGAAATCTGCCAAAATATATATCGTCTGGGCGGCTCGCATCTCACAAACCGTTCAAATTGAGTGGGTACCACGTGACCTACTCAGTTCGCAAAGCTATGCAGATTCCGCAACCCGCTAGCTGACTCTGCCCTCCTCACTGCCACGCTTCCTCAGTATGGATGATGCCACTCTGCTTCTCACAAGAAAGGAGCACCTCCGGCTCCTCACACGTGCTCTTGTCCCCCCGTGTGCGATAACTCTTCCCAGCGGTCTTACCCGCGCAAAGGAGGTCACGCGACGGAGTATCCGGGTCGGAGTTGCCCTCACACCTGCTATAATACGAACATGGCCTCAATACCGATACTTATTCAACGTCCAGGATGTCCTGTCTGCAAGTCACAAAAACATGTCACCCCTTGGTGTGGTTTTGACCGGCACTGAAGCCGACGAGAATTCGGAAGCTGACGGCAATGGGCCTTTCGCCGTAAAACCCACCTTCTTACATTGCTTGGACACAAGAGCCTTATCATCGTTCCCTCTCGAACTTTATTAGAGCAGCCAGCGTTTGTTCTTTCATTTAATACCCCTTTTAATTTTCCTTTTACATATTCCTTTACGCCCTGTAGTAATAAACAACGTTATAAAAAATTCGCACCGACGCAAGCAGTGTGGGCCTAGGCGCAATTCTCGGTCAGAAAGTGCCCGGCATGAGAGCATTGTCGCGTATATTAGCTGGTCCCTCTCGAAAGCCGAATCAAATTACTCGACGACCGAGAAGGAGTGCCTCGTGATCATCTGGGCGACTTCGAAGTTCCGGCCGCAGCTATACGGTCGACTATTAATGATGGTAAGCGATCTCCGCGGGCTCTGCTGGCTGGTAAATTTGAAAGACCCTATTGCCGCCTTACCCGATGGAGCCTACGTCTTCAAGATTTTGACATTTCTGTAGTCTACAAGTCTGGCCGCAAACATTCCAGTGGAGACTGCTTATCCGGAGCTCCCGTCAATGCTTCCCACGAAAGAAGACGACGAAGACGCCTTCTTGGTAGCGGTAAGCGCCAGCAGTTTCACACAACAACAGCGATTAGATCCCGAGTTCAAAGACCTAGCCAAACACGAGGAAGGTGTAAAGACATTCACTTTTTGTACTTCACTTTTGCGCTGTAAATAGCACGTAGCGATTCTGTGAGCATAGAACACGGTGTTAGAAACACGAAATCGCAATGCATAATTTATGATCGCAATGTTAGGATACAGCTGTTTTCGCTTCTTTTCGCAGTTGGCAAAGCTTTGCTTGACGTTAAAAAACAGTGCTTTATGCAGCACTGCAGAAAAAATAAATTCATGCAGAACAAAGAGCGCAGTTCACAAAGCGAGAGGTTAGCTCCTTTAATTTATTTGGACTGAATATTGGCACCATCGGCGAATGCGTCAAGATAATCAAAACCGCCGTAAAACCACTGCATTGAAGAAACCAGCCATTTTAATTCGTAGAGTCCTTAAACAACGTCTCTAATAGCAAAATCTAAGGACAACAGAATGAAAGCGACGCATAGATTCTCATATTTTCAGCTAACTCTTAAACTGTGCGAGCAAAGCAGAAAAATGCTTCAGGTAGCTAATAGCGACTGAAATCAAGCATAGTGTGGCATAACTTTTATTTGTATGTGCAGGTCGATTAACAATCACAGAATATCTACTTTTTGCCTGAGAAAACTGAAAAACGACCGCGTGCTGCCAGTAGGATCTGAACCCACGACGTTCGCACTTTACTTATGGTGCTCTACTGGCTTATCTGTGATGGCAGCTGTGCAATTTCTTACTTTTAAATATATCTGCGTAGCGTGCGGCCTAACCTCAGGAATGTTCACCAGTGCAAACATTGTTCATATTTTAGCACCGGAGGTTCAGGCAAAGAAATCCTTGTCTTAAAGTTAAAAAAAACATTCTGTTCCCTTTTTGCTTGCTGAAACGTGTTGTGATAAAAATCAACACCCTCAAATCCATTCTGAATGCGTACGCAGGCTGTCTTCTGCGAAAAAAGATATTGACATAAGCATGGATTACATGAACCAAACAAGGTATGAAAGCAGTGAACGGAGGTTGAAGGGGGGCTTCAGTTCCCAAGTCGAGCCATCGTTTCGACAAGTGGACACGTCCGTTTATAGAGATGATGGCTGGACTTGGCGAGCTGAGGCTTCCCCCCTCTACCCTTACTCAGGGCACTTTCATACCGTGTAGCCATTTTTTTCTCTAGTTCTACCGTGGATCATAAACCAAAAAGGTAGTTTCTGCTACCACTTTAGAAATTACTCCGAAAGTGGAGTTTGTATTACAAAAATATTTCATGTACAAATTCTCAACCGCAACGGAATCAAAACTTGTAGTTACGTAGCTTATTTTCATAAATCATGAACTAGCTCTTTAATTAATGAATTTGTCTGGTTTGTACCGATGTGCAGTACGCAGCCATCAACAGATGATAATATAATAGTTTTTTGACGCAGTGAAAAATTTGCCTTTTAAAACTCAGCAACATAAGGAAATCCGTCTCTTTTTTCTGCTCAAATCTAGAAATGATTGCATCAGACGTGCAAGAAGTTCGGCAGAAATGGATGTTTGCCGAAAAAAATGTCCTGTGTTACAACTGCACAGAATGAGTTTATTCCACGACTTGATCCTGTCATACCGTTTTCTTTTGCTCCGTCGCTCAAAAAATAAAGAATCTGGCTATGAATGTCCTTTTCCCGCACCAACGAAGCAAAACAGCTTACATGGCATGGCACCACAGCGCATGCATTTTAACTGAGGCAGCTTTAAGCATACATTAACACGCCATCAGCAGACGTCACGCGTTCCTCGAGGTTACTGCACTTCTAATGCGCCCAGCTTGAAATTACTTTTGTGGAAAAAAGTGTTTGATTTCTAAACGGTCCATAATTTACGAAATAGAATTTTCTTCACTTTAAAATAGATATTGTATTGTCTTGTCATCACCTTCGAAATTCCCATCAATTGGCTTTAAGCATCCAAATTGGTTAGGAAAAGTTGAACTATGATTTCAGATATTGATATTCGCTTTAGGATGTTAAACCCCGCAAAACAAACACAAAAACAAAATAATGATATGCAAAAATAAAGGTTTCAAACCAATTTACGGTGACTGCAGCTTAATTAAGATGACTACGGCACTTATAATCCAAAAGTAAAGCACTGACTCTGATTAAACGCTTAATTTAGAATACTTAAGAAGCACTGAGCAAAAAGAATAGGTATAAGACACCCTCCTGAGTAAGAGGATATCTGATGGGGATATATTATTAGGACAAAGATTTTCAACCTCAATCAGGCTATCCCTAGTAAAGCTATTCAAAATTCAGAATAATGTCATCACCTCAGCCTCATAAGCAAGTGACTATCAGCTAAACAGATCAACTTCAAAAGTCAGTTTCAACAGTGTCGAAAATAGGGTTGTTGAGGAATGTTCTACTAATTGATCAGGGTAGCTATGTGACTATAACACGAGACGATAGCTCCCGCGACAAAGTTCTGGAACGCAGATGCTATTATAGTAGACAGAAATTTCATGATGCAAATACTGTGAACCCAGATGTGATTTAAGATAAAGGTGGCAAATACAAAGCACACTAGCGATGGTTCCTACCAATGAAAAGTTTGAAGGGTGCGTAGCCTCCACAGTAGACTGACACAAAGCTAATAGTAAACGGCATCATACAAATAGGCAATTCCGACAAGAGTACGCTAAAAATCGTCAATAAATGTCAGAGCGGGTCGTCTATTAGTATGCGTTATCTGCAGTGTCTGTGGTTGCGCTATTAAATCACATAAGTGTTGGTAACTGCAACACTTCACAGCTACAAGCTTACTGTAAGCTACGTTCAGCACTACTACATAACTATTTTCAGAATAGCCTTGCTATTAGTTTGGTATATAATCTTTAGTGCCAGCATATGCAGTGCAGTGTGAACGTTCGACTTTAGCGTCCATCTCAAAACACGACAACGCACATTCAAACAACAAGACCGGTCTCACCGTGTGAACACCGCTTTAGGACACACATTCTAAATCACTACTACCCTTCTTTAACTATTCCAAATTCTAGGCGCAAGGAGTGTAGCCTTTCAGATCGGAACGATGTCTTGAGGTTGTTGAATATTGTTACGGTGAAATACTAAAGGGGGTGCTTATTTAGAGTGCTGTGACAGCGGGACAATGTGAAGCCTACTAGCCCCCAGACACCAACGCTTCTTCCTCTTCTTCTGGCACACCAGCACAATCCTTCATCATCGTCAGTAGCGTGACATTTCCCCCCTACTCAGCCTAAGCCCTCTGGGCGTGTTCGTGAGTCGTGCGAGGCTGACAGGGCTTCAAGCGGGCATCATGACTTAATTCGGTTTTGTCAGACCAACGACCCGATGCTGTCAGGCGGGCTATTGCATAAGTTAAATCACATGCGTTTGACAACCACATATGGGCCGTCATAGTGAGCAAGAGTTTTTTATGTAGGCCACGGCGCCGAATTGGACGCCACAGCCAGACTAAATCGCCTGTAGAGTACGTGACCCGCTGGTGACTGGCATCGTATCGTACTTTAGAACGTTCTTGTGAAGTACCAGACCGTAATCGGGCGATTCTCCGAGCTTCTTCGGCGAGACAGAGGGTCTCAGCCAGGCAAGGATCTTCACGGCTTGAGAAGGGCAGGATAGTATCCAGGGAGTAGCGTGGCGGTCTGGCATACAGCAGGAAGCATGGACTGTACCCAGTCGTCTCATACGTGGAAGTAATTAAAGCATACGTGATGAAGGGTGGTATGGTGTCCCAGTTCTTATGCCCTGTATCTACATACATGGCTAGCATGTTGATATGCGTTCTGTTGATGCGCTCAGTCAATCCATTTGTCTGGGGATCGTATGGTGTCGAGTGTCGGGAAGTTGCGGCGCATAAACGCATGAGCTCTTCAACAACATCATCAGTGAATTGTCGGCCCCGATCAGTGATGACAATTTGTGGCGGCCCGTGTCGTAATATGACTAAGTGCTGCAGGAAAAGCGACACTTGATGCGCAGTAGCAGATGGAAGAGCTGAGGTTTCACAGTAACGTATGAGATAGCCCACGCAGACTACAATCCAGTGATTTCGATCCACGGAATTAGGAAACGTACCTACGAGGTCAATGCCTGTTTGGTTAAATGTAGCGGCGGGTCTTCACAGGGTGCAGTAAGCCAGATGGAGGTGCAGTTGGACGTTTGTGGCGTTGACATTGCTTGCGACTAACAACGTATTGCTCAATCGTCAAGCGCATTCTGGGCCATTAAAATCTTTCTTGAGCACGGTGGAGTTTACGAACCGCTCCCTGATTCCCAGAAGTTGAATCATCATGCATGACACGCAATACGTTCTGCAAAGCGTATTGGGAACTTCGAGTAGGTATCGCTGGATGACAGGTGAATAACTCTTTTTCCATAGGAGGCCATCATGCACACAAAAACGGCTTGTAGCTGGCTGGCTTAGGCGGCGGCAAAGAGAGGCTGCAGACTGCTATCACTTTGCTGTTCCATTTTAAAAAGATTCGTGTCGGGGAACGCTGGCTCGAGGGTCAATATATAATTGCCGAAATTGTCGCTGTAAGGTCCTGTCGAGGCCATTGACATCATAGAAAGACAATCTGCGTCTGCATGACGCCTCCCGCTTTTGTACACCACGGAAAAGTCATATTCCTGTAACCAGAGGGCCCAGCGTGCGAGGCGACCACATGGGTCTCGAAGGTTCCGCAGCCAACAGAGTGAAGGATGGTCAGTTACGATAGTAAACGACCGTCCGTACAAATATGAACGGAAACGCTGCACAGCGAAAACTACAGCCAGGCAATCCTGTTCGATGACTGTGTAGTTTCGCTCCGGCTTGCTCAGGGTACTACTTGCGTACGCGATAACATACTCTCGTTCATCATGCCGTTGGACGAGGACTGCCCCGAGACCGATTCCACTAGCGTCCGTGTGAACTTCTGTCACTGCAGCGGGATCGAAGTGACGTAGGATGGGTTTCGATATTAAAGGAAACTTCAGTTGACGAAATGACGCGTCGCAGTCCGGTTTCCAGTCAACGTGGAGTTTTTGTTGAGAAGGCACGTCAGTGGGTAAGCAACGTCAGCAAAACAATATATAGAGAGTCTCAAATACGAACAAAACCCTAGAAAACTGCGCAACTCCTTCACTGCCTGCAGGGATTTAAAAGACTCAACAGCGGCAGTTTTCTGGGGATCCGGCATTACGCCATCACCATTGACAAGGTGTCCTAGCACCAGCACTTAGCGCTCTCCAAATCGGCACTTTTTTGAGTTTTTAATCAGGGCGGCGTTGTGCAGACAATTCAAGACGCATACTAGATGGTCATTGTGTTCTTGGAAGGACTTCCCAAATATGACGACATCGTTCAGATAGCAAAGACAAATGTCCTATTTTACGCCGCGCAAAACTGTGTCCATAAAGCGTTTAAATGCGGCAGGCACAGCCCGAATGGCATAACATTAAACTCATAAAGGCCATCTGGCGTTACAAAGGCTGTTTTTTTTTCTTATTGTCTTTCGAACGTCTTTCGAACGAATCGTCTTTATTGCGTGTGAGAATAACAGGGGCAGCCCAAGGGCTACATGACTCCTGTATCCCCTTCTTCCATATGTCCTCCACTTGTTCATGAATGACTTTGCGCTCAGATGGGGACACGCGATATGGCTCTTGACGGATGGGACGAGCCGAACCAGTGTCGATGGTAGGAGGGGTCCGATGTGCAGGGCGAGAGGTTGGTCCATCTGTTTGAGAAACGTCAAACAGGCGAAAAGGGTAGAAGAATATCCACAAGAGTACGGCGTCGAGGTGAGTTGAGATCGGCACTGATCATGCGGAAGATCGAATTTTCATCAGCAGCCAGAGGTACGGTGGCACTCGTAGAATCTGTGACCAAAGCAACGACGCGGGGCGCATCGGATCCACACGAGGCAAGCTTCAATCCCGTTGGTGAAACTGCGGGCTCAGACGATGGATTGATTGTACATAAAAGGCACTGCCGTGATGCATGGAGATAATACAGTGAGGAATAATAACATTTTTCTTCAGGCATTCTGAGTGAACTGGGTGCACCATTGTCTGAAATGAAACCTGGCCAAGAAGTGGAGCGGCATGGCAGATAAAGGTGGAACTACTGTGTCTTCGGTAATACTAAACGCTGTTTCTTCATTACGGCCGCTTTCAAAAAAAGTCGGCAGATGCGAGCCGTCAAATTGAACCTCTTGACTTCGGCAGTCCACAAAACTTCAAAAAGTCCATTCCTAAAATGATGTGATGCGTAGAATGGGGTAAGACAACGACTTCGGCTTGAAAAATTGCCCCACTTACAAACACTTGCACACTACACACAGCCAGTGACCGTAACGCCTCTCCACTCACACCACAAAACGTTGAAGCACGGTCATATGCAAACATCACTTGGCGTCCCAACAAGCGCCTAAACTGATTACTGACCACAGACAAAGCCTCACTCGTATCCACCAAAGCTAATGTGCCTACACCATCAATGAACACACGAAGGATGTTGGCACACAGCACATTTCCAGCGGCCTCGCCCCTTTGGTCGTGCTGGTTAGTTTTCCTGCCGAGGCGACATGGAGCGCTGCCGCTGTGATGGAGAACGACGCGCACGGAAGGCGGGTGGAGGAAACACACTTATATCAGATGCAGGGTATGGATGTTGCGGTAATACCCACGCGGAGTATATGATTGCTGAAAAACGGGGCTATATTGCCGATTGATGGGTACTGTTGAAGGCGCAGGGCTGCTATAGCGGGGCGGGAATCTACTGCGGCAGTACCTGGCGGTGTGACCTTCGTTGCCGCAGCAGTAGGATATCGGTGGAGAAGGTAGAAAATGCTGTTGCGGATAAGAGCCAGGACAGCAGGGCGCGTCGTTGGTCTGGCGGAATGCTCATACTGCTCAGGAATCTTGGTAGATTGAATTGAAGATCTAGGTGCACTTGAGGTGACGTCATACCTTGGGGCGTCAAGCATCTAGACATTCCGGTTGGCGAAATGCATAGGCAGGTAGTCAATAGAAGCTGCAACTTCAGGAGCTGCGGCGAAAGGCTGAACTGCAATCGCTGGTGTTGGTGAAGCTGGCCGTCTAGATACTCTCTGGACAGATACCTCAGCATATTCGTGCAGGGTTAGGGGGGTTGCCGCAGAAGTTCTTCCCGCACAATTCGCCGGATAGTCGACGGAAGCTCTAGTTGGGCATGGTCATCAAGGCTGACCACGGGTAGGCACGTTGGCCAGCCGCCCGAATGTCGGCGCAATACGACGCGTTTTGAGAGCTTGAAAAGCGCGGATGTGTTTAATAACATCGGAGACGGTGTCAAGGGTGTCTTTGACGATTAAAATTTATACAAGTCAGTCGCGATGCTCTTCAAAATGTGGCTGACTCTGTCTTCCTCGGGAATGTTGGAATTGACACATTTACACAATCTGGGGATCTCTTCTGTATACGTGGTACAAGTTTCATAGGGCAATTCAAGGGTCTGCTCAGCCCGCTTTTTGCCCGGAACAGAGTCACCAAAACGCTGTTTTATCTCGGTGGCAAAACGTTGCCAAGTTGTTAAGTTGTCCTCGTTACTCTGAAACCAGGTCATCGCTGTGTGAGTTAGAAAGAAAACGACATTTGTTAAGGTGGCGACAGGGTCCCATCGGTTGTACCGACTAACTCGTTGATAATGAAGTAGCCACTTCTCAACGTCCTCACCTTCTTCTCCTGCAACTGGTCGTGGATCCCGGTAAATCTGGGAGGGAATATGGCTGGAGGGGGCAGGTTTGTCATCAGCCTGGCTCGCAGCGTCGCGGCTTGCACGGTTAAAGTTGGTGTGGTCCATGATGATTGGGAGCGGTGGCAGTCCAGCAAGGCGTCGACTACATCGAAACTCCAGGTGGTCTTGCTGCGCCGTAGGTAGGGATCGAAGGGAGCATCTTCCAGCAATTTAAGTGGTCTTCGTTATTCTGAAACCAGGTTATCAAGGATATTTCTCAAACAAGGATATTGCTATCGTAAAGGTAGCAGAGGTCACTACACTCCCAGGTCAGAGAAGAATAACTAACTTATATGTGTCAGCAAAGCCACAGCATTAACAAAACAGGCTCGAAAAACAAGCAGTTCACCTAATTTGCTCACATCGGTGGAAGACAACACCATAGCAGCCACGGCAGTTTTGGTGTGTTGGCAAGACATCGAAGTACAATTGCACGTCAAGACGAGGACGAGGAAGAACAGGAAACACACGAACGCTAATTTGCAACAATTCCAAACACAGAGCAGAATATAAAGGCAAGTGATGACTTGGTTATCGTGGGAGCGCAGCGGGAAAAGGGATGAGTGGCATCACAGGTATTTATATCTTTTCTAGACACGGAGATAGATGGATTCAGTACAAGGAAAGCGACCTATCGCATTGTCTAGAAAAGAACTGAAATATTGGTGATGCCTGAACCATTCGCCGCGGCGCTTGCGCGATGTCAGTGAAGACTTGCCTTTATATTCCGCCTGTATTTTGAAATAAATTAGTGCAGATTAACCCTCGTGTCTCTCCTGTCCTCCCTCGTCTTCGTCTTGATGTGCGCTGTTCTTCAGTGTCGACACATGCAATCTGTGGCGTCCGCTTGAACAGTGCACTGCCCTTTGAACATAAGAACACTTTTTTTTGCGACGTTTATTGCCTCAGGACATGAAAATGCTATGAATGATGAAGGGTGTGGTCAAATAAATTAATAAACTTTCGCTGACGCAATAAAGTCGAGGAGTGAACGATGATGTGGTCCCTGCGTCCAAGCCGCATATCACTGCGGATTATGAGGTGGAGAGGCCAGCTGCCACCAGAAGCCAGATCCGCGTTGACTAGCCGCAGCTATTCTTTTTTTGCTTAAACGCAACGTTTGCGCGCCAACGGCAGTGCAGACAAAGAGATTAAGCTGTAACTAGCAAACCTTCGGCTACCTTGTAATTTTAATTTTGGGAATTGTTGCGCACAGATTGGTTTTTACACAACGGTTGCCATTGACTGCACATTGCTTAGAGAAATTAAGCTTTGAAGAAACATTAACAAACAGTAATATAAGGTCTACGTTAGATGGAACACCGTGATGATAATCACAATTTCACTTCTATAACATGGCATAATTCTGCAGTGTATTATTTGCAATGACTGCGTTTGAATAGATGCTGAAACGACTACTGAGAACAATTACAGACATCAATATCTCTCTTGCATGTGTTTTCTTCTTTGAAACAATGCATTATGCATTTGTATACATGAATAATCCCCTTTTATTAATTTACAATGAATATATAATTTACACTCGCATTTATATTTCATATCTGAACAATGCCTGAGCTGAAAGGAGGGTTTAGGTCATGAGTCATGGAAAGAAACTGCAGTATAATGGCCAGTGTATACTTATAATTCAATGCAAGCTTTAGCCAGGATGCTTCAATTGTTACAATGATACCATAAGGTACCTTCTTTGCCAAAAGTAACCTGCTTCTCAGCCATGTGGTAGCGGATTCATACCATTTCTGAAGCTCTAAATCTCTGCAATGTAAAGATGAGCACCTGTCCTCACTTCTTAACTAGTTGTGATGCAGTGGAATCCTTATTGGCTTTATATTACAAGTAGGAAACAAAACATGCAGCTTGGTTACTTTTGGCAAAGAGTGTACGTTGAATGTATGCACAGAACGGACGTAGGCTTTGAATGAGAACGCTTTGCACAAACACTGACAGCCCCTGCGTGAGCTTATTATTTGTTGTGGCCCTTACACGGTTTTTAAACTATGATATGAGACTAAAACCATGATATGAGCCCCCTGGGCGCATATGCTGAGTGATTGAAAAGTTTTAATATTAAATGAAATAACTTCCCTAAACAACCGTGCACCAGTAGTCAACATCGCGGCCCTCATCATGCGGCTTTATAAGCATAAGGAAAGGTGATCTGTTGGAATCAGGTAAGTGCAAAGATGCTGCAAAATCACACCATATTATTGCATGTCCGATGCTATATTCATACTGAAATTCAAATTACCCACGAGAATAAACTGTTCTTGCAGGCTTGTGTCCATCTTGCATGTCATAAAGGTCAAACATGAACTTCTCTCTAAACATTTTGCTTTCGCACAGATTGAATCACACACATTCTTCTGGACCAATAAGATTTTGGTGCATACAGTGTGCTAGACATCCACAATTTATCTTATATGCATCTAGCTAGGATATCTGAAGCACGTTCTATGCCACGTAATGGATATGAGTTTTTGTGTTGCAGATAAGTTGACTTTTGGAAAACAAGATCGAAATTTTGACCTGCAGGAAGCATGAAATAAATGGTATGAAAATATTATGAACGTGAATATAATGTTTTTGATTCACTGGGAGGTGAATGCAGAATGGCATGACTGATGTTGATGCCATGACTGAATGGCCGTTAGCCTAGAGTAAGCTCTTTGCCGCACGGCACTGCTCACGCCTCTTAATTTTTCAATTCCACAGGAATTATTATGCAGCTAGCCCATTTTTCAGGCATTTAAAGATGTCATCGTGCTGTTATTAGCACTGATGAGAATAAATTATGCTTTTTCACACTTGGCCGCTAAAGATCCGACGTGTTAAACGAGGCCTTATAAAAGATTTTATGTGTTCAAAAAAATAAAGGTTGTATGTGTCATAGTGGCATTTGACGAAGTAAATACACTCTTCGAGTCTCTATATAAGTAGCAGCGTGATCTTTTTGAATAGGTATAATAGAAATACGGCTGCCAGAATATGTCCGCCCTTGCCTCGATGTGCGCCTTCCTAGGATTTTTCTTTATGTGCTTTCGGGACCACGGAACCGTTATAGCATTTGAAACACAAGCAAGAATGGTAAACTAAGCATTTTTTGAATCCCATATAATACAAATACGACTAATGGAACACATTGTCCCCCGGGCTCTTAGTTATTGTTCTCGTCTGTATTTTGCATGTTTCTTCATAAAATACACTTTGATTTGGAGCCTCCTTCAATAATTGGACTCAAAATTTACGCATGCCTCGATCGCAAGGCCTACGATCGGCCAAGCAAGGATTACAATAGAAGGTGCTAGAAAATCATCACAGCAGAAGTAGAAAGCGAGAATTTGTATCCAGGTAAGGCAAAAAATTTACATGCAAAACCGCTATGCAGACTTTCCCGTGTCTGGGGAGACTCATGGCCTTTGCAAGCTTGCCGCGTCTTTAGATAAATTATGTAAGATGTTCCAGGCAGGAAATTCAACCCTCGACGCGCCTCTAGTTTCATCGGTTTATCTTTAGTCACCCTGTTGTAATCGACACATTGACGTTGCTTCTTACGATTGTGAGCAATCGACAATGTACTACTCGTTTTAACGCATGCTTCGTTTCTTCTTTTATTTGTTTATCATTACGCTGAGTGCATTACTTGTGCAAGCAGGTCTTTGAAGAGATGCTTTTCGCGTATTTTCATCACGCACTTCATGACACACTAATAATTCGTAGAGTGCTATATATGCACTGAATGCACTTCGGAATAACTCACAAATTGATATATTTTGTAAGATACTGAGAAGAGAATACAATGGACGCATTATTATTTGGGCAGGCGTTTACTTCCCGCAAAAATTGCGCATAGAACGAATCCTCTTGGTAGGTGGCATGGCAGACTGTGAGCGTGATTTAAGTGGAGCAGTGGCTCTGAAGGTTAGCTTCAGCGCTCATATCGTTTCACCAACTGCTATTCTCAAAAAGGTAGTCAACTAAATACGACTTCACTAAGTGCGAAGTCACTTTACCGACCGTAAATAAATAATCTAGTACCGATATATACTTATTATTCTCATCTTTTCTTTCCCATTGCGGGTGCGAATTTAGAAGCTCATGTTTCATGCATTTGAACAGGTTTATAGTCTACGGGGCCTGACGTCCCAAAGTGACTCAAAATATGAGAGACGCTGTAGTGAAGGGCTTCGGAAATTTCGAGCCCCTGGGGTTCTTCAACGTGCACTGACATCGCACAACACACGGACGCCACTTCGTTTCATGCCATCCTTGGGCATAGCGTTCGAGCGTCATAACCACTGCACCACCGCGGCGCGGCTGTCATTGGGGCTGTCCGACCTAAGAAATTTTTAGGCTAATCTGCCTTAAACAAAACAGCAATTAACATATTCTTACAATCACTTTCCAGCTTAAAATGTGAGATAATCGGCTACCTTAAACATTTGTAGGCAGTAGATGGAGCATGTGAGTGTAGGAAATTTATAACAGATGTGTCCCTGAAATCCAAATAACATTTTTGTTTCGTATCTCTGCAGCGTTCCAAAAATTGAACGAGTGAATACAAATGTTGCTCTTATTTCCGTTCCATGCTCTTTTGAACGCATGCAGGCGTGATATTTTTTAGCCATTGACTGTGGCTGAGTTTGTCATTGAGGAAGCCATCATTCCAGTGCCATCAACTCATCCCACAAGGCCCGGGATACTGCATGGAAAAAAAAGCTATTGTTAATATAAACTTGTTAGACCGCAATCTTACAAAAGCGAACCACCAGTTCTGTAAAACCGCGTCGATAAATGCGCCTGATACATGACTTATAAAGTATCGGTGGTGTCCGATGATTCTGCTTCTGCCATTGCCCTAGGGCAGTCTCCTGATTCGGCAGAACCTGAAAGCTCCGGTTACGTCTTGCCAACTCTTGGCGAGTGAGTTCGAGTACACAGTCTTCAGAGATGCGATTGGGCCTCTATCTTGCCGCGCAACCAGTGCAACATTTTCGACAAGCGGAAACGAGCTGGAATGCATGCAGGCCACATTGAAGCTTGCTGCCGCTCGATGCGATTGAACACATGCTGTCTCTCTCGGGCGCTCTCGTGGACGTTGGAATTGCACCTCCAGGACCTACAGAAAACTAACGCTTACGCATACATTCTACATGATTCGCATTGATCATGCGTTCATGTTTCCAATAGTAACCACGTGGTTTAGCTGTGGAGCTTTTCCTCGATCGAGCGTGTATGGCGTCAAACGTAATCACTTGAACTAGAATATCATCTCATTTCGAAAAATATTGGGATACTGAGTACGTGAGTCGCACCGATAAAATTGATTGCAAGCAGAATCAAATTGTATGAATCGCTCCAGCTTCCCGAACAACGTCAGCCATTGGGAACGGCACTGCAGCACCTTTCACGGTGTCTCCCCATACGGTGTTTGTGCTGTATACCTTCAACTACCACTCTAGTCAACTCGACCGCCTGCAGGTGATCAATATCCCGATTCGTGTCATAAAGTGTCAAATCTTCAGCCTTTGCAATGCGCTTTGCTCTTCACCAAAGCTTTATTGCATTAAAATAAAAAATACTTAAAAAATATATATGTAACATTACAGGATTTTAACTGCTGCATTCAAAGTAAGGCCACGGGTTGGCGCAAGAATGAATCGCCTGTGCGCTGTCATCAGGTGCCGATAAAAAATAATACCGAAAAGATGAAGCACGTCGTTGACGCGCTTGAAAGAGCCGTAGCAATCGCCTCCTCGTAAGAGCACTGAACAATAGTCGATGTGTCATTGCATTGTGATTTTCGGGGTTAAGTAAGCAACAATAGGCGGAGCTGGTGTGCTCAATTGCTCAAACTCCTATATTTGGAACAAGTGAGCGGCACTCACATATCGAGCACGCGTTGACGTGCGTTGCTTTCTGTAGCAATTTTATTGCCTGCCGATTTCGCACTTTCCGCGCTGCGTTTACTCGCACCACTCACTGCCACCGCAAAAATCTGGTAATAGTCGGTGGAGAGCCGTACTCGGGGCATCTTGTATAGCGGCCAAGCTTAGGACGAACAGACGCAAGGGTAGGGCGCGTAACGATGAGAATCAAGAGAATTCTTTGATGTAGCTACCATGATTTTTGTCCTGTACTACATGCTGTAAAACATGCCTGATTCTTTTCTCTTAGCTGCCGTGAACTCATAAATTTACCCTTTGTTCGTTTTCCGGTAGCTCTGCCCATCGGTTCTTCCACGTTCGTTGGGATGTGTTTGAAGATAATGCAGTCTGTAATCGGGCGGCCCGAAACAAATCGATTGCTTCATAAAACTGTAAGAGTAATATGCATCCCAGAATAACCACATGTCACGTAAACTAGCACAACAGGGGCAACAGCACTGCTTGTATGCCTGCTGTCTACTTGTTCGAACTACGAATGCCTGCTCCATGGCGATGCTTCCCTTCACAGGCGATAACAGCAAGAATTGCTCCTGGGACTTTCATTATGAAAGCAGCCGTAATCCGTTAGTGCTCCAAGTTCTGTCACCTCGCAGCTAAGCACTTCCAGACAAACCTCTTGAGGTGCCAGAAAATGTAGACTAGAGATCAGGTGATGCCGACGCTTTCCACTTATTTTAACGCGATACCGTTTAAGGCCTCGTTCTCTAGAAAACTACGTGTCGGAGTTGTTGGTAATCGGCAGTCATACACGAAACTCACGGGAATGTCTTTGAAAGGTCGTGGTTGGCAGGTTTAATGGCAGTGCACTCACTGGCCGTCGGGTAATGCCAGCTCACGAAACCACATAATACGGCAGCGTTGGGTAGGCGCTGCCCACTCGAACTTCGCATTGTAAAGTAGCAGTGGAAAAGAAACGTTCCCAAAATCGAACATGAAAGCAGGACAAGTGGTTGTGCTTTCGCCCTTGCTTCTTATCTGTTATCCTGCCCATATTTGTATACCTGCGTCCGTCTTTTTTCGCGCTGCCACTTTTCATGAGTAATCTCCTCCTAGCACGCAATAAGTTAATAATCTTTTTTTTCTGTGAGATCGGAGGGTGATTTTGAAGGGATAGCTTCACTGCGCGATGTAAAGTCAAGATCTCCATGCATAGGAATATTACCTTCAAGTTGGCCAGAGGTGAAACCACGAAATACTTCTGGTGTCGCATGGTGTCGCAGCAAAGCGTAACAAAGATGTAAGGACAAGATCAAAGGTCAAAACGATGAACTATGACGTGGGCATATGGTTCGGTGTTACGCGATAATTGACTTCACATTGTGAGTGTGTAAGTAAAGAACAGTGAGCTGCGCGCCGGGCCATGTACAAGTTGGAAAACCTACAAGTCAGTTTCCCTCTACGGCAGAAATTCTTGTACAATGGCGGCATAGACTTACTTTAGGGTAATAGTTGAGAGCAGCGCTGGCAAATACCCTGGTGGGCTGGGTAACTTCCACACCCATCGCTCATTCGACATTCAGCGCGTGAGCATTGCCGCCCTGCTATAACCCTATATCCCCAACTGGTTGGGTTTCCCTATTCTAAAACTCTTTATTTCTCGACATTCTTTCCCCACCCCAGGGCGGCAGTATTCCCCTCTAATGTCGGAAAACCTGTTCTCATGCAATGGCCCGTGCTACGAGGACTGCATCCTAAGCTGCGTGGAGTGTAGCTGAAGAAGATGCATGTACGGCACCTAATTTTTGTACCCTTCGATGCTGTATATCCCTAAGGCCACGCAGGCACGTTTTCATGGCTTCGTTAAAGCTGTCAAACTTTCATATATCTTTGTAGCTCGCAACTATTCTCTGATGGGGTATCTGAGGAATAATAGAGTCACAAGTTGAATGATTAGTGATACAAAAGCAAAGAGCATGTTTATGTGAAAAGAGGTCCGCAAGTGGAGCCTGCAGATGGCAGCTAATTATGCCGAGTCATGCCTATAAAGGCGAA
The DNA here is from genome assembly GCF_055883805.1 of Amblyomma maculatum. Lineage (NCBI taxonomy): Eukaryota > Metazoa > Arthropoda > Arachnida > Ixodida > Ixodidae > Amblyomma > Amblyomma maculatum. The sequence goes on from NC_139346.1 coordinate 140,485,177, forward strand.
GCTTAAGTACCACATTTTCCCTCGCATGCCTTCAATTTTCTAGGTTCTCTTTCCCCCTTATTCATACTGGCTATACAGAAGGAGTACAGGTGCTGACACATCATTTACTGGCAAGGAGCCCTGCGTAGAAATAGAATACATCGCATATGATGATGATACTGACACAGTATGGCTGGATTCCCGCAACCACACGAAAAAAGAACAGTGGTAAGTGCATTTTTTAAGATTATCCGAGTATGCCGTAAATATAAAGCAATCACCTAAACTCTGGTTTGAATCCAGGCACCGTGCAATTCGTCAACAAGCAAAAATGTCTTGTCCATGACACTGCCTAACCAAAACTGGGGCATGACTTGATCCCAGCGGCCATCGCCAACAGCCCATTTATTGAAAGTATGATTTGGCCACCGTGATGCCATGCTTAGCAACAATCTGCCGCATGACTACCCTAGTTATTCCCGCACCACCAAATTTCAACAGCTGCGCACTAGCCGACCAACACGGCGATCCCTATGAGCGCTTGTGCGGCAGCGCATATTGCTAAGTCTAGCTCCAGACAGGCCGTCATTTAAAATACAGCTTGCAATATAGAGGAATTCTATAGCATTAACAAGAGTATGGAAGGTATGCAAACTAAAGTTGATAAGCCATAAAAATTGAAGGTAATAGTAGCATATGGGGATGATATATCACCCGCAGCAACAACCGGACTAACTCACTGCAGCGCGAAGGCCTTACTCATAGTACTCCAATTAACCCGGTACTGCACAAGCTGCATCTACTGCGAAATTCTTTTTATCCGCCCACCTAACTTTGCACCGCCCCCTGCTACGTTTTTTTTTTTTCCTTGGAATACAATCCGTTACCCTTAGTGATTATCGGTTATGATCTCTTTGCACTTAATGTCCTTTCCATTCATTCCTCCGCCGGGGTGGCGCAGTGGTTACGGCCCTCGATTACTGTTCCCAAGGATGCGGGATCGAATCCCGGCCTCGGCGGCCGCTTTTCGATTGAGGCGAAGCGCAAGGCGCCCGTGTGCTGTGCGATGTCAGTGCAAGTTAAAGAACCCCAGGTGGTCGAAATTTCCGGAGTCCTCCACTACGGTCGCTTTGGGACGTTAAACCCCACAAACCAAACCAAACCAAATGTCCATTTGTTCATTCCCACTAGAATGTCATTAACTCGAGTTATTTCTCTGACCCATTCTGGACGCTTCCTATCTCTTAACGTTAGAACTACCCTTTTCGTTCCATAGCCCTGTAGGTTTTCCTCAGCTTAAATGGGCGCCGTGACGTTCGCCAGACCAGTAATTCCAGCCGGCCCCTATAGTTCTTTAGACCTTCCTAATGCCATAAAACCCAATTACAACGGCGAAATCATAGCGCCTAATATTTTAATCCGCTTCAGTAATCTGCGTTTTGGCACCGATGTGAGCGACACACGATGGCGAAGTTTGTTAACGTATATGACGTTTCATTCTCGCTTGGGCACTGCTTCGCTGATTGGTTGCGCACGCACTTTAGATTTTACATGTTCTTCAAGTTACTATGCAGAAAACAAATAAAAAACGGTTTAATTCCCCGTATGGTCGTGAACTGCTTGTAAAATGGGGACAGTAAACTCAGGTAAATGCGGTGATATCAACAAGCGCGATTGAGCGTCTGCTTGCTGTGATGATGGTGATGGTGGCTTTGCGCTTCGTAGCTTGTCGCCGCTGCCTTCTGGCGCGGTGGACAAAATTTAAAAAAAAGAAGAACAGAGAAAGAAAACCGTGCGCCAATTCGCTGTCCAGGCTATACGGTCTCAAGCACAAAGGTCGCACCCACAGGCTCCTCAAATCCCAAGGCAGCTGACAACGTTCGGATCTCGAGGTTGGCAAAATCGCTGGACAGGTAAAAATCACGCGGTGTATCGTTTATGCCGACACTCCCCAGATGACACTAGCAACCCACACTCTGCAATCGGGCTGGCGGGACCCGACCCGACGGTCGTCTAGCTCGAGCCCCTAGCGTATACATGAGCCCGAAAGCCGGCCTTCAGAACGACAAACCCACCTGAAAGATGGTTTGGAGCAGCGTTTGGTGGGCTAGGCTAGCTGTGATCTGACGAAGAAGCCGGTCCTCATAGCTGTGCTTCGCAGCGTCGTTACCATTGTAACGACACTGCCAAAACGTGTGGCTGCTGGTTGGGTTGGACAGGCAACAGTAGTGGATAGCTTCCGATGCGTCAGCAGAAAGCTGCGTTTCTCATAGGTACCGCCCAAGTCGAGCGCTGGGCGAGAGAAATGGGAGAAGGGCTCCCTCTCGAGTCAGCTCAGACGCGCTGCTTTTTCTCTTTTGTAATTTGAACTTTATAAACCTAATGACTCTCGTTTCCGTGCACCGAGTTTTGTCATTCTTTTTTTCACTGACATCAGCTCGGTTCAAAGAACCTACTGCTTGGCTGAAATTAACGGCCTTACGCACCTTACTGTGACCCTTTAAGAAGAACCCTTTTTGTTAGCTTTCACGTATCAGGCCTGTAGGTGAGTACAAGAAAAATTCAACTGTTATATACTTTGCTCTTGAGCGACACCGGCAAGTTACTAGCAATAATCTGTAAGTACTTACCAAATGAGCACTATTATAGTCTTATTCTTCTAGTTATTTTCCTTTCATGATCCGGATCTGCGGTCATTATCGCTCCTAATAGACATATTAGCCCACCATTTTAAGTACTTGCTGCGCTTCGCTACCTATTGCAAACTCGAAGCTCTCGAAGCTTTTGAACATTACCTTAGTCTTCTGCATATTCATTTTAGTCCTACTTTTCTGCCTTTCTTGTCTAGGTAGTTCATGTCCTCAGTTACTTAGCAAGGCAAATTATCATCGAATCGCAGATTACTAAGGTATTCTCCATCAACTCTTATCACTAACTCCTCCATTTCAAGTCTGTAAGCCAGCTGTGAATAGTGCTGGGAAGATCGTGTATCCTTGCCTAACACATTTCCTTATGGAAATTTTGTCACGTTTTATTCATAACTGTGGTTACTGTGCCACCATTAAAGATAACTTCCAGTACTTTGACATACGACTCTCGTATGCCCTAATTTTCCCATGCCTGCATAACTACGGAGGTTTCCACTGAGCCAAAAGCTTTTTCGTAATCAAATATTGCTATGTATAGAGGCTTGTTAACTCTCGAGATTTTTTTTATCACCTGGTTCATGGCATGGATATGATCGATAGTAGAGTATCCTATCCGAATACCTGCTTATCTTTTGGTGGATTGAAGTCTACGGTTGCTGTGACTCTATTAGCGATTACCTTATTACATACGTTGTATGTAACGGACAGTTTGCTGATTAGTGTATATTATGCTTCAATTCCTTGCGACTCCTTTCTTATTAATTAAGATAACTGTAGTGTTCCTTCATAATTCCGGTACCATCGATTGCGTTTAAGGGTGAGCAGTTTTCCAGCACTGTATCCCCCCATCCTTCAACAAATATGTAGGTAACTTATCCTCACCAGCTGCTTTACCCCTTTTCGTAGCTCTTAAAGCTCTCTTAACCTCGTCCTTCGTTAATGGCAGAACGTCTGATTACTCTCCACTACTGTCAATCTCATAACCATCATAGCATCATAGCATCATAACCCGTGCTATGGTCTTTCCAGTTGTGATGTATGGATGCGAGAGTTGGACTGTGAAAAAGGCTGACCGCCGAAGAATTGACGCGTTTGAATTGTGGTGCTGGCGAAGACTCTTAAGAGTTCCTTGGACTGCCAGAAGATCAAATCAGTCGATATTGTCGACCATAAACCCTGACTGCTCATTGGAGGGTCAAATTCTAAAGTTAAAGCTCAGCTACTTTGGTCATCTGATGAGAAGAGAGGAGTCGCTGGAGAAAGATTTGATGTTGGGAAAGGTTGAGGGTCGCCGGAGAAGGGGTAGGCAGCGATCGCGATGGTTAGATGGCATTCTCGAGGCATTGCAGATGAAGCTATGTGATGTTAAGAAGATAGTGAGAGACCGGAAAGCGTGGCGTGACATGGTCCATAGGGTCACGAAGAGTCGGACACGACTGAACGCCTGAACTGAACTGAACTGTCAATCTCATTGTAGTCCTGACTACTTTGGTTACTGAATAGGCCAGTATAGAACTCGACCACTTTGAGTGCCTTGGCCATATTAGTGATGGCATTGTCCGCCTTGTCTCTTAGCGCAAGCAGCTGATTATTGCGTATGCCTAATTTACTCATCATCGCTTAAGACTGCCGTCATTCTTTAGAGCATGCTCAAATTTTTACATGTTATAATTTCATATGCCAGACACTTTGCATAAATTGATTAGCTTTGATAGCTCTGCCAGTTCAATTTTTTTCTGTTGGGTTGAAGGTTTTTATATTTCTGCGTTTCTTATTCAGATCTTTCGCCTGGGTATATACGTCTTCATCTACCGCGTTTTCAATAAAGACAACTCTGAAAGTATCGTTCATTGCTTCTGTAAGAGAGATGCATGACCTGTGGAAAGGAGAAAAAGAGGAAATCAGAGATGTCGCGCGCCGAAGATGATAAAGAAGTGAAGATGACAAAGCGGACGAAGCTCGAGCTGTCGCTGTGAACGCTGGTCTTCGTAGCTGCTATGTAGGATAAATATATTGCTGTGCGAACCATCTAAACCGCTTCATTACACTTGGTGGAGGTTTCACCTGTTCCCAACCTGGAGCTCCGCAGTCACACTTTGCCCGGCTCTACCATCATCACAGACGCCACGAACCAATCTGGCCCGCTTGTTTGGAGCGCTATCTGTTCGGGACAAGTGCTGCAACGCGACCCACCCATATTCAGCCGGCACGGACGACACCGACGTCGAGGACTGGCTAACTTCATACGAGTGTGTGAGTGCTTACAATAAGTGGGATGACCAGGTTAAGCTCACCTACGTCATCTTCTATTTAAGTGATGTCGCCAGCTTGTGGTTCTGAAACCACGAAGCTGATATTTCAACCTGGGCAGCCCTGAAAACTAGTTTCACGGAGGTTTTCGGCCACCCCGCTCTTCGAAAACTTCGAGCCGAGCAACCGTTGGGTTCTCGAGTCCAAGAAAAAGGCGAAAATTTCCCAAGCTACATTGAGGATGTTGTCGACCTGTGTAAACGTCTTGATCCGTGTATGACTGAAGCACAGAAGATAAAGCATGACCTCAAAGGAATCGAATTGGACGCATTCCACGTGCTCACCGTCAAATCCCCTCAAACCGTTGCTGACGTAATTTCTTTGTGCCAGGGCTATGACGAGCTCCGCAAACAGCGTCTCATGACGCGCCGTGCCACTTGCTCGGATGAAACACTGTCGGCACTGTATCTTCCCGGTGCTGCTAAGGATCACCAGGTGCTTTCTCAGCAATTAAAACAGTTTTTGCGGGAAAAGGTAGCACGACAGTTTTCCCTTATTACCGGCCGGCCCGATTCTTCATCTCTGTTGCCTCCTCTACAGTGTGTCATCCAGGAACAAGTTGCCGAGATCCTGCCAAGTACCAGCCCACCCCATACGGTGGCCGCTCCGCTGACGTACAGCGAAATGGCAAGTCACCCACCGCCCGAAACGCCAACGTACGCAACCCCAAACCACGCCTTCAATCGCCATTGCCCGTGCATCCAGTGCCACCTACTCAGCCTGTTTGGCTCGCACCGGTCCCCGCAATCCGCATCCCTGGCGTTCACAAGATAACCGCCCGATATGTTACATCTGCGATGTAGCTGGCCATGTGGCACGGTGGTGCTGCGCACGTGGATCCCGTTTTTATGACTACGGGCGCGCTCCAGCTTACGACGTACCTTTTTCCGAAGTTGAGTCGGGTCGTCCGCCTTCGCATCACTCTCCGACACGTTCCGATTCATATGCCCACCGGTCGCCATCTTCCCGCCGTCGGTCCCGCTCTCCTATGACCCGTCGATCACCACCCCTTCAGCCGGAAAACTAGGCGCCGCAGTTCCGGAGGCAAGAACTGCGCCCTCAGTAACTGTGTCGAGCCCTGTAAACATTATTAAAGGGACACTGCAGCACGTTTTGCAAAAATTGGGTTTTCAGCAGAAACCCGCTGTTTTTCATGATGCGAACTCAAATATCAGATTCAAATTCGGCAGAAAAATGCAGAAATAGCCTTTGTTTCAGCAGAAATAGGCAGCCCGCGCGACGGGGCTCACCACGGGTCGCGCTTCCGCCTGTGATTGGCCCAGATGTCGCGAGGCGACATCGTGAGGACCGGGGAAGCTGCCGATGTGGCTCCTTCACTGCGCTGTGTACTTATCACCCCTCTCTGCGGCTTTGTGAATGTCGTTATGGCACGCCATTTCCATAAGAATGACCATCGGTGTTTTCACCGCATGTATCCGTACCAGATGCGCCCAGAAACGATGCAGCACTTCCGTTGTGAAGAGCATGGATTTGGCATGAAAGCTTGCTTTGGTTAGAGAAAGGCATTTTGAAAAGTGGTCTCATGAGATGTTTGCAGCCCTGCGAAACGCAGAGGCACCCCGGTCCAATCAGGATTACACGTACTACAATAGGCAATTGTGCTTCTACGCACCTCTCGCCCCCAAAATTGGCGGCGTTGCCAGTAAAAGCACAGTTCTCTATTATTGTGCGTAGGGGAAGAGTAACTTAAGAGAATAATTGCAAGGGCTTTTCTGCCTTTCACACTGCTGCAGATATTTTGTGAGACGAAGTATACATGGCCCTTGACGCGCATATTCCTGGGAAGGAAGGGCAGCGAACAATTATCTACTACCTACGTCTCAGGCTTCCCGTCCCGCCCGAAAAAGTCATTGTTGTGAAAAGAAGGACCCAAGGCTTGGTGTACCAAATCCTGCTTTGAGTGCCAGTCGTCCTACCTTTGGGAAACGAAGCATTTTATAGAAAAGATGAAGCTGCCACCATACAAATGAACAATAAGCGAAGCATGGTTGCCGAGCCCTGCAATTCATGCGAGGCATTGATGGAACCATTGTGCTGGAGACAAAGTCAAAAACGCTCAGAAAGCGGCTTGAGTCATAGGATAGTTAGCACACATAGAGCACCTTCCCCTTCCATGGTACGCTTCTATACGTTTCGTGAATTGACGGCTGACGTATACTGAAAGCCAGACGGCAAATACGCCGCACCCATACCCCTATGAGAAAACGATTTTGTGAAATGTGTTTTCTTACAAGAGACTCGTCGTTTTCATTTAATACTTAATTTGCATCGCCAAACAAGACAGGAGTATGTAAAATGACGAGGCACCAACGGGTGCAAAATCACAAGGTCATATATGAAAAACTTCGATTATTACTATGCTTGGACGCATCGAAGCAAACCTAGCTCTGTGCGCTCCTTACTTGAATGCGCCTATAATCAGCTGAGCGGTACACTTCTTATCTTATAACGCTCCTGTAAAGGATCCACGAACATATCAGGCACGTGCCGGGATGGAAACGATCGCGCATAGCCTTGACAACCTAGCTGCGACTCAACAGTGGGCTCTTCTTAATCGTCTGCTTGTTCGCAAAGATCATCAGCGCGTGCTGCTGATGAGTTGTCCATGTTTAGCACAGAAGCCGCTGCGCAGAGCTTTTGCGAAAAAAAAAAAACGAGAAACGCGAACGCAACCATGCGCTGATGCTGTCTGTCCGTACCATCGCGAGATTGCACTCCATGAACGGACCGCACTCAACGCTAAACGCAACGGTTCACATACAAATGAGACCTGAATAGTGAGGAAGTAATAGAACTACGAAGTACAAGCCTTACCTCCCTTTCCTTCCTTTAATAACCGCAGTTCTAGGAAATGGTGACTGGCCCGAGTCTTTTGTGCAAAAAAATAGAAGGAACCGCATAATGGCTCAGCCATGCCTTTTTGGCAAAGCCCTGAAGAAATCGCATTATGAACAAACTGCATGTAGTCACAGTCACAAAATTGCTTCGAGTAGAATGTTTCCTTTGGTCGGCTTGAATTTATCTCTATTCTCAGCAGCACCGCTTTGCGCCGCGAGCTCTTGACACAATGGGAAACTACATGGTTCCTTCCACAGATGTTTGTGCAAACGAGCACATGCAGGGCTGCGTTGTATCAGGTGCAAAACACTAAGTTGGCGTGTTTCGAAGATCCGCAACGCACGCAAGACGAGGAACAGCGCCGGCCGAAAGCTCCCTCCGTTGGCTCTGAACGCCTGTGGCTCCCCACAGTGACATCACGACGGACAGAGAAGCGAGGTTTCTCTCTCCGCTTTCCTCCATGTAGCAGTCGCGCGGGGCCGCGGGAGACTTGAACTGCGTGCTTTCAGTCAGCGATTGCGTAAGCGTTTTATAAATAATCGAAAAAATAACTTCACAGACATGATCAGAAAATAATCTACTTCAACAACCAATAGTATTAGCACATTTAAAAACCGCTGCAGTGTCCCTATAAGGTTTTCTACGCAGGCGTTGCTGTTGATGCTCACGTTGACACTGGTGCTGCTGTGTCTGTGATTAGTTGTAACCTGTGCCGCAAACTTAGAAAACTGACGAGGTCGATCCCCGTTATTTCATTGCGAACCGTGAAAGCCGAAAAGATCTGACCTGTTTCTTCGTGCACCACACGGCTCATCATGCAAGGCCTCTCCTACGTTATTGAATTCATCGTTCTCGCTCGCTCATCTCATGAAATCATCCTCGGATAGGACTATTTGTCCAAGCATCATGCCGTCATCGACTGCAACCGTGCTCACATTGATTTGTTGGCGCTTTGTGACACTCTCGTAGGCACAACCCCTGCTCCAGCTCCGCCCATTTTCGCTGCCGACGACATCGCTTTCCCTGCTTCCTCCTCTATTCCTGTGCCTGTGAAATGTGACGTCATTAATAACGCTACGGGAATGTACACACCGTCCGTTCGTGGTGCTCATCGCAAATATGTGCTACTCCCGTATGCCGTGCTAGGCATTTCTGGTGGTATTAGCGTTCTGTACGTCGACAACCCGTTGCCTTTTCCAACGACGTTACTTCCAGGAGAATCGCTTGGCACTGTCGATATCATTGATCTTGTCGATGCCTCTACTGTTATTGCAGACCCTACATTGCATTACATTACCGCCCTCACTCCTCCCACTGGAGTCACCGACTCGACCGCACTTGATATTTTCGACCGTTCTGTCGACGCATCGTTACCGCCTACCCAGCGCGACAATTAAGCTCGTTGCCTTGCCTCAACGATTCAGCGCCTCCATCGACTCTCACCAAACTTCGTTGGGACGTACAACCACGGCTCGCCATCATATTGATACCGGACTCCAAGCACCACTGCGCCAACACCCCTACCGAGTCTCAGCCGCTGAACGCCACGTCATCGATGGCCAAGTGAGTGACATACTCGAGCGCTGAGTGATCTAGCCTTCTCACAGCCCGTGGGCTTCACCCGTCGGTCTAGTAAACAAAAAGGACGGCTCCATTCGGTTCTGCGTCGACTACCGTTGGCACCACAAGATCACTAGGAAGGACGTTTATCCCCTACCACGCATCGACGACGCCCTTGACAGTTTGCAGGGAGCTTAATACTTTTCTTCGCTGCACATCCTCTCTGGCTATTGTCAGGTGCCAATGGCTGAAGCCGACCGCCAGAAAACCGCATTCATAACGCGAGACGGGTTATATGAGTTTATTGTCATGCCTTTTTGTTGTTCAATGCTCCAGCTACATTTGAGCGCAAGATGGATAACATCCTTCTAGTTTGAAGTGGCAGATATGTTTCTGCTGCCTAGATGATGTCATCTTCCCGAAGGACTTTCCATCTCATCTTTGTCTCGAGAGTGTTCTTCGATGTCTGAGTTACGCAGGCTTGCAGCTAAACTTGACGAAGTGTCAATTTGGTGCTCGACAGCTGGTGATACCCGGCCACGTCGTATCCAAAGACGGAGTTTTGCCGGACCCTGCCAAACTTTGTGCAGTGGCGCAATTTCCCAGGCCCTCCTCACTGAAAGAACTGCACAGCTTTGTAGGGCTTTGCTCGTATTTACGCCGGGTCGTCAGAAATATTGCCGAAATTGTTGCCCCATGACCTAAATTCTTGCTGGAAGCCCTGACTTGTGGGCCTGGTCACCTGAATGTGATCAAGCTTTTACTACGCTCCGCCGACTTCTGCCATCGCCACCGATAGTACGCAACTTCGACCCTTGCGCTCCTACCGAGCTACAGACGGACGCCAGCGGCATCGGTATCGGCGCGCTCTCACTCAGCGCAAGCCTGGTTTCCCTGAGTACGTCGTAACTTACGCCAGTCGTGTCCTGACCAAAGTAGAGACCAACTATACACTAACAGAAAAAGAATGTCTACCGACTGTTTGGGCCATCACTAAATTTCGTCGTTACTTATATGGTCGACCATGCGATGTCATCACCGATCACCATGCTCTGTGCTGGCTGTCGTCCCTAAAAGATCCGTCCATCTGCCTCGCCCGTTGGGCTGTCCGTTTACAAGACTATGACATCCGTGTTCTTTATCACTCTGGTCGCAAGCACACCGACGTAGACTCCCTTTCGCGCTCCCCTGTGACCTCTGACGCTGGACTACACGCCGTCGCCGGCCTCACTTCTGTTTCCCTTGAAACTATGGATATGGCATCTGAGCAGCGCAAAGATCCCCGGATTGTTTCGCTCATGAACTTTCTGGCCACCCAGTCCCAGTGCCACCTTTCTGGAGCTCTACGGCATTAAGCCCATCATTTTACTATCCGTGACAACCTCCTTACCGCGAAACTACCTCCCTGATGGCAAAACATGGCCGCTCGTTATTCCGCGACATCTCCGATCAGTCATTGGCGCGAGCTATCACGATGATCCACAGTGCGCCCATGCTGGATTCCTGAAAACATATACTCGTCTATGTCATCGCTAATACTGACAGGGTATGTATCGTTTTATTCGCCAGTACGTCCGCTCTTGTATCAACTGTTAGCGTCACAAGCACCCACCACGCCCTCTAGCTCCAGCTCCCCTGCAGCCTCTCCCGTGTCCACTTCGGCCATTTTCACGTGCTGAAATCGATATTTATGGGCCTCTTCCCTGCTCTTCCGCCGGCAACAGGTGGATCAGTTGCCGACGACCACCTCACCAGATATGCTGAAACTGCCGCTTTACCAGCTATAACTGCTCGTGAAGTCACTGGTTGCATCCTTGAGAACCTTATCCTGCGTCACGGTGCGCCGCAGGTATTACCTAGTGACCGTGGTCGCGTATTTTTGCCTGATGGCGTAGAAGCCCTTCTTCAGGCGTGCTGTGTTGTACATCGTACGACGTCTTCCTACCATCCCCTGACAAATGGAATGGTGCAGAGATTTATTCGGACCCTTGGAGACATGATGGCTATGTATGTTTCATCCACCCACTCAAATTGGGACCATGTGTTACCATTCATAACCTACGCCTACAATTCTGCTACGCAAGCGACTACCGGTTTCTCGCCTTATTTTCTCCTGTACGGCCGAGAACCTTCGTGCACAAAGGATACAATCCTACTCTACCGTCCCGACGCCTCCGAATTGACACCCGTTTCTCAAGCCGCTGCCCTATGCCGAAGAGTGCCGTCAGATCGCACGTCAAATCACAGCTCGAAATCAGTACCACCACAAACAACCACGCCGGATCATCATGTCCGCCACTTCGTTATCGTCCAGACTCGGTGGTGTGGCTATGGGTGCCCTCTTCTACTTCAGGCCAGTCGCCCATGTTTCTGTGTCGATACCAGGGACCCTATCGTGTGCTTAAGCAAACTTCTCCGGTTAATTACCTTATAGAGCCCGTCATGCCGTCAACAGATCACCGCCGAAGAGGACGTCAAATTGTCCACCTTGACCGCCTCAAACCATACCATGACGCTGCCATCGTGACCTCCGCTTATTCCACTGGGATGGCGTCGTTTCACAGGGGGAGTATTGTAAGAAAGATGAATGACCTATGGAAAGGAGAAAGAAGAGGAAATCAGAGACATCTTGCGCCATAGTCGATAAAGAAGTGAAGACGATAAAGCGGACGAAGCTCGAGCTGTCGCTGTGAACGGTGGCCTTTGTAGCTGCTACTTAGGATAAATATATTGCTGTGCGAACCATCTATCTAAACCGCTTTATTACAGTTCTACGCCAAGGTCGTCTTCCTCGGTTAATCTGAATATCCATTCTGGAGCGAGATCCGGAGCTCTTCTAGCTTCCCTCTCACCGCTAATTTGTTGATGCGCCTACATCCAACCATGATGCCTGGCTAGCGTAAAGCTAAGAATAGGGGTAAACAAAAGGTAACGTATGACATATAGGAGGAGTTATTGATGAAGTTCGCATACAGGACTACTTTAGCAGCGATGACTGTCTTTTTTCTTAAACAGAAGAACATGAAATACACGTACAAAAGTCCTTATATGCGAGACAGAAGGGAAATAATTTGTATCATCGTGCAGAATGTGGAGGCGCTATGAAAGGGGTAATACAGCAGCCATTACATAGGAGATCTCGAATTTCTTTACACTCGAAGGGAAAACGGAAAAGAAACTAAAGGAGATTAGGACCTTGCTGTAGAATATTGTGCTTTGCTCGATGAAGAGGAGGACGATTATATTAATGAACTTATTCTAAGATATATCACTAGGGAGCGCACAGATATATTGTTACGCCGCGTATCAGCGCACTGAGAAGCAGCAGCAGCAGAAGAAGAAGCAGAGGAAGCGAGGCGCGCAGACTGATCCGAGTTTCTGAGCCGTGTGCGTCTGTCCTTCATGCGACGTTCACCTTTATTAAAACCATTTCATCCGTTACATTCGGTGGAGGTGTGGGGTGGGCTGCACAAAATAATAGCGAGCCATCTTACAACAACGGCGTGGAGCGGACCCTGCAACCAACATCGCACCCTTATTTCAAGCAGCGTCCAGCCCATCCAGATGAAGTACCTCGTGGTGCTCCTCGTCGCGCTTCTGTCGCCCCATCTCGGCCTCCAAGGGATCCTGAAGTGAACTACCAGAGCCGCCAGCCCCCCGTATGTTACGGCTGGGGGGGGGGGGGGGGGCAGCGGACATATCTTCCGCTTTTGCCCGCGTCGTCAAATTACTCAACCCCCTGTCCAACGAGCACCGCGCTTCACGAATGATGCCCAGTGGGAGCAGCAGCCGCTCGCTACCTTCTATCGGCCCTCTTCGCCTCAGCGCATGCACGGAATGACTCCCCTGTGTCCGATCGCAGCATCACTCCCCCGCCGCAGCGCCAACCCCGTTCGCCATCCCCACGTCGCCGCTTCGTTTCTCCCCCGCTGGGAAAATAGGTGGTGCGACCGATGGAGGTAAGGTCGCCGGACGGTCAATTTCACGCATACCTCTACCTATCTTCATGCTAAAAAACAAAGTGTCAGTGTGTGTAGACAATGTTAAAACGGATGCTTTGGTTGACACTGGGGCCGCTGTGTCAGTTATGAGTCTTTCATTTAAAGACTGCCTTCGGCAGAAAGTTATGTTTGTGTGGGACAAAACACTACGTTTTGTGGAGTTGGGGTTGAAACTTCAGTTCCGCTTGGCGTGTGCTCAGTTTCAGTTGTAATTGGTGACGAGTGCTATAGGACAAAATTCATTGTATTGAGACGTGCCACGCATGACGTTATCTTGGGTGTTGACTCTTTCCGCGAGTGTGGTGCGACTTTAGACTTTCAGTGCCGGGGAAATTTGTTTGCAGCCGAACATTATCCCCACATTAGTAGATAACGTGTCTCGGAGTCATCAAGGAGTTCTCGACGTAAAGGAGGGTGTGCTGCTGCCTGCGATGACGGCGACGTTTCTCCCCGTGAAGTCATCTGAATCCTTCATGGGTAAATATTCAATAGTCGTCAAGCCAGATGTCTCGAATGGAGCGAAAAAAATATTTTGGTGCCACGCTCCGTCGTGGAGGCGGAGGATGGTCTCGCATACCTCTGGGCTGTGAACGTGTCAGAAGAGCCTTTTACCCTACCTTCTGGTTTGACAGTTTCGAGATTTGAGAATTATGTGACTCATACCGTTGGAATTATATTCGATTGCAGAGGAGCCGCGAAAGACAAGTCTGACTATTGGACTGAGTTTGAGGGCATGGTCAACAATTCGCTCCCATCTAGTGAACGTCGTATTCTGTAAGAGATTTTGACAACTCATGCCCAAGTGTTCCACTTTGCCTCAAATGAATCGGATAGCCATTAACCAGCTTATCGGCTACAGCACAAAATAACACAAGAAACGCACCCCCTAATCGCCAAAAACCTTACAGAGTCTCCCCGGCAGAGCGCAAGATAATTCAAGAACAGGTGGACGAAATGCTGCAGAAGTAAATCATCTGAGAATCTTCCCGTCCGTGGGCCGCACCTGTGATCCTAATGAGGAAAAAAGACAATTCTTGGCAATTTTGTGTAGACTACCGTTGTTTGAATGCGGTAACAAAGAAAGACGTATACCCGTTACCTCGCATTAATGACGCTGTCGACTGTCTGCATTCGGCGTCATATTTCTCCTCTGTTGATTTGCGATCTGGCGATTGGCAAATTCCTCTACATCCATCCGACCGTGAGAAGACTTCTTTTGTAATACCAGATGGTTTATACGAATTTAATGTAATGGCCTTTGGATTATGCAACGCTCCCGCGACGTTCGAGCAATTTATGGACACTATCCTTCGTGGCCTCAAATGGGAAATATGCATGTGTTACCTTGATGATGTTATCATATTTGGAAAGCCCTTAGCACAATGAGAAGCTCCATAATGTTCTTGAGTGTACTGGCAAAGCGGGCCTCATTTTGAATTCAAAGAAGTGCCATTTTGGAGAGTGAAAAACTTTAGTTCTTGGGTTCGTCGTCAACGAGGATGGTATCAGGCCGGATACACAGAAGATTGCTTCAGTACACGACTTCGAAACTCCACGCACCCTGAAGAGTCTTCGGAGCTTTCTTGGCTTCTCTTCTTATTTTGGTCGCTTCATTGCTGGTTTTGCGCAACTAGCCCACCCCTTTACTTCTCTACTGCACAAGGATTCGCAATTTGTGTTGACCCCAATGTGCGAATCCTCTTTCAATCTGCTCAAGTCTTCTCTAACTTCAGTACCACTGCTGCGCCACTTCGACCCTTCTGCTGTGACGGAGGTGCACACTGACGCCAGTGGCATCGGTCTTGGGGCGGTGCTTGTGCAGCTGCATAGTGAGGCTGAGCACGTTGTTGCATATGCTAGCCGCACGTTGACAAAATGTGAACGGAACTACAGAGTTACCGAATTGGAGTGCCTCGCAGTTGTGTTCGCTGTGCATAAGTTCCGACCATACCTATATGGACGCTACTTCACCGTAGTTACTGGCCACCATTTGCTATGCTGGCTGATCGGACTTCACGATCCATCTGGTCGTCTGGCGCGCTGGGCATTGTGCCTACAAGAATACAACTTTGGTGTCGCGTACAAGAGTGGACGACATCACAGTGATGCAGACTGCTTGTCACGGCCCCCAATGCCGACTTCCGTTAACGATGAATATGGCTTCGACGGGTGTTTAGCCTCAATCGCGTCGACGTTTCCTAGTGTGGAGACCTTTAGGCGAGAACAACGCAACGACCGGTCACTACAGCCTCTTATACAAGAGGCAGAAGGAAGAGCAGAGTCAACGCAGTTTACTATCGAAGACGGTGTTTTGTTCAAAAAGAACTACTCAGTTGGCGGTGCTGCCCTCCTTTTGGTCGTCCCAAAAAGTCTCCGTGCACAAGTTTTGCATGCCATGCACGATGATATTACCTCTAGACATCTAGGCTTCTGTCGTACCCTGCACCGAATTCGCCAGCGTTTTTATTGGCCACAAATTTATAAGACAACCAAGCAATACGTTGCGACATGTGAACAATGCCAACAACGTAAGGCACGCACCACCACGCTGGCCGGACCTTTACAACCCGTCAAGCCAATACCTCAAATTTTGAAAAGATTGGAATTGACCTGCTCGGCCTATTTCCAAAGACTGTAGAGGGCTGCCGCTGGGTTATTTTCTGCGTTCACTATCTTTCCAGATACGCGGAGACCGCTTCTCTCGCTACCGCAAAGGCTGCTGATGTTTCGTTGTTTCTTTTGCATTCCGTTATTCTTCGCCATGGCGCACCCCGTGTTATTATAAATGCTCGTGGTCGGCGATTCACTGCGGATGTCGTGGAAGAAATGCTCCGACATTGTGGTTCACACTACCGACCCTCGACACCGTATCATCCGCAGACCAACGGTCTCACCGAGCACACCAGTCGCACCTTGACAACCATGCTGTCCATGTACGTCTCGTTTGACCATCACAACTGGGATGGAGTGCTACCGTATGTGACGTACGCTTATACTACTGCAAATCATCTTCTATTCTATTCTATTTCCTTTCTATTTACTCTATGCAAGAACTCCCCACGTTTTTCTAGACACTATCTTCCCATTTTCTCCCAACGACGATGCGTCTGTTTCCCAGATACTATGCCGTGCCGAAGAAGCCCGTCGTATAGCCCGATTACGCACACTGGCTTCTCAAAGCATTTTAGGAAACGCAGCGCAAAGAAGAGAAGGCCAAATGAGGGATACACACACGAGCGCTTACTCACACCTAATTTTTCATTAGAAATGCTAACAAAATATGTAGGGTACAAAAAAATTATCAAAGACATGAAATGAAGGAGGTGAATGGATAAAAATTGACAAAAATATGGAAAAAAGCAACTCTGCAAAGATACACAAAACACGTGAAATATCTACTTCACCACTGATTCAAGGTAGGTAATCTCTACTTTTGTTAAGTTAATGGACGCTATGTCAATGGAGAATATGTCACCCCTTATAGAAATGACTTTTCACCTGGTCTTGACATCGGGCTTGGCTCGTCTTAAATCTACAAAAACCCATAATGAACCCAACATATGCTGAGTATACTCATCGACTGACAACCAAAAATTCGGTCGCATTATGTGTGAAATAGCTTATGTTGGGAAATTTGGCCACTCTTCTCGTGTGGCTTCACAGAGCGTGTAAACAGAAATTGCACGCTGTGAAGTGCAATACCTAAAATATGAAAATAGACTCTTTTTTTGTAAAGTATTTGAAAATACACTCGATTTACTGCGTTACATGTACCTATTCATTAGGCGTAATCTCAAGCTCTCTACGATCGATTGTACTGTGATAGCTTCACACAGGTCTTCCGTAGGACACAGACGCATCGACTACTCATGGCCTTGTTTTCGCCGTCGATAAAGTAATTACTGTTTTTATTGAACAGAACGTCGCATGTGGACCGGAATAATTTTGCTGCAAATAAAAGAAATACCTTTTTAAAAGACTATTTTATACAGCTTTGTTGGTCGAAAGTTCACTACGTCCGCATATCAGGACGTCCTTGTGGAGGAGTATAGATATCATAGTGTACTCAATTATACGTTAATCGTACTCCCGCGCATCATGTAAGAGACTATTTGCCCCATTAGTGCGCTGGGGGGAACCTGCCCTGTGTCAATATGCCAAGTGACGTCAGTCAATAACGACGAGTGGAGTTTCAATGTGAGTTCTGTGTTGCTGTGTATTGCAATCGGGACGCGATACGATGGCAGATTCTTGCGAAGAACGTCGAGCTGTGAAATTCTGTGTTTTACTCAGCATGAAAGCAGCAGAAGCGGCTGTGAAGATGCAAGCGGCTTCTAAATAATA
This sequence comes from Amblyomma maculatum, assembly GCF_055883805.1. Classification (NCBI taxonomy): domain Eukaryota; kingdom Metazoa; phylum Arthropoda; class Arachnida; order Ixodida; family Ixodidae; genus Amblyomma; species Amblyomma maculatum. Next base: position 140,502,878 of record NC_139346.1, read on the forward strand.
TGCTGTTAATAAAATGGCAGGTATACGAAGTATTTTCGCATTTAAAAAAGGTAAATAACTACTGAAGACCAGCCTCGATCCAATAATCCTTCAAATGAACGAACCAACAGAAACATCCCGACAATCTATTATCTCTTCAGGGAAGATTGACGCACAACAATCGGCCAATTCGAAAACTCGTCTGTGTTATCCTGTAGCTTCTTTGAGAGCATTTTGTCTTAATAGTGGTGATAAAGTCAATGGTTGCTAACATTGTGGCCAAACCCTTCATACAGAAACAAAGTGATCCTCCCGTAGAGGCCTGTCGTGCAAGGAAGGACGCAGCAACAGACGATGCACAGGTTCTGAACAAAATCATCACTGGTGCTATATTCAATAGATTGTGCTACAGCATACTTCTCCCGGTTCCGTTTAAAAAAAAAGCAACTTAGAAGGAAAGAGTTTTACGGACATATCGACAAAGTCAAACGCAGTCACTATGATGCTAGTAGATATAGAAGAAGCCGAATGTGCAATGGGTTTCCAGCAGTGGATAGAATGTTTGGACCAGTTGAATCAGCAGTTATGGAGAGTGATTTGATGGAGATTAAATTTTAACGTGAAAGTGCATTCGAGAAAAAGACAGCCATGTATTTTATTACAGACAACCATGTATTTTATTACGAAATTCTGGTTATTTCGGTTCCCATCTCTACGCAGAAATACAGATCATGTCTGAAACAGTTGTGGGGGACACTTATTCCCCGCCTTTAAGCTACGATGCAGTAGCGTAGAATCACCCGGCATATAAAACTCCGCGTTAACCGAGCCTGCGTGGTATATAGATCAATTTTATTTCAAGGGTACTGGCAGGCTGATTCTGATATAACCTTCCATGTGAAAGCAGAGGCGCGAGTTGGCAGCTCCTGCCATACGTAACGTGCAGCGCTAGAGGTATTTCGTACGTCTCAGTGCACAGCTGAAGATTGCGAAAACTATGACTAAAATGCCACAGAAGCCAGTGGAACTGTTCAGCAGGTTTACTCACAACTAGGCAAAAGCACCGGCAAGATAAAGGCACGGAACCGACTAGCGGGCGAGCATCCAGAGCGAAGAAGACGAGCGCGTGCCAGTCTCCCGAGTTCGCCACATGACGGCGCCAGTAAGATAACGTTGCGGCATTGCCCCTCCCGGTGGAAAAGGCATCGTCCCGATGCCGAGTTGTGAGGTCGAGGCTAACCGCATTCGGCGAGGCTGCCGCGTTCACATAAAACAGTTAAAGGAAGCAACAAAACACATGTAGCTTGACCTAGCGTGAGTAGAAGGGCTTCATCCTGGCGACATGTACTACTTCCGATTGTGCTGGCCGTCGGGATGAGCTAACAGTTGCTTGCGGGATCACTTCGTAGGTGACGTCGCTGAGCTTGCGTTGTACTTCGTACGAGCTAAAGTAACGGCGCAGAAGCTTCTCAGAGCGACCCCGCTGGCGAACAGGCGTCCACACCCAAACCTGATCGCCAGGGTTGTAATTTACCTCCCTGTGACGAAGGTTATAACGTCGAGCATCTTTACTTGCTGTGTCCGGACTCTCAGTCTAGCCAGATGGCGAGCGGCCTCGGCATTCTGCACGAATTAGTCGGTACCAACAATCGATGGGTGTGCAACATCTGGCAGTAGCATTGCGCCCAGCACGGTGACAGCCTATTGTTCCTCCGCGAGTACCTTTTCACCAAGTCGGTATGGACTTGCTCGGGCCATTTCCTTCGTCATCATTGGGCAACCGGTACAATATAGTCGACACGGATTATCTAACCCGCTATTGTGAGATGAAAGCTCTTCCTAGCGGCACGTCTACTGATATTGCGAACTTTTTGATCTTTAATCTAGTCCTTCGTCACGGTGCCCCTGCAATCGTTGTAACTGACGGAGGCATGGCATTTACTTCAGCTCTAACCCAGGAAGTGATGCGGCTCAGTGGCACTTGTCATCGCAGAGCAACAGCTTACCACGCTCAAACGAATGGCCTTACTGAGCGATTCAATAAAACCATCCCCGATATGCTTTCTATGTACGTCGACGAAGACCATGCGAACTGGGACCAGATACTACCGCATGCAACATTTGCGTATAACATCGCAGTTCAGGAAACGACCCGCTTCACACCGTTTCGTTTGGTGTACGGTCGGGAAACCTTTTCACCAAGTCCATACCGACTTGGTGAAAAGGTACTCGCGGAGGAACAATAGGCTGCAGAAGGCCGGCCGGCTTGACAGGTGGTATCTTTCGACGTTGGCAATCACGGCACGTCCTAACATAGCGTTGAACAATAGCGGCAAGCTTGGGCCAGTAGTACTTTTGTTGTACCCGTGCCAAGGTGCGAGAAAAACCGAGATGTCCGGCAGAAAGCTCGTCGTGGCATACCTGCAAAACGTCGGTACGGAGCGACGTTGGGACAACCAGCAGATACTGAGTGTCCGTGGAAGCGTAGTTTTTCTTTTAGAGGACGCCGTTACACAAGTAGGACGACGACAGGCCACGCATGAAAAGGCGAGACGGCGATGAGGCGGTTCCTTCGAGGTAATCGATGAGAGGCCGCAGTTCATTGTCGTCTCGCTGCTGTTGAGCGAGAGCGGTGTCGTCGTGAGAGCGCCGAGAAAATCGAAGTCATCTGTTTCAATTGAAGAACACGGGATAGGGTCTCGAGATAGGCAGTCAGCGTCACTGTGTTATTTTCCGGACTTGTAAACCTCACAAACCAACCAACACAATAGTGACGTCGAACTCCTGTAAGCGGAGACTCCAGCGGGCTAACCGGCCTGAAGGATCTTTAGGGTTCGCTAACCAACAGAGTGAGTGGTGGTCGCTGACCACTCTAAACGGCCGACCATACAAATACGGCCGAAATTTTGTTACCGCCCACACAACTGCAACGCACTCGTTTTCGGTAGTGGAATCATTCGTTTCGGAAAGAGACAGGGTGCGGCTGGCGTAAGCAATCACCCGCTCAACGCCTTCTTGCAAATGAACGAGAACTGCACCGAGGCCAACGTTACTAGCGTCGGTATGCAATTCTTGTCGGCCTCACGTCGAAGTGGCCAAGTACGGGCGTTGTTTGAAGCTGTTTGCGAAGCTCCTCAAAGGCCCTTTGCTGCTCGTCGGCCCAGATGAAAGGCTTGTCGTTCTTTGTTAGACGAGTCAATGCTTGCGATAATCGGGAGACGTCGTGCACAAATCTCCTGTAATATGCACAGAGGCCCAAAAACCGATGCTGGGAACTTTTATCAGCGAAGGTCGGGAAAGCAGCTAAGGCAGCCGTCTTCTCTATATCAGGGCTAATTCCCTCAGCACTCACGACGTGACCCAAAAACTTGAGCTGTTGGAATGCAAAGTGACATTTTGTAGGGAGAGTCCGGCGCCGCGGATGGCATTTAGCATGGCCGTCAATCGTTTGAGGTGCTCCTCGTAGGTCGTAGAGAAAATGGCAACGTCGTCAAGGTAGACGAGGCACGTCTGCCATTTCAGGCCGGCTAGGACAGTGTTCATCATTCTTTGAAAGGTTGCGGGAGCGGAACACAAACCGAAGGGAAGCACCATAAATTCGTACAGTCCGTCAGGAGCAATGAATGCGGTCTTCTCTCGATCACGTTCATCGACTTCGATCTGCCAGTACCCAGTGCGTAGATCAAGCGATGAAAAGTATCGGGCGTGTCGTAGTCGGTCGAACGAGTCATCGATTCGAGGCAATGGGTAGACATCGTTTTTCGTAATTTTGTTAAGCCTCCTATAGTCGACGCAGAATCTGAGTGTTCCGTCCTCTTTAGCGACCAGCGCAACTGGTAAGGCCCATGGGCTTGTGGACGGCTGGATCACATCATCACGGAGCATTTCATCAACCTGTGCCCGAATAGCCTCTCGTTCGTTCGCCGATACTCGGTTGGGATGTGGGCGGATAGGGCACTCGGTGGGAGCAACTATAATTTCATGTTTGGCTACTCACGTCTCTTTCACACTGGAAGTGACGGCAAAACAGTCACGGTAAGTGTCCAGAATTGCTTAAAGGCGGCGTTTCTGGGTAAGAGACAAAGCAGGATTCACGTCAGTTTGAACAGTCGGTCCAGTGCTCTCGGGAGGGTTCTCGTTGGCCAGCGAAAAGGGGCAATGGGCGGATGGCGCACTGACTTCGTAAAAATAAGCGACAGCTGTACCTTGCGGTAAATGACAGTATTCGGCACTAAAGTTCGTTAAAAGCGGTTCAGTTCGTTTGTAGGCTTGTAGCCTCAACAATAAATTCCCGTTCGTTTCCGCGAGACCTTGGTTGTCGCACTGCACTGTAACAAACAAGCTGGTGCGTGGAGGTAGAGTGACATGGTCGTCGCACACTCGGAAAACTGGCCTGCCTGTGTAGTCCTCGCTGTGCTGTGTGTACTCGTCAGAAATTGCGCGGTGAGCGGAAAAAGTCACCATGAAGTCACGGAGGTTGATGATTGCGTCGCTTTCTTTAAGAAAATCAAGGCGGAGAATCAAGTCCTTGGAGCACTCTGCTAGCACAACGAAGCAACATGAGAAAGTTACGTGGTGAATCTCGACGCGAGCAGCGCACACTCCGAGCGACGTTACCACATGCCCTCCGGCTGTCCTCATCGGGGCTCCGTGCAAAGGAATCGAGACTTTTCGCAGAATGGTAGCAAGGCCATGACTCATAACGCAAAAATCAGCGCCGGTATCTACCAGGGCAGTCCTGTTGCGGTTATCAATGACGATCGGTATCTCGGCGGAATGTAGCTCACCCTCGACAAAGTGCGACGCGTCAGGGATCGTCGGGCTGACGGGTCGTTCGTTGCGTCGAATCGCGGCGTCGAAGGTCAGCTTCTGTGATCGTCGGGAGGTCGTCGGACTCGTTGGTCGTGCGGTGCATCGATTTGGGGCGTCGGAGGAAAGCTTCGGCGATCTTTGAAAAGTGGTCGGACTGTTGGTCGGAGCGAAGGGTCGGAGGTCGGTATGTGTGATCGAATCTGTTAGCGGAGGATGTTGGTCGTAGTGTTAATCGACGGCGGCCCTACCCCCGAGGGTCGCCGTCTTCAGTTTTCCCGGCGCGGACTTGGGGACTGCCTGAAGAAAGAACCGCGGCTGGAGGAAAACTGTCTCGGCGATAGTGACCTGGACTGGCGTCGCTGGAGAGACGCAGGTGGGACGTTGTCGCTGAGGTATTGGTCGAGGGGCATCCGCGGAAAATCCGCGCAAGCCCATCTGACGATACGGGCAGTGGCGCAGAATGTGACCGGCTTCGCTGCAGTGAAAGCACAAAGGCAGATTTTTCGGCGTGCGCCACGCGTGTGCTTTGCGAATGGGTAGTCGAGCTTCAGGTACACCAGTCGAAACTTGATATTGGGGTGGAGGACGAGCGGGAGGAGCAGTATTGCAGGGTGCCGATGGTTCAGGCGCAGGGGTACGCAACACGTCGCTGTACGTCATTATGAGTGGCGCAGGCGGCTGGTGTGATGGTACTGATGGCACTGCTTGGTGGAGCTCTTCGCGCACAATATCCGAGATGCCCCCAACACGTGGATGTTGCTCGAGAGAGGGCAGCTTTTGTAGCTCTTCGCGCATGATGCTTCGGATAAGTTCGCAGAGGGCTTCACTGTCGTTTCCAGCCATTGGCAATTGGACGTCTACGGTAGCGATGTTCGCAGAGCGATCAAAATGAACAAATCGCTGATTCAATTCACGCTCGATGCTTGTCTTCTGTCGTAAAATCAGCCACAGTACATGGAGGGTCATGTACAAGGCCGATGAACAGCTGCTCCTTGAAGCCTTGCATAAGTTGGCGCATCTTCTTTACCTCCGACATGGACGGATCCGCCCGGTTGAAAAGGCGAGTCATTTCGTCTACAAACATGGCAACGCTTTCATTAGGCCTCTGTGCTCGGGACTGTAGAGCGAGTTCGGCCATCTCTTTTCTTGCATCGTTGCCAAATGTTCCGAGCAGCTGCCGCCGGAAATCCTGCCAGGTAGTTATGGTAGCCTCGGTTTTCGAACCACATCTTGGTGGCATCCTCTAGTGCGAAATAAACATTCTTAAATTTCCGCTCCTCGTCCCACGCATTAAACACAGCGACCCGGTCGTACCTGGTCAACCAGACCTCAATGTCTTCAAACTTGTCGCCATGGAGCGGCGTGAGCATACGCGGAGTATGGCAGATCAGCGGCTGGGCACTCACGGGAAGCTGAATGGTCTGGATTGCCGCTGTAGTCATCGTGGTTCGCGGTGGGGAAACAAGAGGACCACAATCGGGAGCTAAGCCTTTCAATCGACGGCTCACCTTGTGCACAGGTGTTCTATCAACGGTGTGTAGATGGGCGTAGGGGGCAGCCAGAGGCTCTTCGTTCATGGGATCCACCCCGTACCTCCACCAAAAATGTCACAGAAGCCTGTGGAACTGGTTCAGCAGGTTTACTCACAACTAAGCAAAAGCACCGGCAAGATAAGGCAGGGAACCGACTGGCGGGCGAGCACCTAGAGCGAAGAAGACGAGCGCGTGCCAGTCTCCCGAGATCGCCATATGGCGGCGCCAGTAAGATAACATTGGGGCAATATAGTGCAAAAGTTTCAAACGTAATGCAAGCCGCGCTCTAACGCTACTTATGAACGCTGTGTGTTTCGAGACCGTGTCCAGGCTGAGGGAGAATCATTTGAGAGCTTCTTGAGACACTTGCACATCAAGGCCCAGTCATGCAACTTTGCAACGCTCCGTGACTCGATGATACGCGACCAAATTGTTTACGGCATGGCAAATAACAAGTTGCGAGAACAGTTGTTGCAGAAAGATCCACTAAGCATGAAGACGGCGGTGAAGTTGGCTGAATGTGCAGAAATGGCGGCCAACACAAAAGAAATTATGGGATACGATGCTCTACAAGGTTATGTAGGATGACACCACACAAAGAAGCAGCAAATGAAGAAGGAGTCATCATCATCATCATCATCATCAGCCTGATTATACCCACTGCAGGGCGAAGGCCTCTCCCATATTTCTCCACTTAACCCGGTTCTGTGCTAGCTGCATCCACTTGACCCCTGCGAACTTCTTAATCTCATCCGCCCACCTAACTTTCTGCCTCCCCCTGCTACGCTTTCCTTCCCTTGGAATCCAGTTTGTTACCCTCAGCGACCATCGGTTATCCTCTCTTCGCACTACATGTCCTGCCCATGTCCATTTCTTCTTCTTAATTTCCACTAGAATGTCATTAACTTGAGTTATTTCTCTGACCCACTCTGCACGCTTTCTATCTCTTAATGTTACCCCTACCATTTTTCGTTCCGTAGCCCTCTGGGTTGTCCTCAACTTAAGTAGAACTCTCTTGGTTAGCCTCCACGTTTCAGCCCCATAGGTGAGTACAGGCAAGATGCAACTGTTGTACACTTTCCTCTTGAGCGATACCGGTAAGCTGCTGGTCATAATCTGCGAGTGCTTGCCAAATGCGCTCCATCCCAATCTTATTCTTCTTGATATTTCCTTTTCATGGTCTGGATCTGCGGTTACTACCTGTCCTAAGTAGACATATTCGCCTACTATTTCCAGTATTTCGCTACCTAATGTAAACTGCTGTTCCTTCCCGAGGTTGTTGAACATTACTTTAGTCTTCTGCATATTGATTTTCAAGCCTACCATTCTACTTTTTCTGTCTAGGTCATCAATCATTATTTGCAGTTCATCCCCCGAGTTGCTTAGCAAGGCAATGTCATCAGCAAATCGCAGATTACTGAGGTATTCTCCATCTACCCTTATCCCTAACTGCTCCCATTCCAAGTCTCTGAATACTTCCTCTAAACAAGCTGTGAATAGTACTGGGGAGATTGTGTCTCCTTGCCTAACACCTTTCTTTATGGGAATTTTATTGCTTTCTTTATGTAGAACTATGGTTGCTGTGCAGCCACTATATATATCTTCCAGCACTTTCACGTACGGCTCGTCTACCCCCTGATTTCGCAATGCCTGCATCACCGCCGAGGTTTCAACTGAGTCAAATGCTTTTTCGTAATCAATGAATGCTATGTATAAGGGCTGGTTATATTCCGAGCATTTTTCTATCACCTGATTGATGGTATGGATATGATCGATAGTAGAGTACCGTTTCCGAAACCCTGCTTGATCCTTTGCTTGATTGCAGTCTAAGGTTGTCCTGATTCTATTGGCGATTACCTTAGTAAATACCTTATACGTAACAGACAGTAAGCTGATTGGTCTGTAATTTTTAAGGTCCTTAGAGTCCCCTTTCTTGTGAATGAGGATAATGTTTGCGTTCTTCCATGCTTCCGGGACCGTCGATGACACCAGGCACTGCGTATACAGGGTGGCCAGTTTTTCTAGCACGATATCTCCCCCGTCCTTCAGCAAATCTGTAGTTATCTGATCCTCTCCAGCTGATTTCCCCCTTTTCATAGTTTCTAGTGCTTTCTTGACCTCGTCCTTCGTCACTGGTGGAACGTCTGACTGTTTTTCCCTACCGCCAATCTCACTACGGTCCTGACTACTTTGGCTACTGTAGAGATCTGTATAGAACTCCTCGGCTACTTTGACTATCTTGTCCATATTAGTGATGACGTTGCCCGCCTTGTCCCTTATCGCATACATCTGGTTTTTGCCTATGCCCAATTTCTTCTTTACCGCTTTAAGGCTTCCCCCGTTCTTTACAGCATGCTCAATTTTCTCCATGTTATACTTCCTTATATCGGCCACCTTGCGCTTATTGATTAGCTTTGATATCTCGGCCAATTCGATCTGGTCTGTTGGATTGGAAGCTTTCATACTCTGCCGTTTCTTAATCAAATCTTTCGTCTCCTTAGACAGCTTACCGGTATCCTCTTTAACTATCCTACCGCCTACTTCTACTGCGCACTCAGTAATGATATCTCTGAAATTATTGTTCATTGCCTCTAGGGTAATGTCGCCATCCTCAGTTAGAGATGAAAACCTATTCTGTAGCGAGATTCTGAACTCTTCTGCCCTCCCCCTCACCGCTAATTCGTTGATGGGTTTCTTTCTTACTAATCTATTGCGTTCCTTCTTCAGATTTAGGCTAATTCGGGACCTCACTATCCTATGGTCACTACATCGAACTTTCCCGATTACCTCTACATCCTGCACAATGGCGGGGGTTGAACACATTATGAAGTCGATTTCATTTTTAGTCTCTCCGTTAGGACTTTTCCATGTCCATTTCCGGTTCTTCCGTTTGCTGAAGAAGGTATTCATGATTCGTAAGTTATTACGCTCTGCAAACTCAACTAGTAACTCCCCCCTGCTATTCCTAGAACCAATGCCATAGTCACCTACTGCCTTGTCTCCTGCCTGTTTTTTCCCTACCTTGGCATTGAAGTCGCCCATTAGTACAGTATACTGCGTCCCAGCCTACGTGCAGCAGTGTCACAAATATGGCCGAAAGAACCACTTCGCGGCGGCTTGCAGGACCGGGAAGCGTTTGGAACTTCGGCTACTTCTAAGTGCTGGATGTTTCCAGCGAGGCGAAAAGCCCAGATTGGGCGGTATCAGAGAGTGTGCGCGGCAAAGGTCTGAATCTGAGGATTGACACAGGTTGCCAAATTGACTTACGTCCTCTGAGCTGGCTGAGTAGCCGCTGTCGAAATCTGAAGCCGGAAGAAAGCAAGGTACGGCTGTGTAGCTACAGCGGTGCGGTGCTTCTCCCAATGAAGCGGCAAGGAAAGGATGCCGTCGTAGAGTTATTTCTCGTGCGAAAGCAACACGCTTTGCTTGGGCTAGCAGCAAGTGAACAATTCCGACCTTTTTCGGGAAACGCGGCTGTGTCAGCGATCACTGCAAAAGACGTCACAGGTGTCGCTGCCACTTCGGGAGCGGGTGCTGAAGGACTACCCACAACGTTTTAGTGGCCTCGGTCGTTTTGCGGACCCGTACAGGATTGGTAGCAATAACGGCACCTGTCTCGCCTTCCAACCTCTACGCAGGGTGTCACACCTGTTGAAACAACCTCTGAGAGAACTGCAGAAAGTCTCTGAAGCTGGTATGTCATTGCGAAGGTGGACCAGCCAACTGAATGGGTGAGCCCGCTTGTCTTTGTTCGCAAGAATGGCCGTTTGAGGAATTGATGGACCCTCGCAACATTAATGAATGCCTCAAGCATCAACATTTTCAGATGCCGAAGCGCGAAGAAATCGAGGCAGAGCTAACAGGTGCGGTATTCTCTAGGCTAGATGCAAAATCGGGGTTCTACCAGATCCTGCTCGGTGAAGCCAGTTGCACATCCACTTGCAAGCACTTACACATTCAGCACGCCCTACGGGCATACCGATTCCTCCGCATGTCATTTGGATTGGCATCGACGCCTGAGGTATTCCAAAAATCTGTCTCAAGTTTTTGATGGGCTTGGAGGTGTTGGAGTTTATGGGTTGATATACTCATATGGGAATCAAACTCGAAGGAGCATGAGAAGCGGCGGCTTCGAGTAGCTCTGAATGCACCAACAAGGCACGGTATCACATTTTAATTCCGACAAATGCGAAATAGGAGTCAGGGGAACTGACTTTTTAGGTGACAGCATCAGTGCAAGAGGCATAGAACCTTATTCAGATCTAGTGAGTGGTGTCTTGTAGATGCCGGAACAAACTTTCAAGCAAGAGCTCAAGCGCATCCTTGGCCTAGTCACTTGCATTTGTAAACAGCTCTCTCAATTGCTTTCGAGAAGACCACTTTGCTCTGCCAGCTGCTGAACAATGGCCACAGCTTCAAGTGTAGGCCTGAACATACCAAGGAATTCAACAACATCAAGACTGCTCTCACCAATGCGCCTGTCCTCGCAATCTATGACCCCAGCAAATAGACAAAGGTCTCCACACGTGCTTCCAGGTATGGACTTAGAGCTGCATTGTTCCAAAATTATGGGTCTGACCACTTGCTTATAGTTCAAGGCGATTAACTGATTTTGCGACCAGGTACTCACAAACTGAGAATGAAACTCTGGGAACAATCTGTGGCTGTTAAAAGTTCGTGGTTTTATTTACACTGGAACAATAACCATTGAGACTGATCAAGAACCTTTAATTATGATATCCAGAAAGTTATTGGGTGATACGCCACTAAGATTGCAACGCCTCTTTTTCGGGCTTCGGATATAATCCTACGAATTGTGTTGTGTTCACGGCAAAGTTCTTGTTTTAGCAGACACCCTGTCTCGAACCCCTGGCATCCAGGATCAGAGGATTCTAGCAGATGACCATGATGTCGAGGTTCATGCCATCTCTGTCTGCTCCAGCTTTATGAATAATAAAACAAGCAAGACACTGTTTGCAGAGGACATAAAGGACCCAGTTCGCTCGAAGGTGAACACAGCTCTCATGGATCATCAGCCTCTTACTGGGCAGATCAAACCTTTTACCCCGGAACTGTCAGTGATATGTGGCATACCCTTTAAAGGCAACATATTTGTCATACCTCAAGTTCTCCGAGTAGATATGTTAAACAGGCTACATGCAGGACACCTAGGTGTCAGTAAATGTAAAAAAAAGCTAGATGGTTGATGTTCTGGCCAGGAATGTCAAAAAACAAGAAGATGATCGATTGCTGTGAGGCATACAAGGTTCATGCGTATGCCCAACTAGAAAAGCCTCTTCTAATGCGATCACCTCTGGATGCATTATGGAAGAGGGCGAGTGTGGACTTGTGTGAGCTTGCAGGCAGAACCTATGTTGTTTATGACACTTATTCAAATTGTGGCGAAGTTTAGGAGCTCAAGAGCATTACAGCTCGTTCCTTCATTGCCGGGCTGTTCAGTATCTTTTCCAGACATGGCATACTCGTTGAGGTTCTGACCGACAATGGACCGTAGTTTTCTTTTAAAGAATTTGCTTCCTTTGCAACTAGTTGTGACTTCAGACACATCAATTTAAGCGCTCATTTCCTATGTTGAAATGGCCTTGCAGAGAAAATTGTGCGGATTGTTAAACAAATAATGAAAAATACTGGATATGGTCATGGAAACTTCTACAGAGGACTGCTAAACTACACGACACCACCGTTATACTGTAGACGAACGCCAAGTGAATTGTTATAGGGGCGTCGACTGCGTTGTGCACTGTCAGACTACACCACATGTCCAAGTAGCCCTTTTTCTAAAACCTGCCCAGATCTTGCCGCACAACCTCGAGACTCTGAAGCTCTGGTCCTATGACAAAGTGCATGAGCAAGCGCGCTCAAACGTTGTAAAAAATGCCAGAATAGCGGGTTTGGGGTGCCTAAAATAGCGGAGTGCTTAGATTCGCAGAATGCGGTAGGTCACCGAGACCAGATTACCCAGGGGTCACGAGGCGGGTTGGTGAATCTGCGCAGCTTTGAGAAAGCAGTAGATCCCGTGGGATCTACTTAATATGTATAAATGGTGGTATACGCGCCGCTAACTGGTGGACGTCCTCACTTATATTGGGCAGCGAATGACAGGTGGAGCAACAGTATAGTTTGAAAGGTGTTAAGTCGGATGAGAACAATGGCCGCAGCACAGGGGGAATACTTGTGGCGAGCACAAAATGATCTAGGTGGTTCCGTAAGTAGAAGTGTGGATGTCTGATTAAGACGAGGTTTTTGCTGCTTGTCTTGCTTTGCAACCTTGGATGCTAACATCCAAGTATACAGCAAAGGACCCTCGAGACAGGTGACTCTTTCTTCAAAATTCAGGCAAAGCGCCGATTCCGAATTGCCAGAAGTTGGTCTGGGATTATTCGTTGGCTTGTCGCTAAGCATACAAACTTGCAGGAAGGAAGAACTGGCATTTTCGATGAAAGAATTGGGTGTGAAGCTGCATAATCCCTCAGTGCCTGCGTGGAATGCGATAGACTGGTTATAAGTGAGCGAGAATCACAGCGTCGCTGGACCAGCTTATCGATGATATAGAGCTGCGCATTCTCTTGCAAAGCTACGAGGAGTGCGGTGAGTGGAAGGCACATAATGGTAGTGATGTTAAGTTCGTTTTCGTGTTCGGCAGGTAGAGAAGCAGAAGACGAGAACAGTGGACGATGATCTGATGATGGTCAGGAGGAGATATATATTTACAGAAGCAAAATAGTTTACATTGGCAAACTGTACAGTAACAAGAGTCACACAGACAACTGCAACTTAAAACAAAATAGACTCTCACACAGAGAAGTCACTCTACAAGCCCTTAATTTTCTACCGAGCATTTCGGTTAAAGCCTACGGACCGTAAATACGTGCTAAGCACGGAGCCTCAATCTTGTCTGACGAACATGGTCCGAGGACCGCTTTTTGATACCAGACATCAACAAAGACCCAAGGGCGGTCACCTTAGGTGATCCACCCCGAAAATGAAGCAGCCAATCAAATTATTTAAAAACATGCCACAACCCCCGTGGGTTGGGAATAATCTCGGACCCAGGTCCTTAATTACTTCAAATAAAAATACAACATTCAAAACACACTCTTTCCACTCGCTGGTCCCCAAACCCTCTCACACGGTGCCTGTCTTTGCATTCCTCTCCCCGGCGTGTTTGCGACGCGACCTTGCAGCTGTCGCCTTTGTGAAAGAAACGCCGCGGGGGATCTGTCTGGAGACTAGGCTATCCAGCCGTCCTGTTCGAGAAAAAGGGGGGGGGGGGGGGGCGCTGTCCCAGAGCAGTGTACAGTCGCCGTCGCTCGGACCCAATGTCTCGCTACACAGCGGGATGCCGCTGGGCTGATTGCCTACTTGGGAGGGCCGAGGGTCGCGCCTATTGTCGCCTTCTGCAGGACATTTTGTTAGTGCTTGTGGCAGTGCAAAAGGCTTCATTAACGGCGTCTCCCGGCACCCATGCTTGGCGCCACGGTGGGAGATCGCTGAGATTGCTGGACGAGCTGGCCGTAAAGTGGTTCGCAGAAGCGTGCCACTGTTGTTCCCGGCTGATAATTGGATGCGTCTGTCCTTCGCGTCTTGGCGACGCCTCGGGGCGAAAGGACGAAACAAACCAGGCCTCCCGCGCGCCCCGCGAGCCCGCGCCCAATAAAAGGGGGAAAAGGAGAAAAGAAAACAACAGCGCTCGCTCCTTGGCCTCGGCGCGTGGGGGTTTCGACCGCCAGCTTGAGTCCACGTGCGAGTCGCTTTTCAATGCGGCCTTACACGTCCCTCCCAAGAGGGTAAATGAGCCTGGAATCCGGTCATTTCAGCCTAATACAACAAAGGCCGCAACAACCCGCGACGAAAACAAAACATCTAATACACTTCGCACGTGAATGGAACATCAATGGAATCTCGCGACACAAGAGTGGTATAACACAAAACAAATCACACATTCTCATCGGCGGACCGGACAGTGTTCGTGAAAGTCCCGCGAGCAATTGGATGTCCTCACGCCAAGTTCACGCGCACTCCACCGTTCACATCACACATTGCACCGGGTACGCGGGAACATTCACGCGTCGCCGAAAGGCCATGGCTCAAGCGTGTGCTTGCTCTACGCCCCAAGTCACATTGGGGACACGGGTTAACGCGTCGGCGTTACCATTGCTTGACCCTTTCCTGTGGGTCACCGTCACATTGTAGCGCTGTAGGGCCAGCGCCCATCGCGCGAGTTTTGCCCCATGAGGCGTACTAGTAGTGAGATAGGAGAGGGGGTTGTGGTCAGACATCACTTTAATTTCTGCCGCGTACACCCAATGATCAAATTTCTTTAGTGCCCAGATAATGGCGAATGCTTCCCGCTCGATCGTAGGCCAGCGGTTCTGCGTTGGCGTGAGTCGGTGGCTGGCAAACGCTATCGGCCTTTCCCGTCCCTCGTCTCCCATCTGCGCCAAACAAGCCCCCGCTGCAACGTCGGACGCGTCGGTGAACAGCCAATATGGCCTTTTAATGTCGGGGGTGTTCAGCGATGCAGCTTCGCACAGAGCTGACTTGAGCCTGTCGAGCGCGTTTTGCGCTTCCTGGCTCCACGGAATCGTGTTAGGTACACCTCGCCTCGTCAAAGACGTGAGTGGTGCGGCCACCTCGGCGTATCCTTCAACATAATCGCGGTAGTAACCACATAAGCTTAGCAGGCTCCGTAGCTGTCTCTTTGTTGCGGGGGGCACGAGCCCACGAATGGCCGATATCTTTTCTGTGTCGGGCCCATGGGTTCCGCCTCCCACTATGTGTCCTAGGTACTTAATGTGGGCCTGTGCGACCTGACACTTTTCCCGGCTCACTTTAAGCTTGGCGTCGCGCAACAAATCAAAAATTATTTCTAAGTTCCGCAAGTGTTCAGTCCACGAGGAAGAGAAAATGGCGATGTCATCGAGGTATGCGGCCGCATAAGCCTGATGTTTCGAGAGGAGGGTGTTCATTATCCGCTGAAAGGTGGCCGCGGCGTTCTTTAGCCCGAACGGCATGACGCGCCAAGCATATTGTCCCTCGTGAGTTACGAAGGCGGTCAGATGTTGGCTCTCCGGAGCTACCGGCACCTGCCAGTATCCGCGTCGCAAGTCGATAAGAGTGATATACCTAGCGCGGCCCACCCTCATGATGAGCTCTTTAGGGGGTGACATTGGAAAGGCATCCGTGCGTGTCGCTGCGTTTAAAGCGCGATAGTCAACACACATGCGCACCGATCCATTCTTCTTACCCACGCATACAACGGGATGGGCGCACTCGCTTTCCACCGGATACACCAGCCCGAGGTCTAGCAATTCGTTTACCTGGCGGCTCACCTCACTCCTTAATAACTCCAGCACGCGATATAGGAAAGTGCGTTTGAGCTGGTGGCCCTCGTGCAGCTCTATCTTATGTGCCCCGACTCGTGCAACTCCCGGCGTTTCGCTGAACAAATCAGCGTAAGCGGCAAACACCTCCGAGATCTCGAGGCGGTCCTGAGTAGGTAGGTGTGCGAGTTTCTCCGCATCTATCAGCCAACCCCCACATCTCTCAGGCACAGACCGAGGGGTGTACTCGATTTCACCAAACTCCTCGTCTTCCTCGAAAACTACTCCAACATGGCTGACACGTGCGTAGTAGGGTCGCAGCCTGTTCGCATGCACTATCGCTGTAGCCTTTTTTCCCTTGTCGATTCTGTACGAGTTCTGCCTCTCTTTCGCGGTTACGACGAATGGACCGAGCCATTTGGGGGCCATTTTACTGCCAGGGTCTGTGTCAAAGAGCAATACCTGGTCTCCGACGACAAACGTCTTGCTCCGTGCGCGCCTGTTATACGCCTGCGCGTAACTTCCCTGACGTGCGCTCGCCGTCAAACCCGCTACTTCTGCTGCTACTTCTAGCTGCTCGCGTAGCTGTCGCAAATACTTCGCGGGTTCTTCCCTGAGTGTGTTCGGGAGGGGTTGCTGGCCTGTCCATGTTCGCTTCAGAATTGCTAGCGGTCCGATAGGGTTTCTACCGAATAAGAGCCGGAACGGCGCCCCGCCTGTAGTGTCATGGGGGACTTCCCTGTACGCCCAGAGAACGAACGGGACCAGACTATCCCAGTTCTTGGGATCTTTCTCAATAACATGGAACAAAATGTTCTTCAAAACGCGGTTCCACCTTTCCACTGTCCCGTTGCTCTCCGGATGCTCAGGAGTCGAAAAACGCGGTGCGCATCCCAGTCTTGCTAACATCTCACGCGTCAGCTGCGCCGTGAAGTTCGTTCCCTGATCTGAACAGACTACCTCAGGTATGCCTGTGCGGCTGAAAACCGTAAGCAAGGCGTCGCATGTTGCCCTAGCGGTTAGGGATCGCAAACAGACCACCTCCGGCCACCGCGTGCACAAGTCAACGAGGCAGACAGCGTACCTATGACCCCTGCTCGACGGAACATCGAGCGGCCCGATTATATCGACATTTACGACCTGAAACGGATGGTCGGGTCTGGTGAGAGGTGTGATGGGAACCCTATCTTTAATTCGCCTGTCTGAGCGGACTTGACAGCCTTGACATGTCCTGCAGTGTCGCGTTACGTCCCCTTCTAAGCCTGGCCAGAAAAAGCTGTACTTAATTCTGGTCTTTGTCTTCCGTGGCCCCAAATGGCCTCCCCAGAGGGACTCATGCGCAAGGCAGAGTACCTCTTCACGCCTGCTAAGGGGGAGCACAAACTGCTTCACTTTGCTACCGGAGATCGAGTCCCAGTGATACAACAAGCCGTCTGAAACAAACATGCCTGCCTTCCCTGCCTTTGCGTCAGCCCACGCTTTCTTTAACCTTTCGTCTTATACTTGGTCGGATCGGAATACCTGGCGCTGTTTTAGGGCGTCCGCGTCATCCTGGATCGAGATTACATCTTCCTTCTCGTTTTCTTCCAGATCTACTTCACAGGCCTGTTCCGTCGCCACACCCTGCTCACCACTCATTAGTTTGTCTGCCTCAGGCCCCGCCGCTTGCTCCTCGTGTAAAGTAGAGCTCAGCTTTGCGCTCTGCTCCGCCATGGTGACAGACGCGTTAACTGCTTCCGACCGAGGGCGGGCCTTATTCATAACAAGTGCCTCGTAACGACTGTCTATCTCCGAAAGCAGTTCCCAATCCTCCCTGGAGAGCAAACAATCCACTCCCTCCGCCAGCTTATCAGAAAGCGCGCATACAATGCCTACTGCCTCGGGCCCTGCTATGTGTGCGGTGGGCCGCCTGATGCTCACCGCAAGAGTGACCAGTTTTGCGTTAACCGTCTCCCCAAAAGCCGAAACTAGCTTTATCGAGCCGGATGGCTCCCGACATATACTTGGCACGAGGCCTTCCCTAACCACGGTTATCTCGCTACCGGTATCAATTATAGCTGTCGCCGGTATCCCTGCGCACCCAATCTCCACCTGCTGTAGCTTCGATTTGCTTACCTCGTCGAATGACTGGGGCGTTTTCATCTCTGCTACTAGGGTTGTCTGGGAGGTTACTGACGCCGGTGTTTCGCATGCCTCTACGTTGGCTACAGCTACTTTTTGAGCTCGAGCGCTTTTCTCCGTCTTCTGCACGTTTTGTGAAGCGCGAGGGCATTCCTTGGCTCGGTGGCCAGATGCGCGGCACTTATAATACTGAATTGGCCGTTTGCTATCATTTTTCGCCGCTTACGGGGGTCCCTTCGGCTTTTCCGCATGCACAACAATTTGTTTCGCTGTGCGCCCCTTGCCCTTAGCCTGTTCGAACGTCTGGAGAACGTCGGATATTTCATCCAATTTTAGCCACCTCTCCTCCTCACGAAAACGCCCATACTCTAAGCCCTCAGGGCTCAAGCTACCCTTTATGCGATCTGCGATGATCAATGATACCTGGTCGTCTTTGGTTTCTACGTCCCGTGACCGAAGGTAGTACTGAAAGTACGTCTTAGTGCGCGAGGTGAACTGCGCCCAAGGTTCATCGCGGCGTTTCGTCGCGCGCTCAAAGCGTTCGAGGTATTCTGAGGGGTTAAGCTTCAGCTCCTTTAAAACGGCTGTTTTTACCGACTCGTAGCTGCCACACTCATCGTCCCCGAGGTTACGGAGAAGGTACCTGACACCCTCAGCTAGTGCTGGCATGATTAAGTGAACGCGGCGTTCGTTTGGCACCTTGTACGTCGTGAAAATTCTCTCGACTTCCTCGAACCATAACGGCACGTCCGCGTCACACGGCAACTTCAGTCCCTTAAGGACTTTAGCGCATTGGGAGACTGGATCGGGACCCATTCGACGCTGATCGTCAATGTCTGACCTTACAGACGTCTGCCCGCTTCCCACTATCGCCATTGCAACCGCTGGATCTAGCCCAAGTTTCTGTAACTCTAGGCGTTCCTGTGAAAGAATTTTCAATTTTTCCAGCTCAAAATTTCGTTCCATGAGGCGAATTGCAACCGCATCGGATACCGACATCTCCGCTACTTCACGCAGCGCTCCTGCTACAGGCTGAGTGTTCGCTTGCTGCGACTGCTCGCTGTCAGCTGTTTTATCTCCCCCTGTCTCTCTCTCGCCAACGCTCGCCATCATGCTCCGTGTTAAAACCATACGCCACTTTACACTTGAGCCATAGCCACTTCAACAAAGCGCAAGAAATCCCGCTTACCCGTGCTGGTGTCGCCAGTTGGGGCCTCCGTCCCTTGGTGCCGCTGCCTCGTCGGAGTCCTTCCCCAGAACGCTGCCTCTGGTTCGGGGCCTGGATCACCTTGCTGCTTCTGGCTGGACGAGCGGACGCTTGTTGCCTAGTGGGTTCCCAGGGCCTAGGTGTTCTGGGTGATGATCGTGGTCGCTGGTTGCCGAACCCTGTCGTGCTGCGCCAGTGATGTTAAGTTCGTTTTCGTGTTCGGCAGGTAGAGAAGCAGAAGACGAGAACAGTGGACGATGATCTGATGATGGTCGGGAGGAGATATATATTTACAGAAGCAAAATAGTTTACATTGGCAAACTGTAAGTTACAGTAACAAGAGTCACACAGACAACTGCAACTTAGAACAAAATAGACTCTCACACAGAGAAGTCACTCTACAAGCCCTTACTTTTCTACCGAGCATTTCGGTTAAAGCCTAGGGACCGTAAATACGTGCTAAGCACGGAGCCTCAATCTTGACTGACGAACATGGTCCGAGGACCGCTTTTTGATACCAGACATCAACAAAGACCCAAGGGCGGTCACCTTAGGTGATCCGCCCCGAAAATGAAGCAGCCAATCAAATTATTTAAAAACATGCCACAACCCCCGTGGGTTGGGAATAATCTCGGACCCAGGTCCTTAATTACTTCAAATAAAAATACAACATTCAAAACACACTCTTTCCACTCGCTGGTCCCCAAACCCTCTCACACGGCGCCTGTCTTTGCCTTCCTCTCCCCGGCGTGTTTGCGACGCGACCTTGCAGCTGCCGCCTTTGTGAAAGAAACGCCGCGGGGGATCTGTCTGGAGACTAGGCCATCCAGCCGTCCCGTTCGAGAAAAAAAGGGAGGGGGGGCGCTGTCCCAGAGCAGTGTACAGTCGCCGTCGCTCGGACCCAATGTCTCGCTACACAGCGGGATGCCGCTGGGCTGATTGCCTACTTGGGAGGGCCGAGGGCCGCACATAATGTCGCCTTCTGCAGGACATTTTGTGAGCGCTTGTGGCAGTGCAAAAGGCTTCATTAACGGCGTCTCCCGGCACCCATGCTTGGCGCCACGGTGGGAGATCGCTGAGATTGCTGGACGAGCTGGCCGTAAAGTGGTTCGCAGAAGCGTGCCACTGTTGTTCCCGGCTGATAATTGGATGCGTCTGTCGTTCGCGTCTTGGCGACGCCTCGAGGCGAAAGGACGAAACAAACCAGGCCTCCCGCGCGCCCCGCGAGCCCGCGCCCAAGAAAAGGGTGGGGGGGAAAGGAGAAAAAAAAAACAGCGCTCGTTCCTTGGCCTCGGCGCGTGGGGGGTTCGACCGCCAGCTCGACTCCACGTGCGAGTCGCTTTTCAATGCGGCCTTACAATGGTCCTTACAGAGTCTCGATTAACGTCTTCAATGCGATTTGCTGTGCACTTTTAAGATGTTGAAGCCGCACTTCATAAAAGGTACGTGGCTGCAGGACCACCTCACCAATTGGTGGGAAACAGACGAGCCAGCGCAACCCGTTTAAGGAGACGTCCATCTAATCAAACCCGAAATATTAACAGCTTGCTTTTTGCGTGAGTAAGTCAGGTAGTCGCTGTTATTACCTGGTGAATTGTCAAGCCCAGACTTTTTATGCTCAGACTTTCTTGTAGTGGGGTGCTTGATAGACAGAGATGAATTGGATTTGATGCACGTTTATGGCATTCCCAGCAACTGGTGACCGAATGTGTATGCAGCTATTCTCACAGAAACTTGTAGTATTTTTATAGCCGTAGTTCAGTGTCTAATACTGATATAACCAATATTTGTTATCGTGGATTATGCTAGAAAATACTCACAAGCTTCAGGGCTCTTAATGACAGAAAAGCAGCTTACAATGCAGGTAGCTTCGCAGAAAAAAGAACATCCGCATCAGCCCACTCAGACTGCTTCACGTCATATATTGTTCACACCTTTCAGTAGGAGAGCCATCTACTGCTTTTGATGGATAAGATATGTCTGAACAAACTGACGTGCCACGGGGTTTCCATCATCTGTAAAAACGTTTTTCCATAAGCCTGTTAGCCGGTACTGACAGCACAGGAGACATGGAGATGATTTCGCCGTCGCTGAATTCTTCATTGTCTCAACTGCTTCCTTAGCATGAGAGAATTCTCGTTCTAAACCCGGCGTCATCATGATCATATATCATGAAGACACCTATTTAGGCCGCACTGTTGAGCAGACAGTCCATCCAATTGCCGGTTAATCCTCGGCACAAGGATATTGCCGATAATGTCGTCTCTGGATGAATTGCACGATGCTGCCAGGCTTATGCGAGCGCGCGACAACTGCGGATTTCAATTTCTAAATTCACGACCGCTTCGTCCCCCTCCCTTGGTACCATTCCTTACGCGTTGCACATGCACAGTACAAGACCCGCAGCATGGTGAGCGGTAGTTTTCCACCGGCGACGAACCGGTGCCGGGTGAATTCCTGTTCACTGACCGGGCCAATCTGTATCGCTAACGAGCAGCACCGCGGCAGCTGCAGGAATCTCCTTCACGCGCTCCTGCTCACGTCAGTGATCAGCTGTAGGTCATTCTTCTGTACAGGTGACACCATGATTACGGATGATTGCTTGAACGGTCAACGGTGGACACGAGCTCTCCGAACGCTTCAATAATACCAAAAGTTGTTAACTATTTTCTTGTGCAGTTGGTTCGAACAGCGTAATTGTTTGTTCGCACCGAATTTGAATCGTTTTATTGTAATAGGATCAGTTTGGACTTAATGCACCTGAAGTAGGCGTATTCTGTTCGAGAGTGCTTCTCTCGTGATTGTTAGAGAGTTGGCAAGTAAATAAACACCTAAAATTGCATTCATATCTGTCAAACAATGCTGCCCTTCTCGCTTGTTGCCACTCATGTCCAAACATAAAAGAAAATTTACCAAGAGAGTTCTACAGTTGCACGCTCATTGAGAATGTGTAAACTTCTACCAAACGTAAGAAGTCAGATATGCAGGTATGCACTAATATGTCCCTTTCTTTCCGTAGCAGACCCAAAGAGGACGGTAATTTTCACACAGCACTATTACTATTGTATTAGTTGACTCCTACATGTGTCGTTGGTATTGAGGGAAGTAAGGTTTAACCTGGTCCCTTCAAATTCATCATATTACTAACTCAGGTAATCAATTTGTAAGGTTTTCTTGGCATAGCAATAATTTAGCTCCCGTTCCTTAAACTTCTTGCGTGCTTACCAATGGTACGTCCAAGACCGCAAGTTTTGCTTGTGCGGCGCACATCCTCTAGAATGTATACTCTCTTCAGCAAGATTGACGCCGTTCATAATGTTATACCAGATTCATTTGATCTAGTTAGTCTTGCAAGAATACTGTTTCTCCACTAAAATACCAACCCCATCTCCGCGCACTAGCCTGTTGCCGCAAAACCACCCGTCTCTCTGTGTACAATTGATTTTATCGCACAGTTAACCACAAATTTCTCCCATCACACGCGCTCATCGAGATTCCCACACTACCCACATCAATGTCTTTTACCTCGAGCAGCATTTTACCATTTCAGCAGCATTTTCCGCTCAAAAACAAAAGCACGGTGGTTTTGGACAGCTGGTTGTAATCCATGGTGAAAACATTCGCAGCACAAATGAGACGTAGACAGAGGCACAGTGAACAAACAAGACATAATAGGTGTCTGTTTTCTCTTAAAATAGCCAATGACTGCAACGACCTTCCATCTGAAGTGGCGATCATCAATCGTCAATCCCTCCACTCAAATATGCCATAAAAGACCTATAAATAACACAATGTTTTCCCGCCCACACCTTCTTTAATTCCGCTTGCCTACCTTTGAGGAATAATTGGGTAATTTGGTAAGCTTCAAACAGTTTAACGTCGCAAAGCGACTCAGGCTGTGAGAGATGTTGTAGTCGAGGGCTCCGGAACTTTCTACCACCTAGGGCTTTTTAAAATTCGCCGACATTGCACAGCACACAGGCGTCTTGTTTTTCGCCTCCACCGGAAGACGGACGCCGCGGACGGGTTTCGATCCTGCATTGGGCACAGCAGTCGAACGCCCTAACCAATGAACCGCCACGACGAGGCAAAGAATAAATAAACTGCCGTGTTCGCACGGAAGACTATATGTGACCATTAGTTGCAGCATACACGCCTCGAACAACCGGTTAAATGATTCGCCTTTCTTTCGCAGGTAAAAATTTTGTAGTAGACTCGTTGCTGAAAACAGACAATTTTTGCGTCACGAGAGTTTAATTGCAATGTTAAAATTATAAGGGGAAGGGGGAAGGTAGAATTACTTTTTCAGGACAGTGTGAACATACTTTTGTTTCCAGGGCTGCCAAGATGTACATGGCCTCTGTGAAGAAGGGTGAATCTGACGTACTGCAGTATAAGCCTGCTGATGACGAAGTCGTCACTGGTATGACTAAGACAAGTACTCTTTTATTATGCATAAAACTCCTGCTTCGGTGTATCAAAAGAATAAAATAAGAAACGGAAGTCTCCTACGCCTATTACATTCCTTTCTAAGATAGTAGACTTTGCCCGAGTAAAATAACAGTGTGTGACACGGAAATAAAATCACAATTTAACTCGGCGGCAGTATCTTTAGCACGGCTTTAAGAGCTGCGATTGTATACGCCGGAGCCCATATTTTATTGATAAGGTTTTATACAGGTGGAACAGAATGTAGAGGTGCTCAAGTCGGCATTAATAGCTTTCCAGAAGCGAAACAAAAAGTCTCGCCGCTGTGGCACATTGGTTGGGTCGCTTAGGAACTCAGGAGGGCGACTCCTAGTCACTGCCGGCTGCGGCGGCGGTGTTTCGAAGAAGGCGAAAAGCAAGGCTCTTCTGTACTGTACGATGTTAGAGCACGTTAAAGATGCCCATGCTGTCGAGGTATCTGGCTTTCCAGTATACGGCAAACCTTATAGCTTCAGTCGCTTTGGGATGTCAAGCCCCATAATCTAATTGAACCCAAGCCAAAGCGCATTAGGCCGCGTTATGAAGACATCACCAGCGTTGCTCTTCAACGTCTAGTGTGGAAAACAAAACATTTGCTAGGACGTTACCCGCCGCGGTGGTGCAGTGGTAAGACGCCCGACTACTGTGCTAGAGTACCCGGGTTTGATCCCGACCGCGGCGGCTGCGTTTTGATGGAGGCGAAACGAAGTGGCGTCCGTGTGCTGTGAGATGTCAGCGCACGTTAAAGATCCCCAGGTGGTCGAAATTACTCCGCAGCCCTTCGGCTGCGGCGGCGGTGTTTTGAAGGAAGCGAAAGACAAGGCTCTTTCTTCTGTACTGTACGATATCAGAGCACGTTCAACATCCTCATGCTGTCGAGGTATCCGGCTTTCCAGTATACGGCAAACCTTATAGCTTGAGTGTCTTTGGGATGTCAAGCCCCATAAACTAATTGAACCCAAGCCAAAGCGCACTAGGCCGCGCTGTGAAGACATCATCAGCGTTGCTCCTTCAAAGTCCAGTGCGGACCCCGCCGGGGTGGTGCAGTGGTAAGACGCCCGACTACTGTCCGGTATACCCGGGTTCGAACCCGACCTCGGCGGCTGCGTTTTGATGGAGTCGAAACGAAGAGGCGTCAGTGTGCTGTGCGATGTCAGCGCACGGTAAAGATCCCCAGGTGGTCGAAATTACTCCTCAGCCCTCCACTACCAACGTTACTAGAACAAACTCAGTTTCACAGCTCCCCACACCGCCCAGTGGAGGAGCGTGTCTCAAGTGGCGGTCGCGAGATCTAGCGGCGCTGCGGTCGACTCTTGCTCCTTCCCGGGCGCGTTGTCTGCTACACGCGGCGTGGAAGCATGGAGCGGCTAGCGCACAAATAGTTTTAGCGAACTGCGTTTGCGCTCTACATGGCTGCAGTAAAATTATAACTAAATTACGAAAGCTTTGGCTTCGAAGCTAAGTGTTACCTGGGAGACCGCGTTTATGTTATGCGAAATTTCCTCATTAATGCCATGAAACAAATCTGACAACACCGTCGACTTGCTCACCAACGCTGTTCGTTGCTTTGCCCACTGGCTTCTGTTTTGTAGCGGGTATTCCAGTAATGATTAGACGAAGATTCAATGCCAGCGAACGGCCTACGTCGTTGTCTAATCAGAACCTCTGTTCTTAGTGTCCTTTTTTTGAGGTCTGACGCAGAATAGCGATCCGTTAGCATTTCTAAGAAAAAGTTTTGTTGCTTATCTTATACAAGAAAGTAGGATGGGTGGAGTTAATTAGCGAATCAACTGAGAAAGGATTCAGCGGGAATGAACATAAGCAGTGCAAAATCAAATAACTGAACAAACACGAGTCCCTATGAGCGTAAAGGACGGGCTTGATGGCTCTGGCAGGCCGTGACCTAACATCTCGAGTTGTTTGATGTCACAAGATCATGTAACATGGCCATCAAGTTGGAAGGGGCTGCCAACTCAGGCTTTGCTTTTGAGATGGGAAGGGGCATAATCCAGCCTTCGAGGAGCTGTTAGCCAGCCTTGTATCCCTCGTTAGACACACTGCCCTTACAAGCATGTTTGTATTCCTTGGTTAAATCGGTTTTTTTTTTTTATTTATGTCAGGTCTTTCACATCATGTGGCATCTTATGCCTGTGTGCTACTGGCTATTCATGCTACAATTGTAGACACAAATAAAAGGTTTCTGCTTTAGCGAGTAGATTGATTGATTTATAGGAAGGGAAAGGCACAGTAACTGTCTCAGTTGTTTTATTTGGGCACCTCAACCGCGCCGTAAGGTATGGAAGGAGGTGGGAGTGAAAGTAGAAAGAGAGAAAGAGGAGCCGTAGTGGAGTGCTGCGGAGTAATTTCGACCACCTCGAGATCTTTAACGTGCGCTGACGTCGCACAGCACATGAACACCTCTTGGTTTCGCCTTCATCGAAACGCAGCCACCGAGGTCGTGTTCGAACCCGCGTACTCCGTGTTGAGCAGTAGCCGACGAAACCCGAGAGCTGCTAACAAACACAGTCTTTATTCGAGCTCGGCATAAGCCGAACTGCGCCGCACAAGCCGCACCGAAGCTGCCACTCGCTCCGCAAGCGCACAGCAGCGCCCCCCAGGCTATCCAAGACTAGCCACTGCAAGTGGCTACTGCCTACTACAACATCTCCCCTGACAGAGAAACAGTCTCTTTGGTGGAATGACGCAACGTCCACACTTTGTGTGCTGGTGGGAGGCGTCAGCGCAAGCTGTGTGTGAATCTCTTGGTGAAACTGAAATCTCCGGGAGCGTTCAGTCAGTGCCGTCACCTTCATATGTGTCTTCACTTCATTTATTAATACTGTCAGCCACCATAAGGGGTTGTAACAGGAGCGGAAAATACAAAACGAAAAAATGAGCAATATAGAACACGATGAAAATCAATAGTCAATCAAAAATTGTCTCTGAATGCACACACAAACAAAACAAAAATGAATTACACAGAAATCGGAACAACAGCCATCGTACACAACAGCAATAGAACCTCATCACCCTGTGGTAGTGCCATGCCTCATGTAGAGATGCCTCATAGACGTCTTTATTTTCTCGCTTCTCTTCCGCAGGCTTGAGAAAAGGGAAAAGATTGGTCCAATTTCGCCGCACAGTGCCGTCTCCGGTGCCAACCGTAAACGATCTAGGTTCTCCCGAGGGTGCCACCACGGTCCCTTTTCGCTTTAAGTCCGTCACCCATACATCATCCCCTTCCAGAAGGTCGGGAAGTTGCCGCACGCCATGTCGTCTATCGTAGTTTCTTCGCTGCTGTTCGCGGTATTGGGTTTCAAAATCCCTGTGTTTAAGTGATCTCTGCCAAATGGGGAACAAGCAAGTTCAGAGGGGTTGTAGGCATTTTTCAATAGAGTCGCCCTGTAGGATAAGAAGGTGTACGGGTCTTGAGTCTTCTTCATTGAAGTTTTGATAATTTTCACAACAGCCTCGACGGGTCCGTTGCCCTGAGGGTAGTATGGACTTGATGTGATGTGTTTGAATTCGTATTCTTGAGCAAATTTGGTGAAGTCAGAGGACGAGAACTGCGGACCATTGTCGGCGACCACCACCTCTGGAATGCCATGTCGGGCAAAAATTGATTTGCAGTGATTTATCACTGCACTCGATGACAGCTTCTCTAGACGAGTCAGTTCCGGGTATCTAGAGTAGTGATTACTCACAATCAACCACCAGTGGCTATTGAACAAGGAAAGGTACATTGCAACTCTCTGACATGGTCCTGACGGAAACTCAGTGCTCTGAAGGGGAATTTTACGGTTGCTGGACGTCTTGACACATTCTTGACAATGCTTTACGGTGGTTTTGATGTCTTTGGGCACTGTAGGCCACCAAACAGTTCTTTGTGCGGGCTTGTGTCTTCGTGATGCCGAAGTGACCATCATGCAAAAGGCGCAAAATTTCTTTCCTGCACGTGAGTGCCACCACCACACGTGTTGCGTAGAGTAGCAAATCATCTTCTACGGTGAGCTGTTGATGATGCTCGTAGAAAGCCTTACGTCCAGGGACAAATCTTGTCGGGAAGGCCAGTCTTTTGCGCAATATTCTAGGAGATATCTGAACACGCGATCTGATTTCTGGGCTTCTTTTAGCCACTGAAGGCAGTGCTGCTTGATGGGAATAGTTGTCCTCATGCAGCGGATGAAAGCTTCGACATCGCTCTCTAGCTCTGTCGCCAGTCTCCTGTAAAGGTGCTCTAGAAAGAATGTCGGCCATGAGGAGGTCTTTCCCAGTGACGTATGTCACTTCGGCCTGATACCTCATCATTCGCATTTTAAGCCTTTCCAGCCGTGGTGTAAGGTCATCAAGACGTTTTTGCATAAATATAGATACCAACGGCTTGTGGTTTGTTTCGAGTATGAATGACTTGCCAACAACATAGTCCTTGAACTTTCCGCAAGCCCAAACCAAGGCAAGAACCTCTCTCTCTATTTGAGCGTATCGTTTTTCAGTGTCAGATAGAAGCCGGGAGGCATAGGCGATGACTGAAAACTTACCACTCGTCTGTTTCTGTCGAGTCACTGCTTCCCGTCCAAAAGAAGCGTCTGCACTGATGACTGTCTCCTTAGCAGGATCGTACACCCCTCGCAGTGGACGAGATGAAAGTAGCTGTTTCCATTTGTCGAACGCTTGCTGTTGAGGAACGTCCCAAACAAAGTCCTGCTTTTTTGACAGCAAGCAAGTAAGCGGCTGGAGCAAGTCCGCAAGTTTGGGAACAATTCGGGCGAGATATGTAGCCATTCCGAGCATCATTTGCAACTCGCTTCTGTTAGTTGGACTGTTCATTTTTAATATGGCTGCAACCTTTTTCTCGTCGGGTCTGATTCCGTGCTGGTCAAGTTTGTGACCTAGGAATGTCAGCTGATCGAGGTGAAACAGGCACTTGTTCTCGTTTAACGTGACACCTGCTTCTTTTAGTCGTTGAAAAACGATGCGAAGTGTCTCGTCGTGCTCTGTTTCGTCTGAGCCCAGATAAGAATGCCGTCCATATGGCACATCACTCTGTTGACGCCTTCCGAAATATTTGGCATCTGCTTCTTGAAGTGCTCGGGAGCGGACGCGATGCCAAACGGTAGCCTGTTGAAGGAAAACCTCCCGAATGGCGTGATGAAGGTAGTGAACTTCTTGCTGCCTTCACTTAGCGGTATCTGCCAGAACCCTGAATTGGAATTAAGCTTTGAAAACACCTTTGCTCTGTGAAGTAGCCCGAGTGTATGCTCGACTGACGAGATTGGATGTAACTCTCTCAGAACATGACAATTGAATTCAGTGAAGTCCACGCAGATTCTAACATCACCGGTTGGATTTTGGACTACCATCATAGGCCTGCACCATTCAGTCGGCTCATCCACAAGTGAAATGACGCCAATTTTCATTGCAAACGCAATACTACTTTGACTTTCAAGCCTTTGCGGTGCGACGGCGGTCCACATGAAGTGATCTTTCGCATGACCTGTGTGACGTCACGCCTCAAAGCTGGCCGACCAACTCGCGCTGTCCGTGAGAGACGGTGGTGCGCATGAACGGCGGCCTAACTCCTGCTCTCTCCGCCAGGAGCGCCACAGGTGTTTTGACGTCACGCCTCAAAGCTGTGCGACCAACTCACGCCATCCGTGAGAGACGGCGGTGCGCATGAACGGCGACCTAACTCCCGCTCTCTCCGCCAGAAGCGCCACAGGTGTTGACGTTATACAGCTGTATGACAGTACAATTGATAATGGCGGTGCATTTAGTTGATAATAATGATGAAAGCAAACGTAATGCACCGTATGCAGCACCAAAACTCCAGCTTTCGTATTTCTGCAGTGTAGATTCCACAGTGCTCTTAATTTTTTTTTTTCATTCGCTGCAGTTCAAGCCTTGTTTTCTCGTAGAGTGAAATTGGTATGCGGCGAGGGGAGATCAAAGCAAATGGTTTCACTCCTTCGCGCAAGCAAATGCGGTGCTCTCTCTGCAGCTTGCCGAGTCCTTGAAACAGAAAAGGAAATTCGCATCTTAGGCTCACCTTCTTTGCGAAGGCGCTGACGAAGGTTAGCAACTGCAAATCATGACGGCGGGCTTGCCGAGTAGGGAAGTGTGGACATCTTCCAGGATGTAGACGTCTTGCAGCGTTTCAAATCCACGATAGGAGAGTAGAAGACGTCTACGCCTTTGGCTGAGAGAAGTCTCCCATCAGGACCGTAAAGCTGACGCGGAGCACACGACAACGGAGGCTGATGTCGAATCATGCTGAAAGTCGCGGAAGGGATGACAGACTCGTCGGCGCCTGTGTCGGTCTTGAATTTGACGGGTTGGCCTTCTACGAGGACAGTCGTCTCCCGTGTCGATGTATCGAAGGACGAGACCCTTCCAAGAAATGCATGTTTGCTGTCGGTTCCCGTTGCTTCAACGATGTCAACCCGGCTTGACATGCAGACAGATGCGTAATGGCCCTTCTTGTGGCAGCACTTGCATACATGTGACCGCGCTGGGCATAGTGAACGCGGGTGTCGGCCTTTTCCACACCAACAACACGATGTCAGAACGTCGTCAGGTGCACGTAGATATGGCCTTGGTTCAGACTGCGATCGCCCGTCGTTGTCATGAGTACCGTTTGTAGGATGCTTGACTTGCTGCCTTCCTGTTGCAACTTTGTTTACGGCCAGTGTTTCTGGGTCAAGCTCCGCTTGCTGTTGACGTACGCTTTCGGCCTGCTTGATGGACTCGAGTGCCTTCTGAAGGGTAATATCAGCATCAAGTTGCAGTCTCGCAGACAACTTCTTATCTTGAATGCCGACGACCAGCCTGTCTCGAACCAGTTCCTCTCAGAGGGTGTCATACTCGCAATGGAAAGCGTGTGAAGCGCAGTCAGGAGGTCTTCCACGGATTCACCGTCATGTTGACCCTCGTGTTGAAGCGTGCCCGTTTAAAGATCACATTTCGCCGCGTAATGAAGTAATTGTCGAACTGCTTCAGGACAGCCGCTAAGTTCGTGGCGTTCTCTTCGGAGAGTGAATGTTCCGAAAACGTCCCCGGCCTGGTCGACCATCATGTAAAGGAGCATCTACCTGGTGTGACGCTAACTTTTCGCAGAGAGACTAGAAGCCGTGTAAAAACGCTCGAACCGCTTCCTCCATTTCGGCACTCGGCAGGCGTCGTGAAGCAGAAGGCCTCGGGCGGCTGAATGACGAAGGATGCTATATGCCGGCCGCGTAGTCCAGGCCGTAAACGCTGCTTTGACGTTTGCTGACGTAGAAGGGGTGCCCGTGCGACAGGAAGGGGCCCCGGGCTTGCATACTGTGGTAGTCGCGTTACTTCTGACCCCATGTTGAGCTGTAGCCAACGAAGCCCGAAGGCTGCTAATAAACACAGTCTTTATTCGAGCCCGGCGTAAGCCTAACTGCGCCGCACGAGTCGCGCCGAAGCTGCCGCTAACTTCCGCGAGTACACAGCAGCGCCCCCCAGGCTATCCAAGACTAACCAGTGCAAGTGGCTACTGCCTACTACAACACACCGACACAGTAGTCGAGCGTCTTACCACTGTACCACCCCGGACGAGTGAATGGGCGCGAACGACGATCCGCAAGCGGAGCCGGCAAAGGAGAGACATTGCACTGTCGCGTCACGCCTTTGAAGATGAATCTTAAGTGTCTCCAGGTCACCGGTATTTAATTACTCTATTTTTTATGCACTTGTATGTTTGTAAGTTTTGTTAAACAATATATTTTATAAATATATTTTTTAAATAAAGCAATGCGAAAGCTCATGTTTTTGAAACGAGCCCTGCGGTATTCCACAAAGGAAGCCAAGCTTTTGGCCTAGATAACAATCATTCGCCCAATTCTAGAATACGCAAGCGTTGCATGGTTCCCGCATACGCAAGATCACATAACCACGCTTGAGGCTGTCCAGCGAAAAGGTGTGTGCTTTATCTACAACAGATATAGGCGTACCGACTCGCCGACGCAGATGCTGTCTGAAATCGGGCGTGATACGCTAGCTAGTCGTGTGACGTTTCACAGGCTGAAGTTTCTGTATATGCTCTTGCATAACAAGTTTAAAGTTGGTTTTGACACTTACATTACCTTCAACACATCCAGAGAAACGCGTCACGAGAAAAAACTCACACTAGAAGAATATTTCTGTGCAAATAACACGTTTATGTTTTCCTTTTTCCCGCTAGCTGTACGAGAGTGGAACTTTCTAGGCGGTACGGTGACTGCACAGCCAACAGTCCAGAAAATCTTAGAAATGGTTGGCAAAAGTGTGTTGTCAGAAAACAAGACCTAATGTTCATATTTCTTTCCCATTCCGGGAGCTTTCTGTATTTTTACAATCTTATGAACATGTACAATGTGAAAGGGTGATGGTGTTTGATGCGTTTTTGTATTCTTTGTATCCTTTTTCTAGTGCATTGTCACATTGTCTGAATATTTTCCAGTGCTCTTATATTTTTTTTTTCACAATGTTATGCCTTGTCGACTACTTGTCTGCAACAAAAAACAAACTCACTCCTGTAAAAATCCCTGAAGGATTTTACAGGAGTATTTTAAATAAAAATATTTTAAAGCAGTATTTTTAAATAAAAAAGTAAATAAAACAAAATTTTTAACTTCGGGTTTTAAATAAAGCTATCATTTTAGCAAAGCTTCGACTTAGTTTTGAAGTACTGACAAAACTTTTAAACCTCATAATTCACGACTTTAAATTTAGTAAAAGCTTGAAACTTTTGTTTCAATTCCCGTGGTACAAGAAAGAGTTAAAAGACTAGTTTTTCTTTCATGCAGGTACTTATAGAAGAGACACAGATTCGTAGTTCAGTGCAGCTAAGGGTCTTGTGAGTCGGTTGGGATGGCATGTTGTAGTGACGCGACAGCGGTAAATTCCTCGCTCTCCATAAATTCTGGAGTCGGCGTCGTGAGTGATAAATCTCGAGTATGTCTCTGGCAGGTAGTATTTGGCAGATGGCATATAACGAGTACCTGATTGGTCGACGGATAGTATGATCTCACGAGACCACATGAGGTATGGGCGAGTACACAACTAAGATAGCTCCTTAGAGATGAGAATCTAAATTAGGAGTCGCTTGCATCCTGACAGAAAACGCTATCTGTAAGCCATGCAGACACGTTCCTAAGGCCTACTTAAAGTGGGGCCTTACGTGCATGGCGTGTGTAGTTGCCATCATGTAGCGTATGATTTTAGCTAATCAGTGCTTTGAGACAAGAGAGGCGAATAGAGAGAACTAGAGCCGACTGGCAAAACGCATATACAAGAATGTAGATGTACAATCGGAATCGCCGAAGGAAGCCATTCAAGCTGTCGCATCATATCCTTAATGGCGAGGCTCAAAGGCAACTCGGCTATTTTTACATATCCAAATATTTAAAATAGACTTTAAGTCTTCGTGGTGGTCTCGTATCCCTAATTATCAAATGTTCCTCCTGAACGCGGTAGGTTTTTCTGACCGAATTTTCAAGATACACTTTCACTGACCCAAGCCATAGCGCGTAATCGAGCGATGTCTACAGACCGCCTACTGCTGCTGATGTCAAAGGTTGGCCGTGCGTGTGTGAGGCCGAAGTTTTGCATGTTAGTGTCGTGGTATCTGCGCATGCTTACGCAGATCTAGCTTCCTGGTACAGCTTGATGTGATGTATGGGTCACGCGACCTTGCGCTACCAAGTGGTAAATTTCCTCAGCGATGACAGCGGACGTCATGTCGAACAACCGGCTTAGACACATGGAGGGAGCACAAAACACGACGATACAGGCGCATAAGAGCAAAGCCTGGTTCATGGCTAAGAAACCGTGGAATATCCTGGGTGGAAGAGTGTGCTGCCACTGTGTCACGCCCCTTCCCCTCCCTCCTCCGAGCTTTACCGTAGCTTGGAAAACGAAGAATAAATGTAGTAGGCTCTAGCCCGCGCAACTCTCAGTAGGCTTCAGTCAGTGTCACAGTGCTAGGACATACAGTTCTAACGTTGACCGAATTTAGCTGGGACACCTGGTATATACCAGGTGCTTCAGGGAAGCCGGCCACTTTGTTTTTTTATAAATAGCCCTTTGGAATAATAAAAATGCTCCGGCACCAGAAACGTGTCAATGTCGGCAGCCATTTGAAATCAGAGCAATAATGTTAACAGGTAAATTGGTTAGCTAAAAATTAAGATCTAACCTTGTATGTATAACATGCGTCTAGTTGCAATTATACACTTGTAGGTGGTCATTTGAAATATTCTTACTATATTTAGACATTTGAAAATGGGATTTTGTCGGTTCTGTGGCTCAACAAATTATGGCTACCCCATGCCTAATGGGGCGCCCTTTCGGAAAAGCCATGCTCGAAACCCAAATTCAGCGCCGTCAATCAATGACGCAAGTCCCACATGACCTTTTCGATCCCGCGTGAGCTGGGGTGCTCATCGCTGCTGGCCGCTGGTGCCTACGCCGTACAGAGAAGAGCCCGTTGCACTTATGCCAGACCGCCTGCACTGAGAGCGGCCCTATAGAGCACGGCTTTTTGAGCGAATACTCTACTTCTGCCCAACCAAGGGTTTCGTCCCGCTCCAAATGAGTGACCCTGAAACCAGACCAAAGTGAAAACAAGCGCACATTTCAAGAATAACATAGTATGCAATGTTCTACCACTATAGAAGGGAATGGAAAGGCGCAGGCTTTGTCAGGCTTCTCGGTGGACACTTGAAGCGCACTCTAAGGGAAGGAACACGGTGGGATAGACAAAAGAAAGAGGGAACGAGATTTTCTTTGTCTCGGCGTAGCGAGTCAGATAGCCCTACGCGACTGCTATCCGTTTCTTGCCTGCCTGCGACGAAGGAAAAGGGCAGAGGAGATCCATTTCTGTTTGGTCGAAAGGGGTACGCGGGGCTGTAACGGGCTTCAGAAACCAGAAGGCTTAAGAGACGGTATCTTCCGGCGCTGGCAATCACGGCAGCTTCTTACATAGCGCTTCACAGCGGCAGCTGTAGTCCTGGTCACTAGCACACGTTGCGCACAAGAGCGAGCGTCCCTGAATAACCCAAACGGCCAGATGTCGATTAATCGTGGCATGCGAGCAGGATTTCGTCACGGAGTCGCACGGGAATACCAGAAGGTAAGCTCTTTCTTGATCCTGAGAAGTCTTCTTATACAAAGCGCCGTGCCGCATACAGATGGAGCCAAGAGGTCAACACAGGCGTGAAGCGAGTGTTATCTCACGACCTTCAATGTAGTCAACGAGAGGGAGGATGCCTGGATCAGCTCTCTGCAGGTTCTGAGCTCGGATGGGCTTAGGTCACCTAGAAAACCACTCTCGTCATCGTGTGCGACCTCACCAGTTTCAACAAGTGCGTGTGAAAGCGTGTCGGCGTCTTCGTGTTTGCGGCCTGACTTATAGACAATAGTCATGTCGAACACCTGAAGTCGCAGACTCCAGAGTGCAAGTCGTCCAGATGGATCCCGCAGATTTGCTGGCCAGCATAAACAATGATAGTTCCTGGCGACTTTAAATAGGCGGCCGTAAAGATAGGGTCACAATTTTATGGTGGCCCACACGACCCCAAGATATTTCTTTTCCGACGTAGAGTGATTCGTTTCAGCACGAGAAAGACTGGTTAGCATAGACTATTACTCTCTCAATACCGCGCAAAGACCGACGCTGCTGGCGTCAGTGTGCACCTCAGTGTCAGCTTCTTCCTCGAACGGCGCCAGAACGAGGGAGGTTTGAAAGCGCTCGCGAAGCAAAGAGAAAGCCGTCTATTGCTCAGAAGTCTACACAAAGGAGGTGTCCTTCCTCGTGAGGCACGTCGGTGGTTCCGCATTCTGAGAGAAGTCCGGAAGGAACCATCGATAATATGCGCACACTGAGAATACACTGAAAGCTTTCTTGTTAGTTGGAACGGGAAACCGTGCAAGCGCAGAAGTCTTACCGGGCTCCGGGCAGAAAGTCAATGCCGAGGATAAGATCACGGGGACAGTCACCCAAAACGATACAACTGAAGACTAACGTGCTTTAAGTAATCTGCGTACGAGCCGTGCACATCCTCTTCGGCATAACAAGATGACCACCGGCGGTTCGGAGATACGCATCTGGCCAAGCAGTAAGCACTTTTCTTAAAGTGCTTACTCGAATAGTCAGCCCTGGTGTCTACTAATGCTCTGACGGGGGTGCGACCGTCTAAAATAACAGGGACTTCCAAAAAATGCAACTCTCTTCCTTAGGCGGCGTTACCAGCAGTTTTCGATCGGATTGATGCGGCGGAGACGGGAGGTCTTCAGCGCAACGACTACCAGCGGCCTTGCCCCCGACGGTCGCTGTTTTCAGTTTTCCCGGCTAGGACTAGGCGTGTGGTCCTGCTCTACACGTGAGGAGCCGCGAGTGGACGGAGAAGAGTGCCTTGGCGACGAAGAGTGGTACTGACTCTGCGAAGAGGATGAGGAACGCTGCTCCGCCAGATACTCAATAACACGGGGTCGTTGGCCAAACCAGGGAGGAGGGGAGTTGAAACGGAAGCCCCGAACACATGAGGCACCGATAGGATCAATCACGGTACAGGTGACCTGGTCCTCCGCAGTGAAAGCAGAGCCAACGACGGTCAAGGGAGCGCCATACGTCGGCTTTCACTTGAGGAGGAGAACGATCGTCGTAATACTGCATTGGATGCGCCGAGGGCGCAGGTGGGCTGTTGAGGGCGCGAGAAGAGGCAGTGGTGAAGGTGCAGCCGGACGTTGCAGAACTTCCACATAGGTAGAACGGGTTTAAGCTTCCGGCAGCGATGGTGGGCACCTATTGGTAGGCGACGCAGCCTTCTTGAACGCCTGTTGCTCCCTCTTCGTGCACAATGGTAGAAATGGAAGCTGGAGACGGCTGCGATAGGCTCCAGAACTCGCAAAGTTCTAGAGCAACGCCTAAGAGCGAAGCATGGCCGCTTTCCAAGGCGCAATTCCAGAACTGAAACGGATCTATGAACGATGTTCAAAATGGCGGCATTCCATTTACCCTTCGTGTTCTTGTCTGTGGAGTATTGATTACAAAGTTTTGAAATTTCGCTTTTTAGTACCTGACCGTTTTACTGCACTAAATCTTGCACATGAGCTCGACTAGAAGAGAATGTGATAGTTCTCTACTCAGCATGAAGTGATAATTATCGTAAAAATAAGCGATAACTGGTTCCGAAGCAATTTACTGAAAAACTTTTTTCAACCTTCCACGACAATAGCGCTGATAAATGCGTTTTAATGCAGGGCGAAAAAAACCAATAATACCGGCAGTGCTTCCTATGGAGGCCTTTTCCACCGATCATACATTGAAACCGCTGAGGCATGCAGTCCAGGAAGCTTTCAGTAAACATCTAGTTACCGTCTGCCCTCTCTTCCAGCAGCTTCTCTAATCTATGCTCGACGCTGCAAGCCTTTTTTTCTTTTCGGACGGCACGCTTACCGTATGACCAAAGAGGCTGAATTCAAATGTCAGCAGACAAACTTATCAATTCTATCCAGTCCGCCCACTTCTATAAGTTTTCGACAAATATAGAAACGCGCTTCGGATTCCCATTTACTTAAACACGTATCCAAACCCATGTTCTTCGTTGTCATTGGAAGCATATACCTTCCTATAAATCGCTGATAAACCACTTTTCTCACGATACCCAGAATTTAGTGATTCAACAAACCCGCGCCGTTGCGCTCCCACTTCCATGTTTTGCGCGAACGATATACAAGAAGGTTCATACAAAGTGCATTTTCAGCACTGCGGATAACGAATTCCACGCTTCCCAGAAACGCAAGGGCAGTTGTTCGGCTAACGAACTCAGTCTTTGATTACATATGCACATAATTCTGCCGCGGTGGTGCAGTGGTCCGGGCGCTCGAGTGCTGAACCCAAGAACGCACGATCACGAATCCCGGCCACGGTGGCCGCTTTTCGATGGAGGCGAAAAGCAAGGCGCACGTGTGCTGTGCGATGCCACTGCATTTTAAAGAACCCGAAGTGGTCGAAATTTCTGGAGTCCTCCACTACGGCGTCTCTCGTAGCCTGAGTCGCTTTGGGACGTTAAATTCCATAAACCAAACTAACCAAATAAATCCACAGAAGCAGGAGGAGGAATACATTTATTTGTGCTGCAGGATTTAACGCAACCGGGCCTCGGTATTCCACGTGTGAAAATTGAGATCTTGTCGCATCACCGCCACGAGGGCCTGCTGGACAGCCCAGAGTTGGTCGTTGAGGCTGGAGCTGCGCAGGACCACCTTGACGAGAGGGTTACGGGATTAACACTTGTCAGTTGTGCCTTGCACTATCAGAGTATGTGCTAAAGTGTAGCTATGTTTATCTTGCAGACTCTGGATGCGGTGGTGTCTAATATCCCTGTTGTAAATTCTGTTGTACTGCAGCGGGTACTGGCATGCATTTGTTTGTAATTGCCTCCATGGGACTGCCTGAGCTCTGTATATTTTGCGGCTAGGCGAACGGAAGGTCCGGCGGGCCAGAGGCTTTCATTAAGTCATTAAAGCTCGCAAACCTGTCTCTCCCCCTTCTTTGTCCTGAATCTCCCCGGCATGGTACGCGAGGCCTCGAGCGACAGCGTGAGCGACTGTTTAGGTTGGTGAGATGCAGAGAGAGGTTCTTCATGTGTGCGGGGAACCAAACTAGCTCGAGCTGGTTGCTTGGTGAGTGTTTAAAGATCTTGATTATTCGGCAGTCTTCAACGAATATTCTCCCCTTGACGCGATTCTTTACGCTGGCGGAGTGGAGGAGCGTTCCGGCAGGGTCGACGACCGCGACAGCGGATTGTCGATCCTTTTGATACTCGGCAGCGTCCATGAAGTGCGCTTCCCTCGCTTCCGTATATATCCGTAGATCCGCAGCAGGGCCGCGGCTCTGGCCTGTATTCTGTCTTGATTATACGTAAGGCGCACGTTTCTCGGGACTTGTGCGAGTCAGATGCCGTCCCTGACGTTCCGCGCGATTATTTCTTTCTCACCGTGTTGACGGTGGAAGCCAGTGCCAAGCCGCTCGAGTATGTGTCGTCCAGCTGCGATAGTCATCCGTATTTCTAGCTGCGACGTGTGCTGCCCTTCTGCAAGTTCGTCCAACGTGTTGTGAATTCCTAATTGCAGCAGGAGCTGTATGTTAGCCGCATCTGGTAGTCCAAGTGCCGTCTTGTGTACCCTGCATATAATCACATTGTTCTTTTCTTCTCCGCCTTGTACCAATTGTGAAAGATAGCCGCTCTTATAATAAATTATAATAAGAGCACCTGACGTATAATAAGGGTATGTGGCATATGACAAAGGGGTGCACGAGCCTCCTTCATGCCACTTCTGCTATTGGTGACTCTCTTTAGTAATCTCATTGTATTGGCAGTCCTGCGTATAAGCTTACTTACCATCTCGCCGTTTCCGTTGGATTCTGAGATCAAACCTAGAAATTGTTTTTGACGATGTGCACAGTTCCGCTGTCACTCGTGTTTAACCTGATTTCTTCATATTCTGTATTCTTTGATCCGCTGGGTGGTCGTCCCTTCTGCGTAGGGTGGTACTCGGCGATCACAATGCACCACCAATATATCCAGATAATGGATTTATTTGACTATATGATCCCGAAAACAAACTTCTTATGTATATGTCAGTTTCGAGATAGCCTCCTGTCGTTTAGCTCAGAACATATGACGTCGTTTTGTAGTTCATGGAACCACTACGGGGTGATACCAATGCGAAAATTCTCGAAACGTCAATTGAAAGACAGTAGAGAGCTTTTGTATATGCGCGAATGTTTTTCTCAATGCTTTAGTTGCCGATTGGGCCTGTCCCGGGGAAGACGTCCTCTGAATCAATATCTATACGAACCGTGCGAAGTGGCCGGCTGCGCTACTTTGAAATTCCTAAAAAGTTCGATTGTGTTTCAATTTTTATTTATGGCCGCAGATAATTGCCACAATCCGACTATTGCCTAAGAAATTAATAATTTATTATTATTTATTATTTCCACTTGTTAAAACACGTCCATCGGCACAGACTGCATGCATCAATACCAGATCATAGCCTAGCGAGATATAAAGTTCAAACCAACAAGAAACTTACCCCTAAAGTTCGAACAAACTACGGCAAACAAGCACTGACCCACCAAGTTCCGACTGTTCTTAACAGGCCCAATTTTAATGTTGACTTCTCTGTTAGAAGAACCACATTCAAACGTAACATTAAAGCATACCTATTTGCAAACAATATTGAATTTTCTCCAATCTAACATTTCAAGATTTCTGTATGTTGATCTTAACACTTTGGTTGAATTTTCTTGGTTGGAGCAAGTGAATCAATCGCTGGTGTTAGCAGCTTATGACTGGATGGCAAATTATGATTCTATTGTATATGTATGTAATACGGTTTATTTTGTTTTTGTTGTGTACTTCTTTTGCTGCTGTGCTTTCACGTGTGTAACAACCTCTTTGCGACATATGCGTTTATTATTTGTGTTAGGTTGTATATGTCTAGATTGATAATGTATTATTTCACTGGTCTGTCAAACTTTGCTTAGGTGCCGAGGCCTCGTCAGGTTTTTCAACCTTTTGCCTCGGCTGCCCCTTTCTGTAGAAAGAAAATAAATAATGAAAAAAATAAGGCTGCAAAACATTGGCCTACACAACTTGCGTCACTTTAAAATTGGCGGGTTATTAAGGGTTCGAAACTCCGATTTCAGTCGAATACAATTTGCGAAATTTTGATGCGTGAGCATTAGAGGTAACATGTCGAGGAGAACCTTGAGAGGAGTAGGCGTGATGTGTAGCCCTGATAATGGATAGCTGGCAGGTGAAATGTCCAGGACCTGATAGTCCGGTGGGTTGGTTGTGGCATGGCAGAAGCCGCTATGACGAGCAGCTACTCCGAAATGGGAATTGGACCTATCTAGTCGTGGATCCCGAATGAGACATGCTGATCGTAGGCCACGCAGGCACGTTCACACGTCTTTGTTAGCGGGGGTATATATCTAAGTCAAAGCGTCTTTCGTAGAACGCGGTTGCTTATGAAGGAAAAAAGCCGACAGTCGGCGAGGCCAAGGAAAGCATTGAGGATTGTACTTTGTCTTTTTTTTAATTTTTACTTGATAATCACACAAATTAGTAATGTAATGTGTTTAGGGGAAAGATAAACACAAAGATAAACTCAAGGCCTCGCCGACTGTCGGCTTTTTTCCTTCATGCATTATAACGCGCACCCTCATTTCCCCTTCATTTATGCGGTTGCTTATAGGTATATGTTAATGAATTCGTGTGAGAGAATGAGAATGTCCGCGTAGCGCTCAGTGAGAGATTGCAAAAATATTTAAAAGAGTGGGATTCATTATCGCAGCTCTACTTTCACTCTGCAGTTGATATATCTCTAGTCCAAAATGTCACTGTGTACGTCAACAAGAATCTAAGCAGATGGCAACGACACCTGCTTATGCATTCCCGTTGGATCGACAAACGCGAGTGCCATTTATCTTTTTTCTCTAAAGCAGGTACTGTGGAGTATAGAGTCCTGGAGGTTATGCAAAACTTTTGCTACGTTGTTGAGAAGATATCTGAAGGTGTCCCAGAAGTATCCCTAGAAGAAGGAAAAGAAAAGGTCCACAGTAAGTATTGGAACAGACTTATGCCACGAGACGATGAAGGCATATAAAACATTTTATTAACTGTGTCAGGTTGGAGTCGTTAACATACGGAATACAAGGATAATATGCTTGTAAATAATTACCGTGCTGAGGTAAGAGGTTACTGTCAGAAAGTACTGTTGGCGGCTATAGTAAGCGGTGATACGTCTCTACAGAACTGTAGTTATAGAAAGGCTTGCACTAAATCAAGTAGAGTGCCTAATTATTCCCCACTGTCCATCTTGATTGAAGTGTTCTTAGATAATAGTGTTGTTCCTTTGCCTTCCTTTTCATTTTAATAAAGTTGTCACTGCATATAAATTCCCATCATCGTTCCGGCGAAATGAGAGGCCACACGTAGGATGGAAGCATTAAAAATATGACAGTGAATGCAAATACCACGTGAATCAAAAGATTTACCTTTTCGAAAAACTTAATTGCACCTAAATAAAGTTCTGTAGGCCTTGGGCGGGATTTGAACCCATGACCATATTATGCGATCCAGATGCTAGCGACTAAGCCGTTCAAGGAACATTTCTTTCTTGTATGGAAAACTTCCAAATAGAAAGACACGAACCGTTCAAGCCACACATCACGGGGCTGCATACTGCATAATCCGAGCCCGCTTTTTTCCAGCAGTGCCTTCCTCTCATTAATGGGAAAATTCTTGGAGGCACAAACAAGCATCAGTATACGGTTGCCAACTTAGCGGCCCTTCCCCAGCAGCTTACACTCCCTGCATCAAAGCGCACTGCTCCAGGAATACTGACTTTGATGACCGTGGAGATTCGACATGCCTGTTCATCATTCAGCTCTTCCACAAACTGAATTGTCCCATCAACGTAAATAACTCACTAGGCAAATAACAGTTTTTCCCATCACAAAAAAAAAAGCAGAGTGAAATTCGGTGTAATTTCAATGGCCTTCTTAAGCTTTCGCTGCAATATGTAGACGGAGGAACTCAAAATTAGGGCCAAGAAAAGACAGTGATCACTGGTTATTATACGTTATTATACAGGGTTTACTTTAAAAATCATCTCTGCCAAAAAGACACCTTGCCAGGGAGTGTCGAATTGTGAACATTATAACGAATATTTTTTGGTGTAGACTGAACGCATATGCGCTTATCATTCTTAAAATGCTAGTGTCGAGACATCCCTGATAAAGGTGACGATACCACAATATCGAGAACAACTTAGTCAAGGACGTGAGTCTCTACCTTCTGGGGAGGCTACAGAGGTAATCTTAAGAAAAGCGCCCGCTCAGTAAATTGAAGGTGTCCGCGACTTGCTCAAGATAAAAAAAATTAGCATTGAGAAGCTACCCAAGGATATATGTGCTAGCTTTTTTTTAATTTTTAAAGTAAACGCTTCATAAGTAAAGTGCTTATGTAAGTCCTAAAAGATAATCTGCCGCCCTTACAAATGTTCAACTTTATAAGTGAAAATTCGTTTTTCTCGTCATACTACGTGCTTCGAACATTGACATCAAAGTACATTATTATTATTATTGTTGTAAGATGCGGATTTATTATAAATACTGCAACCAGAGGAGAAGTGACGAAAACAATCCATGGACAGCCAGGTCCAGCAAGCGCATTGATAGTGATGCCACTGAATGCAGTGCTCATGACGTTCTGAATCTGTACTTTGTGGCTATTATTCTTTTTATAATATTTTTGCGTATATGCCACTAAAGAGGACGACGATGGACTACATAGTGATAGACGACGAAGCTGAAGAAAAAGGTTGGTGCTTGCTGAACACCTACGTCTCTCATTATCACACTGGCGCCCACATTTCTGTCCTCAGTTCCCCGCTCCGCCGACGCTTCAAGAAAGTCCTCACACCCGCCACCTCATCTACCGTTCGTGTTGCGGATGGCAACACAGCTACTGTGATCGGTATGTGTACTGCACGCATTAGCATTGCCAGCCGCATCATCTCTGTGTTATTTACAGTCCTCACCAGTTGCCCTCAATACGTTATATTAGGCCTCGACTTCCTAACTGCACACTCCGCTCTCATTGACTGTTCTTGTGGACTGCTTCATCTAGGCCTGCGGTTTTGTCCGGACGAACAAGCTCATGCAACTTCAGCGCTCCGTCTTCGCTCCGCTGAATTTACTCGCCTGCCACCTGAAGCCGCTGTGTATGTACGAATGACGCCTTTTCCCTCCATTCTTGATGGTGACTACGTTGTTTTCCCCTGACCCGATGTGACTCTGCAGAGTAGCATAGCCCTCCCTCACAATATCGGGCATGTAGCGAATAACCACACTTATCTTCAAGTCCTGAACTTCAGCTTTTTTGTACAAGTTCTTCCTGACGACATTTCTCTCGCCGAACTGACCCCGTTGTCTTACTTTAATGTGTGTGCACTTTTACCTGACACTACATCTGCAGTATCGACACGGTATGTGCCATCCCCACCTACGGAGGCCCGCATATCAGGAATGGTACCTCCTGACGTGTGTCATGATCGTGCTCAAGCACTAACCAACCTTCTGCCTTCGTACAGGGACATTTTCGAGTTTGGTAACCGACCCTTGGGACAAACGTCCCTTGTTACTCACCGTATCGATACCGGAGACACCAGCCCAATTCACAGAAGACCTTCCCGAGTCGCCATTTCTGAACGTCGCGTCATACGAGATGAAAGGGACAAGATGTTGGCAAGAAACATTGTAGAGCATTCGAGCAGCCCCTGGGCGCCACCAGTCGTGCTTGTTAAAGAAGGACAATACCTGGAGGTTCTGCGTTGATTACCGACACCTCAACAAAGTTACAAGAAATGACGTTTACCCACTTCCCAGGATAGATGATGTCCTCGACTGCTTGCACGGTGCCAGTTATTTCTCTTCGATGCATTTTCGTTCCGGTTATTGGCAGATCGCGGTTGACAAACGGGACCGAGAGAAGACCGCCTTTGTCACTCCCGATGGCCTGTACCAATTCAAGGTGATGCCTTATGG
Source organism: Amblyomma maculatum (assembly GCF_055883805.1). Taxonomy (NCBI): domain Eukaryota; kingdom Metazoa; phylum Arthropoda; class Arachnida; order Ixodida; family Ixodidae; genus Amblyomma; species Amblyomma maculatum. The sequence goes on from NC_139346.1 coordinate 140,546,963, forward strand.
CCTGTGTAATGCGCCCGCTGCATTCGAGCGTATGATGGACTCTCTTCTACGTGGCTTAAAATGGACGACGTGCTTGTTATACGACGTGCTCAAGGTACTCGGACACTTAGTCGATGTCCGCGGCGTTCAACCCGACCCGGACAAAATTCATGCTGTAAGTGCATTTCCTGCACCCCGCTGTACCAGTGAAGTTCGCAGTTTTCTTGGCCTTTACTCGTATTTTCGGCGCTTTGTCTCCAACTTGACGGAGACGGCTCGTCCACTCACCCTTCTTCTGAAGAATGGCATTCTATTTTGCTGGGGCCCAGAACAATCTCAAGTCTTTTCTGCGCTAATTGCAGCCCTAACCAACCCGCCCGTCCTGGCACACTTCACCCCTGATTACCAACGGAGGCACGCACCGACGCCAGGGGTCACGGTATTGGTGCCATTCTCGCCCAGCAGCAGACGGGTCGCACTGGCGTCATTGCTTATGCCAGTCGCCTCCTTTCAACGGCTGAACAAAACTACTCGATCACAGAACGTGAGCGTTTAGCCCTCCTGTGGGCCATTACAAAGCTTCGCCCTTACTTTTTTGGCCGCCCGTTCTCCACCATCACCGACCACCACGGCTTATGATGGCTTTCTTCACTGAAGGACCCTACTGGTCGTGTCGGGCGTCGGGCGCCGCGTCTTCAGGAATACACTTTTTTGTCGTCCACAGGTCCGGCCGGCTACACACTGATGCCAATTGCCTGTAACGCAATCCGGTAGATCCGCCGTTTGAAAGCGAGTGTGACGATGACCCCTGTGTGTTGTCAATCTCTGACCTTTCAAACATTCGTCATGAGCAGCGCATAGATCCCAAGTTTTGCGGCATTATCAACCGCCTCAGCACTGATTACCCTGGCCCTACCCTTTATTTGCATGTGCTCCACAAGGGCACTTTATTATAGGCGCAATATTCGACCAGATGGCGCTGAGCTTCTGCTCGTTGTCCCCGAAGATCTGCCTGCCACCGTCCTTCAGCAGCTGCACGACGCGCCACTGCGGACCATATTGGTGTATCTCGTACGTACGTCAGCATCCGCCGGCGCTTCTTTTGGCCAGGGGTATACCGCTCTGCTCGTTGTTACGTGGCTTCTTGTGACCGGTGTCAGCGACGGAAAAAGCCCTCGGTTGTGCTTGCTGGATCCTTACAGCCTATCGACATCCCAATAGACCCATTTTCCCGAGTTAGCATTGATCTCCTCGGGCCTTTTCCTCTGCCTGCTTCGGGGGATAAATGGATTGCTGTGGCTATACGGACTATACTACGCGCTACGCCGTTACACGAGCGATACCCACCAGCTGTGACGTGGCAACGTTTCTCCTCCACGACGTTATCCTGCTCCATAGTGCACCACGCCAGCTGCTCGCTGACCGTGGTCGCTGCTTTCTTCCTCGAGTAGTCGAAGAAATTCTCCGATACTGCTCCATTAAGCACTACTTTACCACCGCTTACCATCCACAAACGAACGGCCTCACTGAACGCCTCAATCGCACACTCACGGACATTCTGTCAATGTATGTATCGACTGATGACCGTGACTGGGATATTACTTTACCGTTTGTTACCTTTGCGTAAAATTCCTCCCGTCACGATATAATGGACTACTCGCCCTTCCACTGTTCGGTCGTGACCCCTCTCTTCCGTTTGATAGCGTACGCGCCTCACACCGCTAATGCAAGTTCCATGTTCGTCATGCCATATCCCGAGCTTTTGCCACTTCAAGCCTGCCAGGAATGTGGCTGGTGCTGAGCAGAGGCCAAATGGCATCACCTTGAACTCAAAAAGACTGTCCGGTGTGATGAATGCGGTCTTCTCGCGATCTCTTTCGTCTACTTCAATTTGCCGGTATCCGCTCTTCAGGTCCATTGATGAGAAGTACCTTGCATTGCAGAGTCGGCCGAGAGTGTCGTCGATGCGGGGAAGCGGGTAGACATCCTTCTTATTAATGCTATTCAGGCGGCGGTAATCAACCCAGAAGCAAAGTGTGCCGTCTTTCTTCTTCGCCAAAACGACTGGTGCCGCCCAGGGGCTTTTAGATGGCTGGATTACGTCCTCACGCAGCATTTCCTCAACTTGATCGCGTATGGCCTGGCGTTCTCGCGGCGATACACGATAGGAGCTTTGGTGCAGAAGTCGGGCGTGTTCGTCCGTTATAATGTGGTGCTTGGCCAGTGGGGTTTGTCGTACCTTCGATGATGACGAGAAGCACTCCCCGTAGCTTCGAAGAAGACTGGGAATCTGGTCTTTCCTGCTGTGAGTCATACCGGGTTGATGTCAAATGTGGGCTGACGGAATTGGTCAGGTGCGTCTTTCAGCGTTTGGTCGTGGAGGGTGCATACATATTTGAGGTCCGCTAAATCGTCGAGAAAAGCGATCGTCGTGCCCTTGTTGCGATGCCGGTATTCTTTGGTGAAGTTTGTTACCAGCACCTGAGCTTGACCTCTCCGGAATTTCGCGATGCCGACACCTCGTTCCAAGAGCAATTGGATATTTCCTTCGACGATGCCTTCAGCGGTTTCGATGTTTGCGCTACCTACGCAGACTGCGACGCCTGATCGGGGCGGCACGGTCAATTCTTCATCAAGGACGTTTAGAGCGATATGTTGCGTTGAAGTCGTCGTAGCAGGAATGGCTTTGCCTGCAGAGAACTTTATGAGCTTGGATCGCAGGTCGGTGATAGCCCTATGTTCATTTAGGAAGGCCATGCCTAAAATCACGTCGCGGGAGTACTGCTGCAAGACCACAAAGCTGGTGGAGGGAGTACGCCCATTTACGGTTATTCTTGCAGTACATCGTCCCGATGGAGTAATCAGGTTGCTACCTGTGGCGCGAATCAGCGGGGCATACCAAACGGTTTAACGGTCCACTGATGACTGAATAGTCAGCTCCAGTGTCTACTAGGACAGTGACTCTGCGACCGTCGACATCAACTTCAAGGTCACTTGTTCGCGTCCTCGCATTATACGTGGGCCTTGGTGTTCGCGATCTTCGCTCCGTCGTTTCTTCAGGTCATGGCCGGGGCATACTGTTGTTACTTCGCTGGGCGGCGGTGTCGGCTTGCACTCTGGTCGTGTTGTCGTCGATGTCGTCGTGTGAAGCGGTGGTGAAATGGCTGTGTCGTCGTTAGTGGTCGGCGGCGGCGGAGGATGTTCGTCTTTTCACCGTTGAGCAACCTCACCTCCAAAGGATGCTCTATTTAGTTTCCCCTGCGCGGGCTTGGAGACCTTCCGCGCACACTTTCAAAAGCGGACCCTGTACGGCGACGGAGACCTGAGCCGACGGCTTGGTGGCTACGCCGATAGTTGTCGATTTCTTGCGGTCGTTCAGCTGGGCGTGGTCGTGAAGCGTCGACTGCAAATCCGCGGAGACCGATTCGTCGGTACGGGCAGTGGCGCAGAATGTGACCGGTCTCACCGCAGTGGAAGCATAATAGCCGGTTGTTCGCTGTCCTCCAGGCGTCGCTCTTCCTGGGGCTTGGGGGGTCATTGGTAGGCTTGGCGGGCGGGGGCCAAGGGGCGGATTTCAGGAACAGGATGGTAGCGGCGAGGGTTCGGAAAGTCATCACGTCGATGCGCAGGGCGACGTAATGCAGCAGCGTAGTTCATCGCTGTTGCCTCTTGTGCTGGAATAGTCGCAGCCGTCGCTTGAGGGACGCCCAGCGCCTGCAGGACTTCTTCACGGACGACGCCCGTGAGCGTCGCCACCTGGGATTGTGGCGATGATGGCATCAATCGGCGGAGCTCCTCTCGCACGATCACCCGTATGAGGTCCCGAAGGTTCTGTTCGCTTGCAGAGGCGCTGGGGTAGTGGCTTGAGTAGTCCGGCTGAAGTGGTCGCTCGTAGTGGCGCATCCGGGTGTCCAACGTCGTCTCGATGGTAGATGCTTCCGTTTCAAATTCCGCCACGGTTTTTGGCGGATTCCGGACAAGACTTGCAAAAAGCAATTATTTAACGCCTCGCATTAAATATTTGACTCTCTCACCTTCGGTCATGTTAGGGTCGGCGCGGCGAAAGAGGCGCTTCATCTCCTCAACGTACGCCAGGACAGGCTCGTTAGGAAGTTGAAGTCTTGACTGAAGGAGGCCCTGGGCTCTTTCCTTTCGTGCGACCCTTGCAAAGGCAGTCAAAAACGCTTCCTTGAAAATCTCTCAATCCTTCATAGCTGCCTCATGATTTTCGAACCAAACTCAGGCATGTCCTTGAAGAACAAAGTAGACTTGCCTGAGTTTCGCGGCGTCGTTGCAGCCTTTGAATTCTGCCACACGGTCGAAAAGGTCCATCCAGTCTTCCGCATCTTCACTGGGCAATCCTTGAAAGATGGGGGGCTCCCTGCGCTGCACGAAGACGACTGGTACTGTTGACTGGGCCATTCCCAAAGTTTATGCGTTCCACAGTCGAATGGGGTCAGGCAGCAGACCGTGTTCGGGTTTTAGGCCTTGGAGTCGGCGGCTGGCTCGGTGACCTGTAGGCTTGTCTTCCAGGGCGACAGTAATAAGGCTGAGGTCTTCGCTTGAAGAATAAAGTGCAGCACCTGCACCAGATGTCACGTGATGGTGACAAGGACGTTGGCCCAAAAGAAGACACAGGCTTAATGGTACTGAAATGAACTCTTTATTGGGCTGACTTGCGCCCTCGAAAGAACTAAGCAACTCGGCGGCGGCGATAGCAACAAACGTGCTCGTCGATCGTCGAACAAAGAATGCCCGTCACACTCTTCAACACTCAATTTAAAGGCTGCTCAGAACAATCTAGATGACTTTGCAAACTGCTACTAGTACACCCTGGAACATTGTTGAAACATACGCAAGTGAACGGAATCTTCGAGACAGATCTCGGCGCATCTTTCGCGACAAAGAAAATGATAACGCGTCGTATCGCCACAACGAGCATGAACAAACACGGAATACAGATTTGATTCGCGTGCCAGAATCACAGTAATAAGGCCGCATGCCGGCGGCTGTTAAAAAAAAAACAACAAATACAGTTTTGAAGGTTTCGCGTCAATATGCCACTAAAGGGGGCGATGGACTACGCAGTGATAGACAACGAAGCTGAAGAAAACGGTTGGTGCTTGCCTGAACACCTACATCTCTCATCACGTGTTTTGATTTCCCCTGTTGGGGTACTAGCCTTCTGCCACGTATCATTATGTTAACGAAATACATCAATATTACTACGAGGTGTTCTCCTGCTGTAGCAATACGCTGAGTTTGCTTTCTCTTGCCATTGCACCATAGATGATGAGTAAATTCTCGTTTTTGTGCCTTTTCCTTCCTTTCATTTGTGGGTTTTATCATGTGACTGAGAGTGTAGCAATTGCATAATAGGTGCATGCACGCTATATCTACAGCTACGGAGTTCTCCAGTTGCTAAAGGCAGAGCATTAACGGAACGGAACTATTATGTGACCGAAAAACAACGTTTGGCTATCATCTGGACAATGCCACGTTTCGTCCTTACATCTTTTTGCCCCGTCCTACGTTGTTACAGATCACCCCAAACTCTGTTACCTGTCCTCCCTCACGGCTACGCAGACCACGACTGGGTTCTCTCCGTTGTTTCTTTTATATGGTCGTCAACCTACGTCCACCATAGATACTATCCTGTCATAGCGTCTCGACGATTCCGAGATCGCTTTACTGTCTGAGGCACACACATATGCCGAGAAGTGGCTACAATTCGCGTGCTCCTTCACCGCAGAGAACCAGGGTCACCAAAAGCACAGTCAGGGATCCTTCGGATCCAATGCCTTCATGTCCTTCCGGCGTAGTCGTGTGGCTCTGGGTGCCTTCCTCCACTCTCCGCCCTCAAATAAATTCCTTTCACGTTGTAACGGACCTTACCGCATTCTGGAACCGTATTCTACCGTGAATTACCTAGTGAAACCAATGGACCCCTCTCCGGACCATCACCGCCACGGCCGAGAAACTGTACACGTCGATCGCCTCAAGCCCTATTATGATCCTCCTATCCTTTCCTCACCATGAGTCATCAGGGTAGCTCCTTTTTTGACTGGGAGATATCGTAATACGTCAGACTGACTGCAGCTCACGCGACACATCGAAGAGATTGAAAAAGTAAAGCCGGAAGCCTGGATTGACCCTCGAGAGCTGGTTCGGCAGATATACATAATTTAGAAGAGCCAACAGTCTCCGAGTCCAAGGGAAACCTTGCGGATATTTTGTTTTGGTTTTTTATTGTGGGTATTAACAAGACGTAGTCTTATGATGATTTGAAGGATAAAGAATATGAAATGAAAAGCGTAAGGAAAAATAACGCGCCGATGGTGGGTATATATATATATATATATATAAATGAAGGGGAAATGAGGATACTCGTTATAATACATGAAGGAAAGAAGCCAACAGTCGGCGAGGCCAAAGAAAGCATTGGTGATTGTACTTTCTCTTTTTTTAATTTTTTACTTGGGTAATCACATAAATTAGTAATGAAATCTGTCTAGGGGAAAGATAAACACAAAGTAGAAGGAAAAACAACGTGCCGATGGTGGGGACCGAACCGACGACCTCCGAATATCGCGTTCGATGCTCTTCCAACTGAGCTACATCGGCCGCTGTCCCACCTGCTACTTTCTTGGGTATTAATGTTTTCTGCATACGAACTTTGAGAGCGTTCACCAGAGGGATGGGAGCTTTCCTCAGTTACTAAACATTCACTTTAAACAATACATGGGATTTGAACTGTTGCAGAGCACCTTCAGGAAATTCATCCTATTATTTGTACAAGAAAAGCTTCACATGTATCTTTTCTCCAAACCCTAACCAATAAAAATAGAAGAACAGTCGCATGACTATAGCACATTCGCGCGCCCCAGATACCATGTTGTCAATTGTGATTTGAGCAAATGAAAGCAGCTGCGATGTTGACAGGACTGTGCTCCATTTTCAGCGCAGGTTGATATGCTGGCGATGGTTCTTTCGTCCACATCAGCCTTTTGACGCACATAACGGATGGAAGTTGTTGCTGCAATGAACCCTTCCATGTTCACTAAATTAGGAAATATTCTTTACTATCTACTAAATTCTTGAAAAACAATTGAGTGCCACACGACTGACAGGTGTATCCAACTGATTTCCATCGCCTGCTTCAAATGCTTTCTTTTAACCCTTGGAACGGAGCCAGCGGGTACACTTGGCACATGTATACAACTGAATATCTAGACTGTGTCGATATTACAGAATTGAAATTTCTTGAAACGCGCTGGTCGCACAAAAAGACTCAATCGACTGAATAGGTCGCTTAGAGCGGTGCAGCTCAGTGAGTTGAGGCGCCGCGAAATATACTGCAAATGCCTCGGGGACATTTTAATGTGACGGCGTTATAGGCCTTGTTCATCAGAAAATCAGGCTTCGGCGCTGCGAGAAAAAAATCACGAACATGGCTCAGGCAGGTGCAAACTAGCACCTCTCTCTTCTCTTGAGCTCTGAATCAGCCCGGTCTCTTACACCCTGACTTAGACATATCACTCGCAAGCAGCCCTTACGGTTAAGTTAAAGCGGGGATTATATCTAGCTCAGGCGTTCTTGCGGTAGCTCACGACTGTATGGTAACGAGCGTGTGTGAGATCGGAGAGGTACAAAGTAAACGCCTAATGGTTAGGCGAGTAGCAAACTAAAGGTGCGCTAATGAGGATCGCAAGCGATACCACCGAAGAGAACCATTAAAGGTGTGGCGTCGTAACCTTAAAGGCAAAGGTAAGTGCCTCGCAATTTTCTTTCCAGTGGCACGTGATTCGCCTTTCCAGGAGATGCGGAAACTCTTGTACTATAGCAAACATAATAATCGTGAGGTTCAGAAAAAAAAAAGAGTTTTATATATTAACTAAAGTCTTGATTTGGGCCTGTTGGTCACAATGGGTAATGTTAAGAAGCAGCTCGAGCAGACAAGGACAAAACGTAAGGCAACAGGACTGGCGCTGACTTATCAACAGTTTACTGAAAGCATGAAGCAGCATTTATAAGCAATCCATAACCCACGTGGCATCAAGAACCCAGAAGTGACATCACTTATAATTATCAAGCAGGCCGTCATCCATATTTTGCTGAAGAAGCACATTAGCCTTTATCTACGAGAAATTGAATGTGTTACAAAGCCAACCGAACCTGAACCTCAAGAGCAGCAGGAAGCAAAGAACAAACAACTATATAAGGAGAGATTAAAAGAGAACAAAAAAAATAAAACGCCATCGCGAGCAGAGTCGAAAGTAGAAGTTTAAAAATTAACCCGCAAGAATAACAATTCGGAGCAAAAGCTGAGACAGGTCTGCGGCCACCCTATCAGCGGACACGAGGCGGATCTAACCAAAATGAAACTAAAAACGAAAATAATTATTAACGCAAAAACAGTGCCAATAACGTCAACAAAAAATAAAAAGAAAAAAACAACCGTTAGAGCGAAAGCAGTGTCAAACATCGAAGCGAAAGCAAAGATCGCATTTAAATCATACTTAAAAGACAACCGATAACGCTAAAGCTTTGTCAATACATCAGAGCAAAAGCAGAAACATTTAAAACAGTTCCAAAAAACCTCGTTCCTCGTCAGTCAGTAAAACTGACGGGGTTCTAACACATTGTTCTCCTGCTTTTGCAATCCGCTGTCTCGTAATGACCCTCCCGACTTCGTTTCGGGCCCGTGCTCTGACTTTCGCTTTTTTCAAAAAGAGGCTCACGCTTTTATTCGCTTCGCACGTTTCGCAGTGCTCATTCCTGTGGCCATCGTCTTTGCTAGGTACGAGTCTTCGGTGTAGCTGGTATGACAAAGCCGGTGGCCAATTGGATGAGCACTGCGAAACGTGCGAAGCGAATAACAAAAAGTGTGAGCCTCTCTTTGAAAAAGCGATAATCAGAGCAATGTGATTGTTTTTGCCTCGATCTGATTTACACTGCTTTTGCATTAATGGTTGTTTTCGTTCTAGAGCGCAGCTCTTTAGCGCCCATTCCTGTCTTTCGCGTCGTCGCCGTCGGTGTTGTCCCTCGTAACCAGCTCTGCAGCCGGGGTAGCATGCGCTGCTTCCCCTCCCCCCTCCCCCTACCTCCATGGCGGCGACCGCACGTGTTCTCCGATTGCTGCGCGCACTCCTGCCACCTTTCGCCGCTGTGTGGCGGCGACGGCGTTCTCCGGTTGCCGAAGCGCCGGCTTGATATCAGCGGATCACGGCGTGTGCCCCCCAAGCCGAAATGCAGAGCCACGTTGTCCTGACTCGCTATTGGCCTCAGCGGCATAAGTCAGTCGCTGCTATTTCTTCGCTGCACAACATTCCTGTGGGACCGCGTGCTGCCTCCCGCAACCTCCCGATAACGTAATTGGTCTCTTCATTTCTCCGACCCCAAAGCTTCGTTCATGACAGTCAAGAACTGTTAGTGGAGTGTTTTGTGAAGAAATATGTGTGAAAAATAGAAACGTTGTCTGTAACTGTACATACATGTCTTGCTTGAAATCTTTACCTCGATCTTTGCCACGATCACAAATTTCGCATTCGGAAGTAACGTAATCATCAGCAAATTATTTTGCTTTTTGGTTCGATCCGCTTCGTGCCTGCTGATCAGGTGGGCAAAAATTTGACTGAGCTTTTGCTCCGAATCGTTATTCTTTATTGTTAATGTTTTAAACTATTACTTTTGACTCTGCTTCTGCATCGAATATACTAACTCTGCTCGTGTTGGCGTTTTAGTTTTTCGTTTTCTTTTGGTGTCTTCCTAGTTTTGGTTCTTCGCTTTATGCATTTCTTCGGCTTCGGGTATGGTTGGCTGTGTGATGCATCCAATTTCTTGTAGATAAAGGTTAGTGAGTATTTTCGGCAAGAGATTGATGACGGCCGATTTGATACTGTTAAGTTACGCCGCCTCTGGGTTTTTCATGTCACGTGGGTTGGGGATTGCTTGTAAATACCACTCCCTGCTTTCAATAAACTGTTGGTAGTCAGCACCAGTCCTGTTGCCTTGCGTTTTGTCCTTGTCTGTTCGTGCTGCATCTTGTTATTAAGAATTTTATACAGTTTTCAACTCATCTCCAAGCCAGTGAGGCTAGCGAGTGTATATCACTGTTTAGTTATCCTGATTACCATTCAACGTAGTTCATTTCTTTCGAATATCCTTGCCTACAGAAACTACAGTATCTTGGGCACCCCCTAAAAATTCGAAAACGGGTATTCTTAATTATTACCTGGCAACATGCATACATTAGATAAATATTCACAGCCGATCAGTACTATACCAGGAATGACGCATTTGGATGTGTACGTGAGACACGTATGTACATTGTGTATTTCATAAAACATACAACGTGTTTCTGTCTTCATTAATTGCAGATTGCGAACTTTGGCTAAAGAAAGAAAAGGAGGTTGGACATCAACGGCCTACTTACAGGACTGAAAGCTTGAAGGCGTGCAAAAAATCATATGACGTCCTTTGCATGAATATGCAGCCTGTGTATTCTAAAAGACTCTGTGATCCGATCTCGGCCTCAAAATAGTCTCTCTTTTTTTTTTTTTTGCTATTATGACCCAGCGCAGAGCATGATGGGCGAACACGAACTTTTATGCTGTACTTCAAAGCCGAATGTAAATAAAGCAAGCTCTAACTCTCTTTCGCTCGTACGTACTGGAGGCGCGTATGCTGATGTATCCACCATTTTACAGAGAAATTTTTTACTGCTACGCTAGGAAGCTGTATACATCATGAGGGGGCTCCAATGTGCGATTAACGTCAGTGTATCATTTATCACGACTGTTGCGAGTTGGAAATATTTGAAGTGGTGACACTGGACCTTTGTAAAGCTTCCTTATGTCAAATTTCTTTGAATTTTGGTTTCCGGAAATTTCCGTCAATAGCTATATGTGTCCATGGTTTGCAATCAAGAAATACATTCAAATTATTCCGCCAGACCTCGGCCATGTTTTTACAGAACCTATTTTATTACAATGTACAATGCTGGTATGGCGATAAATATTATATGAAGCGTGGTCTTGGAGAACGGCACAAAGAGGCAACCCTCGTTTTGACAACTATGGGTTGAAAGCTTGGTTTAAACTGAGGACCGCCGAAAAATATGCCCAAGTTTTTTTAGCTTGGTTTTAAGCGACAACGTGTAGGATTTCATGCTTGCATGTAACAACCAGCCAGGTGTTATGTAAGTTAATGTAGGCTATAGGAGAAATCTAGACCGTACTAGCACCAGGAAGGCCGTGATTGGACAGCATTCTTGCAAAATAAATACTGTGACTGTGAGATTGACGCATTCATAACTGAACTTAAATACTGCTGACTGATCCCGACCCTCCACTTCTTGTCTAAAAGCCCTAAGCTATGAGGCCACCTCCTCAGAGATAAAAGATTTTATTCAGTAGTTTTTCGTTTAAGCATGCCAGTCTCATTGCCTGTTATGAAGGATAATGGTTCATTCAAAAAGTGTAAGCGGCCCATTAATTTTAAAATGAACTGTTGCTTGTTGAAAAGCAATTCGCGTGGGTTAAGAATTGATCCTTTGATTTTAGTGAAGCACTGCATTATACAGCATGAATGCTCTTCCAAATCGCGGACAAAGAGATCAAAACATTGGTTATTGCCCCACTTGCGAATGAGTTCACTTGGTAATAATTTACATGAAGGCCGCCGCAGCTTTTTTTTGAAGTGAGCTTAAGTTGCAGTTTTGCAACGGCATATTCCGTCTTAAAACAAAAGCTTCATAGGATGATCATACCTGCTATAAATAAACAAGAGTGAGCTAGCGTTTCCTTTTACTGCGGTCTTCAAAGTGCTATTTGCTTTCCACACATTCCTTAGCAAATGCTAACCTTATTAGCACCCCTGTCCAATTATCCGGGAGCGGGTATAGAGAAGCAATAAAGTACTAACACTTCTCAAAATTTTTTAGCATTGTTTCGCTTGTGTTTGTGCTCTAGTTATTTACGCGTGCGCGCCGTGTGCACTGGCTTGCTAGCACCGGCACTGAACACTGCGTTTGCTCAGCCAGTTGTGCACCTGTAAAGCCCATATTCTTAAACTCAAGTCCAAACATGGCGTTAGAACCGAAGTACATGAGGCTAGCTTCTTCAGAGCTAGCTCCTCAGCCTAGCGTCTAGTGTAGCCTAGATGTCCAGAGCTTAATTTTCCGCTGCCTCGCGATTAAATCAATTCAATTTATTTTTCAAAAAGCTTCTGAAGGGTCACCTGGGCTAAAAGCTGTCATGTCAGCTTGACAAGGCCCAGGTGCCCGATGTACAAGGCAGGGCATGGTGGCCTATCATGCATAGGACAGTACAATGAAAAATAAAATACACAAAATATGGTACAGATTTGTACATGTGAAAAAATCAACTATGATAGGACAATATGGATACATGTTTGCAACAAAACAGCAATGACGTCATTCAAAGAATAGATCCGAGAAAGAAAAAAAATCTAAAGATGCAATACAAATAGTACTTCTTAAGGGAAACATACAGGAAACAAGTACATTTTCATATTAACGGCTTCTGAAAATCAGGATAGCAGGAAATATCACCCACTAAAATCTAATGGGATAAAAAATGCTGCCGTAATCGGTTGAGGTTGGGGCTGCTAAATTAATCATACTTATTGAACATTTGGGGAAGATTATGTTTCAAAGACTGTAGTTTGTAATTGGTGCGGAAGCGTGGAATCAGCCACACATCAGTGCTGCGTGTAGAGGCCAGTGAGAGTAAGCCCTCTAAATTATTTGCGTCTCCTTGCTTCGTCGAAGGAATAGTTTTAATGGGCCGTATTAAATTAGAAAAAGACTGTACGTTGGCCTAGCGAGCACACGAGAGAACGTCCGTCTCCTCCCTTGCTCGGGTCGCAGTCACAGGATGCCCCCTGCAACTCGTGGTTGTGGCACATTCTCTCTTCCGAGAAATCATTCTTGGTGCCCCACTGCTACCGTTCACACAGTTTCGTGGAATCCATAGAGTAGCCGGGATCGAGTTCGCTGAAGCCTCCCAACACCTGCTGTTCCGCCACTGACATGCCACTATCGCGTATGCGCACGAGATTTATGACAAGACAGTCTGTTACACACACACACACACACACGTACAGACAGGTTGCCTGATGGGGACCGCCAACGGCGTTTAGAGCCCAGCGCACTAACCAGCCAATCACAGAGCAGCCGAGCCCGCTTTAATGCGTATGGAAGACCCCTAGTAACCAAGAAAACAACTAAAACAGACAACACATGCACGTAGGAACACTTTACATTGAACAGATGTCCCTATCAAACAAAAATCTGCAGTAAGGTGGGCGACGAGTAATCGGGCCGCTTCGCCGCCGGATCTCCGCACCAGAAACAAAAGCAAGAAAATATCCCTCCCGGGTACGCGGCAACTGTGCGGGCGACTGTTGACAAGAGCCCGAGCACTTGCAAGACGTCGCACCGAGAAAGCTGTTTTGCAAAGAAACGAGGAAACGTTTCGCAAAGAAAATAATTGCAATTACGAATCTCACAGAAGAGCAGCCGATCACCACAAACTTTAGTTCCATGGTGTACAGTTGTCGTTCGGCCGGCCAACGAACAGGTCAGACCGTGTTGACGAACCTTGATTCTTTTTGTTGCCGAAACGTCGCGCACAGAGGAGAGTGGTTAAACTGTGGCACGGGCAGAGGCTCTTTATTTTTCTTTCCTTTTGCATGCCTCAGCATAATATATGTCTTTTCCCCAGCCATTCGCGTGGTGTGCCAAGCTGGTTCGAACATTTCTTCACGGCTCGAGGCGCACAGCTAGAGGCATTATGAGAGGGCACACGGGAATGCGTGGCTTCCGCGCTTTGCAAAGCGCTGCCGCCGACAGGTGATAAGAATCAGCACTAAAGGCGCATGCATAGAAAATTTCGTCGGCTGCTCTTTTGGAGCATACCTTTGCGCCACCTATTCTCGCCTTCTGTTGTTGAGACCGCTTTGCGAAATGCGAAGGCCAATTGCTCTCGTGCATGCTCCTGTGTTCACTCTCATATTGCTTCTAGCTGTACATGTGATACCGGACGTCGATTTCCGCTGTGTCCACCCCGCGCGCAAGATGGCCTCGCGCCTCGCCGTCGACAGCCATCGGCTGGCAGCTCCTGTCTGCTTGCGGCGTGCCGCCTGCAAGGTAGATATACCTTCAAGGTAGATATATACCTTGCCGCCTGCGCCACAGGGCTGTAATGTATAGTCCAGCCGGCCGCTCTCAAAAGCTTTGGGAATCCAGGGACAGTCTAGGGAAAACAAGTGCGCCCCAAAACCGGACATGGCATCATAAGATATAACGTGACCTATGGCGTTGTTTATGACGTCATTCATGACGTCACATACTTCAGCGTTTCCAGCCAATATATACTCCGATACGCTTGTCGGCCAGCGTGGGACCAGCGTGGCACCATATAAGCAACGGGCATTCGCTAGGAGCCGCCGCGATCGCCTAGCAAGCCTTCGCCACATTACGAGCAGCGGAGAGATTGTTGCAGGATCGCTCCGGCGCTGCCCGCGTATGAGGCTGCGTAGCGTAGCGCGAAATCGAACGCATCGCAAAAAAAAATTGGGCAACGAAACGGCTATTCCGGCAGCGATTTATACCTTCAATAAATCTTGTTGCTGGGCTAGTTGGTGATACATTCTTCTAATAAAAGGTAGCGCAAAAGGACGAAGATGGAGGAAGGACCACAAACACGAACACTGCTAACAACTGGTTTTATTTTCCCCAGTAGCTAACAATATATAAGCCTACACATCGCATGCGCGCAAGCCAATTGGGCAACCACAGCCTTCGTAACAGGAAAGGAAATCTATTGACATATCTAATAATCGCTGAATGAAACAAGATAAACAGCTGAGAAAGGGCATCAAAAACAACCATCGAAGAAGCATAAAGAAAATCGAGCACGCGCATAAAGGACGGTACACTTCTTACAGATAGCTCTCCAGGAAGGCGCGCTCGGAGGAGTATAAATTAATTGAAGCTTTGCTAATAGAGTGATTCGATTGTTTGTGAAAAGGCTCCAGCAAAACTCTGGCTTTTGGGCATGAGCTTCTGCCCAGAATCTTTGCCTCAATAAATTCTCGGCACCAAATAAGTTGGCCAAATTTGTGCCCCCGCACATGCGGGAATGTTGAGCGGGCTTTCAAGGAGCGACATGAAGGAGCCTTCGTCAAATGTGTCTTGGGAGTGGTTTACCTAATTCTCCTGTCCTGTGGAAGATGCTACATAGGGCAGACGGGGCGGTGCCAAATGACCGTTTAAGGGAGCATGCCCTAAGCATAGCACAAAAAGATAGGTTTCCGAATTTGGTTTCGCACGTTCTGACGTACAATTGCGACACTCGCTTTAATGAGGCAAATATTCTGAGCAGAAGCTCATGCGCAAAAGCCAGTTTTACTGGAGGCTTTTCACATTCACAAAACATCGAATCACTGTATTAGCGAAGCTTCAATTAATTTATGCTCCTCCTAGCGCGCCTTCCTGGAGAGCTATCTGTAAGAAGTGTACAGTCCTTTACGCGCGTGCTAGTTTTTTATTGCGAAAGCAATACTACTTTCACTTTTTAGCCCTTCGCGTAGCGAGGCGGTAGCTACCATTGACCTTTAGTGTGACTTTTGGCGCGCCGCCAAGCACAGCTGCGCAAAAACAGGAGCCCCAACTCGCGCCGTCAACTCGCGAGGCGGTAGATACCAAACGGGGCCTAACTCCCGCTCCCTCCGTGAAGGAGCGCTGCAGCCGCAGTGACTTCATTCCATCTGCCGCAAGAACAGGGGCCCCAACTTGCGCCGTCAACTTTTTTTTTTCGAAAAGTTTGCCACAAAGCATAAGTTGAGAAAGGGGGAATGGGATGCAGGAGATATAATTTAAAAGAAGGAGTGAAGCCCAGTTGCGCTTAGATATTCGCAGAGGTTGGCGGTGCAGCGATTGTCCATTGTCCACTTCTCGTAATCACAATCACGATTCCACCGCAGGCCCACCTTCATGAGTATCCGTTGTCTAATATGAGTCGTTGATGGACACGTCCACAAGAAGTGACGCACATCGCAGACCACAGGTGCAGTGTCACAGTGAGGGCACCTGTCAGTCACTGGCATATCTTTATGACGCCAACGATGTCGATGTAGGAGGCCGAAGGAGGCCGAATGAGGCATATACTACACTGAAGGATGGGCATGTACTGTGTTATCGAGGTTTACCAGAGAGGCGACAACTAGGAGTAGGTTTCCTTGTCAGTAAGTATATAGCGGGTAATGTAGATGAATTCTATACTATTAATGAGAGGGTTGCAGGCATCGTAATTAGGCTTAATAAGCGGTATAAACTGAAGGTTGTATAGGCCTATGCACCTACATGTAGTTATGACGACCAGGGAGTTGAAAGCTTCTGTGAAGATGTAGAATCGGCAATGCGAAAAGTAAAGACGCAGAATACTGTACTAATGGGCGACTTCAATGCCAAGGAAGGGAAAAAACAGGCAGGAGACCAGGGAGTAGGTGACTGGCATTGGTTCTAGGAATAGCAGGGGGAGTTAGTTGAGTTTGCAGAGCGCAATAACTTAAGAATCGTGAATACCTTCTTCAGCAAACGAAAGAACCGGAGATGGACATGGAAAAGTCCTAACGGGGAGACTAAAAACGAAATCGACTTCATAATGTGTTCAACCCCCGCCATTATTCAAGATGTAGAAGTAATCGGGAAAGTGCGATGCAGTGACCACAGGATGGTGAGGTCCCGAATTAGCCTAAATCTGAAGAAGGAACGCAACAGATTAGTAAGAAAGAAACCCATCAACGAATTAGCGGTGAGGGGGAGGGCAGAAGAGTTCAGGATCTCGCTACAGAATAGGTATTCAGCTCTAACTGAGGATGGCGACATTACCCTAGAGGCAAGGAACAATAATTTCAGAAATATCATTACTTAGTGCGCGGGAGAAGTAGGCGGTAGGATAGTTAGAGAGGATACCGGTAAGCTGTCTAAGGAGACGAAAGATTTGGTTAAGAAACGCCAGAGTATGAAAGCTTCCATTCCAGCAGACCAGATCGAATTGGCCGAGTTATCAAAGCTAATCAATAAGCGCAAGGTGGCGGATATAAGGAAGAATAACATGGAGAAAATTGAGCGTGCTGTAAAGAACGGGGGAAGCCTTAAAGCGGTACAGAAGAAATTGGACATAGGTAAAAACCAGATGTATGCGATAAGGGACAAGGCGGGAAACGTCATCACTAATATGGAAAAGGTAGTCAAAGTAGCCGAGGAGTTCTATACAGATCTCTACAGTAGCCAAAGTAGTCAGGACCGTAATGAGATTGGCGGTAGAGAAAAACAGTCAGACGTTCCACCAGTGACGAAGGACGAGGTCAAGAAAGCACTAGAAACTATTAAAAGGGGGAAATCAGCTGGAGAGGATCAGATAACTACAGATTTGCTAAAGGACGAGGGGGATATCGTGCTAGAAAAACTGGCCACCCTGTATACGCAGTGCCTGGTGTCATCGACGGTACCGGAACCATGGAAGAATGCAAACATTATCCTCATTCACAAGAAAGGGGACTCTAAGGACCTTACAAATTACAGACCAATCAGCTTACTGTCTGTTACGCATAAGGTATTTACTAAGGTAATCGCTAATAGAATCAGGACAACCTTAGACGACAATCAAGCAAAGGATCAAGCAGGGTTTCGGAAACGGTACTCTACTATCGATCATATTCATACCATCAGTCAGGTGAGAGAAAAATGCTCGGAATATAACCAGCCCTTATACATAGCATTCATTGATTACGAAAAAGCATTTGACTCAGTTGAAACCTCGGCGGTGATGCAGGCATTGCGAAATCAGGGGGTAGACGAGCCGTACGTGAAAGTGCTGGAAGATATATATAGTGGCTGCACAGCAACCATAGTTCTGCATTAAGAAAGTAACAAAATTCCCATAAAGAAAGGTGTTAGGCAAGAAGACACAGTCTCCCCAGTACTATTCACAGCTTGTTTAGAGGAAGTATTCAGAGACTTGGAATGGGAGAAGTTGATAAGGGTAGAGGGAGAATACTTCAGTAATCTGCGATTTGCTGATGACATTGTCTTGCTAAGCAGCTTATGCCTTGTGGCAATCTCTTCGAAAAAAAACAAAACTCAGGGGATGAACTGCAAATAATGATTGATGACCTAGACAGGAAAAGTAGAAAGGTAGGCTTGAAAATCAATATGCAGAAGACTAAGGTAATGTTCAACAGCCTCGGGAAGGAACAGCAGTTTACATTAGGTAGCGAAATACTGGAAGTAGTAGGCGAATATGTCTACTTAGGACAGGTAGTAACCGCAGATCCGGACAACGAAAAGGAAATAACTAGAAGAATAAGATTGGGATGGAGCGCATTTGGCAAGCACTCGCAGATTATGACTAGCAGCTTACCGGTATCGCTCAAGAGGAAAGTATACAACAGTTGCATCTTGCCTGTACTCACCTATGGGGCTGAAACGTGGAGGCTAACAAAGAGAGTTCTTTCTTAAGTTGAGGACAACCCAGAGGGCTATGGAACGAAAAATGGTAGGGGTAGCATTAAGAGATAGAAAGCGTGCAGAGTGGGTCAGAGAAATAACTCAAGTTACCGGCATTCTAGTAGAAATTAAGAAGAAGAAATGGACATGGGCAGGACATGTAGTGCGAAGAGAGGATGACCGATGGTCGCTGAGGGTAACAAACTGGATTCCAAGGGAAGGAAAGCGTAGCAGGGGGCGGCAGAAAGTTAGGTGGGCGGATGAGATTAAGAAGTTCGCAGAGGTCAAGTGGATGCAGCTAACACAGAACCGGGTTAAGTGGAGAAATATGGGAGAGGCCTTCGCCCTGCAGTGGGTATAATCAGGCTGATGATGATGATGATGATGATGATGATGATGATGATGATGATGATGATGTCGAACAGATGGGGTCAGAGCCGCCCTTGCCCGAATCCGGCGCACTGTTACCTGCTCCTGCCGAGTAAGACTACGGAGGAGAGGGTGCGAACACGGAGGTATGAGGGCGCGTGTTCGCTGGCGCAGAACTTGAGAATCGGAAACGTGAGACAGGAACGGATCTGGGGGAAGAGGGGAAGGTTGTGGATCGCCTGATCGTCGTCAACTTGCGAGGCGGCAGCTACCAACCGCGGCCTACCTCCCGCTCCCTCCGTGAGGGAGCGCTAGAGCCGGAGTGACGTCATCCCATTTGCCGTAAAAACAGGGGCCCCAACTCGCGCCGTCAACTTGGGAGGCGGTAGCTACCAACCGCGGCCTAACTCCCGCTCCTACCGCAACTACCGTCGGGGGTGCAACGTCGGATACTATAGGAGGTGGCCTAGCGGCAGATGGAACCAACGCAGTCTCCAGGAATGCTTTCATTTCTGCTGGCGTAAAGAATGCCGTTGCAGCCGGTACCGGAGCGGCAGTTGTACATTTTGCCTTAACCTCACCCACAACCAAGTATATCGTTGCAGCCACAGCACTGCTTGCCTCGCTACTAGTTATACATAGAATAAACAGGTAGCACCCCGCAATAAACAATAGTTGAACCATATGCCGTGGCCAGAGTGAATCACTGCATAACTGTAAGCATAACCACAACCAGCTACACCACCAGCTGAACCTAGGCGTAGCCATAGCTATTGCTTTCGCAATTACCAGGCTTAACCAAGCTAAGCCACTGCCAGTTTTCTTTAGGCTTCTTCTGTGGTGTTTTTGATGCCCTTTCTCGGCTGATTATCTTGTTACCGGTCTTTCAGCGATTATTAGATATGTCAGTAGATTTCCTTTCCTGTTACGAAGGCTGTGGTTGCCCAATTGTCATGTGCGCATGCAATGTGTAGGCCTATATATTGTCAACTACTGCGGAAAATAAAGCCAGTTGTTAGTAGCGTTCGTGTTTGTGTCCCTTCCTCCATCCTCGTTCTTTTGCGCTACCTTTTATTCTAAGATTTGTGCCTTAGATGCTATAATTATCAATTCTTTTATTTTGCAAAGGCAATTTAAAAGTGGGGCGTGCTGTTTTGAAACAGGACACGTATATTTCACACGTGTGAAAATTGCACGCATCCATCGATCAACGCTTAGCCGCAGTTCTTCTTAAAACACACCTGTATTTACATCGGCTTAACGTTTTGGCTGCTTTAGAGTGTTTTAGCGTATAGCTAGAACGGCAAGTGCCGTGTACATCGTATCAGTTGTCATCGTGTGCCGACACGATATAATTTCGACGTCTCAATGATGGAGTACACGAACTTTCTACGCATGGTCGTCTGTCAGCAGCGATTTGGGCTAAAAATTGTCTGTGAATTCAACCTAACCTGTGTCTGTGCTCAGTCAGAAACTCTGGGATGGTCCCGTTGAGAAAACAGAATCATGCTGCGCCGCGTAGCTGGCGGCAAATGCCTAGATGCCGTAGTTTTTATCATACTTATAGCAGGAGCTCTAGGAATTTATGCTGGCACCATAATACTCCCGAAATCCTGCGGCTGAGTGCAGGACAGGAAGAACAAAATGGTACGATTTTAACTTGGTTAAACTGCTCGAATAGCACAGCCGAAAGCTTTTCAGCACAGATGGAAGAGTGCAGTAGACTATGTGCAATGAACAGGTGAGACTGGATTGCATTCTGCAAACTGGGTAATCAGCTGCGGCAATAGTTACTCGACCTGGTACCCGCTTCCCACGAGAGATTCCTGGGTTCGAGTCCATTCATTTCCTACGGCTTTCCCCCTCCCCCCCTGTTCTCGAAATAGCCTTCACGCAAGCTTCGCTGATGGAATTGACCATGTTACATCTAGTCTAGAGCCCTAAAAATATGTGAACATGGTGCAGATGTCATGCTAATTATTCCAGGCAGAACATTTTGATCACGAACCAGAGAAGTATGACGTGTTTATTCAGTGCAAAACTGTCATTGCCGAAATTGTCGGACATATAAAGAGAATAGGCTGCAAATGGTGGAAGCAGTTGGGGATAGTTATACCTGGCTCAGGTGAAATGAAACTTTCCAAGTTGGCCCACAGCTGATAAGGCCGTAATACGTTTCCTTCACGCAATTCCAGCTCTGGAGATATTTCCAGATTGGTGGAGAAGGGTGATAATCCTTTGGGGCGGCCTAAACACGAAATAAGCACGCATATTTGGAAAACCTTGGTAAACCATTTTTTTTTTTTTGCAATTGGCCGGCGTGCCTCAAATGTTTGCCAGCTGTTCATTTAGAGCACGTACGACGGGCTCAGTAGCATGCTTCGGGTAAACTCTGGTTGCAGCACAGTCTTTCCCGCATGCCGTTCTTTTCTGAGGCTGGCATATATTTGCTATTGAATGGGAACGAACTACGGCAGGTACAAGAAACGTATTTGTGATTGTAGAAGTAGAACCATGCAGAAATTCTGAAAGATCTTTTTTCTTCTAGAAAGTTCTCAATAATATTGCGATCGCCTAGCAATTGGTTCGAGAGTTGGTTTTATAACACATAGAACGGGCCTCTTCATTTGCCTTCGCAACGAAAACAAAATGCTTTCTCCCCATTCTCGACTGACTTTTGGGGAGGAAATTTATATCAGTGTTGCCTGAGCTGTATTCATAGCATTCATCCCCCGGTAATCGACAAGCGCTGTATCTCAACTGCCTGAGGCGACGTTTGCCGCGAGGTCAGCAACAATCAACTGCTTAAATTTAAGCTGTCAAACAGGGTTTACGGAGAAATATTATGCGTTCTTCATGTCTGCGCAATGTGAGTGAGAAGACTTTATTTACACCGACGTGGACCTCGGGGCAGGGGCTCAGCCAGGGGGAGGGTCCCCTTGCCGGCTCTCCTGTGCCGTGGCCGCAGAGAAGGTCTTGAAGTAAGCCTCCTCCGCCAATGTCTGCGTGATCGGCAACGCAACGATTTATATTTAACATCTGCTGTTTTTGGTAATTGAAAATGCAGCAGCATCCTCGCCGTACTAGTGGCGGCGAGCGTATCCTGCAGCGCATGCGCTCCTCGCCGCGAGGGGCGCTCCCGTCGGCGCGCGCCGGAGTTACGTCCGCCCTTTGCCTATTCCCAGGTTCTATTTTGCGGCCAGATGCCGCTCCTCAACAGAAAAAAGCAATGACGCCGATCGACGCTTTCGGAGCCTACACCTAAACATCCACTTGTTCTTCTGTCTTACGGTCAGAACATTTAACGTCGATATTTTTTTTTACTTTTTGTCATGGGGCACGACTTACCATTTCTGGATTTTTTCCTCCAAAACCGCTCTATTTACAAAATAAAGGCGAATGGTTATTGGGTTTCAGGCAGCACTTAATAAAACTAAGATGAATGCTTTTTTTTTGGTTGAACGAAAAGTAAGATAAACGCTGGTCTGCCTTTTTACTGCTCAGTGACGTTATACATTTCACAAAAACTACCATGTGGAGAATGGTATATTCGCCTTTCATAACACACACACAGACACGCACACACATGCGCCCACTCACGAACGATCACCCCGCCTCTGTGTTGCAGTGGTTAGGGCGCTTGACTACTGTGCCCAATGATGCGGAACGGAATCGCGGCCGCGGCGGCCGCTTTTTCGATGGAAAAAGCGGGATGGTAGGCCTATGGGACCGCGGGAACCTACCATCCCGGTAGCGTTGATCCCTGTTGTATCACGCTTCATTTATAGACTGTTTTATCATGGATGGATGGTTGGATAGATGGAAAATAGGAGCGTCCCATTTGAAACGGGGTGGTAGTAGTAGCTATCATGCTCAATTTTCTACCTATATCTTAATTATTGATTTATATTGGAGAACTAAACTATAATTCTATTTATTAAATTTTGGGTGCTTCCATGTGGCGCCCTCTAGCGGCCAAGTTGAGAACAACCCCCATGATTGTATGCGCGGTCCCATCCGCGGAACAGGTGACAAGCAGAGCACATCGGCATTTCGGAGCATTGGCGTGCAAAGCTTTGCTTTCTGAAAGTATCTGGCTGAAAGAAAAAGGGTTTTCAGCAGCAGCCAAGCCATTCGGTAAGAAATGACCAACATTTATGCTCCTGATCGGGTCGGCCGAAGGCTACAGGCCTGATCGCAATTACTGTGCAACTTTTATGTGGTACAGAGAGGCGGTGGTGCACCACTGGCCGCGAGGGCCGTGAAGCAAGCAAGGCAGGGGCACTTTGTATCCTTACATGATTTCTATTGATGGGCTACCGTAACAATTTCAGCAAAGGAAGCAAATGAATGTAACCGTTTCATGTCATGTTTAGGAGCAATGCTAAGCGCGCTTCTTTGTTGACACAGCCAATCATTCATATACTGTTTACTGCTTGAGCGGCTACTGCGGGAGTTGTCACACTTCCATGGCGGTTCTATTCATAACTATTAATTATCCATTTCGGATTCATTTACCCTGTCCTAGGCTACTTTTTTATGGTGACAAAGTGGGGACGAGTAGAAAGAGAGGAGGAAGATGGTTACAGTGTATGAAAGCACCCAGATGAAGACAAGTCCACTTGTCGAAACTTTGGCTCGACCTCCGAGCTAAGGCTATCCCCTCCCCCCCCCCTCTACCCTTGTTCAGTGCCCTTTCAAGCCGGGACGGGGCGTTCAAGCGTCTACTACCAGGCAATCAGATTTCATAATTGCCTACATATCTCAACCACCAGTTTATTTATTGGTACGTGCTGGGAGTGGCGATGACTGTTGCCGACGGTGGGAGCTGGTATCTTGCAATTTCTTTGAGTGGCCGCTACCTGCGTTTGTCCGATGCTGCCGGCATACTGATATCCAGATGAAGAGGAAAAATGGACTATTGATACTTATGGAATTGTGACCTTAAATTATGTCACATGATGACATAAGCGAAAGTGTTTTTTATCAACAATTATATAACTCATTTGTCGTCGCAAGATTTGCCTACTTGAAGAAATCACTGCTTTTCCCATGACCATATTGTCATTTATTATCGGCAAGAAAAGCTTACGAAATACGTGTTTTCAAAAAACAATATGTAGCGCTGTTTCACTAAATAAGTTGGCAACCAATTTATTAGGCATGATGAAATGAATGGCGGCGCAAAAAGGACACTACCAAGAAAAGGGCACCACATGCGCACTTTATGTGAGCATGTAGTGTCCCTTTCTTGTTAGTGGCCTTGTTGCGCCACCGTTCATTTTATCATGCACCAAGTCACCCCTCAGGCAATTATTCTTAGTAGGCATCGTCGTCCAAGTGGGGCATGTTCTTTCATACTTTCAAAAACCTCAGGTGGCTCAGGTGATTCAGGTGCCCGTTGCAGATATCACAACTCAGACAGTCGCCCGCACTTTTCTGTACCACTGGGTGGCTCGCTTCGTCGCACCACCAACCGTCACGACTGACCGAGCCAGAAAATTTGAATCTGCTTTTTGCGGTAGCATAACGCAGTTCATTGGCACGTCTCGCATAAAACGACTGCCTATCACCCTCAGAGCATTGGCATGATGGAACGTTTTCACCGCCAACTGAAAGCAGCCCTTACGGCGACCGAAGAACACAGCTGAGCAGAAGCACTCCCTTTCGTCCTTCTTGGTATACGAACAACGCTGAAATCTCACATCGGATGCAGCGCTGCTCAGCTAGTCTATGGAACAACACTGCGACTACCCTATGAATGTTTCGCACTACTCGCCGATGAAAGAGCCGTTCCTAGAGCTGACTACGCAAGCTGACTACGCTACATCGCGGGCAAGTTTCGTGCCACCGCGCCTCGTCAGCCAGCTCCGTCCACGGCCCGTCTATCAGCACTCGGAGTTAGGGTCTTGATCCCATGTGTTTGTGCGACATGACGCCGTACCACGACCTCTTACACCGCCGTACGATGGTCCGTTAAAAGTTCTCCACAGCACGGGAAAACTATTGACTCTGGACATTTGAGGTGGACACGGCTGCCTACTGACCGTGTGAAGCCGGCCCATATCGACAACTTCCTAACTTCAGCGCACTAGACGCGTAGTGGGAGGCCCAGCAGTGCCCAAGTTCGCATGGACCTTTAATTAGACTTCGACAACGCACTGGGGAGGGAATGATGCACTGACCTACATGAGCGCGCCGCGCCGATGGTTTTCCTTTCCCCGTGAGAAAAGGGGAGTGCGTGAAGAAAGAGGAGGGCGCAGCACGGACGCGCCTAGCGGCCAACAGGAAAAACAAATATCAGCCTTGGTTTCGGATTCACGGGCTTTCATAGTGCAACACCACATCAACACCGCAACACATCACCAAACAGCACTGCCGATACCTGTAAGAGACCTCAAGGGTCTCCGTGCGGATTCCCTAAACATCAGGCGCAAGGGACCGAGAACAAGAATGCCCACGAGGCCACTGGCGCGCAGCTAGAATTAGACCTCTAGTATAGGCTTGTTGTGGGCCCGTCCAACTCGAACCACTCTTACTGCTCTCCAACCTCCCCTGTCATACCGGACTCTGTCATCACACGGCTTAAACATGAGCGGAGGGGTTTGGTACGGGATGCTGTCCCCGACAATACCCATTCAATTCCTCCTGGCCTTTCACGTCCTGACCAAGTTCTCACTCACAATGCACGAGCCGGTGCAGCGTACACACCGGAAACCCTGAGTCGATGGCGCCGAACCAGGGTCGGCTGCTCCAACTGCCCTGCTGGCACCGTCGACCTGATCTGGACCTATCCTGGCACGGCAAGCCTCCGCGCTCGCTACACGTCTACTCGCCACATTCACGCATACGAAGAGTGGACAGCCCCCAATACCGACGCCAGCCCAAGCTTAGTGCCCTGCTAGACTTCATGTCAAAGTCTGGCGCCCTCAACCTCCCCTAAACCACCCCCTTTCCCTCTAGGCCTCAGGTCATACGTAAGAATAAAGATTTATGAATGAATGAATTAATTAATTAATTAATAATTAATGGTATTTACGGCTCTCAGTCACTTATTCCTGACCTGCGCCAGCGCCACTACAAAATACACGCCTAAAAATGTAACAGAATTTTCTAAAACTAAATATTAAAACGCGAAGGCTTACTACCGTAAGGCTTAATGTCCCAAGGGGATTTGTTTTTAAGGGCAAGTTGCGCACACATAAAACAGAAAAACAGGAAGAAAACAATGGAGCAGGAAAGAGCGCACATTATCAACTGTTTTATTTAATATAGGCAAGTGCTTATATAGCAAGTGCGCACAAGTGCCTTAAAAAAGGGGGAAAGGAGGAGGGTAAAGGCAAATCAAGTCTGCGTACAAGTGAATGAAAGCCACGCAGGAAGTTCCTTTCAGCATTATACAGCATTACAGAAGTATCACAGACGGAGTCGTCGCCTTTCAATTCGATGTGGTACGCTTCTAAAAGCTCACAGGATACTTTGTCTTTGCTCCTGCCCACAATCGTGATGCTCCTGTGTGGCTCGCAACCTTTGCATGCAATGCAGTGAGCAGGCAGGTTCGCTGCATATCGAGACCAAATTGAACGAGCACGCTCCCCTGCGCGTTCCTAAACGCAGCGGCCTGTCTGGGCAATAAAAAACAAATTCTATGTCATTTATTTGAAGCCCATTTGCATTCATCGTGAAGGAGACCAGATGACACAATACAGCACAAAGGAATATTTTTCACAAATGATGCCCACAGTTCCGCAATTCACAGAAAAAGGAAGCATTCGAAACATTTTATTTGATACATTACTGCCCCAAAGACATGAGGTACGGGAGACTTCTTCTAAATAGCACTAAATCGAATGCTCAGACAAAAAAAAAATAATATTGTTCTCTTCCTCGATTACACAGCGTACAGCATTCTACTCTACTCTAAGCTCAAAATTGGTGCCTCTATGGGATTCTGAATAAATAAATGTGCATAGGATAAGTCGGAAGTTATGCTAGCATAATTCTAAATGAATACGCTATGAATAAAACTGCGATAAGCAGCAGTGCTCCATCGTACCAAACCATGACGGTAACATCATCCCCACAGTGTCCAAGCATTATGCCGAGAGAGTGTTCTTTCTGGCTGGGATGAGAAGATTTGAGGGAGATAGCGGATATAGACTACATACCACAGATTCCTGCTGTAGGAAGGGGATGTGGGAGGGGTCGGAGGTTCATCAGAGGGCTTCTAACTACCTAGAAAATAAAAAAAAAATGATTGGCCCCAGCTGTAGCAAACGCACAGATGTAGATATCATCAGCATTAGGGTGATACCCAACTGCAGGGCAAAGACCTCTCCTATACCTTCCCCCTCCTTTTTAATCGAACCCCTCATATCAAGTATTTCAAGTAGATCCGGCCTTAATGTTCCTCAACGCCTTCCGTTGCCACGCATCTACTACTTCATGTACTGTATCGAATGAAAACGGTTCCGTAGCGGGAACCATAGTTGCCTCCTAAAGCAAGCTCCCGCGCTCCCGGTGCTTAGGGCATTCCCTTGAATGGTGGCGCCTGCAGAGAAGACGGCAAGACGTGTTTGAGGATTTATTAGCGAGAAAATCTAGATGGTTGTTAGAACAAAACCCCGAGATAAGACGCGACTCTTTGCTGGATGTAATAAGGCCTCCAGTAATAAGGCGTGGTACATCATTTCATTTCCATGGTGGAATCACTCGGTGCGCAAACGTGCGCAAACTCGTTTGGAGCCCATCCACGAAGCGTAAACCAGAAGGAGGGCATGTGATTCTTGGAGCATATACTCGTGACCACTGCTTTTCTACATTCTGCAACATGATTATGTTGTTGCGTATATAAAGAAATTGCACTGACATTTATGCTCATTTCTGAATAAATAATTGAGCGGTAGCGATTGTCTTTTAGGTTAAGTAGACCATTTTGAGGCTGAAATGCTTCAACTGGAATGTGATGCAAGGGCCCCGTGTGTTCGATTTCCATCTCTCCCTCCAATATTAAAGCAGCTGTATGAGGTGGCAGCTCGATCGTGCAGTCTGGTTTCGTGACGTTACACAACCCGTCGACCAAGCAGTATCCGCCCATGTCTCCCTGCCCACTCCCATCTGTCAGAGGCACGCTCGTTATATTTTAAACCTGCGAAGCCGCAGATGGCCAATGGCGACTGCCATGGCGGAAAGCATGGCGCTTGCAAGAAAGTTATTAATTCCCAGCCGTCAACAGCATAGCCCAAGCCGCGCGAATAGTTGGCACGGTGTGAAGCGCTCTATGTTCCAGAAAAAAAATCATTGAACTAACTACAGACGTTCGCGTTTGGAAAAGCCGACGCAAACTTTTTCATCATGCTTATTTAGCACAACAGTGCGAGGGAGGATGCGGCATGTATTAACAGTGCGTCGCGCCCTGCCATGTCGTGAACCTGTCGCTTAGTGATCGCTTCAAGCTATAAGGTAGCATAACGCAGCATTGTTACTTTGCCTACCTGATAGAAGTAACTGTGGCCGGCAACTCCGACGCGCAGGTGATGAGCTGCCATTAAAGCAAGGCGCCAAAAAACGATCACGTACAGTCTTGGTCAGAAGTCCCGAAGTCAAAGGATTTTATTCTCGGCTATAAAATGAAGCCGTCGCGACATCACTACTTACAAAAGAGCCGCGAATGCTATGAGACAGTATCTTTGTGCGATAAGAAACCATTTCCTAGCATTTAAAATTCATCTGACCTTTACCGGTGGCGTGATGGCTCCATTTTGCGACTAAGACGAAAATCCTTTGGCTTCAGGTCTTCTGAGCAAGACTACGTACCAAGCCATTCCGGCCCCACATCCACCGCAGCGGCCTCATCTCACGCCATCGTTTTGTCTGCGGATATATTACATACCAATGCATGCCTTACAGAGACACACAAGAGGCCTCCACTCACTAACGACAACCAGGACATCATTGTGACGTCTCATCTTGCAGCTCACAGCGACGCTGTCAAGCGGAGGCGCTAAGATCGGCGCTCCCAGCAGGCGAAAAAAAAGTTGGCTGTGGCTTAGCTTGGTTAAGCCTGGTGATTGCGAAGCAATACGTGGTACTACTATTGTACCGCTTGTGGTGGATGCTTGGCTGTGCTATATGCACCATGGCGATGCTCTGGTTATGTTTGCTGTTATGGCTATGGTGACGATTGACTGTACTATGTTTAGCTATAGTTTTACATAGCTAAACACACACAGACAGAATGACAATGCACACATGTTTCTCGTTTCATCTTTTATTCAAACCTATAAATACATTCCGGTGGTCCGTAAAGAAATGACTTTTTGTCTGTACATCACTAATTACGTATTCATCCGAAGGTCTACACATGAGTTTCCGGTGTTTCTTGGGCATGTCGTTGTCGTCTGCTAGCGTTCCATCGCTCCGAACTGGTAGTGCTGCTAGTAGATGCACGGGTTCCAAAGTATCAGACAAATTCGTACCTTCCTCTCCTGCTTCTGTCGTCGATTCTGCTACCGAAGACATTGACCCCCTTTTCCGCCTAGCTGCTTCTTGCGCTCGTCGCTTGGAAAGCCGTTCTTCTTGCTCTTCTTCTGTCTCTGTGGCTAGCTTTTGCTTCCTCTTTGCAGCCTGCCTAAGCGCTTTGACTGTAGGCGGCATCTCATGGCTTGACGAGAGCAGCGGAGTCAGGCCGTAACCGCCACCGCGCAAGGCGACGGTGAGCCCCCGCTCTTACACAGATGGTATGACGTCACGCAGAGCGTAGCGCCACTGGTGAGAGGAGCAGAAGTCAGGCGGTAACTGCCACCGCGCAAGGCGACGGCGCGAGTTGAGCCCCGCTCTTACACAGATTGTATGACGTCACCCAGCGCGCAGCACAACTAGTGAGAGGAACGGAGTCAGGCCGTAACTGCCACCGCGCAAGACGACGGCGCGAGTTGAGCCCCCACTCTTACACAGATGGTATAACGTCACACAGCCAGGTCGCGCTAAAGGTCAAGCGTGGCTGCCACCGCCGCGCTTTTTGACGGACTAAGGTGGTAGCTAAAGTAGTATTGCTTAGCAATAAAAGAAAATAAAGTTCAACGGCGCATGCTTGATGCGCGCGCACGGCACGGGCTGTTCGGTTCGAGAAGCATGCCACGCTGGGCGTTCGCTACGACATCGTAGATTCCCTACAGTGATGACTCCGGCCTATAATATGACCGGCCCCAGCAACCTACCGCCCTCAGGTGAACTGGAGCCCATGGGACGTCGCAGCTATCCAGCTCCGCCTGCCAAAATTCTGGCCCAAGCATCTGCAGATATGCTTCGCCCAGGTGGAAGCCATCCTCCGTCGGCACCACGTCACCTCGGAAGCATCTCGGTGTCGTCACTTTCCAACCTGTCTACTGAGGTGGCTCAAGAGATGGCGAATGTCATCCTTACACCTTTGAGTGATACTCCGTACTAGGGACTTAAGCAGTGCATTCTGAACCACACCACGGCGTCTGGGACTGCACGCCTCAAGCAGCTGCTCACCTACGAAAAGCTGGGAGACCGCCGCCCCTCCCAGCTACATACTCAATAGCATGCTACAGCTCTTAGGCGAAAGCAAAGCCGACTCGAACGGCCCATTGTTAAGAGAACCCTTCTTGCAGCACTTGATGCAGTCCACCCGCCCCGTCTTGGCTGCTGGGGGCGACTTGACCCTTGACCGCCTCGCCCAGCTAGCTGATCGAGTCCATGACGCGACTTCTTCCGTCGCCGCCCTTTCCTCTCCACCAGAGTCCTCCGTCATTTCACGATTAGAGACCCGGATCGACCAGCTGGCCGCTTTTCCTGATGCCCTTTGGACCTCCTCTTATGCCCAGCATGGGTTCTCCTCAAGTCCTTGCCTCCATTCGCGTTCGCCGAGAAGTTTACGCTCTTCCAAATCTCGCAGTCAGCGTATTTGCTGGTATCACCGCATTTTTCAACACCGTGCTGGCCAGTGCACCCCACCATGCAGCTGGTCGAAAAACACGCTGCGAGATCCCTGACGATGGCATGCGACCTCGCCTTTCATCCTGGCCGCCTTTTCGTAGTTATGGACCGCATTTCCGGCCTGCTCTTGCTCGTGTAGACTGGTGCCGAATTCAGCGTTCTGCCGTCCACCAAGGCCGAGCTTACTTCCAAGTCACCTGGACTTACTCTTCAATCAGCCAGCTCAACCTCTATCGCCGCTTATTGTCTTCGGTCTCTCACTCGAGACCTTGGCCTACGGCGCACGTTTCGATGGGTCACGATCGTCGCCGATGTCCATTAACGCATCCTCGAATCCAACTTCTTGACGCATTTTGATCAGGACATCAGCATGCGCCGCCATTGTCTCATCGACAGCATGACGTGCCTTTTCATCAGTGGTGTTATATCGGCAGTCGCTTCCACTGGCATCTGCACGCTCATGACGTCATACCCGTACGGCCAAGTTCTCGCAAACTTTCCCGAGGTCACGAGGCCTTGTAATCTCTACCAGCCACCAAATCATGGTATAATCCACCACACTGTCCACCCGTCACAGCTCGACCTGCCCCCTCTGACAAGCCCCTAAAGGGACACTGACCCATATCCTACTAACCTGCTCGACGTCTCCTCCCCTCGGCGGATCGGTGCTACTCCGGACTTGAGAAGACTGGGAGACCACACCACGCTCCAAGGACCCGGCGAAGCAAAAGATCAAAATTCGCCGGGCTGCCGACGTCATGGACAGATTGAACATTTGAGTGCAGTGGGTCCGCATAGGGGAGCCTAGGGAGCCAGGGGGCCCCGAATATCCTTGCGCCAATAAATGCTTTGTCCTCTTCCTCCGCGCCGCCTTTTAAGGTGAAAGCCTTTAATGACTCATCGTGGTCGACAGAAATTGCAGAGAGATAATCAGCAGAGGTGTGACGATTTCGAAAGCGAGAGTTAAAAATACATTATTAAACTTCGTCTCCACCGGGAATCGGACCTCCATCCCCTGGACCCCCAGCCGAGTGCTTTACCAATTGCGCAACGCCCCGTTTTTGTTTTCTTTATTGGAAATTTATTATCAGATTTTACATATAAAGAACATTACTCCACGAACACAGAACATATGGGTTAAAACCACGCGATTTTGGCTGCGTGATCCATTACAAATCAGGCATTTGCAGCAACACTTCCATTCTTGGAAGCCACTGAAGCCGTCCTGTGTCTTGTAAACTTCAATAACACTCCCAACGGCTTCGCGAAAATAGTGCCGTATTTTCCTCGCATGTTGTTGTTGTTGTTGTGGGGGCTGTAGGAAGAAGGAAAAGAAAATGCACGGGCCTGCTACTGGCTCTGTAGCTGAGCCACCTCCGCTGCCTCGTGCCGACAGAAGAGAGAATAGATAAGAAAGAAAAGGAAGAGGGAAAGACACGCGCCGCAACAGCAGCCGTCGTCCACAACCGAAGCGCTGGCGGGTGCAATGACGGCCTACAACAGATAAAAATTCGGTGGCAAGCTAAGCCCCGCCGCAAGCAGTGGTGACCTACCTGCCCCAGCCCCATCAGAGACGTCTGCATGTCTAAAAGCCGTATCGTGAAACTCTTCCTATTTTCCCTTGTCTACCGTGAGGATGACAGCGAAATTCCGCGAGTGACACATACTCCGCCCTTCCATTCCTGTAAACGAATTATAGAACGATGAACTTTGATACGTTCAATGAAATGCTGATGTGTTCTACAAAGGGCGCGCGATGTACCGTCACGACAGGTCATGACATCACCAGGCGATTCATGCATATACGAAGCTGACCCCGCCGAGGTCGAGAGGTCTGTCGAGAGGTCTGGAGTTCATGCACGCTGGAGTTCATGCTCATGCTTCTTTAGCAGCCCGCTATCTCTAATTCTTAACCCGGAACTTATAACAGAGTTCTTGTGCTCAACTGACATCGGCAGCAATCCCGGGTATGTTTTAGACGGCTTTTTACATATACAGCCACACGCTCGAAAAAGACGACGCTAGGCCTGTTAGGCCTAGCAGCCCTCGCTACACCGCTATGCCGGATGTCTCGGCTGATGCCGAGTCCACTGATCCGATGGACACTGACGCCCAGCAACCCCCCTGTGCCAGTACGAACGCCAGCTACTTGACGCCCGAGAACCTGCAAACAGTTACCAACTACCGCACCGATCTACAGGCGAAATGGAGCTCCTACATGGATGACGACACACAGGCCAACAACCCGCACCAGTGGCAGACTGTGCCCGGCAAGAAACGTCTTCTGCAGCAACGTAAGCAAGCCAATTTTCAAATGTTAGGAGACATGCCTTACCATGTGGTAGTTATTAAACCCACGGAACGCCGAGACATCTCATCGTTCCCACGTGCCCGACTAGCAACATTACTTAACCAGCACGCCATAGACCCCAGCCTTGCCAAACTTGCAGTGTACCGAGCTGACAGTCGCAGCAATACAATAACGGCAATCGTGAAACAATCGGAGCATGCTGTAAACATAACCCGCAATCATCGGACGCTTTGCGACCCCATATAGGGCTCAGTTGGAGTTACCAGCTACATGGCACCGCCTAAAAACACTGTACGCTTTGTGTTGCATTCCTTCGAGCCAGGCAGCTCCAGCAAAGATTTGATTGCCAATATTTTTTTGCCGCATGGAACCATACTTGCCGCACGCATGCTTGGGAAATCGAACACTGCCCTAATTACAATGGAAGCCCCGAGCATACCGAAACGTGTTTATTATTACAACTGTCCTGTAAAGGCATACCCGTTCGAACATCGACCTGTTGTGTGCCTTCATTGTCACGAAGCAGGACACATGCAAGCGTTCTGTCCGAACGCCGCTGTATGCGGCCGTTGTGGAACTGCACATACTGGAGACGCGGCCTACACCTTGCCATACTGTGTTAGGTGTAAAGTACAGGGTCATCTTGCTACCAGCACAACATGCCCCTCTAAGAAACCGTCAGTCCCGCCGCCGACGCAGGCCCGGTCACACAGCATTAACCTCGGCAATGACACCGGCTCATCTGAGATTACCTGTTCTACATCGCAACTACAACTCACCCAAAAAACTCTCAAAGAGTCACATAACAGTCAAAAAAACGCCTCAAGCAACTCGCAACAGAAATTACAACCATCGGATTTACAGGTCGCGTCTGATCTAGACAAGGCACTCGCCAAAGCACAAGCTGATCTCGAACGCGCGCGTTCCCTCATGCTGGACAAGCAGTTAGCGTTCCAACAGCTCCTCGAGGCCAAACAGGTCAAAGACAATGAGGCGAAACTTCGTCAAGCCTCAGTATGGTTTAAAAAATCTGCCCCTTTGACTGGCACATCCCCACCTTCTCAGTTTTCTTCAACAGCCTCTCCAGCGCCAGACGCCCCGCAAAACCAGACAGCGCCACCTAGCGCACCGCAAAACCAGGCAGCACCTCCTTCCGCTACGCAGATCAATTGTGATTCGCCCGGATCTGTTGTAGAGCGGACGCTGTGCGGACGTGTTCCGCATGAGCTCCCGCCTTGAGACCGATTTTCGGCGGAACGCGCTGTGCCTTGGACTTGCTTTTTGTGGAATCGTCTGCAGGCAGTTGCCCTGTACCTGTGGACACCATATTTTGGCAAGTGTTCCCCCCTTTTAGGGGTTTTTTCACGATTTGTACTCGACCACGGTGCGGCAAATCAGGCCTAATCATTAGGCCGAGCCGACGCCTGCGGCACCGGGCTCCGGGGCTGTGATTTGTGGTTGTGGGCTTTTGCGAGGCTGAAGACAATGGAGTACTCCGTTGAGGGAGAATCTATATCGCCCGAAGAGTTCGAGGCGGGAGAATGGACCTGGGTTTTGAAGGCGCAAGATCGATTCAAGAAGTCTGTGTACGGGGATCACTCCGAGAGTAGGCCTACCGAGAAACAGGCGGGCAGCGACGGGCGCCAGACGCACGGAGCAGCCCAAGTCAAGCGGGGGAAAGCGCCGGTGTGGAAGAAACGGGGACCGTTTCTGAAGATGCCAGCCAAGGATTTCAAGGTTGTGTGCCGGTCCAAGAATTGGGACTTGAGTATAGTGACGCCGAGGGAGCTCGGATGTGCCTTGAGAGCGGCAGCAGAGCTGACGAACGCGACTGCGGTGGAAGAAGACCTGGTGCGGGTCAATGAGACAAACAACACGATGACGGTGAGCACGCCGTGTATGAATCGTAGTGGGGCATATGCGAATGTAAAGACGCTCAAGCTGGGCGGTCGTGACCTTGAGGTTTCGGCGTACGTGGCGGCGCCGGAGAACTCTGTGCGCGGAGTAATTTACAATGCGTACAACGGATGCCCATTGGCAGAAGTTCGCGCAGGATTCTTGAAGAAGAACGAAGACATGGACATTTTGGATGCCAGACCTTTGGGCAAGTCAAAGGCGATTCAGATCACTTTCGGCGGGAAGCGCGTTCCCCGGCAAGTTATTTATTGGAACTGTCTGTACGCTGTGATCCCGTATAGAGAGTTAGTCGAGACCTGCTATAACTGCAGACGAGTGGGACATCGGGCGGACGTTTGCTATCGTCCGAAGACTAATTTGTGTCGCCGTTGCGGGAAGGAACATCCTGCACCACCGGACGGAGAGTCGCTGACCTGCACGCCGGACTGCATCGTGTGCCATGGGGCGCACAGCACGGGAAGCCGCAACTGCAAGTTTCGTCTAGCCCGTCAGCAGCCGACGGGTCTGCAGCACAGCAACGAGGACAAGAGCCAAACTGGCAAGAAGAGCGGCGTTCGCAGCACAGCAACGAGGACAAGAGCCAAACTGGCAAGGAAGAGCGGCGTTCGAGGCCCAGGAAGCGGTCATCTAGCGGTGCGAGAGGCGATAGCAAGAGAAGGGACCGGTCAGCTTCCTTCCCGTCACTGCCCGGACCCGAGCCTGGCAAAGGAGGAGGGCAAGGTTCCGGTCATGGAAGAAGTCCCAGTGCCACAAGGAAAAAGGTGAGCTGGCCGAACGCGGGCTCCCAAAATGAGACTGCTCGAGAGAAGGAGCTACAAAGGCAGGTGTTGCAGCAAGCCGAAACTATCAAAAAGATGGAAGCTAGGATGGCAGAGATGGAACGCGCGCTTAAAACCGGCAGAGTAGAAAGGGTACAGACGCTGCTGGCCCAGGCCCCACAGAAAGCGGCGCAGGCGAACGCTTCTAGCGTGGACGCCCCACAGAAAGTGGCGCAGGCGAACGCTTCTAGCGTGGACGATAACTGTACAGCTATGGAAGTGAAGAATCGGGGGACGGTCAAAAGGCCGCCGCCGGCAGATGAGGGAGCTCATACAAAGAGAATAGCAGAAACTTCGGCGGCGGACACGCCGCAGCCAGTAGTTAAAGTCACTAGTCTTAGGAGGGACATGCTTACCCTTGCAGAGAGAGTAGGAAAACTGGAAGAAAGACAGGATAGGTTGGAAGGTCGGGTCGACAAGATCGAAGCCAGACTAGGCAAGATTGAGGAGCGTCTTGACGCCTTCACCAATGACTTAAGGGGTTTCCAGACCCAAGTAATGGGTATGTTTAAACACCTAAATGCTATGCTAGAGGCTAGATTGCCTCCCGTAGTCGGCCAGGAGCCGATGTTAGTGAACCTAGTGCCTCACCATGGCCCCTCGCCAGCAAATTGAGGTTTGGCAGTGGAACTGCAGGGGCTTCCGTCGCAAGCGGGGGAACCTGCAGTTGCACATACAAAATCTAGATAGTAAGCCGGACATTATAGCTTTGCAGGAAGCTAGCGGCTCGGTTAAATTACCGGGATTTAAGACATTTACACCACCAGAGATTGATCGAGGGGGCGTATCGAGCGTCTTTACGGCCATGCTAGTCCATCGTAACACCACAGTGATTCAGCATACCATAGATAGCAGCAGGGAGGACTACGTCCTGCTGGAGATTTCACCCAAAAGAAAAGGCGATAAGAGTCTCTTTGCTCTTAATGTATACTCTTCTCCAAAAGATAAGGGGGTGGGCTTGCCAGACCTCCTGATAAAGACGCAACGGCTAGCGGCTAGGTCTCAACTCATCGTGGTGGGGGATTTCAATGCGCCTCATCCGGAGTGGGGCTACATCCGAGCCAGCCCGAAGGGAAATAAACTTTGGCAGGTTGCCCAGGACCTGCGATGGACGATCTTGAACAACCCGCTAGATCATACAAGGATAGGCAACAGCGTGAGCATAGACACCTCTCCAGACCTCACATTTGTGAATGGTATCAGGGATGCAAAGTGGGTAAACACGGGACAGCCACTGGGAAGTGATCACTATATCCTTTCCACGATATTTAGTGCTGCTAAGCACAAAGACAAGGTGAAAGGATCTCGAGTGACGGACTGGGACCGATTTCGGGAAGTCAGGAATGATACAGTGACCGGGGAAATCGAGGACTTAGGAGCCTGGGTTGAGGCACTCAAGCAGGCCGTGAAGAGTACCACAAAAGAGGTTCCAGCGGAGGAGGAGGGCTCTACGGCTGACTCCAGATTGTTACACATGTGGGAAGCACATGCGAGTCTCCTTCAGAGGTGGAAGAAACAAAGGCATAATGGTGTGCTCCGTAGAAAGATGGCCAAGTTAGAACGAGAAATCGAAACGTGCACATTGGAGTTGCAGTGCAAACAGTGGGGGCAGATTTGCGACCGGATGAATGGGCAATTCGGATGCAAAAAAACATGGCAGTTGTTGAGGCACCTTTTAGACCCGACGGCAACCAAATCTGCGCAGAAGGGGCAAATGGCTAGGTTAGTGCATCGGTATCAAGGCACGACTGGGGAGTTTATACATGAACTCCGAAGACGTTACATAAACGCAGAGGCGGGCGGTTGCTTGCCGGATTACTCGGGAGAGGAAAACCTTGAATTAGATGCAGACTTTACGGTGGCGGAGGTGGAGTTTGCAATGGGTCAGCTTCGTACCACGTCAGCAGCGGGTCCGGACGGGGTTACTAATAAGATGCTGAGGAACCTGGATTTCAAGTCAGTAGGGGCACTCACGAATTTGATGAATAAATTTTGGGTGGCCGGGGAGATTCCGCCAGAGTGGAAGCATGCTAGGATTACATTTATTCCTAAAGCAGGGAAGAAGCTCTGCATTGAGAATCTGCGTCCCATCTCGCTAACGTCGTGTTTAGCCAAATTGATGGAGCGTGTGGTCCTGAACAGGCTTCAGGGTTATGTAGAGGACAAGGAGTTGATACCTGAAACAATGATTGGTTTCAGGGCTAATTTATCAACGCAGGACGTCATGATACAGCTAAAAAAAGACGTTGTTGATCTTGGGTACGGCACGGGCACCAAGGCTATCTTGGGGCTCGACCTAACTAAGGCCTTTGACAATGTTACCCATGAGGCAATATTGAGGAACCTATCGGACATAAGACCGGGGGGGTAGAACCTTCCGGTACATCAGATCGTTTCTGCAGGGTAGGACAGCGGAGATTATAGTCGGAGAAATGAAATCGGATCCCTTCCCATTGGGGGGCAGAGGGACACCGCAAGGGTCGGTATTATCGCCGTTCCTATTTAATCTCGCATTGATCAAGATACCACCCAGGCTGCAAGGGATATCGGGACTTAAACATACATTTTATGCGGATGACATTACT
The DNA here is from genome assembly GCF_055883805.1 of Amblyomma maculatum. NCBI lineage: Eukaryota > Metazoa > Arthropoda > Arachnida > Ixodida > Ixodidae > Amblyomma > Amblyomma maculatum. The sequence goes on from NC_139346.1 coordinate 140,585,441, forward strand.
CTTTGGGTAACAAGAGGCAGTGACGCACATTTGCAAGAAACTCTACAGCACGCGGTGGATATTGTTGAGGAGCTAGCAGGGGAAGCAGGACTCTCGTGCTCTCAGCCCAAGTCCGAGCTTTTTGTGCTGAGGGACAAGCCAAGAGGGATACATGCGAGGCACTATGTGCCGCCACCGCCTTTAGAGGTCAAAGTGGGGGGCGTACCGGTCGCTGAGGTTCAAACGATCAGGATCCTGGGTATGTATCTGCAGACTAACAGGAAAAATAGCGAGTCCTTGAAAAGGCTTAAAATACGGTCAATGCTACCGTGAGGTTAATCAGGAGAATCGCTAATCGTAAGAGAGGTGTTAAGGAAAAGGACTTGTGTAAGCTGGTGCAGGCGTTTGTGCTCAGTAGAATAGTGTATGCGACGCCTTATTTGAAGTTGGACGCGACGGAAAAAGGCAAGGTGGAGGCTATGATTAGGCAGGCATATAAAGCGGCCCTTGGGTTGCCTCACAATGCGTCTACCGAAAGGCTGCTGGGATTAGGGGTGCACAACACCCTAGAAGAACTACGGGAGGCGCACTTGGTGATGCAGCTCGGTAGGCTTTCAAAAACAAAAGCAGGAAGGGACATATTGGAAAGGATCGGCATTGGAGTTGATGCTCCAGCTGGTGACACTAAAATTCAGATTAGGCGGGAAATGCACAAGGGCTTGTACATAAAACCTTTGCCCAAGAACATGCATCCAATACATCACGAGGACCGCAGGAAGGCAAGAGCCAAAGCTTTACATGTTAAGTACGGGAAGTACAACGGGGCAGTCTATGTAGATGTCGCCGAGTATAGGGACAAGGACGCATTTGCAATTGCGGTGGTGGACGGGCGGGGACGCTTGATCGCCTCCGGATCAGTCAAAACCCGCTCCCCAGAAACTGCAGAGGAAGCGGCGATAGCACTAGCTATTACTAGTAGTAATGCTGACTTGATCTTCAGCGATTCCAAAACAGCCATCCGAAATTTGGCGAGGGGCAGAATATCTGTCACAGCGGCGCGATTGCTGAATCGGGCCACGGGGCGAGGGACTACGGAGGCGGAAATTGTCTGGGTACCAGCACACTCTGGAAACACTGGGAACGAGACGGCTCACATGAATGCTCGAGGTTTCGTCAGCCGAGTAGGTGAGCCGGACGTTCCGGGAAGGTCCACGAGAGATGGGCTGGTATCCTTTAATGACATTACTAACCATTTCAAACTTGAGCGGAGGATTTACCCACCCCCGGACAAGCAATAGGTGAAGGCGCAGGAATGCGTGGATGCACTTATGCTACGCACCGAGCCAATCATGAAACTCGCCTGCGTCACAACGGGCATCGCCTTCTCACTCGAATCTTTGACGAAGCTAACCTACACTTGCCCATATTGGACCACCTTACAGCACCATAGACAGAAACATTGGTAACAGATCCAAAACCCCTTCCAACCAACACCAAAGGGCCAGGAAGAGATCACCGACAACGCCACATAATTGATACACAAGACCAGCACATCGGTCTCCGCATTTATACCGACGCCGCCCTATATCATGATGACACCGGCATCACGTTTGCAACCACCGCTTACTACCAAGAGGGTTCACAGCTGCACGCTACTAGCCACAGTGGTCGCAGGTACTGGTCCGCAACTGAACTCGAATTAACAGCCATCGACGAGGCTCTTCAACACTGCACCAAAGGAACAGATCGTTGCATCCACATCTACACCGACAGTCAAGAGGCTATAAAAACCCTGCAAGCCCGTTCTTACAAAACCTCAGTACAACACAGCATCAAAGAGCGCTGCCGATACCTGCGAGAGACCTCACAAGTCTCGGTACGAATTCATTGGACACCTGGACATCACGCACAAGGAACTGGGAACAGAATGGCCCACGAGGCCGCTGGCGCGCAGCTAGAGGAAGACCGCCGGCATACCTTGATGTGGGCCCGTCCAACTCGGACCACCCTTACTGTTCTCCCGTCTCCTTCATCATACCGGACTCTGTCATCACGCGGCTTAAACATGAGCGGAGGGGTTTGTTGCGGGACCTTGTCCCCGGTATTACTCCTCCGATCCCTTCCGGCCTCTCTCGTCCAGCCCAAATTCTAACTCACAAGGCGCGAGCCGATGCAGCGTACACACCGGACATCCTGAGTCAATGGCGCCGAACCAAGATCAGCTGCCCCAACTGCCCTGCTGACTCCGTTGACCTGCAGCACTTGGTCTGGACCTGTCCTGGCACGGCTGGCCTCCGCGCGCGCTACACATCTGCTCACCACATTCAGAGTTACAAAGACTGGACAGCCCCCAATACCAACGCCAAGCGCAAGCTTAGTGCCCTGCTAGACATCATGTCGGCGTCTGGCGCCCTCAACCTCACCTAACCCACCCCCTTCCCCTCTAGGCCTCAGGTCATCCTCAGGAATAAATTTTTATGAATGAATGAATGACCCCGCCGGGCGTCCGATACAGGCGTCCGTGCGGCGCCTTGCATTTGCCGCTTCCTCGAACGCGAAGGAAATTTCGACCTCAACCCCATCAAGCCAGCTGCAACTGTCTGTGTGAAATTGGCAGCTACCTGTGGACACCACCCGAACACAGGTGGGACTATTAAGGCATTTATAGGGCCGATCATCACTTGCGTGTCGTGGCGGCGACGCTAGGCCTAATGGCTGCGCCGCAGCCCGGCCGTGGGTGAGTCGCCCAACAGCGGCAAGATGGCTCAACAGCTACAACGTGGCTACGACCCGGCCACCATGACCTGGTCCGAGATTTCGGCAACTTCAGCGCCTGATAGCCCGGATTCTGCGCCCATCGAGAACGCGAGGCTATTCAAATTGGTTGAACGCCGTTTCCGCAAGCGGAACGCCAAGAAGGCGGACACCAAGTCGAATGACCCCTCAACACAGCAAAACGCTGCTGCGCGCGCTGCAGCACTTCACGGCGGGCCCCCACCTAACTCTGGACCCGTTTGGAAACCAAAGCCGCTTCCGCGGCTTCACCCCGAAGGCATTGTCATCATCCTGAAGCCCCGGGTGACCGTCGCTCTCAAGGATGTCTTCCAACATGGCGAGCTGGGAGCAGCGTTCGCGGCCTACCAGGGCACCCAGGCTGCAGCATCGCTCAGCCTCCTCCCCACGTGGGAACAAAATCTTATCGTCGCAGGCACCCGACAACCGCACGTCGCTGACAAGCTTCTGCGTGAATTTGAAATTGAGTCACCCAAAGGTCACCTCCCCATGTACGGCCAATTGAAACTCACTGGTGATGTGTGTCGCGGCGTCATCACCGTAACCAACTACGAGACCAGTGAGTCACTCCAAAACAAGATCCAGTGGCGTGCTGGAGAGCTTGCCGATATCCGCAAGCTTGGAAAATCAAACGTCGCGGCGCTCACTTTTGTGGGCAGAGTGGTGCCGCGATTTATTCACTATAATTCAGAGGTGACCCTTGTACGTGCGTACAAGCGAACTGTCCCGGCCTGCGTGCGATGTGGTACTTTGGGCCCCCGGGCGGACACATGCCCCTGCCCGGACAACGAAAAGTGCGGCCTGTGTGGCCAAACGGTGCCGACCGTCGACGGGGTCGAGGCACCTCATAAATGCACTTCATCCTGTGCAGTCTGCGGGCAAGCCCACCCTACCAACTCACGTGACTGCACAGGAAAATTCCGCCAGCTGAAGGTACCAGGCCCCAAGGCCAAACGCCGTGAGCCCCCAGCAAAACGGCGGCAGCCAAGGCAGCAAGCTTCAGGTGGCAATGGCGGAACGCCGCCTGCTCCTCCTGCCACCGACATCAAAACGCCGCCTGGGAAGAAGAAGGCGCCTCCACCACCACCGCCCAGCGGCACGGACAACCACCACTTCCCGGCTCTCAAGACTGGTGGCGCTGCAGGCGCCCGGGCATCCGCGCCTCAACATGGCAAACAGGTGAGCAACTGGGCGGGGATCGCCTCCTCTTCTCCCCAGCCCCCTCTTCCCCACTCACCGTCTCCGCGCTCGATGCGGAATACAAAAAGCAGATTGACGTGCTCCGGGCACAGAATGAAATTTTACTGAACAAAATTCAAAATTTAGACTCAAAATTGGCGTCCGCCGCTCCGAGCCCACAGAACTCGGACGCGATGGAAAGCGATGCGGAGCTGTCGCCAGCCCACGTGACAGCGATCTCCGCGATTGAGGAACGCTTATCCTCAAAAATGCAATCTATGATCGAGGCCGCTATGGACCAGATCTTCACCAAGGTCATAACTTCCATACCCGCGGTCGTCTCAAAACACATCTCGGACAACCCCCGCCTCCTCCGTCGGTCGGGGCCCATTAGGGACGTATCCCGTCCTGCAAAATTCAACCGTCGGATCACTGATTCGGACAATGAGGACAGCTGCCCCGCTCCTGCCGCAACCCCCTTGGTGCCGCAGGTAGCTGGCTCTGGGGCAGCCACTCCCTCCTCCTCCCCTCCAAAAATGTTCAATCATGGCGAGACACCTTAGTCAAAGGCGCTCTTCTACCTCCAATTCGGCCATCTCAACATTAATAACACAATGGAACTTTAGAGGCTTTAAGGACCGTACTAAGCGGGCCAATTTCCGCCTCTACCTTGAAACATTCGAGTCTGTACCAGCCGTGGTTGCCCTCCAGGAGCCAGGCCTGAGCGCCGCACTTTCAAATTGCACGACGTTCCAACAGGATCCCGCGTCTTGTCTTCTCGTACACAAAGCATGCACAGCCAACTTAGTGGATCTCGATCTCCAACTAGATAATTCCTACGTAATGGTGACAATCCTACCACTCCGCCGCAGGGACCCGCCATTGCATGTACTCAACGTGTACTGCCCTCCCAAACTGAAGCGAGTGACATTCGCGGACCTCTTCAACCGCGCGCTAAGAGTAGCGGGTCGCGATCCCCTCCTGATCATGGGCGATTTTAACGCTCCCAGTCAGCTGTGGGGGTATCGCAAGGAGGAGTCGCGCGGACGAACTTGCGTCCACGTTGGGCCTCACCCTCCACACTGACCCGGTCTGCCCAACACGGTTAGGAAACTCCGTGACACGGGATACGTGTCCGGACTTAACCTTCACTCGCAACATAAGACACGCAGACTGGCTCAACACCGAGGAAACCCTCGGTAGTGACCACTGCATCCTTAACATTACAATACACACACGCCCGCTTAAACGTCCCACAACACAAGCCCGTATCCCAGATTGGACGAAATTCAGGCAAAAGTTTGACTCACTTGATAACACACCCATTTCCGAGCAGGGCTACTCAGCATGGTCCCAACAGCTGCTGACACACCTTCGCTCGCATGAAACACAGATCCAGCTCTCAGAGGCGGTTACGGACGTGGATAACCACCTCCTACACCTCTGGGAAGCCCGTCGCAGCCTCGTCCGCCGTTGGCGACGCCAGAAACACAACAGAAAGCTTAAAGCTCGAATTGCCGAGCTCACCCAGAAAGCGGCTGAGTACGCGGCCATCTCGCCGACTCCATCTGGGTGGATAGATGCAACACGGCCGCGCGACAAATGTCTAGCCGCAACACATGGCGCCTCTTTCGAACCCTCATCGACCCAACCCAAACACGAACCGAAACACAGAAACATTTGCAGAGAGCCATGCATGCTTTCTCTGACAACACGACACAACTGGCACAGAAACTCCGGGACTAGTATCTGTGTACAGCCCAAGACCCCCGTGGATCATCATACTCTTATACAGGCAGAGAGAACACAGAGCTGGATCAAATTTTCCAGCTCCATGATCTGCGGGCGGCTCTTGCCAAATTGAAACGGGGCACTGCCCCGGGAAGGGATAAGGTCACCGTCATGCATTTCATGAACCTGCCCGACTCGGCATACCACTCCCTCCTCGACTACATCAATGCGATTTGGCGCGGGGACACCCCCCTGCCAAGCGACTGGAAAACGGCTCTGGTAACCTTTATTCCTAAATCAGGGAAACCAATTTACACAGATAACCTCCGTCCCATCTCTCTCACCTCCTGTGTGGGCAAACTAATGGAGACGATGGGGCGGGACCGGCTATCTGAATATCTTGAAAAAAAAACATGTATTCGCAGGCACCAAGTTCGGATTCCGCCCATACAGATCCGCTCAAGATGTCCTCCTGCAACTCAATCGGGAAGTCCTTGACCCACTCGAATGCCCCCATAATGACCGGGTAGTACTCGCCTTAGATCTCAAAGCGGCATTTGATAATGTAACACACGAGATTATACTCACCCACCTAAGCCAGACCGACTGTGGTCTCAACACATTCCAATACATCAAGCAATTTCTCACGGATCGTCAATCCTACATTCGCATCCAAGATAATGAGCATGGTCCTTACCTACTCGGCACGCGGGGAAGCCCCCAAGGCGCAGTACTTTCCCCGCTGCTCTTCAATTTGGCTATAATGCACCTGCCTGGCCAGCTCGATGGTGTCACTGGTGTGCAGCACGCCCTGTATGCCGATGACATCACCCTGTGGGCCCCGCATGGCAGTATCGAGGACATTGAAACGAGCCAGCAAACAGCGGCGACGATAGTAGACCGCTACGCCCGCCGCTGTGGTCTTCAGTGTTCCCCACAAAAATCAGAATTTCTGCACCTCCGCCCCTCGCGAAAGTGCACAACTCAAATTACTCTTTCTTTAGACAGTGGTCCCATACACGAAGCTGACAAGATACGGGTACTCGGACTCGGACCATGTGGGCCGCATGGTCTGCCGGGTTTTAAACAAACGCGGGGGGTTGCGAAGTAAGGATGCCTTGCGGCTGGCAAACGCCTTCGTGACCAGTCGGATTCTATATTCGACACCTTATCTCCACCTACGGAAACAAGAGGAGGATGCCCTTGAGGTTATCCTTCGCAAAATTGTCAAGCGTGCCCTGGACCTCCCCATCACTACTTCAAACAGGCGTCTTATGGCCATTGGGGTGGTGAATACTTTCCGGGAGCTCCAGGAGGCCCACCTTACAAATCAGCACACGCGTTTGTCGCAAACGGAGTCGGGTCGCCGCCTTCTTGCTCGACTGCGTATCCAAAACACCACACTCATGGAAGACAGGTTTCGCATCCCAGAATTGTGGAGACGCGCCCTCTGCGTGCGACCTCTGCCAGCGAATATGTCACACGAAGTTCATAATGGTCGGCGCCTGGCACGAGCGGAAGCCCTAGCCCGACATTATGGCAACAAAACAGGTGTATACTACGTGGACGCCTCCGGCCCTCACCACGGGGGATCGTACACGGCCGCTGTAGTTCACAACAGCAAAACGGTTAACGGTCTCACCTTCAGAGCCCACAGTACAACACACGCAGAAGAGGTGGCGATTGCTCTCGCGGCCTCTCATTCCGACTCAAAATACATAATTACCGACTCGCGAGGAGCCTGTCGGAACGTCAGACAAGGCTAGACTCCCTTACTAGCCTATAAAATTTACTTAAATTGCATACGGGATACGGACCCCGCACACCGCTACCTTATATGGGCCCCTGCTCATCAGGGTTTGGCAGGAAACGAGGCAGCAGACGCAGCCGCCCACGCGCTCTCTCACCGGGCTGTTTTCTCCTCCCTACCCGATCAAGAACCCGATTTTAATCCGGCCTACACCTTCAAAGATATCACGACGTACTATCAAAATTGTCATCGCCTCTACCCCAGCCCATGTAAAGGTCTCAAAAAGGCGGATGAGCGGCTCCTTGTCCGCCTTTTCACCAATACATCGCTGTGCCCGCAGCCCTAAAACATTTTGACCCCTCCTTTAGTGACAGCTGCCCACACTGTGGAGCGGTGTCTTCTGACATCTATCACATGGTGTGGGCCTGCCCCTCCAACCCGGCTATTCCCCCCATCCCCAACCCAACCCGGGAGAACTGGGAGGCGGTCCTGCTCGGCTGCCACGACTTACAGGTCCAACAAGCCTTAGTCGGACGCGCCCGAGCGGCGGCAACCGCCACTGGGGTCCCCAACTAGGGACCTCCACCTAGTGCTTGTAAGGATCGGTCCCTTATGGGCCGATCCAAACATCCTTGTGTAAATAAATGTTCTTACCACCACCTCCGAACGCGAATGGGGCTGGGACAGGTAGGTCACAACCGCTTGCAGCGGGGGCTAGCCTGCCACAAAATTTTTATCTGTTGTAGGCCGTCATTGCACCCGCAACCGTTCCGGTGGTGGACGACGGCTGTTGTTGCGGCGCGCGTCTTTCTCTCCCTCTTCCTTTTCTTTCTTTATTTTCTCTTCTGTCTGCACGAGGCAGCGGAGGTGGCTCAGCTACAGAGCCAGTAGCAGGCCCGTGCATTTTCTTTTCCTTCTTCCTACAGTCACAACAACCACGCAACAAACAGAAGCTGACCCAGATGTCTAGGAGGTGTTAGTACAGCAGGCATCAGCGGCGTTTGAAATTGATTTACAGGATAGAAAAGGTGTACTATGTCAATACTCCGCTGACACATGTACCATGCAGTAAAGGAAGGGAGAAAGGTGGGAGTGAAAGGACAGAGGAGATAGAAGTGCCGTAGTCGAGGCATACGATCCACTGCGCTATAATGGCTTTCACTTTATCGCACTTTGGGGGTCCAAAGTGCCCTCTATAATGTTTTTGGTGAGCGTCTGGCAATTGCTAAATTAGGATTCTACCATGTGCTCCAACTTATTATTCGCCCTATATCTAGCACTTCTTCCTCACCGCTTCATCTGGTGCCCAGGGAAGAACAGGGTGACCGGTGTCAGTGTGGCGACTACAGGGCTCTCAACACTCACACGGTCCAAGATAGCGATCCCCTTCCGCACACCCAAGACTTCACTGGACATCTGGACGGTTGCAAGATTTTTAGTAATGCGGACCTTGTAAAAGCGCACCACCAAATCGCTATTGAACCGGCTGATATCCCCAAGATGGCCATCACTACACTTTTCGGCTTGTTTGAGTACGTGCGCATGCACTTTGGGTTACGCAATACAGCTCAAACTTTACAGATATTTATTGCTGAAGTGAGGCGCGGACTGTTGGCTGCGTTTGCCTCGTCGCGAGTCGTATTCCACAAGGTCACGAGCGTCACCTCCGGGAACTCTTTCAACGCTTCCAAAAATTTGGCTCGGTCGTCAACGCTCAAAAAAGTATTTTCGGCTCTTCTGAGCTAGAGGTCCTGAGCCAACACATCTTGGCGCAGGGGATTCGTCCATTGCCTTCCCACGTCCAAGTTGTTACAGAATTCACAGAATCCACTACTCTACGCACGATCCGCGAGTCCCTGGCCCTAGTGAGTTTTTCTCGACGCTATATTCCGCACTGCACCGAGTTTCTTCACCCCCTGACCGATCTTCTTCGGACAACCAAATCCTTCTCATGCGCGACTTCCTGGTTTCCCAAAGCTCAGGCTGATTTCATATCTTCAAAACAAGCCCTCGCCGATTCGATCCTTCTCATCCACTCTAGGTCTTCCGCCTCCACTCGTATTGTGGTGGATGTTTCCAGCATGAGCATTGGTACTGTTCTCAAGCAGAAGATTGACTCCGGGTTACAGCCACTGAGGTTCTTCTTTCGAAAGCTCCAACCTGCTGAGACTCGCTACAGCATATTTGGCCGTGAGCTTTTCGCCATCTACTCCAACATTCTGCATTACCGCCACTTCTTGGACGGCCAGCCATTTTACGTTCTTACAGATCATAAGCCACTGATATATGCGTTATGTACGAATTCTTCCAAGTACGTCACTCGCGAACTTCGTCGGCTGGCTTACATATCGAAGTTAACAACAGATATCCGGCGCATCAAAGGCACCGATAATGAGGAAGCTGATGCTACCTTCATCGGCTTGGCTACATTTGCTGTTGACTGGGAATTTCTGGCCCGGGCGTAGCTAGAAGGCCCTGAGCTTCAAGCCCTGCGGAACCACCTCTGTGCCCTCCATCTGCAGCTTGTGCCTCATTCGCTTGTGACCGGATTGCTCTGGCGCGACATGTCATCGGATCTAAAACGCGTTCATTCATCCCGGATGTCTTTTGTCCTGCCATTTTTCATTCCCTTTACGACATCTGCCCTCCTACCATAGGAGTCACACATAGCCTCGTTACCCAGCGGTACGTCTCGCCGAACGTTAACACCGACGTTTGCAGTGGGCCCGCTCGTGCCTTTCTTTCCAGTCCGCCAAAGCGGCCCGGCATGCAAAGACTCCACCCATTCAGAGTGCATGCATCTCTAACAAATGTTGATTAAGTTTCTTCGGTTTCCAGAAGGATTTGAATGGTTACGTCGATCAGCACTCGTTTGAGCACCATAGATCAAAGAGAAAACGGGTGCACACAAAATTTCTGTTTGTTCACGGTGCCGGCCACCCACCATGAAGCCTAAGCAGGAAGCAGGAGATTAAAATACACAAAGCGCCGTACAGGTGACTAAGGATAGTTGCTGTGCAAGGCTAACCGCCGCCACAAAGAATAAAGGAGACCGCAAGATAGAGGTGAAGACGGTGTCATTGTGAGAAAAACTTTAAGAGTGAAAGATTGAGAAGAAGACAGCGGCGTTTGTTACCACCGGCCGCGTCAGTGCGGGTTTGCTCTACGAGAGACGGAGGCCAAAATTGTGTATCTTCTCCACCGAAAGTCCATAAAAGTCCCAACATGGCGGCAATACACCACCATGACCCCCTTTACTGGGACACAGACAAACACCGCGGACTACTAGGCGAGGGAGGACGGAAGAAGGTTGAAACACTATGCACTCAGAAATCCATGGTGTCGAAGGTTATCAGGATCAGCATGGTGAGGATACTACTGCGGAAAAGTTTCTCTTAATTTACGAGGCAGCGTTTTGTTGATGAAAAACTTATTGTGAAAGTTTGTGCCATCGAAAGGCTATATATCTTATGGCAGTAAAACAAAATGCGGCCGGAGATCTCTTACATTTAAAAAAATATTTGATACCAGGAGTCACAACAGTTTACAGCAAATCTGTATAACAAATGATGCCCTTTGTTGGAACTTTTCTTTGCAAATAATTTATTCCTTCATGTCATCAGATAGCCACAACTTCGTGGTGTTATTTTTCTCCCACTTTGCTGGACTCAATGCCTTGAAAAAGTTAGGTGGTCGGTACACTCTCCATTTCCTGCGCTTAGAGGTGTCGACTTTAAATACCTCACAGCGCTTCTTTTGCTTTTTGGTGCTGGTACAGAAACAGAGAAAAAAGGATTATTAAGGCTCTAATCTTAAACCAATAATGCTAGGTCTATAGTGCCCAGAACTACGCACACATTACATGGTTACACCAATAAAAATTACGCGCCTTTTTTGACGTACAAGAAGTTTTTTTGTGGGACAATCGCTATTTGTAAACGAACTGAATGATGAGAACAAGTCTATATGTTCGCATCCAAAATGTGGGGAACGTAATTCGTCGACATAGACGACATACAAGATATTACATGCAACACGTCGCATATATCGTGCACAAAAGATGTTTAATGCCGACCATGCTCTCGCTGTGGGTGAATAAAAATACAGCTATTGATAGTTGCTTTCCCACGTGTCCAAAAACAAGCATGCGACATGCACACACACAAAAAAAAACTTGCTGTCCATTCCGCATCTCACAAGAGCTATATTAGACTTGAAACTTTGGAGGCAAAGTGTGTTTTTGTCATGAACTTAACGGAGTTCCAGTAAATGTCAAAGGCAGCGTAGTAAGATATGTCATCGTGAAAATTTGGGATAGTTGGTAGGAATTGGTAAAGCGCGAATAAAACAATGACGATCGAGAAGAAAATGACAATATGATATAGCATCTAGTGTCCTGTTTTATTTTTTTTTTCTGCCATCTTTGTCTTTTCGCGCCCGTTTACCAAGAATAGTAATACACGCCTTTTATGGCAAGAGAGGGCAGCTTTAGCAGTACGCGCAACCATTTTTGAACGTCCCCTGCCACCTCACATGTGTAGTGTATGTAACTAAGACAGCGGGCTGAGCCTAGCGCCCCAGTACATCAAATCATACCTGCAGTTCTCTTTATGCAAAAGGTTTCTGGACTTCCCCTCTACATAAGCCACTGTCACGGAAAGCTTCGAGCAGAGCAGTCGAGCTGTCGACTGGTAGTACATAACCTCTATGCACTCAAAACTGGTCTTGAGGAAATCTTGATAGCACAAAAGGAACCCAATAAAGCTGAATGACCGTTTTCGTTTTGCGAATTTCTTACTTTTGCGCTAAGGAAATATATAATTTCCAGGTTAGCATAACTGCGTACAGGCAGCCCTATTTATCGAAAAATGTGACAATTCCAAGACGATGCCGCATTGCCGCGCACCGTGCATGGATTACATTATGAGTGCATGGTTTTTTTACCACTTTTAAGTGGATTAGAGGCTATAAATATGTGCCGATCTACAAATAAACCCATCCAATAGTCAAGGGAAAGCTTGATATGTAGTCGCAATTCGTAGCATGTGTTGTACGTAGGAATGAAGCGAAGCTATAACACCGTGGTCTCCTCTTTTCTTATTTTGGTTGCATTTTGCAGTGTTCAGTGCAAAATATCATAATAACGTTGTATACCGTCTTTAAAAGAGTAGGTAGTCTTTCAGAGTGACTCTCCAAGAAGAAAATGCCGCCTAGAAACCATAATTAGTTTTGGTTTGGTTTATAGCGCTTCCTTGGAAACCGCGAGGCCGCGGTTTTCATTGATGTAGTTGACATCGACTTGTTATGGAATTTAGTTTTAAGTTCACGTTACCTGGGCTGGGGCTCATCGCACTGCTGCGCTAATAATGCCGTTTCGGTCCCTTACTGACGCTAAAAAGTTTTTGAAGAATTTAAAACATTACTCTTGCGTATGACTCGCATGTAATTCCACTTCCAATGCGCTCTTCTTCCTTCCTGTCAGCCATTTCGAACTTCAGCAATTAGGCTGTGTTGTCGTTCGCGTGGTGTGTGCCAGACATATCAACATATTATCAATTTGTGTTCATCTTGCTTAACAAGCTAACGGCAGGCAAATTGTTGCGCTTTATTTATGAACGCCGCCGCATTAGCATCATTTCTTTTTATCCCTGGAACTTTATATCGCATATCAAACTGTTGCGCCTGCATATCAAGCATAATGCATTTTTTGTATCCTGCACGTACCTGTACGGGCAAAGGTAAAAGGAGCAGAGTTTTTTATTCTACCATTTTTCTCGCGTTGCATAATTTAAACTGACAGTCTTGGTATTTGCGATCCGGTAGTAGACGCTAGCGCCCTCTCACTGGGACAATACTGTTTTCTTATCTGTAGTGCAAAAGGCGTGATTTTAATTTGAACGGAAAAGCATGCTCCGTTTACTTATGCCCGTACATTCTAGTACATGCCCGTATATTCTCGTATATTCCAAAAAACCAGCAGCAAAGAAATGCTAGCTGGAGCAATACGACTCAGTTTTTTAGCATCCAAAAGTGGCATCGGCTATGAGATACACAGTAGTGGAGTGCTCCGGAAATTTATCGACTGCCTGGGGTTCTATAACGTGCGCTGATATTGCACACTACACAGGTACTTCAGCTTAGTCTTCATCAAAGCGCGGCCGTCGCTTCTGTGATCGAACCTATGTCTTCGGGCTCAGCAGTCAAGAGCCCTATACTAGAGAGCCACCGCTGGAGGGCACAACCTCGCTTCGTTATTTGTATTAACTAATGAACCAATATTTATACAGCAGCCAACTCTCCCGAGGTTTGCAGCGACAAGACGAGGGCATTTACTTTAGAAGCTATCGGTGTGTGTTAAACTGCTGCGTAGCCGTCTGGACCAGGTAATAAAATCGTGTTGCGTCTGAGGTTAATACTAACAGCAAAAAGCTACTGCGCTAAACCGTTTTGCACGCCGAGTTCTCTCTGAAGTAAGGAAATAACAATTGGGTGTTCTGAATTGCTTTAATCGAAAAAAAAATGGATAGGTTCAACGCTGCTGAACCCAATCTTCTTCTTCACCTTCGGTGTATATGGCACATACCCACAGTGGGGGATTGATTAGAATTGTTTATAGGTGACAGAATAGAATTCATAAGGCCGATCTGACTGCAAGATAGATAACCTATGAACTAGGAGTTATGCTGCTGTAATAATTTGGAATTTTGAGGCGATAGGAATCGAAATCAATGAAAAAAAAGGATTGAAATTTAAAAATAATAAAAAGGAAGAGTACAATTCAGACAGACCAGCGCCAACACACAAATCATCCGGAAGCAATATTATAATTGTGAAGTAACTCATACACCAATATTAGCATTAACTGCGGGTCACCGAACCTTCTTTTTCCACGGACACGGCACATAGCGAAGAGCGGTTAGACCTAGCGTAGTATTGCTTTCGCAATAAAACGAAAGTCAAAGACGAATCACTTTTCGCCGAAAAAGCATATTTCGCCTAAGAAACCTTCAGCACGAGGCTCGTCGATCCGGTTAAATCTGACACCATGAAGTCAGGTCCAAAAATTTACATCCTCGTGTGCAAAATCAAAAAGTAATAATAAAGTTAGTAGGGTTCAACGCCATAGGTTGGCAAAATCACGTCTGCTCACTCAGGGTCACTCAAAAAAATTTGGTCCATCTGCGGGCTCACTCTCACTCATACTCACAAGGCTCTGACTCACTCACACTCATGAACTCAAACTCACGCATGATGACGACTCACTCAAGCTCACTCAGACTTGTAACTAATCTGGGCTCACTTACTCATTTCAACTCGCGACTCATTTGAACTCACTCATCTCGACACACTCATTTTTGGCTCGCGACTCATCTGCACTCACTCACTTCACTCACTCACTAAACTCAGACTCATCTGGACTCACTCATTTCAACTACGACCCATTTGAGCTCACTCATTTCGACACATTGGGACTCACTCATGGACTCACTCTTTTCCACTCTCGGCTGATCTCAGCTCACTCCGATTCATCACGCATCTTGACTCAGTCATTTCCACTCACAACTCATACGAACCATCATTTAGATTCACCTGCACTTTCTCATTCATTTCTTCTCAATCGGATTAATTTGCCCATTTAAATTCCCGGCTGACTAACGTTGGTTGACGCTTTTACACGCAACGGAGAGCTGAATTGTGTTTTCATCCAGCGGTCCAAGTTCTGCGACTAAAGGAGCAATTGAGAAGAGACTGTTACGACACCTCTCTTAGAAATACTAACATTTTGGAGACATCTTATAATAAATATCATAGATCACCATTGATACGTGTGGTTATACGTATACGTATTGTACCTTCAAGGTCTGTTTCGCTTCGAATGCACTAGAGATCACCACTTCGTAGAATATTGCCTATCTTTGTGTGTGTGTGTGTGTGTGTGTGTGTGTGTGTGTGTGTGTGTGTGTGTGTGTGTGTGTGTGTGTGTGTGTGTGTGTGTGTGTGTGTGTGTGTGTGTGTGTGTGTGTGTGTGTGTGTGTGTGTGTGTGTGTGTGCGTGCGTGCGTGTGTGTGTGTGTGTGTGTGTGTGTGTGTGTGTGTGTGTGTTTGTGTGTGTGTTTGTGTGTGTGTGTGTGTGTGTTTGTTTGTGTGTGTGTGTGTGTGTGTGTGTGTGTGTGTGTGTGTGTGTGTGTGTGTGTGTGTGTGTGTGTGTGTGTGTGTGTGTGTGTGTGTGTGTGTGTGTGTGTGTGTGTGTGTGTGTGTGTGTGTGTGTGTGTGTGTGTGTGTGTGTGTGTGTGTGTGTGTGTGTGTGTGTGTGTGTGTGTGTGTGTGTGTGTGTGTGTGTGTGTGTGTGTGTGTGTGTGTGTGTGTGTGTGTGTGTGTGTGTGTGTGTGTGTGTGTGTGTGTGAGAGAGAGAGAGAGACTCAGATCATAATCTAAGTGTGAGTCCGGACCCACGACTCAGATCACGATCTGAGTGTTAGTCTAGACTCAGTCACGACTCATATCATAATCTGAGTGTGAGTCCGAACTCACAGCTCAGATCACGATCTGAGTGTGAGTCCGAACTCACAACTCAAATCATGATCTCAGTGTGAGTCCGGACTCACGACTCAGATCATGATCTCAGTGTAAGTCCAGACTCACTCACGACTCAGATCATGATCTGAATGAGCCTGAGTGAGCCCGAGCATGTCGACTCATGAGTGAGTCCGCCGACCTATGTTCAACGCTGCTGAAGCAAATATGAAGCGAAAGCATTAGCAGCGGGTGATCGAGCTAGGGTTCCTCGATGCGCCATTTATGCTCCGGGAGCGAGGGCGCGTGCATCGAGGCACACTGGACCGAGCGTTCTTCTTCCTCTGTTCGGCGCAGCGCCGGCTCGGGGACCATTGACACGAGCACGGCACACAGCGACGAGCGGTTAGCATATGGATTTCTCCAATGTAAAGAGCAGCACCTCCCCCCCCCCCCAAAAAAAAAAAAAACAATCACGCCACTGCTGCGCATAAACGGCTCTTTACAGTTCGTCACCTGAATTGTATACTAACCTCGTATATTACGTCGCCGAAGAAACAGCTCGCTTCAAATCGCTGTAGTACTCTCTGGACCAGGGACAACTGTGAGTGGCGATGCACAGCCACAATTACATGCATAGGTGGTAGAGCGCGTTAACGACAGAATTGCAGAATGCTCACTCACAAACAGGCATTTAACGCGGGCACCCGCGCGACCCGCAGTCCCTGGTGGTGCCTGGTGTCGAGAGTAGGCGCGCTCTAGCAGTCTGCGTGTGAGGGTAAAAAAAAAATCTGATCTATAGGATTTAGCGTCCTAAAGCGACTCAGGCTATGATGATGCCGTAGTGGAGTACTCTGGAAATTTCGATCACCAAGGGTTCTAGAGTAGATGGTCAATAATGTTTTTCACTCACTCACTGGCAAAGGAAATAGGGCGGACTACATGCATCAGCGATGGCGATCATGTTTATAGCGTGAAACAGTTCAATGAAGTGACCTTGGGAAACCAGTGAGGTCCTGAGTCAATAAAGTCCCATGCAACATCAACGCGTGCTCTTGTGTTCTGCGCATGCGCCACTGAATTAGTATATCAACTGCCGTTCACCCCTCCAGGCATGTCTTCAATTGTGGATAGGAACAACCACTGAATGAAACTTACAGTGGAGCAATTGACACGTTGAGTTTAATTGTGCTTTAATTCATTCCAACTTATAATCCCGTATTTTCGCGCATGCGCAGAACGAAGGATTGCACAGCAGCGAAGGTCTGACATGAAGATTTAAAGCACTGGTCACGCACCACATGATGGGCGCATAATAAATAAAACAAAAAATGCATACGGCCGATGACCGAGGACATATGATTCACATACGCGCCGCAACACACAGGTTAGCTTCCTTGGCCGTTACACTTCGCAAATAAATCATCGCCGCAGCCTGGCATCGCGTGCTAAGCAGCCCCTGCGCGCCGCCATCTTCATCAACTTCCATCATGCAGGCACTTGCACATGATAGCCAAAATTGCAAAGGCGCATCCACTTGGGCAACCGTGCCGCGCCGCAGGCGCTAAAGTATTTTCGGACAGCTCTAAGTCGTTGCCGTAGAATGAAGCAGAGATAGAAAAGCCTAGCCGTCAGCGCTGCAAGTCTAGATCCGGAGCCTTCTATCATTCCACACGCTTGAGCAGCAAATGCCAATCGGGACGCGCAGATGAATGCGCTAAGCCGCTAAGCTTGGCTCTGCCAATTTTATTGCGAAAGCAATGCTACGCCATGTCTAACCGCTGGTCACTGTGCGCCGTGTCCGTGTCCGTGTACGTGGGCCCCTGACAGGAGCGGGGGTCTCTCGTTTCACATGGGACGGTTATGTCAGAATCAGCCTGCCAGGACCTTGATATTCACGTTACTCACTATGGCACGTTCATACGGCTTGGTTAAAGCGGGGCTTTAACCACGCCAAAAAGAAGAAAAAGGCTCGGTCACCCGCAGCTAATGCTTTCGCTCCATGTTCAATTCAGCAGCGTTGAACCCTTCTAATTTTTTTTTTCGTTACCAATACTGCGCCAAATTTTAGCCCATCGCGTAGTCCCGGGAAGAGCTACGTTTGACCTCGAGCCACAGATGAGCCGAATACGGCTTTAACCAAGCCATATGAACGTGTCTTAGTGTCCTACAGGGGTAACGTGAATGTTAGGGTTCTGGCAGGCTGATTCTGACATAACCGTCTCATGTGAAACGAGAGACCCAAGTTGGCAGCTTTTACCAGGGGACCACGCACATGGACATGAATATGGACACGATGTCGTTCAATGAAGACTAGTCGTTCATTTGCGTGTCATGTCTTTCGTTACTCATAGCTAGACATCTCAAGCTACACAATGAGGTACACTACATGCTGAACCATAGACGCAGCCATGAAGGTATCGCTAACGCAATTCAACCCGGTTCAACCAGAGCTAAACCACAGCCTATTTTTTAGCTACGATTCTTCATGGTGCCAGTGTTTTAACAGCAGTTTGGCTTTGTTGTTTTCCTATTCCCAAGTTAGAGGCGTTGAATGCCAAAGGGCAACCCGAATGTAGCGGCTCATATAATGCTGCATGCGTTTGGAACAAAAGTAACATAAACATTGCTAATTCCCTGAAACACAGTTCAGAAAAAACTATTTAACGATTACAAAACACTCGTCTTCAAATAATACAGTTGTTCTCAGAAGGTTTCACACTTTGCGGCCACCCTAGGTCAAGAGATGTCAACCAAGATGACAGCCACCATAGGTGAAGGTGGGCCACCTAGCGCCCAAGCTCCCCAAAGGGGGACTAATACGCTTTCATTACATGGGATTCGATAACTGGCAGCTGACATGGACAAGCACTAATCGGACGTAGGGCTTCCTGACATTACTTTTGGCAGGCGCTGCCAACTCGGGTCTCTGATTTCATTTGGGATGGTGATATTAGAATCAGCCTGCCAAGACCCTTGCACTCACGATATCCTTATGCTACGCAGGCATGTTCATACGGGTCGGTTAAAGCGGGGCTTTACATGTTGGCTGGTACCTTACGCTACCGTGTCATACCGATCCAGAAGTCCATGCGGTGCCTTTACTTTGGCGCTTCCTGGAACGCCGCACCACACAGCCTACAGAAGCAGTCGCAGTAAAACCATGAACCAGCGAAATTTCAAACAAAGGCTTTCGTCTTACCGCACTTTAGTGGTCCAAAGTGCCAGATAAATTTTTACACTTTGCCACAAGGGATTCAAAAAAGATCACTTTTACTGATACGAAAATCCACTGAGCAAGCATATGTAATAATTAGAGTGTAAAGGTGCCACTACGCTATCTAATGTATAAACTATAAATGTTTTGTAGCAGTACCAGTGAATCGCGCACAGTTTGCAATACAGATTATCATCGGATAGAAACAATGCCTAACCAGAAATGTGGCTTGAATGGCGATTTCTTTCAAGCTAGCCTACATACTTCCTGCACATATTTACACGTTTGCACCCCATGTCAGAACACACCGATAAAATCTCTGAACTGAGGTGTTGAAGGTTTTTCTTTTTAACACTTGTCCCAATTTTATCTTCTGACTTTATAAATACGTCGAAGTCTGCTTAGTTGCGGACAACGAAACTCGCCTTTGGCTGTTAACTATTGTATTTCGCTAAATATGTCCATGTTTTCTCCAAACTAGAATCTCCGTTATCCCAGCCTCTATAGCCCGCGTGTGGCTCTCATTCCCTCAGATCAATATATTAGCCAATATGCTCCCCCCTTTATCAGCACCAAATGCGTTTGGCACAATGTTTTTCCATTAGTGGGTATTTAGCTGTAATATAAAAAGCTTATCGCTAAACATTTGTGGGAACAACCTTACATTTCGTAGCGGACACACTTGGTGGGATATCCGTATTCAAAGCATCGTGTCTTCAGGATGTCGAAAAACGTTATCCCCAGAGACACTGACGTGAAGCTGCCGACGTTTAGAAAGCAGTTGAAGAGCTTCCTGTCTTCAGCGCAGTTACTCCTGGAATGTCATCGTAAAAATATGTCAACTTTTCCTGAGGCAGGAAAGCAAAAGGTTGTACCATGATCAGACCAGTGCCACTTCATGCTGCAGATTCGCAGCACACTGGCAAACCAGCCGTTAAGCGCAGGTTATGCGTGCCATAGACACCGCTCCGTGCAGCGTAGCAGTGATACGTTTTTATTTAATGAATTGGTTTGAATAGGCACCCATGCACATGAACCCAAAGCTGAAAGGCTGTCGCTAAGGGTAAGCTAAATCAATATCAGTCCGAGGCATGTAACTATAAACGAACACGCACGATACGTAAACGCTAATAATTCACCGCAAAGGAATGTAAACAATGAAACTGCAATCCAGTGCAATTCAACAATGCAACAATTTTTATGCAATGCATAAAAATTGAATTTCTTCATATGTCTAATGAGCAACTTCTAACGGTGTGCACTCTTGTGTTGCGGTGGGTTCGGATGAGGTTGGATTGACTGGTTAATTTTGCGAGAAACCAATGATACGACTTATCTGTTAGGCCGCCATGTTTTACTGCTGTTCATAGCTGCCAACAGGAAATTTGCATTTGGCTACCTATGGGTTAAGGACGCTACATGCATGACTTAAATATATAGAGTTGGATTGCTGTGCATAGCATTTCACACAAGCCCTATACCTCTTTGTTTTTTACCATATAACTCTCAGCGACGACCTCGCTATGACACTCTCGTCTTTCAAGAAAGAGAAAGAAAAGCAAGTGCATGATACACGAAGTAAACGTCTGGCGAATTTACTCCGATCAGTTTTTTGTCTCTGACGGTTTACCGAGAATTGCCGATCAGAGGCATTCTATCGCACATAGGTAACCACTCCAACATAAGAAGATGATTATTGCGCTGAAACGCGCCGCGTGGAGACCAGAGAGTCGGCACGACCGCGAGAACAAGGAAACTAAGCTCGACCAAAAATGAGCACAGGATAGAAAGGAACTAAATAAATAAAGTAATCGTATCATAGATGCCAAACTCGTGTCGAAAGCTGCAGGAATGAAATTCGCACCCTGACCATCGGTCTTGAAGAAGACGTGGACGCTGCCGAGAGGTCCTTCGTAGCACCATGACTTGCCTTGTCGTATCCGCCACCGTCATCCGGCAAGCAGAATTACATGTGCTGTTAATATCAATTTCTTCTTGATTTCGAATAAAATATTAGTACCTCGCGTTTATTTCTTCGCCTGTTTGATTTTTTACATTAATTTTAATAATTTTGATTTGGTTTGGTTTGGTTTGTGGGGTTTAACGTACCAAAGCGACTCAGGCTATGAGAGACGCCGCAGTGGAGGACTCCGGAAACTTCGACTACCTGGGGTTCTTAAACGTGCGCTGACATCGCACAGCACACTGGCGCCTTGCTTTTCGCCTCCATGGAAAAGCGGCCGCCGAGGCCGGGATTCGATCCCGCATCCTTTCGAACAGTAGTCGAGCGCCGTAACCACTGCACCACCCCGGCGGGGTAATTTTGATTATTTTTATTTTAATTTTAGTTCTATTCTCAAGTTTATTCCTTTTCGTTGGTATCCAAGTTTCGGTACTAGGTGATTAACGCTAAGATACAGCTTCAATCACATTCCTTTTCAGAGGTATTGGTAAACTCCTAATTACAACCGTGTGAGTCCGTCGGCACGAGCCTGCTGAAACGTTCCAGCAGTTAGTGCATATTCGTGCCAATCAGTACTTCACCGACGACACCTGTCTTTCAACAAAGAGCACGATACCACATTTTTCAGATTGCCCAACTGATAGTGCTCACCCCAGTAATCATATCAAAAAGAGAAGGCCACTCTTCGCACCCCAATCGACAGCCATGTTGTTGTGCTGGAAGAATAGAACTACCAGAGAATTGTAACATGAAAAATTCCATCCTGGGTCCGGACGCATCCCAAAGTTCAAGAAGCAAAGCATTGTCGGCGCAGACAATGCTCAAGACGCCGGCGTTCAGCATGCGGCGATGATCGAGTACACACTTACTGGCACATTCCACCTTCTGAACCGTAGTCATGGGATAAGTCGAACATGTGAGCGAGCAAATGTGATCAGTGCACCTCCGTGCACTGCGTTTTTAGAAAAATCAAAGCTTCTTCAAGCTCCTTGAGCTGTGCAAATGGCGAAAACTCCTAAGTTGACTTGTATTTGCTGCCTTGTGCTTAAATGTGTACGGCATGCATATATTGCCCATAAATTCGATACTCGGCAAGGGGAAACCGCATACTATCAGAATGACCATTATATTAGGAATTGCTTTCATTGGGGAAACGAGTGTAGGGAACCCTATACGAAGGGCGCAAGGTGGCGCGTTCGATGAGTATACGTTAGAGCTTCAGAATACGGGTGTAGGGGTACCGCGACCGCGTCTAGTTTGCGTTCGCCGCACGCAGTGCCATTTCGACTAAACTTCAAACGTCAGGTTGTAAATCTTGGAAATTTAATTTGATATCTCATATTAAATTATAAAAACAGCGTACCATACGAAGTCCAACAATTATTACCTTTTTTTTTTTGTCCCACCCCAAATCTATTTGAATATCCCGCTCTTTCTGACTTTCTGTCTCAATAGCGCCCAAACAGCTCTTACTCGCTAAGTCGAACAGCTGTCAGAACCTAGGAGCCAGATCAAAATTTGAGGCAGTTTGTCTCTAGAATTGTGTGGTGTGGGCATCTTTAAACATATAGGCTTCGCGCCCCATTCCTTTGCAGCGAAGGCGAAGCGCAGTGAAGTGGCAGCGAGGAATTGGTGGTGAGGCGAGCGGTCGCTTCGCCGGACGCCGCCATTTTGCCTGACCCTAAACGGCGTTTAGGGGACACGCTATTTTCACGAGTTTTGGGTTATCGTCCCCTGGTCACTAGTAACGCAAAACTATCGATACTATCGATAGTGTTATCTCTATGCACCATCAAATGTAAAAAAACAACTGATAGTACAATCCATAATACTTCGTTAGTAATTTAGAGTGATCGTCTGTCGATAGTGCTGTTGATAAACTGCCGGTAGTAATTTGAAAGCGCTATCGAATGTATAAAATCAACCGCGCGAACTCATTGCAGCATAAACTTGATTCCCTGAGTGCGTAGTATGTTGGTGGTGGTAATTATATGACACCACTCTCCATTGCCGCGGTCTACGCGTCGCCGAGTCCTGCAAATTTACAGCTGCTTTGAAAAACGACTAGCCCTACTGACGTGGTTTTGGAGCGGCTGGCAACAACGCTCGGCGCAGTGTTTACGAACAAGCAGATAACAAAACCACAAAAGTTCCAATCCTGTTCGCAAACCATGGCGCAGCGCCAGCAGCGCGGTGCAATTTCGCTCTGGTGGTGTCGCGGTGAGAAGTTTGGGCTTAAACTGAACATTAAAAAGACGAAGATCATGGCGTCTTGTCCTATCAAGCCCTGGAGCATCAATGGACAAGAAGTGGAAGCTGTGACAGATTTTCTGTTCTTGGGCGCCAAGATTACCTCGGAAGGAGACTGCAGCCATGAAATTAGGAGACGCCTGCTTCTGGGGAAGAGAGCAATTGTTAGCCTTGACCGCCTAGTAAAGAGCAGAGACATTAGTCTGCCAACCAAGATCCGTATAACTCGTGCTATGGTCTTTCCAGTTGTGATGTATGGATGCGAGAGTTGGACTGTGAAAAAGGCTGACCGCCGAAGAATTGACGCGTTTGAATTGTGGTGCTGGCGAAGACTCTTAAGAGTTCCTTGGACTGCCAGAAGATCAAATCAGTCGATATTGTCGACCATAAACCGTGACTGCTCATTGGAGGGTCAAATTCTAAAGTTAAAGCTCAGCTACTTTGGTCATCTGATGAGAAGAGAGGAGTCGCTGGAGAAAGATTTGATGTTGGGAAAGGTTGAGGGTCGCCGGAGAAGGGGTAGGCAGCAAACGCGATGGTTAGATGGCATTCTCGAGGCATTGCAGATGAAGCTATGTGATGTTAAGAAGATAGTGAGAGACCGGGAAGCGTGGCGTGACATGGTCCATAGGGTCACGAAGAGTCGGACACGACTGAACGCCTGAACTGAACTTGACTGGTGTCGCTGTGTTAATCTATGTATAGATGCTGAATAAAGTGGTTAGTGTCCCAAATGCCCAATTTCTGCTTTTACCAGCGACCCCAGACGCACTATTTGGCCCGCCTGCTTCCGAGCAGAAGTTGACTGGAATGCTTCAGAGTATATTCTTAACAAGATCCGTGCTCTCTGTTGCGTACCTGCTGCTTTCAGAAAAGTAGCAACGACCGGTTGTGCCAGGTAAGAATGTACGCATCGTTCAGCTTCCGAATGCGGACGATGTAGATTACGGCAGTCATAACAATCACCTCTTCAGAACTCGTAAGGGTATACGATTTTTCAAAACCATGCAGTTCTAGTTTCTTAGCTGACATTTTAGCTTGCATTGTTCCAGGGCATTTCAACCTTACGAGACCCCTGAAAAAGAAGTAACCAGTATTAAAAATTCAGTCTCGAGGAATTTTTTGTTTTTTGTTGGGTGCTTCTGGCTTCAAGCTAACGCATGTTACTTCAACTCACGTGAAGCAAGAAAATAAAAGAACATATATGTACTGATAGGAAAATTTTTATACGGTGCAATAGGGATGCGTGGTATTTTTCTCATTTCTTCGGGAAGCCTCAGTGCGCTCCAGACTTGATATCCATTGACACATAATTGGGGCGCGAAAAACTCTTCTTTCTCATTCTACTCTGTCTATATGTGAAAAACGTCAAGAGAAGCATATGCAGGTTAAAAGTCACAACGCGATCACCTACCACACATACGCAATAGAGAGTTTAGTTCCAAATTTACGTAATTTATTTCATTCGCCAAAATGTTCATCATGAGTTCCCCGAACTTACTATTGCTGATAGTAGGTTATGGCAGATGTTTTGGCAATATCACTCAGCACACACTGCATAATTATTCACAGCACTATCGGGAATAATAGTACCGATTATACTGGCGATAATAACCATATTAATTGCACCATCAAAAATTTTTCGATGGTACCATCGATAGTTTGTCGATATATAGTAGTACTGTAGGTAGCTTTTACACTATTGCTAGTTTTTAAAAAAATTGTCATTACTATCGAGTCAATTTGTGAATTTATCGATAGTTTTCCATCACTACCGCTCACCCACGGACCCAAGAGACGATAGGGGTCTACGCATGCGCACTTGCGCTCTGCTACACCCCTGTCCCCCTAACCGACTGCGTCGCAATACTCTAAAGCTCCCTACAAAGGCGCGCAATTAGTACATATGCTTTCTGCAGTTGACTGACTAGCAGCAAATCGGTCTGAGTTTATCGTGGCACACATTTACGTGTCCTAGAAAAACATGCATGTAGACATTAGCAAAAAATCAGCTTTCCTGCAATTGCCGAATTCACCATATCAAAAAAATCACTAAATCTACTCTATCGACATGAATCCCAGCAGCATCCTGCTGCACGCCCTTTCTTTAGAACTCTCTCAAGTTATCATAATAGAAGTCGATCTTAGCGAACACACTGACTAGTTTAGGACTTATTTCATTCATAGATTCTTTAAAGTACTATTACACAAGTCGACAGACATGTTGATTACCAAAAAAATGCCAAACGGTAAAATGAAGACCATCTCCGAAGCGTTGCATACGTAAAAATCAGGCGGTCTGCTTTCTAGCTGCCAATTTTTGTAAAATTATTTCAAACCGAGTGCAGTAAAAAGTCCATGGTAGATGCGGCCCCGGAAATTGCCTTGAGAAAGTGCCTCTAGGAAAAGTTCTGAAGTAAAAAATGGTCCCAAGATTGAACTCAGAAACGCCATTTCCAAACCATGCCACATTTTATTGAACTGTTTCTTCGCCTTCAGAATACGTTTACTCATTTCTAAGGATATGTGTCCTATGAGTGCCTGATTAGTTCAAGCCTCAGATTAACAGAGGTGTTGCTGCCGTAGCGAGATCTGCTGGGTAGCGAAGACAACTGTGCAATTTATTCTATATCTAGCTTTTAAAATGCATGGCAAAAATGCATAGTGAAGGTATGTTCTCGATGGGGGGGGGGGGGGGGGGGGGAGGGGATGGGCGGTGCGGACACACCATGTGCTATTGGGCTATTTTTATACAGCACGCACTACTCTGTACCCTTGATGGTGAAATAAGAATGTCTTTATCAGCTAAACACCATTGGAGTCTTGAAGAACCACTTACAGCAAGAAGCCACACTGGAATACGGAGCCTAGATGGCGAAATAAGAAATGTCATAACGATGGAGACCCTTGCAGCAGGATTCCATTAGTAACACAGAACCTCTCTGCAAGGCCTTCACGGGACGAGGGTGAACATTTTCGAATTCTCGTAGCACTTCCGCTGGTTATGGAGAATTTGGGATGATACATCGGAGAAGGCAGGCCCCGTTTCTTCCGTTTTGCCGCAGCCGTTTTGAAAAAGAATGAAGCGTTTTTCTCTTACGGCGCGGCTAACCTGTTACGCACTAGGTTACACACTTTCGTCCGCTCCGCTGAAGCTGCAAATCAGCGCGCCCTTGCTTTACAAACGAAGAAAATACAGGACCACAGTCGCCTGCGTATTCGTGGCTGCGTGCCAGTATTGACGCCACAGCGACGCCTCTTGCTGACGGCAACATTGCTAGCTAATGGAGAACCAAGATGTGCCTTATGGAATCGCTTCCATAGACAGCCAGGTCCCCGATCTTCACACTTGATGTCTTGTGCAGCACCAGATCACAGCGTGGTCATGTAGTGTCAGGCCATGCCTTGAAAATTCACGCCACGGAGGAATACCACCGATGATTTCACTGAAGAACACAGCGATCCCGAGACACATTTTTGCTGGTCGCTCTCTTTTCTGCCATTATTACTTCTTTATGAGCACCCCGAACTTGTTCGTTGTTTTGTAATTTCCATACCGAATTTCGGGATAGCTGTGCAACAGGTGCAGCGTGCAACACTGCGAAACCGAATCGTGCGTCCAAAAGCATGCAAGAAATTTCCTCTGTCGTTCCGAGTGTTCCGCAAAGAATTGGAGAACCCTGCTACATGGCCAACAGCACTCTCTGGCTACTCTTAAGGGGCGCATCAACTCGACCCTGGACTGTCTTTATTATTTTCTGCGCCCAAGGCGTCGAATGCATTCCACAAGTTTGTGGCCCAGCATGCTTCCGAGTCTTCGAGAGCAGGATTTGGCATGATTGCTGCTATTATGTCCTATATGAAAATGGCTCAATGGAGGTTCCGCACCGCCGGGGAATAACTGGCACTCATTTCTCGCAGTGTTACCATCGACGTAAACAAAGGCTGTATCAAAACAGTCCATTATTTATCAGGTAGTTTCGGGTGTTAGACTGAAAACTGCAGTCATTACATCTTCTATTTCTCCATATGACTGGAAAGCGAGAGTGCCAAACATTAGCATCAATTTCAAATTAATTGATATCGGCTCTCTAAACTCACTGCACTC
Source organism: Amblyomma maculatum (assembly GCF_055883805.1). Lineage (NCBI taxonomy): Eukaryota > Metazoa > Arthropoda > Arachnida > Ixodida > Ixodidae > Amblyomma > Amblyomma maculatum. The sequence goes on from NC_139346.1 coordinate 140,612,924, forward strand.
AGCTCTTGAATATTTCGTCAGCTTGTTTGGTACAGATGGAAGAAACACGCCTTTATAATGAAGCCTTTTCTAAAGTCAGCCTTATAGCAAGCGTGGTCACCTTTTAGATGTCGTACATAACGACATGTGGATACACAGGCAGTTTAAGTAGTTCGTTCACGAACTGACCTGGAAAGTTCTGAGCTCACTTTTAAATTTTTCATTGTCACGAAAGACCAACATTTTGGTGCAACGCCCTCGCCTATTGATGTAAGGATGAAGTACAGCTTTGGAAATCGCTTTAGAGCAAAAAACATTTCAATTTAAAAATCACGCATAGTTCTTAGCTAGTCAATTTGAAATAAAATTGCTGAAACATACAAGTAATTTATTTGGATTCAGTCTCTGGACAGTTATCGTGGTAGAATAAGCGTTTTTGGCTATAGGTGCCTGTGATCGAATTGTCCATGGACGATGGACAAAAGTCCCTAAAGCCGACGTGATTTGCTGGGTAAATTGCGCTTCGCAGGCGGAAAATGCAGCGTTGCAGCCCATGACCCTTTCTCAGATGAATTTGTAAAGCGGGAGCTTTAATGGCCTCGTAGAGCCAATGTCATCGGTGTCGCAATTTGATCCCAGGTGAGGCGCGAGGAGCCGGCGCCACGCTTTTTCTCACGCGCGGCACGCGGAGCCGACGGAGCTAGCTCCTTCATCTACTGCTTCGTTTCTTCTACTTCGCACACCTGCTTCTTCTTCTTCACACATTTTGTAAACATTATGCTTATCTCTGCAAGTATACTACATTGCCTTACACAATGACGCACAGCCTTCCAGTCCTGTGCTTACCATTTCCCACCACCACCGCTGCATGTCTGGCACGCCTCATGGGACCTCCCCGTTAAAAATGCCCTCGATCCTTCGTATACCGTCCCCGGCTGTGGTGCCCTTGATAGATAGATGGATTTGTTGAAAGGAAGAGGCAGAGAGGTTGGCCCGAATTATTCATGTCTGGCCTGCTACTCTGCACTGGGGAAGGGGAAGGAGAGAAGAAAAAAAGGTCATGATGGGTGACGATGTGAGAGAAGGCATATGAAATACATATACAGACACAGCAGCTTGCTTTACAAGCGCGAATCAAGTCCGCTGGCGCTCAAAAAAACGGCAAAGAGCACGCTTCCCCTTGTCCTGCCAAGCGCCCAGCAGCAGTTCCTCCGACAGAGGCCTCTTGTCCAAACGCTTCAAGGAAGCGGCGAGTACACTTCTTTCGCACGCGTACGCTGGGCACACCAATAATACATGGTCCACAGTCTCTGGGATGCCACAAGTTGAGCATTCCGGTGAGTCCATCTGTCCAATTAAATGTAACTACTTGCGCGTGAAAACCACGTTTAAACAAAGTCTATGTATCAAGCATGCCTGATGACGCGGAATATCACGCGGAACATAAAATTTCAATGTTCGATCGAGCCTTCTTAGACGATTGTGTCGGGCGTCTGGCTGGGCCCAGTAGGCTGTTGTAGCAATATTCATACAACTCGTAAGAAGGCACGTCGTATCCCCTCTTGAAAAAGGCACAGCTGTTTGGAAGCCATTGATGAGTGCGCTTTTCGCTTCAACATCGGCCTGCTCATTCCCATGGAGGCCGCAGTGGGCAGGGATTCATTGAAACATTATCATGTGGCCTTGCAGCTGGGCAGATGTGATAAGCTCCATAATGTTTACTGCCAGGGACTGATAGGCAGTGTGGCGTAAGAAGTTTTCCAAAATTGGTAATGCAGTCTTTGAGTTCGTGAATATACACCATTTTTGAGGTGGTTCCCCATATATGTAGCAAATAGATTCCAGAATGGCTACAAGTTCAGCAGCGGTTGATGTAGAGTTATGTACCAAAAGGAAATACAGAGTCGTTTTCTGAGCTGGTATGACCACAGCTGCAGCGGATGCCTGTGCTGACACAGATCCATCGGTGTATACGTGAATATAACAAGTATATTCTGACCAGATGTGTGCCAGAATAAGTTGTTTGAATCCACTAATTAGTACCATTGATTTCTTTAGTATTCCAGGAACACGAAGGTGCACCAAAGGTTTATCCATCGTCCATGGTGGTTGGGCGGGACAATATGGGAGGGCATATCCTGTCGGTACTTGCGACTGATGGCAGCGGAGTGCACTTGTAAAACTGCAGTCCGGCCTCTCATCCAGAATCTTGCTGAGTGGGTGAAAACGGTGTCTTGCAAGTGCTCGTAAATATACACGAAGTGGTTCGTGTGACACGTATATGGATATTGGGCGAGCATGTGCCTCTTCAATTATGCCTTTGTTAGAGGTGCATCTGGACAGTCCAAGGCATATTTTCAGTGCCTGCGATTGCACGCTCTCTAAAGTCCGCAAGCATGAAATGTTCATACTAGAGAGTACTGGGAGACTGTACCGGATGTAGCCAACAAACAGAGTCTCGTAAAGCCGTATTAAGGAGCGCTCAGTTGGACCCCATTTGATGCCAGCTATGTAACGAAGTACATGGCAAAAATTAACCAGCCTTTTCTTCACCATAGCAATACGTTTCGACCAAGATAGTCGGTGGTCAATAATTACTCCCAAGAATCTGTGCCTGGAGACGTATGGTATTACGACTCCATGTAGGGTAATCGAGTAGCGGCTGACACATTTTCCCGTAAACGCGATCACTGCACACTTTTCTGCCGCTAAAAATAAACCTTGACGCCGTAAGTACATCGATGTCGATGACACAGCTCGCTGCAATCTCGCACGTAGTTGTGGGCGCGTCGAACCAGAGGCCCAGATGCAGGTGTCGTCAGCATATGCACTTATGTGGATGTTAGTTGGCAGTTCACTCACCAGGCCAATTAGCGCAACGTTAAATAAAGTTGGGCTGAGGACTCCTCCCTGTGGAGCTCCACGAGCGACCTGAAAGCGGGTAGTATCTCCTTCAGGCGGAGTCATGTAAACATAGCGGCCGCTGAAATAGCTTACAATACTACAGCCGGCAACCAACTCCCACTTCGTCAAGTCCATCAAGAATAGCATCATGGAGGACGTTGTCGTAAGCTCCTTTTCTATAAAAACGGCAGCAGCTACTAGTCGGCGGTGACGTTTTTCGTGTTCTACTGTCGCCACAAGGTCGATGACGCTCTCAATGGAAGAGCGTCCGCGGCGAAATCGTCATAATATTCGGATAAAGGTCATTACTAGATACCACTCAGGTCTTGCCAGCACCATGCGCTCCATACCTTTTCCAACACAGCTTGCTAGGGCAACTGGCCGGTATGAGGTAAGTTCGAGGGGAAGCTTTCCAGGCTTCAAAAGAGCAACCAGGCGACTAATCGTCCAGTGTTCAAGAACAGCACAAGACGTCCAGTACGCTTCCATCGAGCTGCTGTGGCAGTTCTACCATCCTTGCCTAGGTTTGACAAGGTTGAATAAGTATCCCGTCAGGACCAGGTGCAGATGGATGCCGACAAGAAGCAAGAGCGGCGTCTAATTCAGCTATTGTAAAGGGCACGTCATATTGATCATTCAGCGAAGGTGGCGCGAAAACCTCTGAAATTGGTAACTGTGCCTGGTTTGTGCCCACAACCATTTTACAGAAATCTTCAGCTTCGTCAACTTCATTCCGGCGTTGATAAAGGGCCAGGGCGCGAAAAGGCCGCCTTTCTCGCGGAGGTGTGCGCAAGCTTCTCGCAACATGCCAGATACGCGACAGCGGCTTATGGGGATCCAGTGATGAGCAGCACTGTCTCCAACGTTGTCGTCCTAACCTCTCCAGGTGGCGCAAAACGTGTCGTTTAGCTCGGCGAGAAAGTGCGAGATCTTGCGCGGATTTTGTTCTTCTGTACTTCCTTTCAGCCCGCCGACGGATCGCGCGAAACCGCTCGAATTCCACGTCGATGCTGGACATTGACACCGGCATACAAACATAGCGAGTGTTCTCACTGAGAGAGGAAGTAATGAGGCCCTCTATTTGAGATGGTGACTGGATGCACGTCCACGCTGTAAGTCTCCACCGATGCCCTAAAGGCGGGCCACTTTGTGTATTGCACACGAGGCGAAGTGGCAGGTGCAAACCACTTGATGTGATCACTCTCATGTGTTTCCACATCACTACACCAAGAAACGGAGGGATGGAGGCTTCTGGAAACAAACGTCACATCCAAGCAGCTGCTGTAGGTTGTTCCGCGTAGAAACGTCGGTGAGCCGTCGTTTATATTGACGAGATCTTGCGTATGCATAAAGTCTGCTAGGTCTCTTCCTCTATTGCTTGGCACTACCCCACTGAGGGTGGCGAGCATTAAAGTCCCGCACAATAATACGAGGAGCTGCACAACACTGGATTGTTGAAAATAGATATGATTTGTCCAAGCCATCGCTCGGTGGAATATAAGCGCCAATTACAGAACATACTCGTCCTTTCAGGGTTAACGTTAAACAAATATAGTGGTTCATGTTGTGGGGCTGCAGAGCACGGCGGACGTGCGCAATGTCTTGGCGTACACACACCAGCACTTTGCTTGTTTCGTCTGCTTCTCGAGACCATAGCAGAACACATCCAGAAAGGCGGAAAGCAATCAGCATTTTGGGCTCACAGATCACAATGACAGGAAAGCGGTACTTCTGTACCCGCTGTCGGAAGTCACTCAGCTGACCACGCAGGCCTCGGGCATTCCACTGCATCACTACACTGCGGCGTAAGTGCATCGTCACAGAGGTGGCGTTAGTTTGTTGCGCCATTGTGAATTATTGCAATTCCGCCAAGAGCGGCTCAAATACGTCCAAAACCTGAACAGCAAACTTTGCTGTTTGCGTGTTGATGCTGGAAAGCAGCACCCGCATTGAACGAAACAGCTGTTTCATCATTTCTTTCGCCTGCTGGCTGTCGGGGTTGTCGGAATTTTCATTACGTGTGGCAACCAAACTGGGATGTGGCCTGGCGTTGGCCTTTGATGGTAGAGCAGGCCACTCAACATCAGAGGCGGCAGGTAATACAAGACCTTCTGTCTGATCCTTGGCCTGCGACACTGTCTGCGACATTACAGCAAGAGTATTCTTAACGGGATTAGACGCAATCTGTAGTGGCACCTGAGCTGACGTTAACTCTGAAGTTGACTTATCCAGGCTAGGCTTTCCTTCCGATTCCTTGTGTCGGTGTCGGGAATGGTGCTTGCGACGACGAATAGACGCAGCCGCTTCTTGATGAGTCGAGTTATCTCTCACCATCTTTTTTAGTATACGTCTTTCGTTCCAGATTTTAGGACAGTCCTTAGCCGTCGCGTCGAGGTTAACCGACAACCATGGAGGTCTCGCTAGCTGGGTACAGTGCTTCGTCTGCATTTCGTCAGTTCGCAGACATCTATGGAGGAGTTAAAAACCACGCCTTAAAGTGCTTAATTGAGCTTCCGCTCTGTTAATTGGGCTATCTATATGAGCCTAACTTGGCTTGGCAATGCAACATAACCAAGCATAACAAACATTTCGAGCTTAGTCGATCTAAGCCGCAGCCATTTTTTTTTCCTTTATTACGGTCTCTGACGCCACCCACAGCAATAGCGGCGGGCTTTTCTTTTCAGGCGAGGGTAGCCCCTTTCATTCTAGCAGCGTATTCTACGAAGTATTGTGAAGAATACTTAGACGGCAGCCTTTTGTCAACTGCCCACAGTCACAGCCCCCCTGCAACATTACGTTTAGCGCAACGCCAGGAGATACCGATGTCCATGCCTTTTTGCCCCGTGTACCTCCAACAGTCAAGACGCAACCTTATGCCCCATATGTTCGATTCGATGCTTTGAAATGCCTCATCTTTAAAACCATTGCCGGGATAAACAAGCTATTCCGAAAGTTTTGATTACATTTACAGCACATCAGCTAATCGGTACACACTCATTTTAAAAGTTCTGGTCTGAAAACGAAGAGTTGAGTTCAGATTCAATGCACAGCCTCTGAATCTCAGCCCTTACGCACTGTATTATACTTGTGATATAGCGTGATGGCCGTGCACTTGTCATGTGCGCTGCGTGGGCCACAGTACTGTGAACCTCTGAAAACACAACACACAACTTAAATCGGTCATTTGTTTTGTTCTAGCCGTGACACTGCAGAGTGCTTTAGTTACCATCTGGTGCACAAATATAAAATTCTTTTTCTTTCTGCAGCTTACGGTTTTGTGCTTTTCGTGATGTTCATGTGCGTTTAGCCTGTATCTGGTTTCTATTTCAAGATGTCCAAATACTTCTGAGCCTGGAGCAACGAACCTCGATAGAAAAAAAATGGCAATACCGTCGCATGATTATTCAGTTTTGCTCCAGCGTCAAACAACTAATAAATATTAGGTCTGAAATTTAGGATTTCGTTTCCTCATGCCTTCTAACAGTGTACCTTGTAATGTATTTATATCTGCCTTTACGAGCGTGCACCTCTGAAGCAGAAGGTCGTTTTCAAATTTTATAGGGCGACATTTTCTACAGCAAACTCGAGGCCCAATACTGAAAACAAAAATGATATTGCAGTGGTTTATGCCAAACAACCTGTTTTAGTATTCGAGAAGATACGTGATCGCCTTCTTTGTCATGTACCGGTCCGTCTGAGGCATAGGCTTCGCTCATATTGTGAAACGAAGAGACTTAGCTAAATTTGGTGAAGTCCTGAATATGCGTTAACCTGTTCTAGATTACTGTTGAAAATAATTCCGGCGAACAAAAACAATTTCAATATGAGCTGTAATCTGAATGTATTCACCAACGTGGTTACATACGTGTGTGCAAATAGGCAAAAAATGTGCGTGTGTTCAATCGATTTTATCAATATTATATACGTGATGCAGTGAAATTCTCTTCGCCTCCTGACCGTTTAGATATGACGAGCGATTAAGAATGCCTTCTGTAGTAGCTCTGCTTCGAAAGTGCCTTCGGTATTATTAGGGATAGTTCCAATGCTTTACATTGGTGTGATCTTAAAAGAGGCTCCTACGCCTGCAAGCTCAGGAAGCTGGTCATGAGGCACAGAAAGGAGCATTATATGCCTTTCAGCGGACATATTTGATACGCTTTAGGGGAAGAGTTGAAAGAAGGGTGAAATGAAGGAGCGATATGTGCCGTAATGAAGGACTACTGATTATTTTCAGCCGCCTGGGATTTCGCAACGTGCACAGGTATCACGCAGCGAAAGAAAACCTTCTTTAACGCCCCGAAATTTATCTTCCGATATATAAGCAGGAAACCTTAGATATCGTGCTATTTGGAGGCTTGCGCGAATCCCCGAAAAGTATATAGATTGCTTCGGATGCGGCTGACATAATGAGCGGTTCGTTTAGGTTGATTTTATTTCAAATACAATGAAAACGCCCCCACTGCAGCTGCCACAGTGGCACCCCAAAAAGAGTGGACATCGCTATAGAACGTTCCTTCCGGAAACTAAAGCATAAAGGGTGTATTGTTCGCATCACTGGATATAAAATGAATCTTTGCGTCCTATTGTGCATTCTTTGGCAACAATGCAGCGCAGAAACGATATGCAGGATAAGCATGTTGAAAGATACCGAACCATGCAATGCAACTTACATTGTGTAGAAACGATGGTTCCTTATTCCATATTTTTCTTCGAATGGTGCTATGGTGTTTTTAGAAAGATCATGGTCCCGGGAGCAGATGTCGCTATCTCGTGCTTCTCCCAGGTCAAATTCGTTTTCCGCAACGTCACCGGCTCCACACCATTTAGTTCCTGGAAAGAACATATTACTCAAACTGCCTTCTTTCCGTCACTACAATACTTCAAACTTAATTTCGAGCATTGATGACGATGAGACGCGGAACCTTCTTCCTTCCCCTTTGTAAATAAATGCGATTTATTTGTGTTCTGTTGGCAGCAGTCGTTAAATATGGCAAGAAAATCTCTAAACGTAGCATTGCGAGAAGAACATTTACAGCAAGCGGGCTGCGCTACGCCGAGACAAAACTTGATATTCTTGTCGGTGATGGCCCTGGCTAAACATATAAAGCCCCAGATATACTCAGTCACATAATAAGACATAAATTTCCGAGAAAGAAGTAATTACTCGTTTGCATTCACCTTCAAGAATTCCAGCATGCGGCTACAAAGGAAAACAATACCACTTTCTCGGAAATTTCAAATTATCTTTTTACAAGACCACCGTGCTCGTTTCTCCCACTAGCTTCAAGTACCGCAAAACACACATAGTACACCTATGCCCCGTCTTTTTGCACGTCAAATACTACCGATCTATGAAACAACCCGTTCATAGTATTCTTTTTTTAATATCGTTAAGGCCTGCTTGGTTTCCTTTAACCTTTCTTCTAGTGCGTGTGTACAGTTCCTGCAGAAACATTTTGACGGGAAAATAAATTTGAAAAATTGGTTAGCTTTCAGTCGTTTTCATAATACTTCCGAAAGCATTTTTTTATATTATTGCAAGTTTTCTTATCCGTCGAAAACACTGAGGCACAACAGGTACATACCACATTTAAACTGTTCTTAAAAAGTTTGAGGTGCCAGGTTTTAACCATTTTTACTATTACATCAGCAGCAAAATGACGTGAAGTGACATCATTCAGCTTTTACAGCCGTTCTGAGTGCAATCTCACCATTTGCATGCATGTGAGGCATACATGCAGCATACGACGTTTTAAGACCTAATAAATAAAAAATCACCTTGGTCCAGGGTCCTAACCTGGCCGAACCTGATACGATCCTGAACAGTTAGAGCCAGCACATCTATGAAATAATGTCCAAAGCTGCTGGCCTTTAGGAAGTGGTACATTGTGGATTTCGATCACAATATGTAGACTACAGGAAGGCTGCGTGCTGCAGCTTTTCATGCGGATAACAACGCTGTAACAGAGCCTAGAGGATGGAGGAAGCGTCTGCTTTAGACTAGCGGCGCTATCATGAGGTTGCCTGCCCGAGCTTATCGCAAAGCGCGCTACTCCACACTCTGCCGACTACAGAAGGAACGCTTTGTAGCTCACGAATGAGCAGTCTAGCTTCTGCCGCAGCTGAACTGTCTGGCGACGGTAATTTTTGCATCATGAAACCGCTCAAAGAGACAAGGGACAGAGAAGAAGGCTGTTGCCTTCTTCCCTGTCCCTTATCTTTTTGCGCGGTTTCATGATGCCTTCCAATACCAGTCACCAACTAGCCTTCCTTCACTTGATAGCGCAGTGTATCAAACACAGTACCTCGTGGACAGCTGTCAGCATAGTTTTGGTAACGAAGCAAGCTGATAGCGGACTGTTGCTACAACAGATGTATCTTCATACTTCTGACCACAAATTTCGGCTGCCGCGCCTTTTATCAAGGCCACGATTGAGCAGACTCAGACTCTGCGCTGTTGGCTCCTTCATCATATCTTACTTCCGAGCTTCCTGGCGACCATCAGCTCCAACAAGCCGTGACCAAATCGTGGGACACGTTGCTGAATGTGACAGTGCCATCAACGGGGCGGACCATTGAATACAAGAAGTTTATAACAGTAGCGTGCCTCCGCGGAAAGTGAAGTATCACTGCAACTCACAATTCCGGCTGTTCCATAACGCTTACCGGCGCCTGTGACCTACTTTCGCAACAAAATGACGGTCGCCAGGAGCTGCCAACCAAACAAATGTTGTAAATTTTGTTCTGTTTTTTTTTTTTTTTTTTTTATTTCAGAGTCTATCAGGGGTGGAGAATGAAAACATTATTCTTCAAAAGTGTGCGTTGCTGGGCGAGTCGTTCAGTCACGATAGTATAAAACGGTACTGCGCATAGCGAGACAAGGACGAGAAGAGACACAATAGAAGCCGACTCACGGCTGATCTTTATTGAAAAAAGGTGCATGTTTTTTTTTTGTTTTTTTTTTTCAGTTCAAATCAGTCGCAAGTCAGCGCTTGTCTTTCTCGTCGTTGTTTGTGTCCAGTTCTGTCTTATGTCATCAGCATTAATTTCACAGCGTCGATTTCAGTGTCCATGACATTTTGACCAATTAATGCATACATTTTCTCAATTATAAGCCATGGCAGAGTTTACACTGCGAGGAATATTTTAAGCTGCTCAATGGCTGCTCTTACAAGGTCCGTTCAAGGTAATGTAAACGAGTATGCCGCTTGTTATGAAGATATATATTTATTTAAAAAATCGGTCGAAGTGCGCAAATTATTATTCGTTTGTCTCGCCACATACCAAATAATTAATCTCCGTCAAACACTTGATGCCCTGATATCGTATACATTGACCTGGTGTGTATAACATGGTATTTTTAAATTCTGCGGTATTGTATCAGCTTTTATCCCGCGGCTTAATCTGAGCATATATACACCAGAGAAAAGCTATTGATTTACATTTTCATTTATACTCGGCTCTGCATTTGCTTAACTGCTACATTGGATTGGATTGGTAAAACGTTTATTCGTGGCCTGCAGTAGAACGCGCGCTCGCGCGCGCGCGCTCCGGACGGGGCCTACGTCGTCCTCTGGGCACCGGCCGCGCGGCCTGGGTCCCCGCTCGCCGTGGCCCGCTCGCTGGTTCCCTGCCGGGCCAGCGCCTTGATGACCTGCTGGACGGCCCAGAGTTGCTCCTCTTGATTGTCGCTCCCTGCGGCTGCTTCCAGTCGCGGCGGGATCCTCCCAGACTTAGCTTCTTCCTGGTACTGGGTACAATTCCACAGCATGTGTGCGAAGCCGGCAGTCTCCGTTCGGCAGGCTCTGCATTTGTCTGTCGGGTGCGTCTCGGGATACATTCTATGCATCAGCAACTGACTGGGGAGTGAGCCCGTCTGTAGCTGTCTGAATAAAACGGCTTGCTCTCGACTGAGCCCCGAGCAAGGGGTGGAAGAGTTCTGCGAGCTAGGCGGAACACCTTGATTATTTCGTTGTAGTCCGTCATTCGGTCTTTGGTGCTGAACCACAGCGTCCAGTCGACCGAGGCGCGGTCCGTTAGCGCGCGCGCCTCGGCGTGTGCCGTCTCGTTGTGGTTGGCGTTGCGATCTGACGCCTCGCCCGCGTGCGCCGGGAACCACTTGATTCTCACTTGTCTGCTGCCATCGTCGTTTTTGGTTGCCTGCAGTATGCGCAAAGCTTCTTTTGCTACCCTGCCTTTGGCGTAATTTCTCACCACCTGCCTCGAGTCGCATAGCACTGTGTGGCAGTCGCGGTCGGCGATGGCCAGGGCGATAGCCACCTCCTCCGCTTGCTCTGCCTTGGTGCATCGCGTGCTGGCGGTCGTGCGAACGGTGCCGGTCGCGTCGACGACGACCGTCGTGAACCCGCGTATCTTGGCATACTCAGCCGCGTCAACGTAGCGTGCGTGTGGTCGGCCGCGTGCTGGTCTATCAGCGCCTTGGCTCTCGCTGCTCTCCTCCCTTTGTTATACTCCGGGTGCATCTTCTTCGGTACCGAGTCCACTCTGATGTTGCGCCTGATATCATCGGGGACGGAGAGCTGCGTCTGCTCCCTGCCTTGATATCCAATTCCCAGGATATCAATGTCCAATGTTCAGGATATCCAATGTCCAGGATTTTCCGACCGGCCTTGGTCGTAGACAGTCTTTCGAGCTGTGTGGCACGTTGGGCCTCCGCTATCTCCTCCAGCGTGTTGTGCACCCCTAGCTGCAGGAGGCGTTTGGTGCTCGTTGTTTCGAACAGTCCCAGTGCCGTCTTGTAGGCTCTGCGGATGAGTATATCTATCTTGTTTCTCTCGCTCTTGTTCCACTTGTGGTAGGCCGCCACGTATGCTACGTGACATATGACGAACGAGTGGATCAGTCTGATCAGGCTCTCTTCCTTCATTCCACTTTTCTTGTTCGTGACTCGTTTGAGTAGTCTCGTGGCGTTCGCCGCTTTCGCAATGAGCCGGGTGACGGTCTCGCCGTTTCTGCCGTGCGTCTCGATCGTCATCCCCAACACTCTGATCTTGTTGACTCTTGGGATCGCGTTTTTCTCTCTGGTCTTGACTTTGATTGCCTCGTACTCTCTCCGGCTGCTCTTAGGTGTGCGGTGCTTGACGGGCGGTAGACGAGGAGCTCCGACTTGCTCGGCGATCATCTGAGCCCCGTTCCGTCGAGTTGGTCTTCGATCGCATCAACGGCCGCCTGAAGGTGGATTCGATGTGGGCATCGCTGCCCCCTTCCACCCACAGCGTTATGTCGTCCGCGTATATCGCATGTCTGACTTCCTTGATGTTTCTGAGCCTTTCGGCCACTCCTATCATCACGAGATTGAAAAGCACCGGCGAGATGACCGATCCCTGAGGTGTGCTTGTGCTTCCCAGCTTCTTCTCCTGTGCTTGGAGGTCCCCCGCTCTGAGATCGGCCGTTCTGTCACAGAAGGAAGTCTTTGATGCAATTGTATTATCTCTCTCCCATGTTGAGTTTCGAGACTTTGGATAGGATCGCTGAGTGCTTCACCTTGTCGAAGGCGCTCTGTAGGTCGAGTCCCAGTACTGCTTTGTTGTCGCCAGTTTTGCCGTCGATGATCTGGTGCTTGAGCTGTATCATGGCGTCTTGAGTACTTAGATGCTGCCTGAAGCCAATGATCGTTTCCGGGTAGAGATCTTCTTTCTCGAGGTATTCTTGCCACATGTTGAGCAGGACGCGCTCCAACACCTTGCCCACGCAAGATGCGAGCGATATGGGTCGGAGGTTATCCGTGTCGGATGGCTTGCCCGGCTTGGGGATTAGGATGATATTGGCCTTCTTCCACTGCGTCGGCAGCGTTCCCGTTTTCCAGCATTTGTTGTAATAACTCGTGAGGCTTTCTATGGATTTGTCGTCGAGGTTCTTAAGCGCCTTGTTGGTGATGCGGTCCAGCCCGGCCGCCGACCTGCTGTTGAGGTCCTGCAGTGCCATTCGAACTTCTTCTACGTCTATATCTCTGTCGAGACGGGCGTTGGCAGCCCCCCGTACGGCCCATGGCACTCCGTGGGCGTAGTCGGCAGGTATCTGTCGCTGATGCGTTTCGTCACCTTATCGGCGCCGTGTTTAGTGACTTCTCGATGGATGAGTTTCGCCAGTCGGTTCCTTTGGTGTGACTTAGTCTTGGTTCCATGTTTTCCCGTTGTGCATCTGGCCGTCGGCAGCGTTGCATATCTCGTTCCACTGTTGCGCACATAGCGTTCGACAGTGGTCCCCGATTGCTCTGTTGAGTTCTGCGACTTTCTTTCCTAGCCTACGATTAAGGCGTTGTTGTTTCCATCTGTTGAGAATGGACTGCTTGGCCTCGATAAGGTGGGCCAGTCGGCTATCCATTCTGTTCGTTTCGAAGTCTGTTACTATGTCTTTGGTTGAGTTTCGAACATCTTGGAGGATCTTGTTGGTCCACGCGTCGATGTCGTCGATTTCGGTCTCTTCCGCTTCCTGATTTCTGTTATCTCTGAAAGCAGACCAATCGATCCACGTATGTTTCCTGACTTTGGTACTGCTCTGCTCCGGTATGACGATTTCCAATATCATGTGGTCGCTACCGAGGTCCACCCCCGTGTTCCTCCACGTGATCGTGATCGGTTCGTTGTTCTTGACGAACGTGAGGTCGGGGCTGGTATCTCGGGGCACGGAGTTGCCCATTCTCGTTGGGTAAGCCCGGTCGGTTATGAGGGTATAGTCGAGTTCTGCCGCGTCTTGGGATAGGTTTCTGCCTTTCGCATTGCTTTTGACGTAGCCCCACGCCGGATCCACCGCATTAAAGTCGCCGCATGTGATCAGCGTGCTCTGGCCGGCCGTCGTGCTTGCCTTGTTAAGAATGGCTTTGAACCTCTGGAGTCTCCGCGATGGGTTACTGTAGATGTTCAAAATGAAGATGCTGTTTTTTCTTTGCTTGGTCGGTATGAGTTCGGTAAGCGGGTGTTCAATCCTGACATTGCTTAGTCGGTGTTCGACGAAGGTGAGTCCCTTCCTGACCAGGGTGCACAGGCCTCTGCCGTCGGGCGGGCCCGCGTGCACCCTGTAGCTGGGGAGGGACGGCTTGTCCGTTAGTGTTTCCTGGAGGAGGAGTACGTCGGGCTTGCGAGCCGCGTGCTCGATGTACTGCTGGACGACTGCCTTCTTCTTGACGAAGCCGCGGCAGTTCCACTGCCACACTGTTATGCCTGTGAAGTTGGAGGCCATGATTGTCGTATTCGGAATTCTCCGTGTTGCTGCGCTTGGTTAACTTGATGCTGTACTGGCGCGAACGTTGGGTTGCTTAGTATTTGTTGCACGCTTCTTTCCAGATTGTTGAGTCTATTGACGTTCTCCGTTTGGAAGGCTTCGATGGCTTGCTTCATCGATTTGATCATATCCTCGAGGCTGTTGAGTTTGGCCTCGACGTTGTTGTTGCTGTCGTCGGTGCTGCAGTTGCTCATGTTGTTCTTGGTCTTGCGCGATTCGACGGCCCTCTTCTTCGTTGCCGGCTCCTTGTCTGCGTCGGCCGTGGTTGCTTCAGTCTTGTTGTTGCCGCTCGGGCTGGATCTTTGCTGTTCAACGTTGCGGAGAGCGTTGCGGATCTCCGCGATTTCCTTGGTGAGGTTGTTGATGGTGGCTCACAGGGTCGCGATCTCCTTTTTTAGGGCCTCGTTGATCTCTCGTTCCTTGGTTGAAGCGTTGTCTTCTGTCTTGGCGTTGCAGCTCGGATTTGTCTTCATGATACCTTGTGCGGCGTTGCCCCAACCGACTCTCTCACGCGACAGTGATCCTTGGGTTTTCGTTTTTCGCGCGTCTCGGCTCTGACTCCTGCAGCTGCTATTTCTCTATTGAGCGAGGTCTCTCGATGGCGTTCTTGACTTATGGGCAGCTGGCTTGTCAAGTGGTGGGAAATCGCTCTCCGACGGCAGCTGATGGCTGACCTTTCGGTGCTCCCACTGACGCTTGCGAACGACGTAGGGAACCTTGTATCTGGCTTTACATTCTCTGTCGGCGGTCGGTTGAGCGCCGCCGTAAAGTTTGCATTTGGGTGTACATTTGTGGTCATCTTTTGGGTTCGCTTGGCCGCAGCCCCTGCAGATCCGGTTGGTTGGCGTCGGGCACACGTCCTTGCGATGCCCGACCCGACCACACTGTTGGCAGACGTCAATTTGCTTCCTGTACAGGTTGCACGGTATGAGCGTGACACCATATCGGACAAAGTTCGGTACCTTGGGTCCTCTGAAGGCTACTATGATCGTGGTCGTGTTGCCGATTCTTTAAATAGCTAAACGCCAGAGCAAGTAAAACGTGCAAGCATTTCGATTCCTTTAGCCTGTTTGGTGTAGCCAAATATGAAAAACTGGTTCTCCCTACTGTTCAGCGGAATAATACACACTCTGCGTACCACTTCCCAGTGTTATCAAGTGCTGTTTTTTTTTTCTTTAGGCGTTACACTTCCATAGATGCATTTCCGATCCAGAAGCAGCATAACCAACCACAGTGCGCCCTGCTTGAAAGGAGCATTGGTTGCCTTGTTTTGTAGCTCTTTTTTCCGCAACCAATTTGTTTCGTTGTCCTTCCGTTTCTCAGCACAACCTTTAACAGCAGAGGCTGCCGTGTCACGTCGTAAGTGCATCCCAATCGCATGTTGCGGCCCCTTTTTATGAACGTGGCAAAAATAATGAAGTGCGAAATGCAGCATGATACTATGCTCTCCCAGATCAACAAATCAAGCTTACCCGTAACCGTAAGCCAAACAAAGAATAGCAAAAGCAAGAATTTTTTTTTCTTTAGTGAAGAATCTGTGCCCGCAACTGTCAGGCGGGTAACGTTTACCTGGAAATATCGCCAGATTGCGGAGCGAGTCGTTCGACAGGCGCGGCAAGGCGGATCCCTGCCTTTTCAGTGGGAGGTTTAGACACAGGTGCAGCAGGTGGCTCATTTCATGTGGGGTTGCATGAATCACTTGCACTCGGGCCGAGTTCAGAAAATGGCCGATGAGATTTCTGGAGAAAGAAGTCAGATTTCTTTTTTCAGGAAATGCTAGAAACTAGAATAGTTCTCAGTTTTTGTTTTTCATCATTTTTAAGCCTTAGCCTTATATCTTATAAGAAATATTATACTGCCTCGTTATGAATGTAAAAAAAATTCCTACAGAATCCAGGGAGTTAAGGAAGTGCGATGCTGACATATGCTGACATCGGAGCGGCACTTTCCGATCAGCGCATTAAGTTACTTGTACTTAGTACAAAATTAGCACATGCAGTACCTTATTTACGATTGTATTCAACTGAAATCGTTCCATTCTTCACGTTTCTCATTGATTACATGTCGACATCAGATCTATCAGCAGTATGCGTTGATTGTTTAAAATCCTACCAAAAGGTTTTCCTTTCCTAAATGACCTAATGTAGAATTAATCTGATCTCTTCTAGGCTCGCAGCAGCAACGTTTTGTTTCACGAAAACGTACAGAACTTTTGCTTGAAGTCATTTATGTGATTACTACTTTCGGCACTCTCATTTGCTGTTTTCGCAAGCGACGGTGTCATTTATTGCTCTGTGTGTGCGGTTTGAAGACACAAATTATTTTTTCTGGTGCGCCACGACAAATACGCTTTATATTCAGGTGTGTATTTGACTCATTAATTCTCGTCAGAGTTGTTTTGCGTAAGGTTTGGTATTAGGTGTAACACTTCGCTTATCCATTATACTTTTTTTCCCTTCTCAGCATTGTTGTATTCGCTTATATTTTTCTACTGTTAGCTGTTTAACAGGCTCATTACGCTTTCATAAATTTCATTTACATGTTTTAACAGTTTGAACACAATTTGCTCATCTGCTCGGCGGCGGTGGCTCGCTGCATGGTTAGAGCGGTGCCATGACAGAACAGCGCAAGACAAAACCTAACGTGCAAAAACAACAGATTTAAAACAGCAGAATGACTAAACCGCGCGTACAGTTACAAATAACCTTATGGCAAAACAGTGTATTAAAAATGAACTACAACACAACGACGGAAGAGGACATGAAAATAAAACAGCACAACTACGATTTAATGTTTTTCTACTTTATGAAAGCAGAATCTAGGAATTTTGGAAATGAAATTAGGCCGCACATTGCCGGCTTACATTTTTCAGCTTTAGTTTCAAAATGTTGCCTACCTTAATGAATACGTTTTCAACTGATATTCATTGAGACGGCTGCGGAGTTATTCATTTACTAGTCCAGCAATAGGACTCAATGTGGAGTTTGGTACTAATGCACTACGAAGCAAAAAACGATACGTAAATGCAAATTTGTGCGCTGGAACTGCTTAAGAAAGACCTAATGTAAAGTGATTCATAAAACAAACGTCATTAACAATGCAGGTTTATGACAAATATAAAATGTGTTTTCCGGAGAACTGTGAAGTAATGCTTCGCTTCGCAGAACATACAATTGGCGCGGCCGTATCTTTTGTTCAATTCCTTTCTCCCAGATGCAAAAGTGCACGGTACTGCGAGTCACGTTTTTGGCATCGTGTTGCTTTTTTTTTTTGTCCGGTCCTTTTCTCTCAGTGCACACTTTTTTTTCATTGTCGGCCATTCCGTGCACTGAGCCAGCCTCCATTATCCAATGCAAGGAGAAAAAGTTGCATTATATTCCTTTTATGTGGCAGAATCCGCTTGCCACGCTGTCCATAAACATATAGGGAGGGGGCACAGCGCGGAAAATATGAAGTGCTAATTTTACACCATTCTCTCAGGATGCAGACAAGCTCTGGACGCTTACTGTTACCTTTACCCGTCCGTGTGCTTTCTGCATATTCTGTGCCAAGCAAGGATTATCAGCTGGCGCAACCCCGCTCTATACTACAGGTTTAGAGTGTAACAACTGACAGCGCTGGCAATATGGTTTTCACGGTTGCTCTTCCAGCGGTGCCATCAGCTGCAGCCGGGAGGCGTCGAATGTGCCATAACCTTGGGATGAGGTACCCGTGTGGCATTCGTCATATCATAAAACCAATTGACTCATTTTGCACTGATGGGATCAAAGACACAGGTGTCAGACCAACTTTTTGGGGAATGACCCACATTCTTCATATGCTGTTATTTTAACGCGTTAAACACTACACACAAAAAACTTTTTACATATATATAAAGCTAACGGCCCGAAGGCGCCCTCACCGGACCCTGGCCGCCGCCTTAGGCCATATCCGGCGAACGCCAACTTATATGCTACTGTTTGAATTGCGCTTTGTTTAGAGACGTTCAGTTAATAAGGAACTAGCGTCGAGGAAATTGGCGATAATATTTTCAACATTCGAGCTTCACCACAAAAAGAATATTACCCGCGTATAGTGGCTGATTGATGAAAACGCTACAAAACCTGCCTAAATTGACGCTTAGAATTCTAAAGCTGGCGTTTCAGTCGCAAGCAACGTGGCTGCTGCAAAGAAAAGGCCCTCAAAGCTCTTGTTTAGACGGGCTCCAGTCTGCGTACCAGCTAACCTAAATAATCAGTACCACGTCCCGTTGGCAACTGAAGAAAAATGGCCACCCAAGCAAAATCTAATTTGTGCATCACGCAGCTAGTGCGTTGTGCGCAAAGGAGAAATATATATTCGCCTGAGTGTCTCACAATACCCTAAAGGGGCCTCAAAATAAACATATCTTAGAAAGTGGGATTTCGGTTGGTCTGCGGATTTGTTTAGGATTCTTAAGGTACTTTAACGTGTGCTGAAATCGCACAGTTCGCGGTCGCTTTCTTGTATTTTGCCGCCATTAATAAGTGGACACTGCGGCCGGCCGCAATTGTAACCGAGTGCTTCAGATATGTAGCCGCGAAATTTACAACTTTCAAAAAGTTTTAGTTTCCAAAACCTTACACGGACGTCAGAATACAGATCGCGTGCTGCCTTTAGTTGTGTTTTTCAATTTTACATATCGCTTGCCGACGATACGAAGTCAATGTGACCTTGGCATTCAGTTCATTTGCGACTTACCTGTCTCCGAGCATGTTGCAGTGCAGCAACCCTCCGCTGTGTTTGTCCACAAACGCCTCTGCCAGTCGGTGACCTCCATAGTAGAGGTCCGTAAATATGCGTCTGTGTAGGGCAGACTTATTCAGTTCATTATTTATTAGAACACACTGCCAAACATTTGAGACCGAAGCATAAGGGGAGTTTTATTGCTAAGTGCATTATGAAGTGGACGTGGGCTGCACAAAACTAAAAATATAATGCATGAGGAAGACAAGAAAGATAGACAAGCAAGCAAACGATTTATGCACTGATTTATACGGCATATTCTTGAACTGAGCACCGTCAGGAAAAAAAAAGAATATGCAGATTTTTGTTTCGCGACGTCCTTGCCACGCTTGCTCGAATCTTTCGCTTGTTCAAATCAAATTACAGTGCGAAATGACCCATTCTGTGCAATGGGCTCATGTTTGGGACCAAATAACACCATCTAGGCAGTATTCTGGAAATAAATTTCACTTTCATCTCGGATCCTGATTTCTTTTTCAGCAGTCGTATGAGAGTGCATTGTTTAAATTCCCGTAAAACGTCCGCTAGGAGCAATCAAGGCGAGAATAGCGACCATGGCGTCATCCCCAAACGTTGGCGTCAAAGCATGACGCCCATTCACGTGATTATAATATGTACCGTGATTGTCTAAGAATTTCGTTTCCGTAAATATGCGGAGCTCTCCAAGCTTACCTGAAGGTAGCAGGCATTTTCTGAATGACTATGTGTCAGCAGCAGCGTAGATGTTTTCTTCAGAACACGTGCCCTTGGCACTGCACTGAGCGGTAGCTCAAAGACTTCACGTAAGCAATTGACTTTATTTGTGTGTGTGACCGGAAAGCTTAGCCTGAAGTGTTATGTCTCTTCTGGATGCTTGCTTCTAGCACTGTAACGCTGAAACCATATGCTCTAGGTTTCTTTTTTTTTGCGATGTTTATTGTCTCAAGGCATAAAAATGCTAAGAAGGATAAAGGTTGTGGTCAAATAAATGAAAAAAGGTTGGCTGATGCAATGAAGTCGAGGAATGAATGATGATGTCGTCCCTGCGTCCACGTGGCATAAGGCTGCGGATTATGGTGGCCGAGACCAGCTGCCACCAGGTGCCGGATCCGTGTTGACTTCAGAGCTCGACATTCCCTCAGCGGGGATGCATGCCAGCTTCTGTATTTATGGATTTGCATACGGACCACCCAAGGTGTGGACACCAATGTCGAAATTGAGGCCACTTTCTAATCACTGCCGGTGTTAGGGCCACCCCAACTCTAATACTCCAAAGCGCCATCTCCTCTGCACTGGCTAGACCGCGGGGGAGGCTTGCAGTACACGGAGATATCAGAAAACGTGTACGGTGTTAGAGGTGCTCCTTTCTTGTTTAACGTAGCGTAGCAATGTCCATTTTAAGGACTTTCGGCGCTTTCGAGATTGAGGGTGAGGCTAGACTTCTTATTCCGTTATCTTGTGAGTTTATTTATATTTCTTGAATTTTTATGAGCCTGATATTTTCCCGAGCAAATACTCTTTTTGTTTCCGTAAACAGAAAATATTTTTATTCTAATGCCATTGAATAATGATCTCTGTAAGCTACTTTTGAAACTGACGTAAAAATTTTAAATTTCATGGTGAATAATGTTTATCATCACTACCCTGAAATTACCTGCCTTCCTGTGGGAATGAGAGAGTTGGCAAAAAATTGATGGCAAATGTTATGTAAAATTGAACACATTTAAAGGACTTACACAATAAACCTCTCAGTTCTCTTGATGCAGATACTTCAATCGCTTTTTTATTTACTTTGCTTTGTGGGCTTTAACGTCCCGACACGACTCAGCATGTGAGGAAAGCTTTAGAGGGGGGTTAGGGGTAATTTAACCACCCGAGGTTTTGTAATGTGTGCTGACAAGGCGCCGCACGGGAACGCCTTACGTTTCGCCAGACGTATCACCTTGGTCCAGCTTCAAATGAACCTACGTAAGCAACAGGAGTGCATCCGTTCTTCGTAACTCTCCGAGAAAATAACAGGCACTTATCATTAGTGACACATCCTCTTAACGTCGATTTGCACACGTGAAACATTGATCATAAAAGAATACTTCTGAGTTTACGGAGCTCACTAGTAACTTACGGATTTCGCGTTGTCGCTGCAGTATTATGCGGCGTTGTCCACAGTCTTTCCGCCCACTCTGGAGGGTGGCGGAAGCCACTGGTGAAGATGGCAAAGCAAGACACGATGCAAACGAGGGCCGACACTGGCAGAGATGACATTACTGAAAAAGTTGAGACGGTGAATTCGCTGAAAAGCGCTTGTAGAAACGGTAGATGATGCAGCATTGCTCGGCATCATCCGTCGCTCGAGAGTTGCTTTAGTGGCAAAAGCTCACCGGGAGTACTTACTTTACGCAGGCCGAAACGCAGCCTAATGCGGCCCTTTCACAATAGGATACTTCATTACTTTTGTCCCCTTGCTTTAGCCAGCAGTGGGAAGGTGAGTCTGTGTAGTTTCCAATACAAGGTTTGCTTCCCATGATCACATGATCTTTTGGTGTCTCAATATTGTCGCCAACAGCCCGCTGCTCACAATGGACAAAGGCGAGAGTGGGTTCAAAGAACAATGAGGTCAGCACACCGTAGCAGCTACAGCTTTCACGCCAGACTGCGGCACGAAAGTACGATGTCTGGCGCGTTAGTTATCACAATCACTTCATCGAAGCCTTCTTAGCGGCTACTGCTAAGGTCAGTAGTCTTTCGGGACAATATAGAACTGCGTTGCTTCTTAAAACGCTGCCTCACTGTGGTAGCTGCACACTACATCGAACGCAGAGCTTGGCAAAAGAAGTAGGGATGTACGCCTTCAGATTGCAGTGTTCGTGCACATTATACTTCAGAAGTATCACGATCCTACGCGATGCAGAAAGTTTCATGGGACTCATGACAATGGTTGGGCGGTACAATGCACTAGTAAAATGGCCTGTTTGTGTCGAAAGCAGATATCAAGGCTACATGTAAGTTCTCCAGCAAGTTTTAGAGCTGAGGTGGCCAGCTTAGCACATAATTCAAAGAAAATTGTTATAAAATTCATTTAGAAATTGAACCATGCGCATTTCTCACGAACGCTCATTTCTTCACACAACGCAAGGCAAGTTGAGAGCATTGTGATCACTAAAGGGAATCGAAATTGCATTGAGCGCTTGATGATGCACTTCTTTGTTCGCTCCATGCTTTTCTCATCCGATCTTCGTCGTAAAGTACTCTAAAACAGTAACCACCCGCCAAGTTGTTGCCTCCCCCCCCCCCCCGCGTCATGGACAAATAAAATGCCCGATGAATACGATATATGAAAATGAGAAATATTGTTACGGACGAGGAAGATGTGGGCAGTGAAGCAGGCAGGAGTGCTCGCGCTAGGTTTGGCAACATTCATTAATGTCATATATTATCACAATCAGTCACATTGTTTCCTTTCTTCATCGGCTTCCGCTTCTAACATTTTGGTGGAGGTGCAAGATACGTTCATCCCACTTCATTCTGGGCCGGAGCTTCGGCATCCACTGCTTCCGTTATCGGCAAAGGGTTCATGGGACGCATCTTCTTACTGTTCCCCAACCTGCGAGACTCGACCTAACCTAGCCGCTCTTCGTCCGCCCAGTCCCCCGCCCTGACCACAAGACACGATTGCCGACAAGTAGTCCGACGTTAAGACCCCACTGACCCGAGACGCCACCAACACGTAAGGGCATATCTCAAGACAAAGCGAACCCGACCAAAAGATCCATCCGACCCCAGACGCCGATCAGACGACCCCACCTATCCGATATACCGATATAACGAAACACGTGAGGACACCTCCCCTGCCCGTGCCGTCTTATGCGTGTCTGGTACATCAGCCTTCAAATACTGATGACCTGTGCACTGAAAGCTTCCTGGACAAGGCTTCATTGGTCATCTGGCAGCAAACTGTTACCTTCCTTCTCTTCAGTCTTCACATATCCAGGCACGTCTATTCTTTTCCGCCCATAGGCGACGCACTGGACTGTTTGCAAGGGGCTGAATTCTTTTCCTCCCTAGATTTACGTTCCGGGTACTGGCAATTCCCGATGGAAGCGGCCGACCGCTTAAACCCCCTTTGTTACTCCCAAAGGCCTGTTATGCCGTTCGGCCTTTGCAATGTTCCTGCGACATTTGAGAGAATGTTTGACACCATTTTACGCGGACTGAAATGGAAGACCAGCATCTGCTATTTGGACAGCAACATCGTCTTTTCTCCTGTCTTTGACATTCATCTCTACCGCCTGGAGCACGTCTTTACCTGCCTTTTGATGCCGGCCTGCAGCTCAACTTAAAAAAATGTCGTTTTGCCGCCTGTCAACTTAGAATTTTTGGGCACGTTGTCTCCAAGGAAGGGGTTTCTCTGGACCCGGTTAAACTTCGTGCGGTCGCTGCCTTTCCGTTGCCGAGAACCATCAACGACCTGTGCAGCTTTCTAGGCTCCTACTTTCGTCGGTTCATTCAGAACTTCGCTCCCATCGCTGCCCCTTTGACACAGCTTTTGTCAGGCAGTTCCGACTTTTCGCTCCTGTCACCGTCATGCGACAATGCCTTTAATGCGTTGCACCGCCTCCTCACGACACCGCCCGTCCTGCGTCACTTCGACCCGAGGGCCCCTACTGAAGTACACACCGACGCCAGTGGTGTCGGTCTCGACGCTGTACTCACTCAGCGGAAATTTAGATTTGCTGAATACGTCGTCGCCTATGCAAGCCGAACTCTCACGAAGGCGGAGTAAAATTACTCGGTCACTGAAAAAAGTGTTTGGTAATAGTTTGGGTTGTGACCAAATTCCATCCTTACCTCTATGGCCGCCCTTTTGACGTTGTGACAGACCACCATGCGCTATGCTGGCTTTCCTCCTTGAAAGACCCATCCGGTCGTCACGCCAGGCGGGCTCTTCGTCTACAGAATTTTGATGTCAACGTAGTCTACCGCTCTGGCCACAAGCATCTAGACGCTGATGCCTTTTTTCACTGCTCCTTCCAGCTGATGTCAGCAACCTTTCCACCTCGGACGCCTCAACAACGTCGCTTTACATCAGTTTCATGCCTTCTGTGCAGCGCAGAGATTCCTGGAGAGATCACTGGGTTGCTTCGCTTATCGATCTCCTCTCCGATCTATCGGCTGCTTCTCCATCGCGTGCACTTCGCCGCCAAGCACAGCACTTCGCCATTCGCGACAACCTCCTTTATTGCCGCAACTACAGTACTGGTGGTCGCAAATGGTTGCTAGTCCTTCTGCTGCCTACGCTTGCATGCCTGCGACTTTTTCCACGCTGACCGACAATGCGGCCATGCGGGAGTGTTCAAGACATACCATCGGCTACACTTGCGATGCTACTGAAATACGTTCGCTCATGATTCTCCTGTCAATGTCACCAGTCCCCTCCTCATTGTTCTGCTGGCGAGTTGCAGCCGTTACATTGCCCATCATGGCCTTTGATTGCATCGGTATTGATTTATACTGCCCGCTTCCGTACACTGCTACAGGAAACAGCTGGGCTATCGTCGCGTTTGACCACCTGACGAGATATGCAGAAACCGCTGCCCTTCCATCTTTCACAGCGTCTGACGTAGCTGGATTTGTTTTGCAGCGATTCGTCCTTCGCCACGGCGCACCTCGCGAACTACTGAAGTAAAAGAGGACCTGTCTTTTTATCTGATATTGCTAAAGCTCTTTTGAACAAGTGCCACATAATTCATCGAACCTCTACCGCCTATCATTCACAGACTAACGGACTCACCGAACGCGCTAACCGTATCTTTGGCGGCATGTTTTCTGAGTACGCCTCCTCCGATCACTCTGACTGGGATCTCCTCCTTCCATATGTAACGTAAAAATACAATACTGCTACTCAGTCAACTACCAGGTTTTCTCCATTTTATCTTCTTTACGGCCGTCACTCATCTGCTCCACTAGATACCATTCTTTCGTACCAACCAGACGCATCTGAGTATACCCCCGCTTGTGAAGCTGCCCAACACGTAGTGTCGCCGAATTGCCCAGTCTCTCATGACTGAAACCCAGCCCCACCAGAAATTCCGCCACAACCATCAGACGACGACGCCATTCCCTTCTGGCAGTCTTGTGTGGCTCTGGATCCCATCAGGTACTCCCGAACTATCTTCTATGTAAATTAATTTCCAGGTATCACGGCCCCTAAGCAATCTACAACCCCTTATGATATATATATATATATATATATATATATATATATATATCTGTGTATGTGTGTTTGTGTGTGTGTGCGTGTGTGTGTGTGTGTGCGCGCGTGCGTGAAAGGCCAGGTACAGATGCCAAGGTCGTGACGGCAAGGCAAGGTACGCCGTGTCTGGCGTTTGTCCTGATGGCGAACCGAGGCGCGTACCACAGGCAGCACCGCGGGATGATGACGATGATATGCACAAGTGAAAAAATAAGATCCATGGAAGGCTCACACAATTTTCCCAGGAGGTCGGAAGCGGCCAGCCTGGCCCTTCGTAAGCAACCGATGCACCATGGCGCACAAATGGCTTCAAAAGAGACACATTAAAAATTTTACTACCACGGTGATGTCGGTCGGCTGGGGAATCAAAAGGTGTGACTTAGTAGTTCACTGAGAAAGTTGGTTGATGACTTTGTACAGGCCAAGGTAGCGGTGGTATAATTTGTCACTAAGGCCAGGGGTGCGGAGTGGTGAAGTAGTACTTCGTCACCAGGACGGAAAGAGACTACACGATGAGTAGAATAGTAGCGACTCTTGCGGTCTTCCTGGCAGGCTTCTGTGTTGAGGCAAGCAAGGTAACGGTATCTGACCTCGCGGGAGAACTGCAGCAGCTACTGATGTGGAGGAATAGTCGGGCGTAGAGAACGCAAGACTGTCGAGAATTGTGGTGGGAGAACGGCCATAAACGAGGTAAAATGACGAGTAACCTGTATTCCGCTGTGCTGTTATACTGTACGCCATGTGCAGCGCCTATAGGGGTGCCACTGAAAGCCGCGTAGCGGCGGGCGGCGGAACCCGAGGCGGGCCTCATGCGGCAAGCGTGGCCGTGGTGCGCGCGTGTGATCTGCCGTTTGTGCGCGTCTCGCGGGAACTTCCACGATGACAGCGTGCGCAAGGGGATCGTACTTTATAATAGTGGACATGTGTTCGTTATCATGGCCGTCTGGAACTACATCACCTCCATATGCATTAAGTGTCTACTGCAGACGAGCGTCATTGCGTATGAAGTGGAGCTCATTTTGAGTGTCCCGCTTTCATTACAACGCCACGCTAATTCATTCATTCCTTGACCTATGAACCAATGTTCTTTCTTTGCTTAATCGTACACGCTTGCTTCGTTTACATGCAATATATTACTACAGTAAACGAGGCAGCGTCGTCGAAACTGCGAACGGTTTCGTACCGGTAAGACCGCAGGAAAAGCCAGCGAGCTTGCAAACCAGCATTCTGAGCATCAGAAGAATAACGCATATTGGGCTCCTGTAGAAAGTGTTCAGATTTTTCATGCTTGCGCTTTACCACTGCCTATACAGCATGAATTTCACGTATTCTGTCGTCAGAAAGGCAGAGCGGGTAGGTAATTTCATGGGGAAGTGAGATATCAGCAGTGGCAATATCTGAAAAGCTGCAACACATATTAGCGAAGAGCATATTAGATTTAAATTGTATATCCTTTTTTATTATTGTTACATCATCTTCATTTCATTTGTATTACCCTCTCACCCAACTGCAGAATTACAGGGCGCTTTATAACAAGTGCAGCGACATGTTATGTTTTCGTAATCTTGCCAAACCGGAACACTGGCTCTGGTCTTCAAAGTAATTGCATGGCCAGTTTCAAAACGCATATTGGCAAATATCTGTTCAATAATCCGCCGCAGTGGCTCAGGCTACTGAGGAGGATCGAGTTATCGGGACCGAAGTCGACCGCGCCGCCCGCGTTTAGGTGGAGGCGAAACGCAGAATGCAACCGTGTGCTGTGCGATGCCAATGCACGCTAAATATCGTCTGCCTAAGCGTTTCACAAATCTAATACGTATTGTATCTTCCCGGCGAGCGGACGCGACCAAGTTTAAACACTAAGTGTTCACGGAAGGTGCAATGACAAGCAGAAAACATTGAAAAATAGTTATCACTCAGCCCTGCATTGCGACAAATTTATGCCTTTTCCATCGAATGACGCTCGTTCAAAATTATATTTGTTTGCTGCTACATGAGAAAATATAATGACATTCGATGAAAACGACATTGAGTATCGAATGAGTTTGAGGTACTCATCCGAATGCAATCAATGAGGAAACGTGTTATGTCGACACCGGACACTAGGAAAGAAAATACACCCAAAATAAACTACAAAAGTGCCACCTGCATTAAATACTACTGTGCGTCTATAACTTTTCAGCTAGTCATCTATGTGAAATATGCTAAATAGCACCGTAAAAAAAACTGGCACCCATCGCTGCCAGCCAACCCGTAGCCCGCACTCAGCGCGGGCGGAACAGGTCGCTTCTGCTGCCGCGGTTCATTGGCGCCGAGTCGCCGACGCAGCGGATTTCTTTCGCGCCTTCAGAAAAGTATGCTCTGTTCATCTTAAATAATACCCGCTTAATTTGAGGAAGGAATCTAAAAAATATATATTTTTTACTGAGGAGCGCTGCTTTGTAACGAGATTTCGGAAGAAATGACAACTGCAATACAAGCAATTTTCTGCTATTAGCAGCTGCCAGCCGCTGTGACGCAGCGCATCCGATTTCGTTCTCTAACTCCGCTGCGAAGGCGTCGCCAAATCTACACCTTCCGTGTATTGTAAGACAATTTGTGAGACAATTGAACTGATAGTAAGGCAGTTTTATTAATAGAAAATTTGCGATTTCCAAAGCACTTCCAGCTATGGCTTTTATGCGAAACCGTTTAGGCCTAGCGACAACTAGGGCCTAACACATGGCCAGAGCGCCGTCGTCGGCCGCCTTCGCGGGAAGCGTCGTTGCGGTAAGCTCACGGCATCCGATGTAGCAAGCGTAACGAATTTGCGGTATTATTTCCTTGATGAGGCTAAGCTCGACCATTTTTCGACGGGCCTTAATACGCCGAGCGAAGGATTTGGCGAAAATGCACGGGAATCAATGAGGCTGTAGTATGTTGCGCCGTAGGGTGATACTCGAAGGTTGTATAAAATCGCCGTCGGACAGTACACTATATGCTGCCTATTTTACGTGTTGCTCTTGACACTTGCTTTAGTGCGGAAAGTGTACCTTGTAGAAACTCGTACGCCTTTCGCAGTCGAGCGCAGACGTGCGCACCTTCCGTACCATTTCGCAAACAAATTCCGCCTAAACAGCCGCTAACTTCGTAATTGATAGTCCTAATCAAAAGGTTAGTTACTGGGTATGCAAGAAATGAATGTCAATTTAAAGGCTGCTTTCGTTTACAGCGCCTTCATCTTCGCAACATATTGAAGGCACTCCAATATTTGCATATGTCAATCACAGTTACCATAACTTGGATATGGCATTAGCTTTGGTCGTGTAGCAGCGCATCGAAAAAATGACATTAACCTGAAAAAATATCATTCGGTGCAATTTCTTGCTTTCTGCGTCGAACAGCCGCGATTCACGGCCCCCGTCGTTTTCGTGAAGCATCACTGAAACTTATACAAACAAGGTTTTATGTGTGTTCGAAAAACCAACTACGCAGCAATTCTTCCCGGACATAGCTAAAGGTTGATAGCGGCGTTATATCTGTTAAACCGCGACCAAAAACGAAAACACAACGCGCGCACATAGCCGCTGACACGAACAGCGCCCGACCGAGCCTGCCTACGCTTTGCGGCTTTGGCGACAGGCGGCGTTGTCGGCGTTTTGCGCATCGCGCATAGGCGAAGGTGACGATCGGTAGAATAGTGGCCCAACTTCGATGATCCGATGTGATGTGCATAGAGATCCTATCTGATCGGGTGCGATGAAATCGCTCAGTCCGACCGTTGGTCTGGAGATGGTAGCTTGAGGTTGTCTTATGGAGGGTGGATGTTGTGTGAAGAACTTCAGCAACGGCTTTCGATAAGAAAGTCATCCTGCGGTGACGTAAGAGCACGGGAGGAGCACCATGACGCAATACAATAAATCACAAAAGAAAATTGGCAACCTATTGTGCCGAACCAGTGGACACGGGTGCTGTCTCGGCATAGTGCGTAAGGTGGTCGACAGCTGTAATGATGCAATGGTTGCCCCGACCGGAAAGAGGCAGGGGACCATATAAATCGATGCCAACTACGTCTAATGGCATGGCAGGAGAGGGTAGGGGTTGTAGGAGGCCAGCGGGTGGAGAAGTCGGCCGTTTGCGATGTTCGCACTCGCTCGCTGTGTGGACTTCATTTTATCGATTGTGGCAAAGTTTTCACGAACGCGGATGCAACGGCATATTTAGCTACGCTGGAGGATAGGCCAGGCCAAAAGAATCGTATCTTGACGAGGTCGTAGGCTTTTTCCAAACCTAAGTGACCTGCAGTAGCGTCATTGTGCAGAACCGCTAGTATACGTGGACGAAGCACACTTGGCACGACAGGGATCCAGTGGGTTTCATCAGGAAAATACGCGTAGCGACTTAGGATACCAATGTGTAGCTGTCGGCGGAGCCTAGCATATAGTGGGTTCGAAGCGTCGATGAGGCGGTCGATGATGGGACGGCAGTAGGCATCGACTAGCTGATGCGAGAGGAAAGTGTGTTTGTTTTCAGAGTCATCAAAAGAAACTGTTGTGATTTGCGTCGGACGGAGAGGTGGTCAGCTCTGCTAAAAGGAGAAAATAAATGGCGTAGACAAACAGGAGGCTGATTCCGAAAACGGGCACCGATAAAGTGAGTCGGCGTCTTGGTGTGGACGACCCAATTTCTGAATGACGTCGCACCTTCTTTCACAATTAGTGGAGGTGATACTCGATCCCCTTGCTGCCTTGCGCCCTGCCTTTCGCTGGAGCTACGTTCCGGTCGCCGTTTGAAACTGCCACATTTGTCATGTCAACCGTGAGCAGCCCTGAACCGGCCGAACTCTCTACATCAGCTGCTCCGCCCCCTCCGACTGTGTCCACACTACACAACTCGCCGCTGTTCGCTGTTCGTCTCAACGGAGACGTGGGTGACTGGCTCGACACCAATGAGCGCTACAATGCCTGCAACCGGGGGGACGATGCTTTAAAGTTTCTAAACGTTTCTTTCTACCCCATTCAGGTATCCAGAACCTGGTTCAACCGCGAACACCACACCTATAACTGGCCTACCTTCAAACAGCAGTTCCGACAGTACTTTGCCGATCCGGCTGTGCTGACTGAAGTCGCGAAGAAGCTCTAGTCCCTCATTCAAATTACCGATGAGTCATATGCGTCTTACACGAGGACGTACTCTCAATTTTTCGGCGTTTTAGTCCCACCATGCTGGAAAATGAACATGTACACCACGTCCTGAAAGGAATGAATTCTGTGGCTTTTAACACCCTAGTTGTCAAGAATCCTTCAAATGTTGACTCAATTATTGCTACCTGCCTGGATCAGCTGCAGTCCTCCCGAGTGCCGCATGAGTTCGCTACTGGCCCGACCTCTCCTCTTCTCGATCTGCGGGCACTGATTCGAACGATCATCCGCTCCAGACCCTCAGCCCTTTTTGCCGGCATGGGGGCGATCATTCTCCACCTTGTAATGACGCCAGACTCCGAAGCATCATTAAAGAAGAGTTGGCAACAATCTCCCACCCTATTGCACGCGACACTTCTGCACCTTACCCAATACCTCCACCACTTGTGAAAGAAAGCCAAGTCCAGATGGCAAAGTCGTGACGGCAAGGAAAGGTACGTCGTGCCCTGCGTTTATTATGGTGCCGGAGGCGGCGGCGCGGGATGATATATATATATATATATATATATATATATATATATATATATATATATATATATATATATATATATATATATATTGTAACGGATGAAATGGTTTTAATACAGGTCAACGACGCACACGGCTCAGAAAAACCCGGAACAGTCTGCTCACGCCTCGCTTCCTCCGTTTTTTCTTCTGCTGCTTCTCAGTGCTGCTTCTAATGCTTCTGCTGCTTCTCAACAATTTCCCCCGAGCAAACGATTCTCGTCCTCGAGAAAATTAGTTAGATCGAAGATGGCAACGCTTCATGCGAGCCACGTGAAGAACTTGTGTCTTGCGGGATCGGCGTTTATCTGTTGTGACTTTGGCGATAACGTAATTCACGTCATTCAGTTGGTCCAACACGACGAAGGGGCCATCGTACGTGCAGAGAAACTTCTTATATAGTCCTCGCTTGCGAATAGGCGTCCAAGGCCAGACGGTGTCTCCAGTGTAGTAAGCAACTGCACGACGATGCAGATCGTAGTGTTCTTTCGAGCGGTTTTGAGAAGCCAGTGTGCGTAAGCAGGCTATACGACGGGCTTCTTCGGCACGGTATAGTATCTGGAAAACAGACACATCGTCGTTGGGGGAAAATGGGAAGATGGTGTCTAAGAAAACATGGGGAGGTCTACATACAGTAAATAGAAAGGAGAATAGCCGGTAACTTCATGATTTGCAGTGTTATAAGTGTACGTCACATACGGTAGCACTGAATCCCAGTTGCGATGATCAGACGAGACGTACATGGACAGCATGGTTGTCAAGGTGCGGTTGGTGCGCTCGGTGAGACCGTTGGTCTGCGGATGGTACGGTATCGAGTGTGGGTAGTGTCAACCACAAAGTAGGAGCATTTCTTCCACGACATCAGCAGTGAATTGCCGACCACGATCACTTATAATAACACAGGGTGCGCCGTGGCGAATAACGGAATGCACAAGAAACGACGAAACATCAGCTGCTTTTGCGGAAGCGAGAGCAGCGGTCTCTGCGTATCTGGTACGATAGTCAACGCAGATGATGACCCAGCGGCAGCCCTCCACAGTCTTTGGGAAAGGACCGAGCAGGTCAATTCCAATCTTTTCAAAAGGTGAGGCAGGTGGCTTGACGGGTTGTAAAGTTCCGGCCAGCGTGGTGGTGCGTGCCTTAAGTCGTTGGGATTTTTCTCATGTCGCAACGTATTGCTTGGTGGTATTATAAATTTGCGGCCAATAAAAACGCTGGCGAATTCTGTGCAGGGTACGACAGAAGCCTAGATGTCCAGAGGTAATATCATTGTGCATGGCTTGCAAAACTTGTGCACGGAGACTTTTTGGGACGACAAAAAGGAGGGCAGCACCATCAACTGAGTAGTTCTTCTTGAACAAAACACCATTTCGATAATAAACTCCGTTGACTCTGCTCTTCCTTCTGCCTCTTGTATAAGAGGCTGTAGTGACCGGTCGTTGCGTTGTTCTCGCCTAAAGGTCGCCATACTAGGAAACGTCGACGCGATTGAGGCTAAACACCTGTCAAAGTCGTCTTCATCGTTAACGGAAGTCGGCAATGAGTGCCGTGACAAGCAGTCAGCCTCACTGTGATGTCGTCCACTCTTGTACGCGACACCAAAGTTATATTCTCGCAGGCGTAATGCCCAGCGCGCCAGACGACCAGATGGATCGCGAAGTCCGATGAGCCAGCATAGCGAATGGTGGTCAGTAACTATGGTGAAGTAGCGTCCATATAGGTATGGTCGGAACTTGTGCACAGCAAACACAACTGCGAGGCACTCCAATTCGGTAACTGTGTAGTTCCGTTCACATTTTGTCAACGGGCGGCTGGCATATGCAACAACGGGTTCAGCCCCACTATGCAGCCGCACAAGCACCACCCCAAGACCGACGCCACTGGCGTCAGTGTGGACCTCAGTCACAGCAGAAGGGTCGAAGTGGCGCAGCAGTGGTGCTGAAGTTAAAGAATTGAGCCGATTGAAGGAGGATTCGCACTCTGGTGTCCACGCAAATTGCGAATCCTTGTGCAGTAGAGAAGTAAGGGGGTGGGCAAGTTGCGCAAAACCAGCAATGAAGCGACGAAAATAAGAACAGAGGCCAAGAAAGCTCCGAGGACTTTTCAGGGTGCGTGGAGTTTCGAAGTCGCGTACTGCAGCAATCTTCTGCGGATCCGGCCTAATACCATCCTCGTTGACGAGGAACCCAAGAACTAAAGTTTGTCGCTCTCTAAAATGGCACTTCGAATTCAAAATGAGGCCCGCTTTGCCAATGCATTCAAGAACTTTATGGAGCCTCTCATTGGGCTCTTGGAAGGACTTTCCAAAAATGATAACATCATCAAGGTAACGCATGCATATTTCCCATTTGAGCCCACGAAGGATAGTGTCCATAAATCGCTCGAACGTCGCGGGAGCATTGAATAATCCAAAGGGCATTACATTACATTCGTATAAACCATCTGGTGTTACAAAAGCAGTCTTCTCACAGTCGGATGGATGTAGAGGAATTTGCCAATAGCCAGATCGCAAATCAACAGAGGAGAAATATGACGCCGAATGCAGACAGTCGACAGCGTCATCAATGCGAGGTAACGGGTATAGGTCTTTCTTTGTTACCGCATTCAAACAACGGTAGTCTACCCAAATCGCCAAGAATTGTGTTTTTTTCCCATCAGGATCACAGGTGCGGCCCACGGAATGGACGATTCTCGGATGATTCCTTTGTGCAGCATTTCGTCCACTTGTTCTTGAATTATCTTGCGCTCTGCCGGGGAGACTGTAAGGTTTTTGGCGAATAGGGAGTGCGCTTCCTGTGTTAATTTTGTGCTGTAGCCGAGAAGCTGGGAAATGGCTACCCTATCCATTTGAGGCAAAGTCGAACACTTAGGCATGAGTTGTCAAAATGTCTTGCAGAATACGACGTTCACTAGATGGGAGCGATTTGTTGACCATGCCATCAAACTCAGCACAATATTCAGACTTGTCTTTCGCGGCTCCTCTGCAATCGGAAATAGTTCCAACGGTATGAGTCATATAATTCTCAAATCTCGCGAGTGTCAAACCAGAAGGAACACGAACAGGCTCTTCTGACACGTTCACAGCCCAGAGGTACGCGCGACCATCCTCCGCCTCCACGACGGAGCGTGACACCAAAATATTTTTTTTCGCACCATTCGAGACATCTGGCTCGACGACTATTGAATGTTTACCCATGAAGAATTCAGATAACTTCACGGGGAGAAACGTCGCCGTCATCGCAGGCAGCAGCACATCTTCCTTCAAGGCAAGTACTCCTTGATGACTCTTAGACATGTTATCTACTAATGCGGAGATAATGTTCGGTTGCAAACAAATTTCACCGGCACTAAAGTCTAAAGTCGCACCACACTCGCGCAAAAAGTCAACACCCAAGATAACCTCATGCATGACACGCCTCAATACAACGAATTCTGTCCTATAGCACTCGTCACCAATTACAACTGAAACTGAGCACAGGCCAATCGGAACTAAAGTTTCAACCCCAACTCCACAAAACGTAGTGGTTTTGTCCTACACAAACATAACTTTCTGTCGAAGGCGGTTCTTAAATGAAAGGCTCATAACTGACACAGCGGCACCAGTGTCAACCAAAGCATCCGTTTTAACATTGTCTACACACACTGACACTTTGTTCTTTAGCATGACGATAGGTAAAGGTATGCGTGAAATTGACCGTCCGGCGTCCTTACCACCATCGGTCGCACCACCTAGTTTCCCAGCGGTGGAGAAACAAAGCGGCGGCGCGGGGATTGCGAACGGGGTTGTCGCTGTGGTGGGGGAGTGATGCTGCGATCGGACACAGGGGAGTCATTCCGTGCGTGGCGTTGAGGGGAAGAGGGCCGATAGAATGTAGCGGGTGGCTGCTTCTCTCACTTGGCACCATTTGTGAAGCGCGGTGCTCGTTGGACAGAGGGTCGGGTAAATTGTCGACGCGGGCAAAAGCAGAAGATATGTCCGCTGCCCCCACAGCCGTAACATACGGGTGGCTGGCGGCTCTGGTAGTTCACTTCAGGACCCCTTGGAGGCCGAGATGGGGCGACAGAAGTGCGACGAGGAGCACCACGAGGCACTTCATCCGGATGGACTGGACGCTGCTGGAAATAAGGGTGCGATGTTGGTTGTAGGGTCCTCTCCACGCCATTGTTGTAAGATGGTTGGCCGTTATTTTGTGCAGTCCATGGCGTGCGTTGTTCCCATACGGACCTCGATGTTGGGTGTTAGGGTACATCGAAATTTGTACGTTGCCGCTGAATATCCAGCTCCTCGTGTATAATCCTCCTGACCATAGAAGCGATGTCTTCAGCCTCCGGAATGTCAATACCGGCAACAGTCGTCACATTTGAAAGACGGCCAAATTTGGGCGCTATGCGACGTGCCTTTAACGCCTGAAATTCCCAGCACTGCTTGATGACATATGCAACTGTGGCAAGGGTGCCCCGCGAAATAAGAAAGTTGTACACATCCTCAGCAATCCCCTTGAGAAGGTGCCCTACCTTGTCTTCTTCTGACATCTGCCAGTTTACAATGCGACAAAGTTTCAACATTTCTTCGATATCACCTGTGCACAGGTCTCACCGGGTAGCTGGGCTCTCTGGGAAAGCTGATGCTCAGCGCGTTCCTTCTTCACAAGGGTATCCCCAAAGGACTTCGTAATTTCTTCAACAAATCAATCCCAGGTCGTCAGGATGTCTTTGTGGTTATCAAACCACGACAGGGCCATGCCAGCGAGGAAGAAGACAACATTGTACAGACGTGCGATCGAATTCCAGCGGTTGTACTTGCTGCATCTTTCGTAATGTCGGAGCTATTCCTCAACGTCATCTTCGGGCTCACCGTGGACCGTACGCGGCTCTCGCTGGTGGGGAAAGGCCGTCGTCTCTTCAGGTCGCTGTTCATGAGTCTGCGTCGTGCGGGTGGTAGCCATTGAAATGTACTGTTGAGGACATAAAGGTGGCAAACCTGCTACACGACGGCTGCGACGAGGTACTGGCGGATCCAGAACGTCTTTACCCAGCGCCTAGCACCAAATGTAACGGATAAAATGGTTTTATTACAGATGAACGGACGTACACGGCTCAGAAAAACCCGAACAGCCTGCTCGCGCCTCGCTTCCTTCGCTTCTGCTGCTTCTCAGTGCGCTACTACGAGGCGTAACAATATATATATATATATATATATATATATATATATATATATATATATATATATATATATATATATATATATATATATAGACATGGCCTGCTTGTTACTAATGGGCCAGAGTTAAATTCTAACAGGATGTCACACAATTTTTCCGATTATCTATTTTATAATCGGGAAAGGTGTGTGATATCCTGTTTATATATATATATATATATATATATATATATATATATATATATATGCATCTATATACCCCGAACCTCCACCAAGTGGTAAAAGGGGATCCAGGCACTGGTAGCGAGCAAGACCGGAGCGGAGGTGGCACAGCTTGTAGACAGCTAGTCCGCAAAAGCACTTTCTCTTTCTCGGCGATCTGTTCGCTTAATTAGAACTTCTTCTTTACAATATATATATATATATATATATATATATATATATATATATATATATATATAATACTGAAGTGAGTGTATCCAAAAAAAGGGAAAGCGGACACATGCGATCACTGCATGCTCATTAGCCATTACTATCGCGGAACGCGATTTCTTTATCTGGCAAACTAAAACTAAACGATCGACTATTGAAGAACTCATCTGCATTCTTGAGAATCGTTTGCCCATCGACTATTTTATGCATCATCGATCTTTGCTACTTGTCTCAGCAGTGGATGTTCCGAACAATGATTTACAGGTTTTACTAAAATAGTCGTGGCAATGTTCACACAGATTTATATGAAAGGCTGACAGAACGCAAGCGTAATATGGCACAACCAAGAAACGGTAACCTGTCGGAGCACTGCAATCATTGCTTTAGTGAAACGTGCAGGCCATTGCTCGGCGAGTACACTGTTGAGGTAAGGAGCAAAGATCGATAACTGCAAGGAATAATCAAGCCACAAATTATTCGTAAGGATGCAGCTGAGTGCTTCGGTACTCTATCGGTTAATCTGTAATATAAAGACATCGTTTTCATCGATGGGAATGAATGGCACATGAGCATGCGATGAATGTCTCCTCTCTTCGTTAATGCACGTACTACTGTAGTAGTATCACGCTGTAATGGCAATCACGAAAGCAACAGCCCGCGACACAGGTTGCTCTTAAACGAACTCTTTATTGGAGCTGATTTGCGCCCGCAAAAAACTAAGAAACTCAGTGGCAGCGATAGCAGCAATCGTTCTGAGCAGTCGTCAAACTGCGAATGCCCGCCAACCTCGGCAGCTCTCAATTTACTCGCCGAACAGACATCTTAGATACCCCGGCCAAAGGTAACGAGAACATCCTCGACCAATTGAAAACAGACTCACGTAGTAGTAATCATTCTAAATACATATCAGCCATCTTCCTCGAAAAAGAAATTGATAAAGCCCACTTTCTGAACACTGAGTAAGAACAAACAAAGAGAACAAGATTATTCATGGCGGTAAAAGAAAAGCGATCAAAGTATTAAGGCCGCGTGCTGCCGGACGTTCAAAGCAATAAATAAAGAGAATGGTTCGTGGCATTACTTCAACCTTAAAAGCATCGCTTCGACACTTCCCGAAACAAACAGAGCACAGTAAACTCAGGTGCACAAAGTGCACATCGGGGGCTCATGGCGCCGCTGCGATGACATTATAGCGCAGTTGTTTTATGCGGCGGACTTTGTAAAGGCTGAAATATTGCCGCAAGGGCTCTTTACTCAATCCGCGGCGGCAAATCGGCGTCCAAGCACAGAGTTTGTCTCCTGGCTGGTACTCTGAATCGTGCCGTCAAGTTTTATCGCCAGTGCGGTGCTGATCTTTGATGCACAGCCGAGAGTGTCGTAAGGCTTCCGCTGCGCGCTGTAGAAGTACTTGCTGTAGGGCTTCTGAGCGCTGATAATATATGTAGCGGTGTCGAGGTTCCATTCGTCTGTTACGTGCGGTAGCTTATTGCGCCCAGTGTTGTCGTGGACTCCCTGCCGTAAACACGTTTGAACGGGGTCGAGCTGGTTGTCTCCTGGACTAGGAAAGAGGACGCCGGGTAGAATGGTGTCACATGTATTGCGTCCCACATCCACTTACGTCAGTCGAAGTACAGGGTCGTCCACTTCTAGCTATAACGTGGTCACTCCTTTCAAAGCGTGATTGCGTCTGACCCGGCCTCGCACTAAAGCTACGTGGCAGGCCATGTGAAGCCCCACCTCAGGTTCCCTCTTTACGTGTATCACTTTGTTTCGATATGCGCTTGCGTTGGGCTCAATGTTGCTTTGAGAGCTGTGAACATGGTATACCTATAAGTGGACTACCCTGTACATGGCAAGCATGTCCATGATTCTTTTATTCGGACACTCTGTAAGTCCATTCGTTTGTAGATGGTAGGTGGTGGTTTTCCGACGGTTTGTCTGGCTTTATCTAGGATCGCCTGGATAAGCTTGGATGTAAACGTTCTACATCCGGCCATGAAGGAAATGTCTGGTACGCCGTGGCATAATATGTTTAGCGAAGAATTTTGGGGCTTACGCACCAGTAGCCATTTGCAAAGCTTTTCCTTTAGCGTAGCGGATGAAGCAGTAAGTGGCCGCGATCGTCCCCTTGTTGCCCGTTGATGAAAGTGAGTATGAGTCGATGTGATCCGTACAAAATTTGCTGAAAGTGCTTCGTCGGCTGCAGTATGGGGTTTAGTACCCCGGCTGGTCTCATGTCACTGAAGCTCTCAGCATGTTTTTACATAACGTGCTGCGTCAGCAGCTAACCGCGGCCAATACTACTTCTATTTGATTCGACGGAACGTGTGGGCAAATCCAAAGTTCCCTCCTACCAGATCAGCATAGAAGCATGCGTCATTGCCACTCGGAGGTTTCTGTGTACAAGAATGTGTGTGTAATGGACTGCGCAATCGCTGTGTAATGGACAAAAATTGGCGCTTGAACACTGCCGGAGGTGAGTCTTGCCTTATAATCTGAGATTTTGCAACTCAGGATACGAACGCTGCAGGTGCGCGAAAGCGCTTACGTTTACCGGTCCTAAGAAAATGTCGTCGTCGTCCTCGTCGTGTTTACCGATGCGTCGTAGGAGCCTCGTGATAAGCAATATGCGTTTGGATGATTGCGAAGAGACCTGTTGACCACAGTGATGTCGAGTTCTTGAAGGTGCAGACTCCAACGTGCAAGATGACTAGGTTCAACTCTCAAGCTGATGAGCCACCATAGAGCGTAGTGACCGTTCACAGCCTTGAATGATTTTCAGTAAAAGTATGACTGAAATTTCTATGCAGTCCAGATGATATCGAGCCAGTTATCTGTAATCGAGTCATTGGCTTCGGTTTTGATAGGGACCTAATAGCGTAGGAGATCACTTGTTCGACTCCGTTGTTCCTCTGAACGAGGACGGCGCCTTGAGCGATGCCACTTGCGACCGTGTGAATTTCCGTGCCAGTGTTTTCGTCCAAGCACCCTAGAGTAGAGGCGGGGAACGGGGGGGGGGGGGGGTGCAAGCAACGCTGAAGTTCCTTGAAAGCTTCCGCTTGCGGTATATTTCCCAGTTAAACGGCACGTCTGCCTTTGTTAGCCTGATGAGTGGCTCGTCGATGCGTACAATTTTCTTTCACAAACCGCCGGTAATAGGCACACAGTCTCAGGCATCTGCGAATGGCGGGAACTGGGCGATATCGGCCGTCTTCTGCGTGTCGGGGCGTTCATCGTCTTTAGTATCGACGTGGCCAAGAAACAACAGTTCTTGGTAGGCAAAGCGATAATTTTCAGTCTTGGGGATACTTCGTCTAGTACTGCCCTCAGCCTATGCATGTGCTCTTCGAAAGTCGTCACGAAGACAATGTCGTCATCTAAATATACTAAGCTGCTTTGACACTTTAGGCCCATTAACACTATGTCAATTGCTTGTGGAAGTATCGCTGGTGCCGAGTAAAGACCAAATGTCATTACTTCGAACTCGTAAAGGCCGTCCAGCGTGATGAATGCGGTCTTGGAGAAATACTTGCAGAGCCGGTTCTGCGTGTCGTCGATCCAGAGTGAGGGGTAGACATCCCTCTTCGTTATGCTGTTCAAGCGCCGATAATCCACGCTGAGCCGAAGTGTGCAGTCTTTCTCTCCAAAATAAATGGTGACGCCCAGAAACTTTTCCATGGCTGGATGAAGTCATCATGAAGCATTCCAAAGGTTAATGTAATACACTAGTAGCGAAGGCTCCATAGATGCATGGTCACTCATGGGCACTCCAGAACCCCCTCAAACCTGGGAGCTAGCCAAAGTTTTGTACGTTGAATGACGCCAGTCCTGCATAGAATATTGGCGCTAATTACCAAGTGGCATTTCTCTGGATGCACCTTGCCGTACTTTCGAAGCCATCCTTTTGAAGTGGGCCTTTCAGCGCTCGTCAACCTTTTTCAATAATTGCGCTCGAAGCCTGCTGTTTGAGAGTAATTGAAAATCAAACCAAGACGGTATAGGAAGGGAGCGAACTAGCACATCGTCCGAGGGGATAGGCTCAGCCTTGTACCATGGCCACGAGAGTCGACTGCCTTCAAGGCATACAGAGCACTGTTTAGATACCTAACAGCCACCGGCTTGAGTGACAAACTGTGACTGTGCTCCACGTCCCTTTTCTCTTCTTTCTGTTCCTCTCTTTAATCCCTTATCCCTTTTCCCCAGAGTAAGGTAACCTACCGCAGGCTCTTCTGGTTAACGTCCCTGCCGTCCCTACTTCACCCATCCGTGAAGAACCTGTGTGAGAGAAACTGAGGAAAGACGAAGAAGAAAACCACGTTTGGAGAAAAGAAGAAAGAAGAGGCAAACGTGGAAGGTGGAATAATTACTGCTGAATTGCTTGTAATTGGTATGGCCCTTCAGAAAGTTCCCGGTAATGTTACTCACGTAATTATACTCTCTGACTGCCTGTCAGTCTTGGCAGCATTAGAAAGTCCGAAAATGCGTCTTTTGAAACAAACCGTGATGTTTTTCCTTCCAATACATTTACAGGAAGTACGTTTTCAGTGGGTTCCGGGACACTGCGGCATCACTTCTAATACAATGGCAGATTATTTAGCAAATTCAGCTCTCAGTGGGCCTGTTGCCGATGTTGTACCCAATATTACCTTGCTACATATATCCCGTTTTGAACGATTTCAAACGTTAAGCTACTTGAGCCATGAGCCACTCCTTGCGACTACGGATTTTAATCATTTAAATTTCCATTGGAATGTCCGATGTTGTACCTCGAGGCAATGTGAGGTTTCCATGACGCTCATGCGTTGTAGAATTCCTTCCCTCAATCTTTATTTATGTCGCTCTGGATTCACGCCGTCGAATCTTTGTGCGTCATGTAATGACGTGGAAACAATCGAACATTACATCCTCTCCTGCCACAGGTATGCTACTCAGAGAAGACATTATCTAGAAATACCTCTTACTCGCCTAGGATTTCCATTTAAAGTTCCTGTCCTCCTCTCCTTTGGTGCAACCGTCAAAGGGTATGCCCTAAAAACGATGTGTGGCTTACTTCATAATTATAATATTGCTACTGGAAGATATGTGTGTTAGCGTTGATTTGTCTGAATTGTATTTTTTCTTATTATTATTATTTTTAGTAATTTACAATTTTATTCCTTTTTTTTATTGCTTTCTATTACATCGCCTCAAAATTTCAAATTATTTCAGCAACACTAGCTCCTAATGATTAGGTTATCTATATCATACAGTCAAATCGACATTATCAAAAATATGTCACCTACAACGAATTCTGGCCAATCCCCCACTGTGGGTATGTGCCATTACAACGAGGGATAGGATAGGATAGGATAGGATAGGATAGGATAGGATAGGATAGGATAGGATAGGATAGGACAGGATAGGATAGGATAGGATAGGATAGGATAGGATAGGATAGGATAGGATAGGATAGGATAGGATAGGAAATACGTTAGTTTCTCTAGGAGGGTCTTGTACTAGTAGCAGAAGAGTTCCATCTTCCGCCTTCTCACAGGGTCGGTGCCCCTATTCCAGGGCTCCGCTAAGCTTCGCTGCTCGCTGGGCGTACTGGATTAAACCTAGTTGGCAATCCAAATCGCCGCTGGAGAGCCGGCTCTCCCACTGTTCCGCACTCGGGTCTTTACGAAAGCTGTCATTATTTCTGCATTGCCACGTGATGTGGTATAACGAAGGTGTGCTACCACACCATGGGCAGGTGTCCCGATATTGTGACGGGTAAATTTTGCTTAGGATATGCAGGTTAGGGAGAAGAAGAAGAAGAAGAAGAGCCTGCCTGCCTCATCCTGTCCTGGTCCCTTTGCTGTCCCAGGTGATCAGACCAGGAAGTACTACAGCTTCAGCTCATCGCCGCTGCTTTAACGGCAGCTCTTCACTAGCACAAGAGTTCGGCGGCGTGCTGGGCCCAGACACGTCGGGGAGGCCTGACTCATCGGCCGTGGAACAGCAACCCGAGGCCTCGTGCCTCCACTGGGCCCCGTCCGGTGGCCTAGCCTTCCGCTGGGCTTACTGAGGCCTTTGTGACTACCCGGACTGTAACTACCTGGAACGTCTGCACCGGCTTCCCTTACCCAATGAACTGGTGACTCGTGTCACCCTAATTTCGCACTTGTGGCACGACTGACAATACTCCTTGACCTCCCGGCCCATGTTTGGCCAATAAAAGGAGATTTTTATCCGCTGCAAGGTCTTCTGTTCTCCTAATAAAATGAGCATTTACCATAGGTTGATTTTTGTACAAGCAGGAATATTACTAAGAGCTAGTGCCGGGGTCCGAGAAGTCATGAGTTGCAGATTATCTGCACGCGGACAACTGGGATCAACGTTGCCCATATGGATCTGGCATCAGAGCGGAAAATGTTTGGCTGTGTTGGTTCATCGTCACGCGAAGCAAAGCGCAAAAAAAGGACACAGGACGAGGTAAGGACAAGAGAGTTTTTCCTGTCCTCACCACATCCTATGTCGTTTTTCTTGAGCTTTGCTTTGTCTGGATCTGACAATTACTTCGCTAAGAGATGTAGAGGCGGTTGTGCACACTTTGAAAACTATGCCATGCCTGTTGGACCTCTAAACGTGGAGGGACTGTCTACCACAAACAGGGCGAGTTTTTGAATTAGGGACAAAAGAGGTGTAAAGTGTTTAAAATTACGAAGGTTCTGAAAGAAAAAGTGCACTTCATAACCACTTGAAAAAAGTCCACCTTGCGGCCCCTCATTTTACTAAGAGGCTGGTTGATTCGTGCGGCTTTAGCCGGCAGCAAAAACGGAAGCAAATTAGCTAACTCGGGAAATAGGTGAATAAGATGACGAAAGCTGTTATGAAAGCATGCGAGACATGTCAGGTTAAAATATATTTAAAACAAATGGGTGTGTCGATCCTTTATAACGCCCACAATCCGTTAATCGTCTCAAGCCTCGGGTTCAGATGACATCAACGGTCAGAGGCTTCACACAAATGGCCTACAATATTTTTTCGGAGAGGCATGTATCTTATTACTATTGATAAAAAATAATGATGAAGAAAACGTTCATTTGCATGGGGACGCGATGAAATATGAATGAGCATAGTGGGCACGTACTCGCTTCCGGCAACACACCTAGATCACGTCCGAAGATCTAAAAATTAGGAGGACACCTAAGACGCTATAGCATTTCACACATACGGACGATGCTTGTTACTTTTTAATTTTTACAATTATTGCACACAGATATACTTATAATCGAGGTCATGTTGGTCAGCTCTTAGGAGTTCAAATCTGGGCCATTGAATGGGCTACTCAGGTCGCTGTCAGCTGTGGAGCTGATAGCACCTAGCACGTTTCGATGGAGGCGAAACGAAGTGGCGTCCGTGTGCTGTGCGATGTCAGCGCACGTTAAAGATCCCCAGGTGGTCGTAATTACTCCGTAGCCCTCCACTACGGCCCCCCTTTCTCTCTATCCACTTTCACTCCCACCTTCATCCCTTCCCTTACGGCGCGGTTCAGGTGTCCACAGAGCAAGTGTGACAGATACTGCGCCTTTCCCTTCCTATGAACCAACCAACCAACCAATCCATAAGCATCAGCAAACATTGACTTTCCATGCTGAGCAGTACACCTCTTAACGCAGTTTTCATTTTTTGAACAATTTCAATTATTCACTTTCAGTATTTTACTTTTCAATATTTTACTTAATTAGCATTATTAAGCATTGGCTTTCATTGTGGGCATCCTGATATCTTCTAACCCCCTTCTTGCTATTTTTTGTTCGATTTCCTTAACTTCCCGTTCAATTAGTCGCAGTAATTTCGTTAACTCATCGCTGTCCGTCACAAAACAATCGGTCATCGATCACTAAAACCACGGATTA
The DNA here is from genome assembly GCF_055883805.1 of Amblyomma maculatum. Taxonomy (NCBI): domain Eukaryota; kingdom Metazoa; phylum Arthropoda; class Arachnida; order Ixodida; family Ixodidae; genus Amblyomma; species Amblyomma maculatum. Next base: position 140,657,204 of record NC_139346.1, read on the forward strand.
TCACGGTACGATTTCTTTTACGCAGGCCCCGATTATTTCCGAAGCGCGGTGCTCATGCAACTACTTAGCCGGCGACTTTTCGAAAGAAGGATGTTGACAACCTATCGTTTAACACCTTAAGCAACTGGCAAGACTAAATACCCCGCTAATTTTAGAGCACGAAGCATTTCACTTCTTGTCATTGTTTGCACGCATACGTACGTACTACATGTATATCTACGCAGGCATTAAAACCAAATGGCGCCCCGCCGGGATGGTGCAGTGGTAAGACGCCCGACTACTGTGCCGGAGTACCCGGGTGCGAACCCGACCTCGGCGGCTGCGCTTCGATGGAGGCGACATGAAGAGGTATCCGTGTGCTGTGCGATGTCAGCGCACGTTAAAGATTCCCAGGTGGTAGAAATTACTCCGTAGCCCTCCACTACGGCTCCTCTTGCTCTCTTTCCACTTTCACTCCCACCTTCCTCACTTCCCTTACGGCGCGGTTGAGGTGTCCACAGAAAGCAAGTCAGACAGTTATCGCGCCTTTCCCTTCCTATAAATCAATCTGTTTTTTTAAAATCAAATGGCGCACAAAAGTGACTGTTATGCCCAGAGCGGTAATTATCACAGACGCTTATTTATTTCTAATCAGTAATCATTCTTGCTGTGACGGGACGCAAGTCCGTAAATTTATAAAGCACCCTTCAGAACAATACCAGAAATCAAGTTTAACCTCTACGCAGATGTTATCAACATCTGGTTAAACACAGGCTGTTAGGTTTGGGTCGCGTGCGCCGGGGTATGGTACCGCTGCCAGCAGTTATTACATGCGGCGCGCGGCCCCTCGGTAGCGTTGGCCTGGCGGCTCTGTGGATGGCGGACGGCATCAACGGTCCCATCAAAGACGAGGCGTCATCTAACGAAACAACCTTTACTACAACATCGTGAAGGAACGGGCAGAGCAGCTGACCCGAAGAGAATACAGACACGTTCACACAGCTGGTGTCTAGCGTCGCCTCAACGGCGTGTCAAAGTAGTCTCTGTCTCAGCGTTGTTGTTGTGGCTGTAGGAAGAAGGAAAGGAAAATGCACGGGCCTGCTACTGGCTCTGTAGCTCGGCCACCTCCGCTGCCTCGTGCGGACAGAAGCGAAAAGAGGAGAAAGGAAAAAGAAGAGGGAGAGAAAAACGCGCACCGCAACAACAGCCGTCGTCCACCACCGAAACGGTGGCGGGTGCAATGACGGCCTACAACAAATAAAAATTCGGTGGAGTCGGCCGATGCTTTTTATAGGCTTGCCAGTCCACAGGGAAAGGGAAAGCCCTCACAGGAAATGGACAGCCCGACAAGTCTGGGCACGACGGGATGACTCAATCGCAGGTGGTCCGAGCGCATCTCCTCCACCTCCTGCAGACGGGCGAGGGCGACGCACTCTCCCTCGAGCTCCAGGCTTGGCCAGCTTTAGCACACACACGCACGCACACACATTTGGCGCGTGGCAGGATCATGTCGAGACTTGCCCGCGGGAGGAGGCGTTGGACGGCCGATGAACGGCGCTGAAATGGCCGATCCACTCGCGGTTCTGCCTGTTGCTATGCGGTGGCCGCGTCAGCTGTCACACTTGTCGGTGGAGAAACGTAATAAGGCTCAGACGCAGAAATACAGGAGAAACTCCAGCGCGCGGCTGGAATGGTCACAGAGTACGCGGAAAATATAGGCCTCAAGTGTTCACCGCAAAAATCAGAGCTACTAATCTACACGAACAAAAAGGAGAAGCCAACCTTCGAAATTCCTTCGAAAACCTTCGAAGCCAACACAGTGGATGGTCAAAAAAAATTGGCTGTGGCTTAGCTTGGTTAAGCCTGATAATTGCGAAGCAATACGTGGGTTCTGCTATTGTACCGCTTGTGGTGATGCTCTGGTTGTGCTTATTCTAGTATGGCTATGGCGATACTCTTAGCTGTGCTATGTTTCTGCTATGTTTGGCATGGGTAAACACGCACAGACATGACGACACACACATGTTACTCGTGTTCATCTTTTATTCAAACCTATAGATACGCTTCGGTGATCTGTGAAGAAATGACTCTTGGTCTGCACATCCCTTATCACATATTTGTCAGAAGGTCTGTACATGATTAAGTCTAATCTGCTTCCTCACTGAGTTGTTGACACTGGCTGCAGTTGGCATATTCAAGGGAATATCTGGAGTCGAGGGCTTCGATGAACGATGGGTCTCTTCTAGGATCTATTGAAGTCTCCTGTGCATATGAGCATTCACTGTCGGTGTGTTCAGGTAAACCATTAGCCAAGATGTTGACGGCATCGTCCTTTCCTGCGTGAGGCGAAATATATACTCCCGCTACAACCAAGTCCAAGGCAGCAATTGCCACACAGAGTGCTTTCCCTTGCTTCATCGGCACTGGGGGCGTCACGATGGTAGCTTGTAGAGGTTGTCTTACCAACATAGCTACCCCTGCATTTCTTGGCTGGTCAGCACGTCTGGCTGCACCTACAAAGTTAAATCCACGCATATCTAAAGGATACTCATCTGGGTAGTATCCAGTTTCAGTGAAGACTAAGACATGCGCAGACATCAACACTGAGTCCGTGACTATGTTCTGTTTATGAGCAGCGAGTGATCTAACGTTCAATGTGGCCACTGTAATTGTACTGTTCGCCATCAACTGCTCAGATTGGTTGAATGCAGTGTTTAGCCTGTTTCTCTAACCGCTCAAAGAACTAGTCGGGCTGGAACGAGATGCACATTCCACACTGTCGGCCAAACATAGTTTCCTCACTTGCTTCTGCCGTTGATTCTGCTGCCGAAGACGCTGAGCGTTTTCTTTTTCTGCACCTGGCTGCATCTTGAGCTCGTCGCTTGGAAAGCCGTTCTACTCGTTCTTCTTCTGTCTCCGTAGCTCGCTGATGCTTTCTCTTTGCAACCTGCCGAAGCATATAGGCTGGAGGCGGCATCTCATGGGTTTGACGAGAAGAGCGGGAGTCAGGCCGCGGCCGTGGCTTTGCGCCGCGCAAGGCGACGGCGTGAGATGGGGCCCCGTTTTTGCACAGATGATATGACGTCGCATAGCGCTCAGCGCCCCTGGTGAGAGGAGCGGAAGTCAGGCCGCGGCCGTGGCTATATGCCGCGCAAGGCGACGGCGTGAGATGGGCCCCGTTTTTACACAGATGGTATGCCGTCACGCAGCGAGGTCACGCGAAAGGTCAAGCGTGGCTATGCGGCCGCGGCATGGCACGGGCTGAGGTGGTAGCAAAAGTGGTGTTGCTTCGCAATAAACGTGCCCGAGGTTAATCAGATTAGTATCCTCGGACTCATCATCCAGGCAGACCGCAGAAACGAGTCCTTGATAGCCAAACTACAGAATTGCGCTGCACAAGTAACGGGTCTCATCAGAAGGGTCTCTCTCAAAAACAGGGGACTCAAAGAAAAGAGCCTGCTAAGACCAGTACAGGCTTATATAATCAGTAGGGTAAGATATGCAACACCCTATTTAAACCTGGCAGTAAGGAAAAAGGAGCAAATAGGCGTCGTAATAAGGAAAAGCATCAAAAGCGCACTCAGCTTTCCCAGCTGCACCTCCACGACGAGACTGCTGCCAATTGGGGTACACAACACATGGGAGGAAATAATGGAAGCCTCTAGAATAGGGCAAATGGATAAACTCAGTCAATCCGAGACGAGAAGGCAAATTCTAGAATGGGTCGGGCTCCAGCTCAACAGATGGATGGACCCCAAGATCAACCTCAGCCATAACTGCAGAACCAACCTGTACATCCCACCCATGCCAAGAAATATGAGCCCCATTCACAACAAAGAGAGAAGAGAAGACAGAGCCAAAGCCATCGAAAAGGAGATGAGCAAGCTTGACCCGAACTCCGTGGCGTACACTGACGCAGTCAGCGGGAAATCGGGAGCTGCAGTCGCAGCAGTGGTGGACTGAGCCGGAGCCCATCTAATCACGGCGTCTATAAAAACAAGAAATGCAGTCATCGCTGAAGAGGGAGCAATTGCACTAGCCTGCGTCGGCACAAAAGCTAAAGTGAGCGACAGCAAAACAGTGATTTGGAACTTGACAAAAGGAAGAATGTCATCCGCGGCTAAGAAAATTCTCGAATCCAGGGAGATCTCACGGAGGATCAAAATAATATGGACCCCAGGCTACGATCGGTGTCTGGAAACGAAGCCGCTCCTGCGCTCACCCGAGATATCTACCACCGGACGAACGTCGAGCAGGTCGACAACCCAGAACCGGAGGGGAGGTTAAACACCTACTACGAGATCTGTGAATACTACAAACTAAACAGAAAAACATTCTTCACTCCACATAAAGAGCTAATCAACGAAGAGGCCCAAAGTCTTCGCAGACTAAGGCCGGAAATTACCCCAACCCGGTATGGCTGCACCATTTAAAAGTAGATGACAGACAACGCGAAAACTGTAAACACTGCGGACAGAGAGGTACACTAGATCACATAATCTGGCAATGCCTCTTTTCGCCTGGGGCAGTGGCCAACATTCATGACACGAAAGCTTGGGAATCCCTTCTCTAAAGCGAAACCCTTGAGACCCAAAAAGAAGTCATCCGCCTGGTGGCTGAGGCCGCGAAGAATCAATGTATCCTTGCGCGCTTATAGTCGGGGAGCCCCAGCCCCCTATTCGGGTCTGCGTACCTGGGTGGGGGAGTCGGGGAACCTCGGGGAAATAATAATAATAATCATCGTAACACAGTCACATGCAGTGGAACGTCGCACTTCTGTAGCAGACGACGTTCTTCCCTGGCGCAAAGGTCGACCGCAGCGCCGCTGTGGCGGGAGAAGCGGGGGGCCGCCTGCTTCCTACTGGCGCGCTTAGGAGATACGGAAATGAAAAGCATCTATAAACATGGTGCCTAGTAATACACACGCCGGAATGCCGCATACAATTGCTCATAGTTAGCAACAGCTCTCTTGGCGAAATTGCAATGAAAAATAGCTACTTTTGGCGACATTTTGTCTGTCATCTGGCAACATTGACCCAAAACTCAGTGGCAACCCTGGTAAACGTTCAACTATTCTAGTTCACTGTAGTTCAACCCACGTTCAACATACAACCTACGGTGGTTCAACCATTGTCTCCGGTTCCCAGGCACCTTGTTTGCTTCTATCAAGGCGATGCGCCATCTCCCACTGTTCTGCCGTACATACGCCAGGCTTTGAACATTAACATGCTGCGTTGAACGGCGCGTACGCCTCTCAGTGCCTATTGTTCATCTTCTGCAATCTGCGCATGGTTGCGTCTCGGGACGTGTGCGACGCTCCGTCCTGCAGTCTCGGAAAGCTGGATGCTCCTGTAGGTAAGCTTAATTGAATTATCTTTGTGTGATTTTATTCTTTACATACAAAGCCTTAACATCTGCGGCATTCTTTCTGTTGTGAAAACAGCGTATGGGCAAGAAACGCTAGACAAGTATCGAACGCGCTCAGTACAGAGAGCTGTGCAGGCAGTGCAGGAAACATTTTGAAGCGAAGAGCTACCTTACGAGGTTCAGAGCCGAGCTTCGCGTATGCTATAGGCCGTGTGCTGTATGCGGTATGCCGCGACCGAGTGACGTCACAGCCAAGGTCAGCTGCGCAAGCCCCTCGCTACAGTGAACTAAAACCTTCGCCAAGCTCTGCCGGCGTTTCAGATGAGGTCATCCATCACATACTGGTTAAAAGGTATTTAACACTAATTATAGACATTAACTAGTGCTCAGAAAGTGCAAGTAGTGGTTAACTATCACTAACCAACAGTAATAGACGTTTCGAGAAGTCCATAGCCGTCATATGGTGACGTCATGGCCGATGTGTCGTCATCATGACGTCACCAGTGACTTGCAATTCTTGCTTAGCTTGCGTAAAACCGTGACTTTTTTTCCCCTGGATTTTGATGTTACCTTTTTTACTTTTTTATCTGCAATCATGTCTGTCCAGATGGCAGCTTTGCGTCTGTGTGTTCATCCTTTTGTTGTTTTTTTATACCTGTGCGGCAATAAGTCTTGCATGTATTTGTATTATACCCATGACGAAAGTCTGCATAACAGAGAAGTGTTTTTGACTGTATTTTAAAAGTGTCTCACTGTAATGCTGCCGAAACTGTATGCGGAGGGAAGGCCTCGTCAGGCTAGCAGCCTTTAGACTTCCCTTCGCTTTTTCCTGTATAGAAAAGAAACCAAATAAACTATCAGCTATCGGTCATATAATAACCGGAAGTGATAATGACGTCACATCTGGCCATGACGTCATGACTGGTGGCAGCGCCTTTCATTTGGCGCTTCCTCGAACGCCTCACCATAGATCATATATAGAAATAGACTAAAAAATAGGTCACTCAGGATGGCGTAGAGGATGTGACGTCACCCATCTGCCGTCAGCTACGAGGGCCAAGCGGGAAGGAGTCGCTACAACACCGCCGGGCAGCACTTCTTGCCTTCCGCGAGTGACAGATGCTGCGCCTTCACTTTCCTGTAAACGAATTATAGAACGCCGGTGAACTTAGACGCACTCGACATCAACGCCAAGGCGGGTTTTGCTGCTGGGGAACGGCGCCGAAGACTGGAGAAAACTTCTGATCCCGAAGTAGTCGCTGTTTTTCGCTACCTATATCCAGGCATAGCAGAGCTAAGACATCTTTCATTTTTCCCCACGCTTTCTGTACGACCTGACGATCTGATTCGACGGCAAGGTCTACTTTTACTCCGGCACAGACATCTTGTTAAATGTGTCGCGGTTTCAGGGGCTGACTGAATGCTTTCTGGGATGGTGGTGGTGAACTCTTTTATTACGCCCAAAAACAGGGGACCTGTCAAAGGACCGGTTGCGCTGGCTTACGTCCAATTTCACAAACATGCCTTCACTCGAACTTCTACTCCAAGTGGCTCTCGAGGACTGTTTTTCGTTTCAGAAAACAAACTACACTCGAATCGCTCCTCCAGAGGCGGAGAAAACATGAGTTCTCGTTTTCTCGAAAATCTCAAATCGACAATGACGATACCTTGGCCGCTCCTCGTGCGCCACTCCACTTGTAAACATGGCGGACATCGCATCTCACGCTCGCTATGTGGACTTCGTTCTACTGGTATACCAAACTTTTCACGAAAGCGAATACGACGAGGATGCACCGAACCTTTCTAAAGCATCAGCAGAGTTACAGCGACCCGGAACTTCTGGCACGCTATCGTTTTACGAATGTGGCCGTGGCTAGCCTCCGGCCGTCCCTGCCGCTCACACGTAACAGTGATCAGCCACCGACGTTTGTGCTGTGTTGATCGTCACATCATCGCATTGCGTTTGTGTGGCGCGGGCACATTCATGCCGTCACCGGATAAGTGGACAACTTTTCGGAGCCTACCGAATGCAGAGTTGAGGCGCGATTCGACCGATGAGCTCGCCCGCGACTGGACTCGAAAGTCAAGCGGCGGCGGCGCACTCTCCGTGGCTCGCCCTGAGCGCTTCTGCAGACGGCGGCGAACTTGTGGGGGAACAGCGTGTTGCATGCAGTAAGCTGGGGGCACCGGAGGCGCGGTGGGACTGTGCGGAAATCTGTGCTGCAGCCCGTGCATCAATGGCTTCCCCATCGCCCGAGGGTGCGTAGTACATCGTCGGAAGCGCGGCGCTGCCGAGGGAGTGCGTTGGTGTGGTAGTCCTACGGAGGGATGCTTGTGGCCGACAAAGGGCATGGCTTTTCAAGCATGTTTTCAATTAGGGCTCCCAACTTGTTTGGAAACGCACGTGCATTTGCTTCTGAACAGTCGGATTCAGTATGCATGAGCTACAACGCGTTGCGAAGCAGCACGCATGTTTTCACTGCTCGCCCCCGGGCCCTATGAAGGCCATGCTCGTAGGAGTTAGCGGCTTTTACTTTTTTTTCCTGCAATATATTTGATGTCTGTCAAAGCCCGGTGAGGGTTGCTTCGATCAGTTAGCTCACGGTATTGGAGATTCCGAAAACCATGAGCTTATAGTAGGTGTGGACATGAGAGGACCCAGGGCCGTCTTGTACGCTTTTCAAAGTGACGCCTCTAGTCATTCTTTCAGCATGAGTGTGACGTAGGCAAGGTGCAGAGTAGGTGATGTGGGAGAAGGAGAAGGCTTTGTCGTTGTAGTTGCTGTCGCGTGTCTGCGCTGGAGTATTTTGGTCACAGAATAAAAACTCCGGCGAAATTTAACTGATTTCATGGCTACACGGAAGAAAACTACAGGAATTTACACCGACGACCGTTTCGCTCGGCGTCTTGCAAGCGACAGGTCCACCGGCCGGCAGTAGTAAGCAGCAGTCATGCCAGAAACGCTACACCAGCCGCTGAAGAGCACCGCGGCGTGCACACACACACACACGAGTGGCCGCTCGGTTGGTTGGGGTGGTTCACCCGAAAGGAAAGGCGCAGTATCTATCACGCTCTGTGTACACCTGAACCGCGCCGTAGGGAAAGGAAGGTGAGCCGTAGTGTAATAATAATAATAATTGCTTAACAGGAAGTGAAAGGCGCAGTATCTGTCACACTTACAAGACAGCACTGGGACTATCGAGAAACACCTCAACCGATAGGCTCTTAGCTCTTGGAATGCACAACACACTTGATGAACTCAAGGAAGCGCATTTAATATCGCAGTACTCCAGACTGGTGCGCACCAAAGCCGGGAGGCTTGTCTTGCTGAGGCTAGGCATCAATGCCGAACCCATGGCGGACGATCCCAGGCAAATACCCACAGCAATCAGGAAGGAGCTTGTTATCAAGCCCCTCCCTAAGAATATGCACCACATTCACCACGAAGGCAGGCGACTAGCACGCGCACGTGCACTACAAACCAAATACAAAGGAAACCATTCGGTTGCTTACGTAGATGCGGCCGAATATGAAGAGACGGACCGCGGTTTCGCAATTTGTGCGGTGACTGGGGCCCGTGAGTCCACGCCTACCTTAGCTTCAGCTACTGTACGCACCAGAACCTTCGAGGCTGCAGAGGAAGCAGCCATCGCGCTGGCTATCGCTTCTGCCGAAGCAGATGTATAGTCAGTGATTCCAAAACAGCCGTACGGAATTCCGGGAGGGGCCGTCTGTCGACTGCCGCCAGGAATATCCTTAAAAGCTACCGTCCAGTCCCTGGTAGGACGATAGAACTGGTATGGGTTCCGGCTCACTCGGGCAATCCCGGGAACGAGAAGGCTCATGAAGATGCCCGAGGTTTCGTCGGCCGGGTGGTGAGCACCTCGTTCCCCGCGGGCGCGAGGGAGGGCTTGCTCTCGTTCCATGATATAACTCGCCATTTCAGCCTGGGAAGGCGCATCTTCCCTCCACCACACAATTCATTAAGCAAGGCCCAGGAGATACTCTGGCGCCAGCTACAAACCCGCTCCTTCCCCTGCCCCAAAGTTTATTCATATATATTCAAAGAGCAGGTTGACCCTGAATTCAAAGAGTGTGGCGTCGACGCTACTTTAGACCACATTACATGGGGGTGCGCAGCCTATCCGCCACCCGCCGATTTGCTGCCAGCTCCATCTCTGGAGGAGTGGGAGGCCGTGCTGCGCTGCTCGGACCCGGCCATCCAGGCTCGGGTCACTGAGTGGGCCGAAGAGATCGCCGACAGGACGCAACTGGCGGCCATCTGGCGCAGCCAGCAATCAAACTGAACCTCTTAAAGCCGATTAAATAATTGTTTTCCCATCCATCCATGTGTCTGTGGACACCTGAACCGCGCCGTAAGGGAAGGGAGGAAGGGGGAGTTAAAGTGGAAAGAGAGAAAGAGGAGCCGTAGTGGAGGGCTACGGAGTAATTTCGACCACCTGGGGATCTTTAACGTGCGCTGACATCGCACAGTACACGGACGCCTCTTCGTTTCTACGGAGTAATTTCGACCACCTGGGGATCTTTAACGTGCGCTGACATCGCCCAGCACACGGACGCCTCTTCGTTTCGCCGTAGTGTAGGGCTGCGGAGTAATTTCGACCACTTTTGGATCTTCGCACACATCCCACAGCACACGGATGCCACTTTGTGTCGCCTCCATAGAAACGCAGCCGCCGTGGTCGGGTTCAAACCCGGGAGCTCCGGCACAGTAGTCCTGCGTCTTACCACTGCACCACCCTGGCCTTCGTTTTTGTCCCCGACAGGCTTGAATGATGCGCAGGAGGTTAGACTCTCGCATGCTATGATGCTTGTTGGAGACTCGCTTAAGGAGGCGTTCGATCTGTACCACTAACTGGTCGATGCGTTGGAGCTTGTGGTAAGTCCAAGATCCGGATGTGTGCCATATATTGTGCCAGTACTGTCGAGTTAGTTTGATGGCATAGTTCTCGATATTGGTGTGTGCGTGTGCCAGGCTACGTCGAATATTGCGGTCCCATTTCCGAGTGACGAGTAAATGCTTGTTGTTGACCTCCCCGTCCTGTTTGTTCTTGATCTCCATCCTAGTCTGTAGCGCTGTTAATTCATCATGACGAGTAAAGCTTCGAGCGACTTCTTGCGCTCCCACAGATGGGCGTAGTAGAGGTCGCAGTGTGGGACGTGTTCTCTAACTCAACGGTTAGTGTGGCGTCGGCAGTGCACGTTAAAGAACTCCAAGTCGTCGAAATTTCCGGAGCCCTCCACTATGGCGTCTCTCATACCCTGAGTCGCTTTGGGACGTTAAACCCCACAAACCAAACCACTTGTCTGACAATTTAGGTTTTCCCTGCCTTGATGTCAGTAATAGTTGGAGATTTGTACTGTTTGCTGTGCGTCCGGAAGGAGTTCCAGTTAGACACCTGAGCCGGCCGCCTACATTTCTGACATCTGACATTGGGGTGATTAGCTGAGTTCATGGTAGATTGAAAGAACAGGTTCAGGACATAATCATGAATTTTTTTCTAGCTGATTTTGCTGTTATCTGTGATTTCTCTAGCATTACAAATATGCAGTCTTTCTTCTGGCTTAGTGAAGTACAGATATAGTATATTTTGTAGCTTAGCCATGTCACATTACGAAAGATTACGAAGTGTGTCCACTGCCATTTAGGAATTAGCTCTTTTATGGTGGTATAACTACTGAAGGATGCCTGCTAACGGAAACCATGGCCAACAAGTCATATTTTGCTAGAGACAGTTCAAAAATACTATATTACCTTTTTTCCACGGTTCATTGGTACAATGTAGCCGAGGTTTGCTTTTGGCTGGACTGTGCCTCTTTAACTGGCCGAGGGCTTCGGCTTCTATGAAAGACGTCATTTGGCGCTGTTCTGGCGCAGATGTTTTGATAGCTGTGGCTAAAAAAGTATGGCTTTTTAGATTCTAACTGTTGTCTGACACTTGCTGTGAGCTTGGGCCACCAGTGATGTATTTAATGTTTCACTTTGTGTAAGTTTCCCATGTTCTTACCTACATGCGTTTTGAAGCCTGAAAAATTAGTAGCCTGAAGTTGGTATGTTTGTAATCTGAACGTCATCTTGCCTCATTCCTCTGCTCTTCCCCATTTTTGCAGGAAGCAAAGTGTGGTCATCTGGCATCTGTTGGTCAACATGAGTTCACTCGAAAATGTAAAGTCACTAAAGAAGAAGCAACTCATGCTTGACTTACTGACAGCATCTCAGCTGAGCAAGAGCATTGATGCATTTTCAAACCAATTGGACCCCCAAAATGTTGTGATGTTTTTTAAGTGCATGGAAACTTCTTGTGACTTCTGCACCGAGGATGAAGACAGCTTTAGGAACCATCTGCTGGACCACATAAGCGCAGAAGATTATCACTGTTGCTACTGTGACACGGTTGCTTCTACTCTAGAAGAGCTAGTCAGTCACATGGTTGCTGTTCATGCGTCATGCAAATTTCAGTGTGCAATGTGCTTTTACAGATCACGGACCCTGACTCACATTAGAGTGCATGCACTGCTGAAACACAGCTCAAGAACTGGACTTTGGTACATGTGTAGAGAAAAAGTGGCACCTGATACAAAATTAGTGTGCTACAAGAAAGATCACATTCAGAATTATGCGTGCATTGGAGAGTGCAACTTCAAGGCTTTGTGCACTGAGCTCTTTTTTCAACACCTCTCAACAGCTCATCAAGGACTCTGCCAGTTTTCGTGTTACATTTGTTCAAAAGAAATGAATTGTCCAGATGATGTCATCAAGCATTACACAGAAATGCATGGTTTCTATGCATTTCATTGCATTTATTGTCCTTTTGGAAGCAACAGAGATTGGGATGTTATCGTCCATGTGAGCAACAGTCATTCAGATAAGCCCTTTCTGATTTTTTGCCGTGGTGAAGAACTTCCCAAATATTTCATCAAACTGAAAGAACTAGAAAAACCAAATCTTTCTACCAGTGTCGCACCACGTCTTTCAGCAGGCCATGAGCCTAAAAATGAATTAGGAGAACATTCTGTACACGGTAATTCACAGGCGAAACTTGAAATCGAAATGCCTGCAAAGGATTGTGTGTCAATGCAAGACGATAAAGAAAGCTCACTTACTTCAGGTTCTGAATTATCAAAGTTTAGGTGCAAATGTGGTGCTGTGTTTGGTGATGTTGAGATATTTTGGCAACACATTGCTGGAGAACATTCTCAGGATTCTGGTTTTGATTGTCCTAGATGTGTGCAGTTCACAAATGGCTCTATGAGTGACTTGTTTTTGCACATTGTAGACTGCCACACTGTTTCTTTTCGTTGCATGCACAAGAGCTTCCTTTTTTTTGGTACAAGCCAAGCAAGTATCGACCGCCACATTATGCATGTGCATCTACGCTATGAGGAGAATGCCTCGGCTGTTGATCACAAAGGTGCTTGTTCTGCAGTTGGTGCTGTAGCAGCTGAACTCGACAAACAGTGCCTTGATGACACTTTGCAAGATGTGACTAACACCGCCACCACTGGTGAGCCTCCTTTTGAAGAAGACATGCTACAGCGTGGTGCCAATGCTATGCACATATGCAGTCAGTGTAACCGTGCTTACATGCAACCGTTAGACTATTTTCGACACATGTCCTTGGGTCATGGTATAAACTACTTTTGTGGCCACTGTGAGAAGCGGTACAAGCAGAAAAAGCGGATGATACTTCATCATGGGCGTTGCCATGCAAGCCTGCAACTTCTAGTGAAGAGCTTTGAAAACAACGAGGTCAAAGACATAACTCAACAAATACAGCTGGACCTGGAAAAGGAGATGCACAATAAAGATGGAATAAGTAGTGTGGACATTGCTACGACAAGCGCCATTAAAGCCATAGATGCTGCAGAGAGTTCTGATCACGGCTCCGCAAGTAAGCCTGTTGCAAGATTTGAGTTCAGTGGCCGTATTTCTTCAATGAGCACAGTGCTGCATTACACTCGCTCAAAGAAAAATTCTTTGCTAGTGCCATCTGCAAAGGGTGATGACTGGGACATTCACTGCAAGGATAGAAGCTCGCTTAAAAAGTTTGGCAATTTGGAGCCCGTTCCTCTGCGAAAAAAGCCTGTCACTGATAAGCAAAAGAAACATAAAAATTTGCCAGGCAGCTTGAAAAAAACCAAGAAGGCACTCAATCCTTGTACCAAGCAGCAAGACCAGGCAAATCGTCAAAGGGCTGTCAACGTGCAGCGTGCTTATGGCAACAAATCAAATGGTGAAATGGTGGATGGGAAAACATTATCTCTTCAAAGTGGACGAACTAGTTGTCATGTCAGGCCTCTGACGGAAGATAAAGCTCAACAGCCAGTGAAAGACAGCAAGCCAGTCTACTACTGTGGTCATTGTTTTAAGGCTTACAGACTACTACAGGCCCTTAAGAAGCACCAAGAGACTATTCACCCTGAACTGCCAGTGGCGGTGAAGGGGCTGGACATGTCCAAGTTAGATGGTGTCACGAATGATGTGATGGCAAAGAATTCCAAGTATTTGCATGTTACAAAGTCTGGAAGCTTTGTTTCTGCTAAGGAAGATGAAGCAAATGGAAGCAATGAAGAAATCGACTGCAGTGAAGCCCATACTAGTTCTTTTAGTGATGCCTCTGTTGGTTCCTGCAGTGATGTTGGCACTGCACTTAAACGTGGTTGGCGGCGTATTAGAGTATTGGACTGTAAATCTGAGGATGAGGGCCACACCTCCAGCCCTGATCAGGAAGGATTCTCGTATTATGTAAAGCCAATAGAACCCCTGGACTACAGTAACTTGTATATATGCTTCCAGAATGGAAATGTTCGTCTTGCTTACCAGCAGTTCCAAACCTTTGCCAAGATTAATCCTATTGTGCTGGTTCGCAACGAAAACTTGCACGAACTACAAATGCGCCCAAAATGGCTGCTGCCCAGTTAAGCCAACCACTTCTGTTTACTTTGTTCTTTGGTACATGTTTGGTTTTTGTGTATTTTTCCTTGATTTTTCAATGAAGATGAAATCATTTTGAGTCATTTACTGGGTTCAAGCTATTCATTTCAATGCACTATATTTTGCTGTATCCTATTTGCCGGATTCAGTCAAAGTTTTGGGTATTCCACTAGAATTCAGTCACAGAAACCCAGCACCATTTACTAGTAACATAATCTGCAACCAATAAAATAATCTGTGCTCGGTATTAAGCTTTTTCAGAATGCATTACAGTCCAAGTTTTATATAATGCTGCCTGCCACAGGCAACTTGGTAACTCAAGTAAACCTTGTTTGTACTGGTATGTGCCACATTGTGCCAGGAAATTTGTAAAGTGCTGATGTTGAGAATACTTTCTGGGGAAAAACATAAAATAAATATCTAGTTCACAGGAATGGAAAGGCGCAACATCTGTCACACTTGTTTCTGTGGACACCTGCCCGCGCCGTAAGGGAAGGAAGGCGTTGGAAGTGAGAGTGGAAAGAGAGACAGAGTAGCCGCAGTGGAGTGCTGCAGAGTAATTTCGACCACCTGGAGATCTTTAATGCCACAGCACACGGACGCCTTTTCGTTTCGCCTCCATGAAACGCAGCCGCCGCGGTCGACATCGAACCCGGAAACTACTGCACCAAATGCAGTGGTAAGACGCCCGACGCCGCAGTACCCGGGTTCGAACCCGACCTCGGCGGCTGCGTTTCGATGGAGGCGAAACGAATAGGCGTTGGTGTGCTGCGCGATGTAAGCGCACATTAAAGATCCCCAGGTGGTCGAAATTACTCCGTACCCCTCCATTACGGCTCCTCTTTCTCTCTTTCCACTTTATCTCCCACCTTCCTTCCTTCCCTTACGGCGCAGTTGAGGTGTCCACAAAAAGTGAGACCGTTACCGTGCTTTTTCCCTTCCAATAAATCAAATCAATCAATCACTGTGCATTTTATATTACTTGTGAGGCTAGGTAGAGCCTAACGCTTGCCAAATTATAGTTTCTTGCAAGAATACTGTATAGACAGCAGGCCTCTGTAGAATTCAAGCAGCTTTGAAACACTGGGTTGACAAATATCCTTCAAATGAGAGACACTGAACAACATAGGGTAGATTTCATGGAGTGTTATTCTCGCAAGAATGTGCCACGGGAGGGTTGGATGCTACAGTCGTCTTTTAGCTCCGACGTGCAGCCCACACAGACAGAGCTGTTACCCCCAACCCGCGGTACGAGAAGTCGCTTCTACGGCGCGTTCGGGCCAGAGGGGACAGCGCCGAGTTACTTGAACAGTTTATTAAGACCAAAGCCTTTAAAGGCCTATGCTGTCGTGGACGTAGTGTGTCCCGATTTAGGGCGTTCTGATTGGCCGAGGCAGGATGTGTCCCTGCCATGTGCAATGCCACATTTGAATGCACGCCAAGGAACGCCACGCGACAGAAGCGATGGTGTACCATCCAAACACACTTGCCGCAAAAGCGTGTTAGATACAGCGCCTTTCTTTTCCTGTAAACCGATTATAATTAAGGCGAAATCCTTTAATGGTTCATATCGTCGTGAACAAAGTGTGTCCCGCGTTTGCGGCGGCTGTCGCATGGCGATCCTTGGTGCGCGTTCTAGTGTGGGATTGCAGATGACAGGAATGCTAGACAAGATGAGACTTCTCAGGCTTTCGCCTTTCGCTACTATAGTCGCTAAAATCCCTGTAATTTTTGTGCTCGAGCACACGGAAAGGCACAACACTCCAATGCAACCACTGTAGCTAGCGAACGTCCCACTCGCGTACGGGGGTGAAACAAAACCACCTAATTGGAAAGCACGCGCAAGGCGGTGAGAAGAGTCTGCTCACCTGGCGCAGCTTCGTGCTCAACCGTCGAAAGACCCCCAGCGAGTTGCGACACTTGAGGTTCTTGTGTGTGTGTGTGTAGATGGGGGGGGGGATCAGGAAGTGTGGAAAATTGGGGGGCACAGCCCTATAACTGTCTACTACTAGCAGTTAGGGACCACTGCAATAGGGCTGTGCAAGGGAAGAAGAGATGGGTAGAGAGGGGTGGAGGGAAAGGGAAGAGGGGGCAAAGGGCAAATAGAGGGGAGGAGTTGGCGCGAAGCCAGGAAAGGACGCGCCTGCAGGGTCTAGAACCGGGGCGAAGGTCAGTTTTCAAGCTCTGTCAAGTTTTCAAGCCCGGTGACCTAGGCCTAGCCTTTACCTCCCATGTTGGCGCCGAGGCGGTCAAGGCCCTCACCATCTGGCCCCTCTGGGACCAGAACATTTTTCTCTGCGCCACCCAAGACGTCACCACAGCCAACAAGCTAGCCCGGGAATTCATACTGAACTCAAGTGAGGGCCCACTTCCTCTCGTTGGCCACGCAAAACTCAACGGGGAGGTGTGTCGGGGTGTCATCACCATCCACGAGCGGGAGACCTCGGTTACTCTTAGCAACAAACTAATCTGGCGCGACGGAGAAATCGCTTTCGTCCGCAAGCTCGGAAACTCGTCTGTTGCGCTGGTCACCTTGGTGGGCCGGAAAGTGCCACGCTTTGTCCTCTACAGCTCAACGGTCACGCCGGTGCAGGAGTACAAGCGCACAATCCCAGCTTGTTACCGGTGTGGAACCATCGGATACCGGGTGGCCATCTGCCCTCGCCCAGTAGAAGAACGCTGCGGCCATTGCGGTCAAAACGTTGCCGATGGCATGGCACCCCACGAGTGCAAGCCGGCCTGCATGGTCTGCGGGGAAGCCCATCTCACGGGCTCGCGGGCCTGCAAAGGAAAATTTCGAAGGCTTCAGCAAGCCCGGAGCCCCAAAGGGCCCCCAGCAACACGACATCTCCAGTCGCAGGGCAAGGTGTTTGGAGGTGATCCCGGCGGCAAGGCTGAGAGCGCGCCGACCAATCAGAAACTACCTCCATCCTCCAAGAAGCCGTCATCGAGGACGTCACCGAAAAAGATTTCACAGGGCCAGGGCAGTCCGGTTATCTAGGCTGAGGACTTTCCGGAGCTCGGAGGCAGTGGGTTATCAACGTCTGCAGCTTTCAAGAAGTCATCGAACAAGGTAGGCAGCTGGGCTGGGGTCGCCTTCTCTCCCACCTCTCGCGCCCCTTCCTCTCTCTCCCCCGAAATCCTAAAGATGCGCCGCTAAATGGCAGCCCTTCGTGCGCAGGTAGCTCAGCTAGCTGCTGAAAACAAAATTTTACGCTCTGCACACGCAACCCCACCTTCCCCGCCGTCATCGCCGGCGGACCCAGTGGTGCGCCCTGCGGAACCCGAGCCTATGTGCGAGGGCCCTCGGGAAAAGGCAATGGACAGTCGCATAACGGCTGTAGAAAACACTAGCTGAGTTGGTAGGCCAGCTTTCCAGCTTCGGTAAGGTCCTGGAAGACATCACTCAGAAGATGACCATTGCAGTCACCAGTAGCGTCAAAACATGGTTGAACGAGAATGGTTCGCGCCTCGGCCGCAGGCTTAAATCACCGAAGGAAGTTAAGCGCCCGTCAAAATTTATGCGCAAAATTGACCTGGATGAAATCGTCGAAGATCCTGCGGAGCCCCTCCCAGCTGCTCAGGGACTGGGAGACGTAGCTGCGCAGTCTAACCCAGCTCAACTCCAAATTCAACATGGCGGTGAGAACTAAGCCATCCCGCAGCCCCCCAAGCTTTTCCCTCATGCAATGGAACTGCCATGATTTTAAAAACCGTAAAAAGAGAGCTAACTTAAGATTATATCTCGAGACTTTTAAGCACCCATCAGTACGTAGTTGGACCCAAGAACCTAGGGCTGCGGCGAAGCTGTCGGGCTACAACATGTTTCAACGGGATCCGTCGACCTGTCTTCTTGTCCACAAAGGCTTTACCGCGCAGGAGGTCGATCTCGAACTTAATCTTATTCGTATGTGATGGTGACAGTCCTCCCCTTGCGTCGTACTGATTCACCCGTACACATCTTAAATATATACTGCCCCCCTAAACTTAAGAACATTACGTTCTCGGACATCTTTAGCAAGGCGCGAAAGGTAGCAGATCGCAATCCCCTTCTGGTTGTGGGGGATTTCAACGCCCCCAGTCAATTATGGGGCTACCGCAAGGAATAGTCGCGTAGCAGAAAGCAGAACTAATCTCCACGCTGGGCATTACTCTTCATACTGACCCCGTCCATACAACACGTGTTGGTAACTCAGTAACTAGGGACACCTGTTCCGATCTTACCCTCACCCGCAACATAAGACACACTGACTGGATCAACACCGAAGACACCCTTGGCAGCGACCACTGCATCATCCACGGAATCATTTACACTCGTCCCCTACACCGCACCATAACACAGGCCATCCTGCCAGACTGGACGGCTTTCCGTAAATCACTGACAGCCTCCAGTATGCCCGGAGACGACTATTCTGCCTGGGCCCAAAGCCTCACCCAAACACTACACAAACACGAGAAGCAAATACAACTCACAGGTAAGGTAACGGATGTGGACAACCATCTCCACCTTTGGGAAGCGCGGCGCAGCCTCACTAAGAGATGGCGCCGTCAGAAACAACAAGAAACTCCGCTTGAGGATTCGCGATCTCACCCAAAAGGCGGCTGAGTATGCTGCCCAGCTCACCGACTCTAACTGGGTGGATCGCTGTAACTCTGCTGCTAGACAAATGTCTAGTCGCAATACTTGGAGGCTATTCCGCAGCCACATAGATTCCACTCAGACCCGCACAGAAACACAGAAACATCTGCAACGAGCAATTCATAATTTCAAGGGCAATACTGACAACTTGCACAGACTCTACGGGATCAGTATCTGTGTCAAGTCCAAGGCACCCTTTGACAGGAATAACTCTATGCAGGCAGAGAGGATCGCCCGTTCCAGCTCCATGATCTGCGGGCAGCTCTTGCTAAAATGAAACGAGGTACCGCTCCCGGCAGGGACAAGGTTACGGTGAAACTTTTGGCCAACCTTCTTGATCCGGCGTATCAGTCCCTGCTAAAATATATGAACGCAATCTGGAAAGAAGAAACACCCCTCCCCCTAGAATGGAAAACCGCTTATCACCATCCCTAAGCCGGGTAAGCCGATCAATATCGATCACCTGCGACCTATCTCCCTAACGTCTTACGCAGCCAAGCTCATGGAGGCCATGGTTCGAGATCGCCTCTCTGAATATCTGGAAGCTTGCAATATTTTCGCAGACACGATTTTCGGATTCCGACCTCAGAAGTCAGCACAGGAGATTCTGCTTCAACTCAGCCACGAGGTACACATGCCTGTCGAGCACCCTCACAACGGCAAGGTGCTTCTCGCCTTAGATTTGAAGGGCGCTTTCGACAACGTGAAGCACAGTGTCATCCTCGCTCACCTCAGCGAGACACAATGCGGACACAACACGTTTAATTACGTAAAATAGTTCTTAACAGACCGTGAATCCTTTATCCGCATTCAGGACAAGGAGCGCGGCCCTTATACTATGGGTACGCGGGGCACGCCACAAGGCGCAGTGCTATCCCCGTGCACTACTCTTTAATTTGGCAATGCTTAATCTCCCTGACCAACTAGATGATGTTCAAGGTATACAGCATGCGCTGTATGCCGACGACATCGCCATTTGGGCTACAGAGGGCAACACTGGTGAACTGGAGGACTGCCTGCAAACAGCGGCGGGCATAGTGGATCGCTCATGCTACGTACTGTGGTCTCCAGTGCTCTCCTCAAAAATCAGAATTCATGCATCTACGCCCCTCATCGAGATGCAAGACACCAATACTTCTCTCTCTGGCTAGCGGACCCATACGCTAAGCCACAGAGATTAGTCTTCGGACTCTTTATTCATCAAAACTGTCGCGCTGACACACCACTAGCCAAGCTTCGCAAGGTTGGCGACCAAGTGGGCCGCATGGCCCGCCGCGTCTCCAACGAGCGTGGGGGCCTCAGAAGCAGGGATGCGATGCGACTCGCCCCTGCTTTTGTGACGAGTCGAATTCTTTATTCAACTCCATACCTGCACTTGCGCAAGCATGATGAAGACATCCTGGAGGTCATTCTCTACAAGGTGATCAAGAAGGCGTTCGACCTCCCGATCTCTACCTACAATGCGAGGCTCCTTGCAGGGGGGGGGGGGGTGAACACCTATCGGTAGCTACGCGAAGCGCACCTCACTAACCAATGCACTCGTCTTGCCCAGACCGCGTCCGGTCGTCGCCTTTTGGACCGGCTACATATACAACACAACCATCACATTGAGGAAAGGGTACGCGTGCCACAGCTATGGAGAGGCGCCCTCCGTGTTCGAGCCATTCCTACATAAATGGACAGAGAAGACCACAATAGACGGCGTCAGGCGCGGGCAAATGTCCTGCACCGCCATTATGGCTCTAAACATAATGTTTTCTATGTGGTTGTTGCGGGCCCGCACCACTCCAGAGGAGGATGGTACACGGCTGCAGTCGTTCATGAGGAAAGACAGGTGAATGGCCTCACTTTTAAGGCCCCTAGCGCAATCCACGCGGAGGAGGTAGCAATCGCCCTGGCTGCCTCCCACCCTCAATTTAATTCATCCTATCCGACTCGCGAGGGGCCTGTCGGAATTATGAGCTGGGCTGGATAACGCCTACAGCACAAACAATACTTCGGAGAGCAGCTTGGGATCAGGATCCCCAGACCGGATTTCTCATTTGGACTCCAGGCCGCCAGGGCCTACCAGGCAATGAGGCCGCCAGCTCGGCCGCCCGCGCACTCACTAACCAGGCCCCCGGCATAGACCATACCAATCTGGACCAGGACACTTATCCTCTCTTAACTTTTCAAGACATCTGTGCCTATTACCGGGACTCGCAACGTCAGTACCCAGCTCCTCTCAAGGGTCTAGGGAAAGCGGGCGAAAGAATACTTCGACTTTTTGCTAACACTCTACTGTGCACGGCAGTACTCAAACATTTCGACCCTTCCTTTTCTGTCCTCTGCCCTTTCTGTGGAGAGGTGGCTGACACCTTTCACATGGTCTGGGCATGCCAGCTAAATCCTTCTCTTTTACCCATAACCCCTTTCTCTACCCGAGAGGACTGGGAGGTGACCCTGCTTGGCTGCCTGGATCTAGCGGCACAACAAGCTCTGGTCCACCGAGCTCGTGTGGCGGCCCAGACCAATTGAGTCCCAGAATAAGGGATTGCACCTAATATTGTAAGGAAAGCGGCCCACTAGGGGTGGCTCTCCAAGCAATCTCTCCTTTTGCAATAAATGCTTTCCACTACCACCACCGGTCTCAGGCTACCTACGTGCTCTAGAAGCAGAACTACTCCGAATCCGAGATCACATGCATCCGTGTGGATCACAAATTCCCTGTTAACAGCTGCAGCTCTGTGGTTTCCACGAGCGCTAAAGTTAGGCCTCGCAGTGCAGCCTCTTGCTCGGGACCCCAATGCCACTTAACACCTTCCCTTAACAACGTCGTTAAGGGGGCTTACAGAGCTGCGCAATCTTGGATAAACAGCCGACAAAAGTTCACCATTCCCAGACCGTGATCTCAGTCCGCCTACATCTGCCGGGGAGGGGAACTTCCGAATAGCCCGGAGCTTTTCCTCGCACGGCAGAAGGCGTCCATTGTCTAGCGTGAACCCTAACAAGGTTATTCGGGTCACCGCTATCCGAGTCTTATTCGGGTTCAGAATGATTCCCTCAGACTTTTGTCTTTCCAGTACTTCCCTGAGATGGCGTAAGTTGCCGTATATATCACAATGTTATCTACCCACACAACCAGCAATATCCATAGGATCTTCACAAAAGGTCTCAATATCAAACGTAATTTTTGTACACCCATGAGATGTCCATGCGTCCATTATTAAAAGATCATCTTTTAGTGGATATCCTCATGACCTTACCTTTGCGTGGTCGTGAAGATATCACACAGTGTACACAACTTCGATGTTATAATGTGACTTTCAGTGGACATGCATAGTTCAGCAGATTTTTACTTCAAATTTTGATTCGGACTAATGAAACATCTGTTTTGCTGACACATAGATTGTGTTTCTAGCGGTTCGCCGCAATTTCAGGCAGCGCGCACTAGCCAAACGTGAATGTTACCGCACCGGCCTACTAAACTTTTTTTCTTTCTTTAGCTACCGAATTCCGCTGGTAAATACCATATGTAGATTTGACTAACATATTCAAATTGTCGACTACATTAATATATGCTATTGCAAAAATGTCACAAGGTGCGAAATTTAAATTGCCGTAAAAAATTAAATAATCGAAATATCCAGTAATTTAATAGCATTTTAATGCAGTTTATTTTTCGCGCCGTGGTGTTGGATCGTGTTTGCGTAGCGTACTGTGCGTGAGCACGTGCCCGTGAGTTGAGCTTCCTGGAAATTTGACCGATTTGATGTGGTTCATTGTCTCCGGGCGCTACCGGAGAAAAACGTGGGGGTAGCTCGTTGTGCGGACCGGATAGAGGTAAGTGGAAAGGCAGGCAGAGTCTTAAAGTAAAGCCCCTCAATTTCATCTTCAAGACCCTGTTGTCCCTTCTCTGCCTCCTCTGCACAGCCCCCCCCCCCCCCCTCCCGCGACCGAGAAAACGCGGTCCGCAGATGACTCATGCCGCAGTGCATGATAAAAACGTGGGCAGCTCGTTGCTCGTGCCGGAGAGGTTGAGGAGGACGTTGGAGAGACTCGCTGCCTGCCTACATTCGCGATCAAGAAATAGTGCATTCTTTGTGGTGAGCGAAAAATATTAAATGCCTTGCCTGCAGACTTGTTATGTGATACATTTGTTATGAACATGAATAATGCGTTTATTGGGCGACGCGCTGTCACTTTCATGAGATCTTCGGCAACTCTACCACAAAATTAGTGCGGAGTAGCACGCCTTTTTTTTTCTTCTTTCATGGCGTTCGTCTGGTTCCCTTCCCTGCCTCCGCTGCGCAGCCACCACAACACAATAACATAATGCACGAGCGAGCGAGAAGACGCGGTCAATTTAAGTGCAACGCGGACGTGTGTCCACAGATGACTCATGCCTTAGTACATGCCTATTGCAATACACTCAGCGGTCGCGAGTGGCGTCGTCGTATTTTGGCGCTTGGCGCTTCCGAGTATTGCAGCTCGCGCTTGGTGTAATAGTTATGCACCCTACCAGTATATTCCTGTACAACCGGAAGCGATCCCTGGAAGCCGGAAGTGTCATTGTGCCTGGCATGCATATGTTGCATGGCTGACACAAGCTCACATCGCCTCGACCGCTCTCCGAATTGCTGCCAGCCGCATATCGTCGCACGCGCGTCACACGGCCACATCTTCGCTGACGAAGTTGACAGCAGCACTCATTTCAAGTTGTTAATCGCCCTGTGCATTGCCTTGTTCGTGAAGTACGTTTCTTCAAAGGTACGTACGTTTCAGCATCACCTAAGAGCACGACTTTTTCTGCTATGCCTAAAGCAAGAGCGAAGTCATGGGCAGCACGCGCAGCTGCGAGGAATACTCGTGCCACGTTTTCTGCTCTTGGTGAACCCGACGATTGTGCAGAAGTGCATAAACCAGAAATGGTAGTTGGAGAGCTAGCCCGCAATGACAGCCCGGAGCCCACCTCTGCATTGTTTGACCCAGAGTTTATTCCCGCCGCGCAAGGATCACCTGCGTCATCGGAACCTCTAGCTTTTTCTTTAAGCGGCGAGCCATTTTGCGCGCGTCCAACGCCTAGCAAATGTGCGAGTGACATTGCTGATATTGACATAAAGTGTATTTTGCGGGAGTGGATACTAGAAGAGAACATTACGCAGAAGGCCGCGACCTCCCTGCTTAAAAAGCTGTCAAAGCATAGCTGCTTTGCAGATTTGCCGCGCGACTGCAGAAGCCTCCTAAACACGCCCAGGTCAACAGCACTTGCCGCGAACGTCACTTTTTGCATGCCTTCGTCGCAAAATGGGTTGCTGCTTTGCCATTTTTTGTTCGTTTTTTTTTTAGAAAAGCTAGACTGGCTTTTATTAGCTCACTTCAGAGAATAAGATTGTTGTCTTGCTATGCGTGCGGTGCTAGCTTGTTCACACTGTATATTTTTCTGGATATTATGAAGAGTGTATGAAACTCTCTTTTCCTTTCTTGCTGTCATTACGCTCTACTTGTCCTTGTTTTCCTCTCCCTGTTCCTTTATTTCCACTGGCTGCAGCTCAGTACTCAGGTGCTTAAGTTATTAAATAGCAATTGCAGCGGCTGGCAACAATTTTTCCTTCTTTTTGGTATTTTAATAATGAACCACAGCTACTATACTGCTGTATTTGTTTCAGTGGCTGCAAGGTCAAACATGCAGTATGTTGCAACAGTGGATGATGTGCAAGCAGTTATAAAGAAATGGCTCCAACATGCTCCATGCCGTCTTAAACAGCAACAGGAAAGGCTTGCAAAACAAGGTATGAAAATTTAGCCACTATTTTGTACAAAACTGTGTATGTACATACCAGTTAGATGCCTGTTTAAGCATGGCTTGAACAAATTTAAATGAGCGAAAGAAGCGTGATTTTGCATGGTTTACCAAGGCTGTACACGGTTTGAATTGGGGTGCTCAAGCTTCTCATTAACAGTAGATGCGAGAGTGCCTTAACACCACCTTTTCATTCCGCTATTTTTTAATTTTTTTTAGTTGGTTTTTGGGGAAAGGAAGGCACAGTATGTCTCAGTTTTTAGTGGACACCTATGCTTAACTAGGTTGAAGTTACTCAGTCCCAGCGAGGTGAAATCTGAAGTTGTAGCCTAAATAGTGCAGCTTACACTCTAAAACAACTTCCAACCTTAATTGAAAAAGAAGTGAACACAAATTGTTAA
Organism: Amblyomma maculatum; assembly: GCF_055883805.1. NCBI lineage: Eukaryota > Metazoa > Arthropoda > Arachnida > Ixodida > Ixodidae > Amblyomma > Amblyomma maculatum. Next base: position 140,682,328 of record NC_139346.1, read on the forward strand.
CTATCCTTGTTACAGAGACAACAGGTTGTGAAATTTTTACATTCATTTAACTACGGGCATGTTAATAGGCTTATTTTCTTCGCACGTAAAGGTTTTACATCCATTTTTTTGTTTCACTGTTATATAGCTGTAAGTTCTGTTGCCAGCCTTCAGACAAGTTTGTTTTGTGACTATTTATTTTCTGTTACCTGTAAATTTCTTAATGCCCCACTTTATTGTTCACTTCATCTTTCATATTTTCCAGGAGGCACAAGCACGGACGCAAACTGAAACCCATGAAGAGGGAAAGGTGTTTGAAAGCTTGCAGTCCTTCTGTGAATAAAACTATAATTCACGCTATGTGTTTTGCTCAAAAGCTATCCCTAGCTCCGTTGAAAGTGCATGCTTGTACATCTTGGCAATGTCCATGCAATGTCCAAAGACTGATTTGGCAATGTCCTCTAGACATCATAATGAATGTCCATGTGGACGTCCACTGTGAGGCAATAGGGACATCTCTGGAATATCCACTGGACCAATTGTGGGTATTTGTGGAGATCCTCTGAATATTAAATATTTTGAGGGGTGCATTTTATGGACATCTCCTGGATCTGATATGGTTGTCTGGGTAGGTAGGAAAAAGCTTAGCGCCGCCTTGCATCGCCTAGAACACGGTCCATAAGACGTTGGTACACAGTCGGAGCTCCAACTAGGCCAAATGGCATTCGGGTAAACTGGAAAAGACCCCTGTGACAGGTGAATGCGGTCTTATGTCACAGGGATTCATCTCCACCTGAAAGTATCCTCTGTGGGCATCGGTTCTGTAAGAAAGCAGTGCCATCCGAATGGCTCTGTATGGCCGGCAATATGCGATGTATACCCGGTCCTGTTCGGTAAAACTGGAGGACGATTCCTTATCTTTGTATTTTCTAACAGCCATCTCTGTGAAGAAAATATAGTATCTCGTTTGAAAATTGAAAACAGTAAATGAACCCTCCACAATTATTTTATTCCAGCACCATGAACAACTTCGCGAACCACCGGCTGCCGCCACAGAAGCGAGCGGCCAGGGTTGTGTTAAATCGCCTTGATCATTTAGGTTCGGTTAGAGCTACTGTATATGCTGCTTTTGGTAGCATATACACTAAATATTCCACTAACTCTCTATAACGTGAGAGGGAAATAACAAGGAAAATAAGATTGGGATGGAGCGAATTGGGCAAGCACTCGCAGATTATGACTAGCAGCTTACCGGTATCGCTCAAGACGAGAGTATACAACAGTTGCATCTTAGCTGTACTTACCTATGGGGCTGAAACGTGGAGGCTAACAAAGAGGGTTCTACTTAAGTTGAGGACAACGCAGATGGCTATGGAAAGAAAAATGGCAGGGGTAACATTAAGAGATAGGAAACGTGCAGAGTGGGTCAGAGAAATACCTGAAGTCACCGACATTCTAGTGGAAATCGAGAAGGATAAATGGGCATGGGCAGGACATGTAATGCGAAGAGAGGATAACCGATGGCCGCTTAGAGTCTGACTCGGCAACCGAGGATCCCTATTTCGACCGCCACCTCACCTTCCCATTTAGCAGCTGCCACGTGGCAGCCTTATGATGATCACCCCACTGCGGTGGTGCAGTGGTAAGACGCCCGACTACTGCGCCTTAGTACCCGGATTCGATCCCGACCGCAGGCGGCGTAGTTTCGATGGAGGCGAAGCGAAGTGGCGTCCGTGCGCTGTGAATTGTCAGTGCAAGTTTAAGAACCCCATATGGTCGAAATTTCCGGACTCCTCAACTACGGCATCGCTCACAGCCTGAGTCCCTTTGTGACGCTTAACTCCACAAACCAAACCCTCGGGGGGATACACTTGTGCTTACTGACGGCGCGCGGTAGCGATAGATAGTAGCGGTAGCGAACTAAGCGTGACCCCTCTCTCTCACCATAGCCGAACCATCCTCCCCATTAATGTTCGCATATACGACGTGGAAAGAGATGAAGTCAAGGTCTCAGTGAAATTCTTACTTTTAGCGCCTGTCCGATTCGTCATGATTCATTCTTCGCGGCCACTGAACTTAGTACATGCTAAGAGATATTAGCGTACGAAATAAGTAAAAGTACAGCTTCTCCATGTAAGACTGCAATATGCGATGTATACCCGGTCCTGTTCGGTAAAACTGGAGGACGATTCCTTATCTTTGTATTTTCTAACAGCCATCTCTGTGAAGAAAATATAGTATCTCGTTTGAAATTTGGAAACAGTAAATGAACCCTCCGCTATTATTTTATTCCAGCACCATGAACAACCTCGCGAACCACCGGCTGCCGCCACAGAAGCGAGCGGCCAGGGTTGTGTTAAATCGCCTTGATCATTTAGGTTGGGTTAGAGCTACTGTATATGCTGCTTCTGGTAGCATATACACTAAATCTTCCACTAACTCTCTATAACGTGAGAGGGAAATTACAAGAAAAATAAGATTGGGATGGAGCGAATTTGGCAAGCACTCGCAGATTATGACTAGCAGCTTATCGGTATCGCTCAAGACAAGAGTATACAACAGTTGCATCTTAGCTGTACTTACCTATGGGGCTGAAACGTGGAGGCTAACAAAGAGGGCTCTACTTCAGTTGAGGACAACGCAGATGGCTATGGAAAGAAAAATGGTAGGGGGAACATTAAGAGATAGGAAACGTGCAGAGTGGGTCAGAGAAATACCTGAAGTCACTGACATTCTAGTGGAAATCAAGAAGGATAAATGGGCATGGGCAGGACATGTAATGCGAAGAGAGGATAACCGATGGTCGCTTAGAGTAACAAACTTGATTCCAAGGCAAGGAAAGCGTAGCAGGGGGTGGCAGGAAGTTAGGTGGCCAGATGAGGTTAAGAAGTTCGCTGGGGCCAAGTGAATGCAGCTAGCACAGGACCGGGTAATTGGAGGAATTGGGAGTGGCCTTCGTCCTGCAGTAGGTATACAGTAGTCAGGCTGGTGATGATGATGACACTAACTCTAGATGGATGGATGGATGGATGGATGGATGGATGGATGGATGGATGGATGGATGGATGGATGGATGGATGGATGGATGGATGGATGGATGGATGGATGGATGGATGGATGGATGGACGGACGGACGGACGGACGGACGGACGGACGGACGGGACGGGGCGGGACGGGGCGGGACGGGACGGGACGGGACGGGACGGGACGGGACGGGATGGGATGGGATGGGATGGCATGGCATGGCATGGATGGACGGATGGATGGATGGTAGCAATTGCTACCATACTCGTTTTTTTCCTATATTTTAAATTTTGTCCTAAATGGGTACCTATACCATCATTCTAATATTTGCATTTTTGTTTCTACCTTACTAACATTATGTTACTTTTCGGCTTTTACGCCACCAATATTCTAATCGTTTTTGCTAGCTTCCACCGCAGGATCATTCACCCGGCCACTAGTATCTCTAAACTCCAGGGCCTTAGGAACAGTGACTGCGCCTGCATCGACTCCCAGATGGATAAAATCACATTAGAGTATAATATGGTTAATTGTTAATTGGCCACTGACGACAGCGCCCCAAGCGGCAAGCTAACCAGGCGGACCGCCGAGAGACCCCGGCATGGGCGACAACGCCAAGCAGAGCGAAAGCGGGCGCCATTACCTGATGTATAAATAAAGAGTTTTGCTTGTTATACTGGCTACGTCTACCACAGTTACACTCACAGAATAACACCGACAAAACTTTTCCGCAAAAAAAAAAAAGAAAAATACAAATAGTGCACTGGGGTTTAATTTTCTTTTCTTCCCTACTAGGGCTGATAGGCTCAGAGATGTGCGACGAGACGCCGACGCTTTTGCCACCATTTACCCTCGGCGCGCCATTTTAGCATTATAACGATTGCCTTGTATTTCATTTTGACACCAGCTCCCACCTAGCGGCCATCTGCTCTTTAATTGGCACGCGTATCGCTCGCGGTGATTAACCGCGCGACACCCTTCGCCAGCATCTGGGCTTTGTACATATGCGAATCCGGGTGAGTCGGCGCTGTCATATATGGCACCGTTTTTGTTTGTGAGTATTTTGAGAGTTAAGACTCGATCTTCCGTGAAGCGGCACAGAAAGTTGGAATTAGCAGTGAAGTTTGAGGAGTGCCCTTGCACGGGTGGGAGCTGTTGCTCGGAGTCTTACGATATGTGGAAAAGAGTGGAGTGTGTAACCTGCACTGGTGTGACGATCGTACCTGGCTAGCGTTGGAAGAAATATGAAGGCCATGATGCTGTGAATAACGACCGTGCGCTCATCACATAAAGCTACGTACGTTGACGATTTCCTGCTCGTTATGAAGCCCTACCTAAGCAGCTCCAACGAGGACTGAATAAAAGGATTTTTCCTAACATTTAAGGCTGCTGACCCGAATTGGCTTTCAACTCCGAAATTCGACAAAATCCGTCAATAAATACTTTCACCTGTCAATGGCGTTCAGTGCAACCTGCATGCGTGTTAGCACTGTGAAAGAGGTCTGGCAAAGGTCTACTTCGTGTGCGCCTCTCTGTTCTTCTTGTCCCGTCTTTTTTGCGCAGTTTTGTATTTCCTTATGTCTACTCCCCAGTGACTCTGGGAACTCCAGGACAGCGCAGCAGGCCTTGGCAACTTCGATCTTTTGGTCAGCATTAGCTATCCTGTGCACAAGGTGGACTTCAGCAACAACAAGCATAAAAAGCTGCAAAATGCTAGCTACCTGACTGCATGCCTTGATAGCCGCCGTCAGCGAAGCAGTGTAGAAAAATTTCAAAGCGCAGCACTAAGGCAAGAACACTAGCGGCGTTGGCAAATTGAACGAGAGCAAGTCTATGCATACAGTGTTGCCGTATATCCAATGGCATCACGCTTAATTTGAAAAATATTGTCTCAAAGGCCGGCGTCGAAGTACTGCGTCCTGCCCCTAACAAGATTTACTCCATGTACCTAAAAATCAAACGTTCGTAGCACCTCCTGGAAGAGACCAAGAAGCGATTCTGCGAGTGCCAGGAGTATACCTTATCTACAAGATTCCGTTTTCTTTAGGCTGACACTACACCGGACAGACTGGGTGGTGTATGAATGAGAGAACCTGGGAACACATGAATTCACTCAAATGAACCCCATTAAGCAACCTTGCTTTATGAAATCATGATCATGCCCAAAAAATGCAAATTGCAAATCAAGCCAATTCGTGATTGGAAAGAGTAGGCAGGTGCGCGAGATTAAGAAGGCGCGTGGTGGTTGACCATGGTGGACTAAACACGTTTCAGTACACCATCTGTAAATTTTGCAACTGAAGAATTAGAATTTTTGCGCAGAGCTTATCACAAAGCAGCAGAATTTAAATCTGGGACAGTAGGTACATGTTTTAAATAAACACGAGTGCGCCTTATCTCTTCCGTCCTTCGTATTTCGTTTGGTTTATTTTTTCACGGTGAATAAACAGCGCTACAGACTAGGATGAAAGTCAAGAACAAACAGGACGGGCGCTGGTTTGTTCTTGACCTTCGTCCTAGTCTGTAGCGCGGTTTACTCATCGTCACCGTACCAACTCGTCCAGATGTCTCTTCTATTATTTTTTCAAGTCCTATAGTCACAAAGAAGCTGAAGTTCTGTTCGTCTTCTTCGTCACACAAAGTTTTTTTCACCCTTATGATGTTTTCTGTCTCCTAATTACAGATGTTTGGTTTATGGGGTCTAACGTCTCAAAGCGTCTCAGATGCCGTAGTGGAGGGCTCCGGAAATTTCGACCACCTGGGGTTCTTTAACGTGCAGTCACACCGCACAGCACACGGGTTCCTTGCTCTCCGCCTGCATCGAAAAGCGGCCACCACGGCCGGGATTCGATCTCGCATCGTTGGACACAGTAGTGGAGCGGCCTAACACTGTACCACCGCGGCGGGAAAATACAGGCATTTTTAGTGTCAGCGCAGTCCTTCCTCTTTAATTTGCTTGCGTCTATTCTTGTGGTGGCTTGATTTTTTTCTGTGTACTAACCGGCTCAGATATAATCAGTTTTGTAATAGATTTCCATTCTTCCACCCTAGCTGCGCCACCAGGCCCATTCAACGTTCCTTTAGCTGCAGATCAACACACAAGCGATCGTAGATTTCCGCTAAAACACCTCCTACTCAAAGCGCATTTGACAGGGGTGGGACAAAGCTCGGTCACTGCGTGTGGGTCTACGCTATGCTAGAGAGGCCTACAGGGTTAGTCCTGCGTACTTGTACCCACTACCCGCGCTAACCTTGCGACTTACGACAAACGTACGCTTCCGATCTCCTTCGTTTCGTTTGAGGTGCGCATCCCTGAAACATTTATAAATATTGTTTATACCCCCGCAAACTCCCCTAGCATACCTAATCACATCTTGGGCTTTCCTCCTTTCATCTAATTTACGTAAGCTCGATGTACCACTCTGATATCTCTCTCTCCCTCTCTCTGCAGTCTTTGTCCTTTGACCTCTCCTCGTCTTCAGTGCAGCTTAGCGCTTTTCAAAATACAATTACGAATTAAGCCAGCATAGGTGTGCGCAGGGTTCTGCATTAAGGGAAGCGGAGTTTCATCACAGGGAAGAAAGAAAACGGTAGGACAATGCGCTCTCATAAGAGTTAGCGCTTGTTCTGTTCTTTTACATCCTCTCGTGCATGTTTTTCAGTGCACCTTGCTTTTTCTCTTTCCAATGCAAAATATATTGTCCGCTTAAAAAACAAAAGTTTCGCAATGGATGCAAAATTGAAAATGACACGTCGACGTGCTTCTCATAACAGTTCCCTGAGTTTCCTGGAGTAAAGGTGGAAAGTAAGCAGTGCGGGCAAATCACATCACCGGTCCTTGGCCGCAAGTATCTTTAAAAAACCTGCATGGCCACAAATAACCCTGCATTTTTAAAGATGTTGGCACAGGTGCGACAGAGTAAAGGTACGGGCCGACTTTTCACCCCCCTCCCTCTCCGGCCCTCCCTGTGCAGACGCCTACGAGGCGCAGATTTGACGAGAAAATACGTTTCTCGCCCGCCCAGCCGTGCCTCCCCGCCGCGCTTCCTTCAGCATGTTCAAATCCAGCGCCAGCGCACAAGCTACCTGGTCAAGAGACTCAAAAGCCAAAGCCATCCGTGGTCAGCCGGCCGTCCTAGCCAAGATATGGTGGCCATAGCCAAGACCCATCCATTGTATTGTTTAGCGTTCTAGCCGTCAACGGTGAGTTGCTGAAAAGGCGGGCGTGGCTGGCGGGTTTGTGTGGGTTTTCTTGTTTTCTGCGTTTATGTGATGAAACGTAAAAGGGGTTCAGCACTGCAGTGGGCAACCAGCGTTGTGCCCACAGCAGCGCACTTAACCGCGAGCGTTGGACTCTCATCACCACAAAGTGCGCATGTAGGCAGACGGTGCTGTTTTTCCTTTCGTTTGAGCTGTTTCTTTTTTATTTATTTTTTTTGTTTGCTGACTGCTTGGTCATACAAAAATAGCTGGGTGAAATGTTCTTGCATGTGGGCACAACCGCTGAGCGTGTCAGTGAGTATATTCAAAGGTCCCCTGCATTTCAGCACTTGATACGTAAGCCTTTGTGTTTGAGACGTTACAAGTAGGGAGCTCGCCTCTTGATTTCATATGTTCGCTTGCACTGCTATTCCTACGCGTTATGGTACACTAATTTTTTACCTCTCCCAGGAGCATGCTGGCGGCTGTTTTTTCAATGTATTTTGAAAAGTGCCAGTGAGGTAGCATGTATAAATTTTGGTAGGTTTTTTCCTTTTACTTAAAAAAGAAAACAAAAACTGCCTCTACGCGTGACGTAGTGTGCACCAACCGGATTCTCAGTCTTTATGGTGTCTAATAATTTGACACGTGCTACTTTAAACACGTAGTACATTTTCTCAGTGGTTTTAGCAGATAGCCACCCTCTTCGTTTTTGCATTTAGCCCCCGGACCAGTGAAGCAAAGAGCATCATTTCACTATTTGTGTACGTTTTGATAAACTTTGCAGAGAGAGTTCTTGGAGCTCCTGCAGTGTGCACCACGTTACCCTTGTTGCAGGTGTCCTTTTTTTGCTTGTTTTAACTCCCCTTTTGATTCACTTCTAATTGTGGCATACTCATCTGCTTTATGCTTGCTTGAGAACTTGTCTGTGTACATTAATGAGCCTCAGGTGGTTGAGTTAACCCAGAACTTCACTACAGCATCCCTCATAACCGGAGTTGCTTTTGGATGTTGAACTCTGTAAACCAAATTTACCTGTCAGCAGTAAGTGCGAATTGCATGCTAAAAAAAGGATGTGTTTAATCCTTTGGAGTTGCCAGTGGCTACTGATGGTTGTCATTAGATTTGGTTGCTTAGGAATGTGATGTGTGCATACCCTGATGTTGCTGTACTGCCTGTGCATGTTTGGAATGGCCTGCCACCTTTCCTATCTCTCTCCTGTTGCCACTTTGGTGTCTTTTTGTAGAATGAATTCCCATTGCTGGTTTAACATATATCAAAATTATGCAGCAAGCTTCTGACAAACTATGCCTTCTTTTGGTTTTTGAGCTCTTTCCTGTTACTATTTTCGTGTCGTGGTCCTGACAGCGCTTATACGCTGTGCTGGAATGCACCATGCACTGCAGATGTTTCGGGAACCTCTCGGTCGGCTTTGTAGTGTGTTGCAAAGAATGGGAAAATTTAGGTCGAAAATAGTGGCAAATCGGAGGTTTCTGCATGTTTGTAAAAGGGTAATGATGGAATATTTTTCTCATTTGTTCCACATGCGGGCAGCAAAAATGGGTCTCAAAAAACTTTTCTCAAATCTTGCAGCTTGTACCACTCTTATATTGTCTGCATTTGTAAATGTAAAGGGTGCACAGCATTTTCGGGTAACCTATAGCCTGTTAGTAAAAGCTCTTACTGAAGTTCAGAAATTACAGCGCTATAATTATAGTTCTATAACCTTTTGTGGTATGTATTGGTTTTGCTTAAAGTAAGGCTGCATGATTTGGTTCTTGTCCTTGGTGTGGAGCCCTTAAGGTACACAAAAAGCAAAATAAAGTTAGGGCGAATGTTCTTCTTAGCATAGAATTTTAATTTTGAACTTGAGGACTCTTATACAGGGACTTCCTTATTTGGGAGTCAGGCTTTAAAAAATTCCTTTGCATAGACTACTAGCACTGAGTAGCTTGTTAGGTCTGTCTTATTTTCAATATTATTTAACATCAGTATTTGCCTGCATTGTCTGGAATTGATCTGCTTTCGACTGTGAACACATTTGTGGCTGGTATGAGCCAGGAAAATGATCTGTCAGAATGCACCACCTGCCAGACAGAACAGTAACCAAATGGCTTTTCCTCTTGGTTTCAGAGCAGGCAAAACAGCTTCTTCAAAGAAATCCACAACCTGTGCACCTGCCGAGCCATGCTGTTGGTCACTTTTCTGACCGGCAGGGGACGTAGCCCATTGTGTCAGCTGATGAGACGGCATTTTCGAAGACTGCATTGGTTGGCAGTTCGTCCTTAATGACAGGTAATCCAGGTGGATGCCGATGTTATATTGTCAAAGATCATAGACCATAATATGATGGGTTCCTTCTGGATGTTAAAAACCCTACTATCCATTTCATGATCGCTAGAAGTCCTGTGGGCAAAGTAAGCACAGTTGCACGGCACTTATAGGCTGAGAGTTCAACTAACAGATAGCTGGATGGAAATCAGCGAGGACACTCAAAGTAGATACCGGGCACACCACTTGAAAGTAAAACTTACTTTCCTTGCATTAAAACACAATGCAAATTAGACCATGATGCTTGCCCGGCTGTGTTTACTGAAAGGAAAGCACGCTTGACTGCCGAGCCTGAAGATTAGAGACGGTGTACAATGTGCCCGTTTACTGTGATGTCAGTACTGATAAAATAATCTTGGGTCATCCAGATTTATCCACAGTACTCTACTTTGGTGTCCATCATATCCCAAGGCTAACCAAGAGAGTTCTACTTAGGTTGAGGACAACCCAGAGGGCTATGGAACGAAAAATGGTAGGGGTAACATTAAGAGATAAGAAGCGTGCAGAGGGGGTCAGAGAAATACACAAGTTACCGACATTCTAGTGGAAATTAAGAAGAAGAAATGGACATGGGCAGGACATGTAGTGCGAAGAGAGGATAACCGATGGTCGCTTAGGGTAACAAACTGGATTCCAAGGGAAGGAAAGCGTAGCAGGGGCCGGCAGAAAGTTAGGTGGGGGGAGGAGATTAAGAAGTTCGCAGGGGTCAAGTGGATGCAGCTAGCACAGAACCGGGTTAAGTGGAGAAATATGGGAGAGGCCTTCGCCCTGCAGTGGGTATAGTCAGGCTGATGATGATGATGATGCTATCCCAAGCCGCTTTGGGACGTTTGACTCCATATTCTGCATCACACTATGATCAGTGAAAAATATTTTATTGTGCAAACCAGAGTACGAAGCACTCTTGTGAGCAGTAATAACACGTAGCGAAGTAAGAAAATTGTGTCTATTGTTTAAGCTCTTGCTTTAAAGGCATAACGTGAGAGCATTAACAGCTCCCTTTGCAGATCCTTGTCAGCACACGTGCGCTTTGCCTCATGCTTAATAACTAATTATTATCTCCCTCATCTTAAAACGCTCTCTATCACACATTTGCTAGCTACCATATTATATGAATGCCACCCCACGTAGATATAAAGCCTTGCTTAACCAAGCCGTATGAGCGTGCTTGCGTGACATAGGTGTAATATCCTGGGCACCGAGGGCTTTAACTTTATCGCACTAAAACAGCTGCATTGTTTTTTTTTTAACATGATTTTGGCATGACCTATTTCCTTCATTCAACTCATGTATCAACCTCACCTCATTAATGAGAGGGTGACAAGCATCGTTAATAAGCGGTATAAAATGAAGCTTGTGCAAAGCCTGCACGCCTACATGTAGTCATGATGACCAGATAGTTGAAAGCTTCTATGAAAATGTAGAATCTGCATAGGGAAAGTAAAAACGCAGTATACTGGGTTGATGGGAGGGCCGAGGTGGGCAAAAAGCAAACTGGAGATCAGGCAGTGGGTGCGTCTAGGAATAGTAGGGGGAGTTACTAGTTGAGTTTTTCAGAGCACCATAACTAAAGAATCATCTTCTTAGCTAACTGAAGACCCGGAAGTAGACAAGGAAAAATCCTAATGGACTTAATGCTGTGCTTGGCAAAACATTTTGTCACGTTGAGAGCAGTGTGCGGCCTTGCGTTATCGTGGAGAAGGCTCCATTGTCCAGATGCCCACAAGTCAGGGCGATGGCTTCGCAGTGCATCACGCGTGTGTTGCAGCATGCGGATATAAAACTCCTGATTTTGTGTCTGCCCTTGTGGGACGAACTAGTGGTGTATAACACTAATTGCATCGAAAAAAACTATCAGCATCATCTTTGTTTTGGTCTTCTGTCGCCGCACCTTCCCCGACGCCGGAGAGCTTGGGGACCGCCATTCGGCGCTCTGCCTCTTTAAGGATCGTATTGAAAACATGTTTTGTCTTCAGCAGTGATGCTGTCGACGAATGCAGCATCCTTCTCTGCCTCGGAAGACCAACTCAGCGCTAACTGATGCCCACGTGTCCCTCTGGTCCTGTATGAGGCAGTACGGCACTAGTTTGTCATTTAGCTTTCGTTTCCCCAAGTTTCTCATGCACAATTTGGTGGCATCTTGTCTTATTAATGTCGAGAGCATCTCGCAGCATGCGGACTGTAATGGTGCAGTCTTGCTGATCCGAGCCACGTTGTTTTCACTCCGTGAGGTTGACGGGCGCCCCTGCCTTCTGTTGTCTTCCACCGACGTTCTCCCCGAAACGAACCCCTTGTTCCACTCAAAAACTCGCACCCGCAATAACGTCTCGTTGCCGTAAGTATCACGAAGGAGCTCATACGTCTGTGTGGCTGTCTTGCCAAGCTTCACACAGAATGTTATGTTTACATTTTGTTCGAAGTAGACTCCCATCACGCCACATTCACTCACAGTAGAATGCGCGGACGACTAGTGACAGCATATTTTTCGACATATACAGTCGAACCCGGATATATCGAACTCGACGGGGATCGCGAAATAGTTCGATATATCGATAATTCGATATACAAAAATCTGCTTGTGACGGCACTTACAATGCCAAAAAACTATACCGTATTTGTCGCGTCAGCAACCCACTCGCATAATGAACCCACCCTGCACTTTTGCACAGAGAATTTGAAAAAAAAAAAAAAAGCGTTAAGGCCAGCTCGCTCACATGCAAGCGATTGAGCGATCTCAGGGACGAGCGGCAGCGACAGAGCGAAAATTTTCAACCTTGTTGGAACTGCGTACTGCGTCCCTCTCGCTGCTCGAGCCACCGCGGCAGCACTAAACTAGGTTTCTGAGTTGCCGCGGCAGAAATCGCAATCGCGAGCGTTTTCGCTTGCATGTCGATGGCGCACGTCACTCCGTTTCGGTCGTCTCATCCACAGCTCATTTCTTGGCAGCGTGCCAAGATGCTGCGCAGCGATAACATCGTTTATCTTGATAGCTCCTGCGGTGGCGGGGAGCGAACTTGGCAGAGTGCCCGTGATGGCTTGATTGCACAAGACTGGTTCGATTTATCACGCCGCGATTTATTATGATCGCAGCAGCTGAACGCGTGCTTTCGTTGATTCATACATGCAAGGATAAAAGACTCCCGCAAAAAGAAAAAAAAAAAAACTGCCGCTTCTTAACGTCCGAACAGCACAACGATAAGAAAGAATGACTCAAAAAAAAAGAGAGAGAGCGAGAGCTGCCGCTTTTTAACGTCCGCAGACACCATAGCCACCTCAGCCGCCGCGCGCGCAGAGGGTTCGCAACACACGCTGGAGAAAGCGTTGACGCCTGTCTGAAAACGGGCTGAGCTGGCTTGGCGCATGCGTAGCGCGTGCTGGAGAGAGATAGCTTGGCAAAAGGATGGACACACCCACGCACATGGCTTGCAAACGTCATGTGTTGGCGCGCTGAAAACGATAACTGCAGATGCGCACGCCTTTGGGGAATGGGCTCGGCGCTGCTCAGACCAGCCATCGCCAAACTGGCCCCTCTCATTCCTTCCGCGGGTGGTTTTGAAAATGGCACGCGGCAAACGGCCAAGGGGGATGCGATCGTGCAGTGTGTGTCAAAGAAATAACTCTTGAGTTAAGGACATTCTAAGGAATGAGAATAAAGGAAAAATGGACAGGGCATGTAGTGCAAACTGATGGTTGCTAAGGGCAACAAATTGGATTCCAAGGGATAGGAAGCGTCGCAGGGGGCGGCAGAAAGTTAAGTGGGCGGATAAGGTTAAGAAGTTCGCTTGGGTCAGGTGGGTGCAGCTAGCACAGAACTAGATTCAGGTGATGGTGATAACAACCTTGCATTGCTCATGCCTATCCAGGATCTGCTTAACCGAAAAGTCCATCTCTCAAACAGTTCGTCAACCTTTTTGGTGGAGGGTGCTGGCTGCTCAGAAATAAAATTAAAAACAAAAAGACATGACATGCAAAATTCATTTGAGAACAGCCATAAAGTGCCTCCCCTTTATCTGATTGGGGGATGGGGCCGAGGAAGATGATGGGCACAGGATTCTTTTTTTTTTTTTTTACATGGACAGAAGGGCACAAATTTGCAGCCCCTTCTTTAGATAAAAAAAAGGTTCCTGTGGCCAGTTTGGAACAATTCTTGCACATTTCAGTAATTTTTATCAGTTTTACAGTAACAACGCCCTCCCTTTGGTGTAAACATTATGGCTTTCAGCTTACCATTTTGTCTCGTATGAGAATATCAAGTTGACCTCCACACCCCGGAGGAGGTCAAAAGTATGTTCAGTCAGTGTTCTCAGTGTTTTAGATTGCCATATTACCACTCAAGCTTTTTGCATTATTTTAAACTTGAATCAGAGGGTTACCAAATTGTATACTCTTTCTTTTCATTTCATTTCATTTGCAGTGAAAATATGAACCAAAGAATGCTTGTTGTGATGTTACGTCTGTTTTATTCAGAAGTGGTTCTCGGCACCAATTCTGAAATAGTTCTGTTGGTGCCAATCAGGTGCCGATGAGGTGCAGTTCCAGTTCTGTGGTTTAGGTGTAGCCTGTCAGCAGCGCCGCACATTACTGGTGCGCATTTTCAATCGTGCCTTGTCGTCTGCTCGCTTGTTGCCGTTGGCTGCGAGCTGTAAATTCTCGCGGTTAGGCTATTTTCGTGCCTTGCGAGGCCACCGACGACAACATTGTCAACGTCATTTTTAAGAAATTTTTGGAGTCCTCCGAGGAACCCGACGCCGTGCTTTTCTTCGCAGCAGCACAGTTAATACATCGTTGTTCTGACCGAGGCCACTCGACTGGTTCAGACAGACCGCACCTAACCAAGTTCCGTACAACTAAAGCACTGTTGCTAGATACTTTAGCTGTGAACTTTGGGGGCTATTCAGATTGCCACAAGAGACCTTAGAGGAACTCGCCATTTTCATGGAGAATGACGCCGGATCTATCAATCGACGATGGGAAAAAAAATGTCCCTAAGGGAACCATTTATGTTTACAAGCATCTCATCGGCAGCGTGCTTCGTCTGCTAGCGCCGTCAACATGTGCACCACTTTTCTGCATCTCTTCCTCGGAGTGTGCCGCGATTCTTTGCACCAGAGCGGCACCATGACTGCGCCAAAATCAATCATAGACGGTGGTGCAGGGAACTCTGGGGAATCGAGCACATTGGTGCAGCGCACCGTGAACCGGTTACGGCGGTGCAGAGAACCACGGCTGAATCGAACACAGCTGTTAATGAATAGGTGACGTGTTTTAGATTGCCATATTACCACTCAAGCTTTTTGCATTATTTTAAACTTGAATCAGAGGGTTATACCAAATTGTATACTCTGTTTCTTTTCATTTCTTTTGCCCAGGGGTTTCCTGTCACTACAAAAGGAGTGGGGTCTTCCTTTTGGCCCGGATGCTGATGAGACCAGGACTACTGTCAGCAACACAATACAGTGAGGGCAGCCCTAGGTGGCAGCACTGTTGGGTGAGTGATGCATGTTATGTGACCTACGATGTAGCTGTGGCCAGCTAGGCACTGATGCTTTCGTGTGGAATGCTGCACTCTGCTGGAGTTTCTCGAAGCATCTTGTGCTGGCAAGTGGTACTGCCTTGTTGTGCTTATTACTTCATACTTTGTCATGCCTTATTACATCGGACTAATTATTAGTGGTTGCTTGGTTAAGCCTGGATATCAGAAGCAAAAAGCTTCAGCGATGCTATGGCTTAGCTTGTGGTTCTTTGGCATAGTTGTGGCTTACCTTGTTCACGGTTGCACCTCATAGGTATTCCATGGCTTATCACGATGAAACATTGGTTACAGCTGTACATCACATAAGATTAAACTTTGTGCTGATTCCATATCATCATCGTTACACTTCTGTATAAACATAAACACAGCCTGGTGATCCGTATAGTAACATGCAGCTGTTTCCACAGTTTTGACACAGTATTCAGACTTTACACTTGGTGGTGCCTGTCGGCCAAATTCCAAGCTGCCACTTCAGCATCGTCTTCCATAGCGAATGCCTCTTACGTTCCTCTCAGAGCGTTCATATATATATATATGCCGACAGAGTTGCAGCAGCTCCGACCACAGCCACGCATGCCCAGAAGCGCGCGGCACCGGTTAAAGGTCGACCGGCGGAGTTGCGGCGGCGGCTCCGACCACCTACGCCTCTCCTGTGACGTCACATGGTTTGCGCATGCGGAGCTGTGGCTTTTATTGCAAAAGCAATACTACGTCAGGTCTAACCGCTCGTCGCTATGTGCCGTGTCCGTGTCCATGACTGTGATCTCCTGACAGGAGCTGCCAACTTGGGTCTCTCGTTTCACATGGTACGGTTATGTAGACTCAGCCTGCCAGGACCCTTGCATTCACGTTATCCCTATAGGCCACTAAGGCACATTCGTACTGCTTGGTTAAAGCGGGGCTTTATATGCGTTTAACAACGGAACACACGCGAGATTTGGAGTTGACTAGCCTAGTGAAACTTTTCGCTTCAAAACTCCATCAAAGCCTGCCAATAAAAAAAAAAAAATCTGTCTAAGCCTGGCAATAACAAAAAGGCGAAGCCACAAAGGCCAAGTGTAGATCTCGCACCAAAAAAATAAACTGAAGTTTTAACACCATTTCCCGGAGCCTTTATCATGCTCTGCGTACCGTATTTACTCGCGTAATGAATCCACCTTTTTTCCAGATAAGTTGACATAAATTTGGGGGGAGGGTTCATTACGCGGGGAAAAAAAATTTAGATATTATTTTTTAGGTCGAAATTTCATGTCACAATGAAGATAGGAAAATCGCAATCCCAACCTTACCTTTATAGTAAAAACACGTACGCGATGAATGTGAATTAAAAATTCATTTTTATTTTCATGCTGCTGGCTGCTTATGGTCTGTCTCACTCGGGCTCGCTATCTGAATCCACGCTTCAACTCATATCGCTTGCGACTTCGTCGGCGTCGTCGTCTTCCCACAGCGCGTCGTCTTCACTGCCGTCGAGGCTGTTGGAGATGCCAGTCTTTTTGAAGCTGCGGACGACCATCTCGCTGGGAATCACACTCCATGCTTCTAGAATCCATCGACAGAGCATGTCGATGGTGGGCCTTCTAATCTTACCTGCGGGAGTCAGGTCGTGGTTTCCCGCGGCCATCCACTCTGTATAGAGCCGGCGCACGTTGTCCTTAAAGGGCTTATTAATGGAAACATCAAGGGGCTGCAGCACTGATGTCAAGCCACCTGGGATGATAGCGAGGTCCGTGCGTAACTCGCTCATTCGGCAGCGGACATTTTTTTCCAGATGGCCGCGGAAGCTGTCCATAACAAGCAGCGATGGCAGGAGAAGAGCCCCGGGCCGCCATCCCCAGACTGTTTTCAGCCAGTCGGACACCAGCTCGGCCGACATCCACCCTTTCTCCTGGGCGCGAATGTGGATACCGGCAGGAAGAGTTCCCTTTGGCAGAGTTTTTCTTTTGAAGACGACGAACGGCGGCAGCTTCCTGCCGTCCGCTGTTACAGCTAACATCACGGTGCACCGCTGCTTCTCTGCGCCCGTCGTCTTAACCTGCACACTTTTCGCACCTTTCATATCGACAGTGCTGTTTCTTGGCATGTCAAAGTTTATAGGCGTCTGGTCCGCGTTCCCGATTTGCGACAGCAGGAACTTTTTGTCCTCACGGATCCGAATGACAAAGCGGTGGAAATCACACACTTTGTCCCCACAGTCTGCCGGCAGCCGCTGGCATAACGTAGTACGCCTTCTGAGGCACAACCCGTTCCGGCGCATGAAACGAGTCGTCCAACCACTGGTCGCCTTAAATTCACTCGCGGCAATGCCGTGACTTCTTGCAGTGGCCCGCGCGTGATTCTGTATCAGCTCGTGGGATACGGCACATCCTTCGTTGCGGAGCCTCTTCACATAGCTCAGAACTTCTTCCTCGACGCGAGGAAACTTGCCCTGCTTCGGCCCGCGAAAGGCCCGGCGATCTTTCTTCGTCGCTCTGAGTTCCTCTTGTTGATTCCTCCAGTAGCACACACGCACGGGGTCTACACTAAAATGCCGTCCAGCCGCGCGATTGCCATGCTCCAAAGCATGCTCCACGACTTTGAGCTTAAAACCGGCCGTGTAGCTAGCGTAACGCCCCATCGCACAATGCGCAGAAAATGCACAGCACGCACGAAATAATGCAAAGGTCGTAGCGAAGCACTTAACCCTTTCACTGTCGGCTGTTTCTGACCGGGACGCACCCCCAGTGTCGGCTTGGTTTCAGAGAACGAGCATATCAGGGAACGAGCATAAAGATTTATTTTGCATTATGATGGGTATACAAATAAATTATTCAATGCAATTTGCACATTTCAGTGTTTGCAGGTGTTTAAATAAACATCATCATCATCAGTGACTATAAATGATATATGATAAAATAAAAAAAAACACGCTCAATACTTCTTCAGAGTGTGGTAGATCCTGAAGCATGGGTCCAAGCACAGTCCCTTGTCGCACACAGGGCACATGACACGAGTGTCTTTCCTTTTCTTTTGCCCTCGAACAGTGTTCCAACAGACGTGACACCTCCGTTGAGTGCGGCTCCCCTTCGCTTCGCTTTGAGGAACCATCTGGGGAAAGTGTCGTGCCGTAAGCCTTGTCGGGTCATCACCACTCCGTTTCCTTCCTCCACTCCTAGCAGTATGAAACTCTTGAATGAGTTGGTAAACGACACTCAATCGGAATTCACCGAATGTTTTGCGTCCACCATTTTCGCGCCACAGGATGAAGGCATTGAGGAGGCACATGTCCATGATATGAAAAAAAAACTTTTTGTACCACTTGAGGGTCTTCCTAATACTTTCCGAGAAACTCATCATCATGTCAGTCTTGTCCACTAATCCCATCTTCATATTGTATTCGAGGACACATGCGGGCTTCCACTTCTCCCCTGTTACTCTATCCACTTTCCCTGTGTCTTCCAGACGTGCATCATGCATTGACGTTAGGACATGTACATCCCTCTTGTCATGCCATTTGAGCGCAAGAAGCGTCTTGGTGTGAAATGACTCCACTTCGCCTTTTTTCATCTTTTTTGAGAAAGTTGGAAGTCCCTTTCTGTTGCACCGAAGAGTTCCACATGCGTTAGTTTTTTTGTCTTGTAGGCAGTTGAATAATGCAGGACTACTATACCAATTGTCCACAAATAGCGAATGTCCTTTTCCGAGGTAGCCTTCCAGTAGCTCGAGAACGATAGAGCCAGAAAATCCCAAATCTGTGACCATGGTCATTTTTGTTGTGGCACCAGTATACACAACGAATTTCAATATGTAGCCGGTTTTGACGTCGCACAAAACAAACAACTTGATGCCAAAGCGGTGCCTCTTTGAAGGAATGTATTGTCGAAATGACAGCCGCCCTTTCCATGGCATCATAGACTCATTAATGCAAAGGTCTTGGTGGGGAATTAGTAGACTGCCTAGCTTGCTTTGAATTGCTTCGATAAATGGCCGCACCGTTCTCAGTCGATCGGCAGTATCTGTGGAGTCGCTGAGATGCAGGAGCCGCAGGAGGAGCGCGAACCGGTTGAATGAAAAAATTGTTGCAAAAAATGGTGTCTGCAACATAGGGTCAGTACTCCAATAGTCTTGCAAGGCATTCTTTCTGACCAGGCCCATCATCAAAACGACCGCAAGAAAACAGTACATTTCTGGCACACTTGTTTCCACCCAAGCTTTCAGCCGCGATGTGCGCGCCAGTCCTGGTGCGGTTGTCTTCACTCGCGCGAATCTGTTCGTTTCGCTAGCGATGTGCGAAACAATCGACTCATCAAAAAACAGCTTGAAATAATCAACTTCTTGCGCATCTGGCTGAAGAGTTGCGCTAGCGGACGGTCCGGAACGCGACGCGTCGAAAGGAAACAACTTCGGCGTGAAATCGCCTTTTTTCCATATAGTTTTGGTTTGCCGTGCACGCTTCCGGGATGATGGCCCCGCCGTTGCAATATCCGAATCTGATGACGAGGAACTCAACCCTTCCTCCGATGAGACGCTGTCAGAGTCCGAATCCGAGCTTGGCTGGTAATCAGAACCCGAAGAGCCATCGCTCCAGTCAGCCGTCGAAGGACCCGCGCGGTCCGCCATCCAAAAGTAAGCGCGCGCGGAGAGAGCACATTCAGTGGCCAGCACACGGGAGAGAAACGGCGCGTAGTGAAGTCGAAAGAGAAAAAGATGGAAAGAGGCTAAAACACTCGTGTGCTGCTGCTGCTAACGGCAAGCTGTCCTCAAGCGAGGGCGCGTGGAGAGAGCGAATGCAGCAATCGAGTCATATGTCAGTCGGAGAGAGGCAACCGCGTGTGGCCCCGAACTTGCCACGGCGTAGCGGAAGCGCGACAAAGAATAAAAATAAAAACCTCCAAACCTGCCGCAGATGGCAGAACAAACTTTGAACCCATAACCGCGCGCGCGCGCCGAAGGATCGCTCGCTCGAGAGAGTAGTGTCACGGAGCGACCACGCCCCCTCCCGCGAGCAAAGAACGGGCGGGCGCGGTCGCACCATACTCTTCCATATATGTGGTATATCGGCGCGGAGCGCGCATATCAGCTTGTAGAAAGATTCAACAGATGGCGGAGCAAGTCCAAGCGCGGTAGCTTTACGGTGAGGCGCGAAGATTTGAACGCAAGATAGAATACGTACGGGTACGTTATTGACACTGCGGGGAGGAAACGTGAATACGTACCGGTACGTTCGTGACAGTGAAAGGGTTAAACAGCAACAAAATAGGACTGGCGAAATGGCGACCGACGCTGTCCAAGTGCGTTGTCTTTACTTCGTTCTGCCGCCGCCGCGCATGCATGGCGCTATAAGCAGAGGTTTGCTTTGCATTTAATAGATGGCACTCGGCAACCTGCATCATCATCATCATTGTAAAAAAAAAATCTAGAGAAGTTTGACAAATTGGTTCGAGAAATACAAAGAAAATAGCCGAGCGTGGTGGAAACTGCCGTCACCCCATTTCAAAGAGGACGCCCCAGTAAAGCCCTTTGCGCATCCACCAACGAATCATGCAAGGTCAATGAACGATCAACGAAAGCGTGCAGTCGACGCCCGCGTCACCCGCGTTCGCGTCGCCGGTGTTCAGCATCGTTGGCTTCAAATGATGTTTATTTTATCACTGCGCGATCAGACAATTTTATGATCGTCGACAGTCGACAGCGCCGGCCAATTGAGCCGAGATAACGCGAACATGCTGAACACCGACCCTGCGGGCGGGTGCGCGTTATTTACGCGACGTAAAAAAGAAAATTAAATTTTCGACAACAAAAGTGGGGGGTGGGTTCATTACGCGAGTGGGTTCATTACGCGAGTAAATACGGTAAATTCTGCGTCACCAGCAACAGCCGTTGCCAGATGCAAAAGCATTTTTGGCCATTTTTCACAGCCGCCTTTTTCATCCAGCCCACAAAACAAGTTCCACTAAGCTGCTAACGTCGAGGTCGCTTGCGAAAGTTGTTTAGAAGACATCAAAAACTGTGCATGTTACACACTTCAGCACGCAGTTTTTGGGTCAACAGGTCACCTTGATCTCGTCCCCATACGCCATTTGCGCGGCTTCGAGTGGAGGAGGTATTCCCGAGGAGAACTTGTCTGAGGAAACGCCGAAGGGCGTTCATGGATCTAATTGGCTCTGGAGTGGAGGAGCAGCTGTATTCTCCGCTCCAAGGAGTGAGGTGGAGCGTCGAGTCGAGGCGCATTTGTGAATATGGGCTTTAGTCGCCTACTACGCCATTCGAGGTCATCGATATCTGCTTTCAACTCGGCCAGCTCATTCAGTGGGTTGCTTTCAAGCGTGCTGAGCCGCACCTTTAGCTCCACCGTTTCTTTTTCCTGAGCGTGAAGCCATTTCTAGAACTCATTGAACTCGTTTTAGATAAACACATTTTTTCAATCTCATCTACTTTCCCTAGTAGGCAAAGAAGAGAGTTCAAGCTGCTACTTATATCAAGCAACATAGATTTGACATCCTTGTCTGAAGTGTTTCCACTACCACTCTTTGTGGCAGTGGGCCTACATGAGGCACATTTTCAGGCTTTTTTGAACGATTCCCTTTTGCTCTTTAGTGTTTCATCCGTAACGCCAGAGCAAGTACTTGTGGGAAATTTGAATTCACACTCATTACAACTCTAGTAGGGCATATTTTCCTAAAGCGAAACCCTGCATTCATACCAGTGCGACATAATGTTAACGTGTCTGCATAGACAGTATAAGGGGAGATGCTCCTCGAAGGTACTTTTTTCTTAATATTCAACCTATGATTATGAAACTTATATAATTGATAAGGATTTTAATGCAGATTCCAAATATGGTCTTAGTTTTTATGTAGCATGCATAGTTTTTGTGTAATAGTCTTCAAAAGTAAAATATAGGGCTTTTTGTGCACACTTTTTTGAGGATTAAATTTATGTTTAGAATAGCTTGCAATAGCTCATTTTGCATCTTAGGTTTAGTAGTATGAGCAAAGCTACTTGAAATTTGATTACAATATCCTGTACTTGCAAAAAAATTCACTAACATCAAAAGTGTACATTCTGGGTGCTGCTAGTCAACATTTTGAATTTTTGCAAAAAAATGTAGAAGAGATATTGACAATCCAGATAGATATGCCCATTCTGCATACTTTGAAGAAGCTGTGTGCAAAATTTTATCCGTATCTGAGAATTCTACGCACTTGAAAGTTTGTGCACAAAATGTAAAAAATGCTGAAAATTAGAATTGGAGAAAAACGCATCTGAAAGTTTGAAACATCTGCATTCTTGGAAAACATGACACAAGCACATGAAATTTATTCACAAAATACAAAAATAAGTCTCAGACACAGTCATGTTGATCAGAATTCTCCTACCCCATAGATTGGGCCCTCATGATCTTCGCGAACCGAGTCTGTCAGACGTGCCCTCTTTGCCATGTTACGGCGATGTGCTCGGGCTTCAGCTGTTTGGCGGACTGACATCATCTTCATTCTTCTCTGGTCACGAGAGGTTCCCAGCACAACAAGCTCTTCCGATGGTAGCACACCAAGCTCCTCGAGAACTTGCTGAAAGCTACTGTGTCCCCTGTTATACCATAACACAGCAATGGCAGTTGCTGTCTCCACAGCAGTTCTTGAAGCAAACCTAGTTTTTGGGCATAGCAGCCAGATCTTACTATTCAGGGACTCTGGTGCGTTTTGAGTCTTTCCCTGTAGGCACCGGGTAAGCAACTCTTCATCAGTCAGCCGTTTGTAGATGGGTAGCACTGCCAGCCCTTGCGCCTTGTTGAGAAGCGGAGTGTGGTCTGGTGCGGGCTCTCCTAGTCCTTTGGCTCGCTGGTGCTTGCACCAAGATTCCGCTCCTTCAGGGCAGTATTTATGGCTGTGAGCAGCATCTGTTGAGCAGGAGTGAAAGTATGACGCCCAAATGGCACGATACATTTTCTGGATGCTGCCCCTGTTGCTGGTAATAGCTATGCGGTAGTAGTTTTGTAACTTTTGGATTGCTCCATCCTTCAACTTCTCGCCACGTGGAAGAGGTGTTTTTAGTTTCCGGAGTGCAGTGCCGAGACGCTTGGCTACATGATTTGTGCAGTCTTCTTTCTCGACTGGGGTTCCACCATACACCTTTGCGTCGGAAACAGCAGTAAAAGGTTTGCTGTCCCCATCACTGAGGAACTTGGTGAAGCGCAATGGTGTCTTCTGTGAGGATGTCCTCGTCCATATACTTATTGCTGCCTCTGTTTCCATTGCATGAGAGGAACACTCAGTGTTCCTCTCACAAACTGGGCCATGGTACGCCTGCCATATTTCATCCTCGCTTCCGAGGTCCTGGTGTCGACTGCACGCAAGGCAGAAGTTCGAGAGAACCTCAAAATCTAGGCATAAACCAGTGTCTACCGACACAGCTGTGCCAACGCCGTTATGGCTTTTGTGGCCCCGCTTTTGCCAGGTGCCGTCAAACATAACGGCAACATCGGTGTCACCAACCTTCTCTTTTGTGAGGGCTCTAGCTGTCTCCAGATTTTCAGCCACAGCTTTCATGGCCGCAGCATGAACTTTCTGCCGATAGCCACGAAGTTCTTGTGACGCAACGGCGTCGGCAAGCCGAGAATCGCACAAACGCGGGACAGCTGCTCGTGCCCGATGCCTATTGCGCGCGCAGCCACGGCGACCTTGACGTTCACGGCGAAGCTGTCGCGGGAGCTCCCGCTCTGAAAGCTCCGGCTTCCACTGGCACCATTCGCGAGTCCACCAGGCACAGCACGGCTCGACGTGTATGTAGAAGAAAGTAGCGCTGCAGGGCACTCGCTATTTTTGCAGTGAAGTTCAAGAAATGCCGAGAGGCCCTTGCGTTTTTCGGCCGGTTCACGCACCGCAAGGTTGCAAGTACGGCACGTTGGGCAAACAGCCCCGCTTACCAATAACGTAAGCGAGCTGATGTCGCATATCGCGGCACTCGTGGAATGACTGTTCACAGCTGTATCGCTTTCGAAGAGTCCAATCTTCATCTCCGAGGCACTCACAAAGTTCACTGCGGCGTCAATTTCGCCGAAGTGGCCGTTGCCCTGATTAGGGCTAGCTGGCGTCGGGCGAATGTCTTCCGCTGTCGCTTTCTGTCGCGGCTTGCGACGGCGTGCTTTTTTCGTGCGAGATTTCCGGGCTCGGAAATCGCGCTTCGTCGTCTCGTCGTTCATTTCGAACCAATTGAAAAAACAAGCGCCGGAGGGATCGATGTAGAAGCAGCACAGAGCGAAAGCAGGGATAGCAAAAGAGGGGGCTTCACCGCAGTTGCACATCGGTCTCGGCCAATGGCGGCTGCGCTACAGCACCACGTGATTTAAAGGTCCAGTAGAAACGCGTGAAATAGGCGCCGTAAACGTGTTTTTTTTATTATTTACAGCCCGAATACGAAACTGCAGGAGATGCTGTCGGAGAGAAGAAGGCTTACTCTTCCTCTCCAAGCAGACGGCAATGGCGGGCGCTCCCGCGTTCTCGAGAGGCAGACGCGCGAAAGTTGATGATGTGCGCGAAAAATTGCAGTTTCTCGAGTCACCTTGGCTCAATAAAATGGATTTATTATTAACTTCGCGTTCGAATTTTGCCTTGATTTTTGGGGGGATTGTAGCTGAATGCCCAAAGATAATTTTGCAGTAAAAAACCGAAAATTGAAAAATGTCGCGAAAAACTCGCTTTTTCGACGTGCATCTCCCACAGCGCTAAGGAATAAGTTTGGCAGCAGCGGCGTAACTATGAGAGCAGAAAGAAGAAAGGGAATCAACCTGCAAACGTAGAAGCAGATGTAATACAATCAGCGTGACTTGCCGCTGCTGCCAAATGCAGGGAAACGTCTATAGGTACAGCCCAGGAAAAGTTTCGATGCGACGATGCCGGTGTTGCTGCGTTTGACAATGGCGATGTGGACGCCTGCAGGCCACGGTGAAATAAGCTGCTAAATTGTAAATGCTGCACCTCAGGGATTAGAGTACAGTCCGCAAAAGCAGATCAAAGTTCACACCACGGGTGGGCAGGAGCTCAACATTGTTGAAGCCAGCTAGTAGTCGTTGTCCACAGAAGATCCGTCGGCTAAAGAGACCTTCAAGGCTTGGAGTCGCGAGCACCTCTATTTGCTCACGTGCAATGGGAGACCAATAGCAGCGGGCGTTTCACGAGATTTTGTTCCTTTATTTTCCGCTTCGGTGGGTTCGCTCATGGTCACCAACTGAAATACAGTAGACTCTCATTAATTCAAACTCGAAGGGACCCCAGGATTTTGTTTGAATTATCAGAAGTTTTTGTACATACAACTCTGGGCAAGATGACAGAGCACACTATGACCAGGCATCTATTTGAATCATTTTTATGCACTTCCGTACCTCAACTACACAAAATAAACAAGCAGAGGTGGAAGGTACACAACAAGTTTATTGGTCATCATCTACTGTTGACCAGACCTTTTAAAAAAATTGTGAATGGTCGACTGCTTCCGTGCTACATGAGCTTTCAACACAAAGCTCTCTATGCCCGTGAGAGCAGCCAGTTCATTTTCAGTTTTCTGTTGTCATCAGAAATTGGCAGACTTGAGCAATGTGATGGAATGCTTGTGCAGATGTCACAGTGGATTGCTCTTGCAACTCCTCCTCACTTTCACTACTGCATTCTGGTGGCATCACCTCCGCTGCCAAGTCATCAAGTGTGTCCTCCCTGCACACACACAGGTCATCATCAGCAGCTGCATAATCGCTGAGGTCGGCAGCTATGTTGTGCACTTGCAGAGCAGAGAGCTCTTGGTTTGCATCGTCGCTTTGCAGGCAACCTTCATCTTCACTTTGCTGGCAGTCAGACAAGTCACTGCTGCAGCCAGGGATGCGGAAGGCGTGCTGAAAACAATTTCGAATTGTTGTTGGCGTCACAGCACTCCATGCAGCAGCAAGCATCCCCAACGATGAATACAGTGTTATGGTGTATGGCATTGAATTATCCATACACACCAACATTCTCTTAAGTAGCAGCTTCCTTCAAAGCACCTGGGGCGCTTTGACTTTCCGACTACAAAAAGTTCAGGCTTATGGCTTCCGTCCATGTTGGCACAAACCATGACTGTCAGCCTCTCTTTACTAAGTTTTCCGCCAGTGCACCGCTCGCCCTTTCGACACAAGGTCTGATCAAGAAGGCACTTGAAAAACAGCCCCATTTCGTCGGCGTTGTAAATGTCAGCTGGGGAGTGTTCATGCAGCAGGCTCTTCAGTCGCGTGTGCTGCCAGTCAGTAGTTACGGCTTCATCGACCGCTGCCGCTTCACCACTTACACTTTTGAAGGCGAGGCCGTGTCGCTCCTTGAAGCGAGAAATCCAGCCATCGCTGCACTTAAAGCCTTCAATTCCGAAGCGCAGCGACAGCTGTTCAGCTTTCTCCCGCAGGATTGGTCCACTCACTGGCAGACTGGAGCTCCGTGCGCACTTCAGCCAAAGGAGAACAGCCTTTTCGAGTTCTAGGTACGCCGCTTCCCTAAACCTTTTTCTGTCGGGCGCGAAGCGGCTTGCGTTGCTCCGCAGCTTGTCTTTAACTTTTAGGATTGTTGTCCGCGTACTTTTAGTGATTCCATATTTTGCTGCCACTGCAGTCTTCTTAAGGGGGGAAGAGAGTATTAAAAACTTTTTTCTTATTTGCTGTCCTATCTTGCTGCAACTTGGCATGCAAGTAGATTGCTGAACGCTGATTCCAAATATGTATTCAGATTCTAGATATCTAATTTGGAACTCATGATATAGAAAATTATTCTAACCCAATTAAGCTTTTTCTTACGGGGCTTTATGGTAATTTCCCGATTAAAAAAGCTTGTTTAAAATATATGCCATCTATGCCAAGTATCCACAGCACATCCTAAAGCTAAAGAAATGTATGCAATGCCATTATTTAAATCATGAATGAATAACAAAGTTCAAGGAAAAAAAACAATGTGACAGTAATTAGTTAACATTTGATCTAATTAATGATCTTTCAGGTTTAACGAAAGAAGAAAAGCTTTAGGATGTAGCTGAATTTCTGCTGAAAACAGTGACACCAAGTTCTCTAAAATCCGTTCATGTAAACATTATCAAAAGTCCCGTAAGGCTAAGGCATTTGACAAAAAAAACAGAAGCTGAGAAAATTGCATTCAAAGTTTTAATGGCTCTGCAAGATTTCTTTGCTGAGCATATGTAAAAAAATATAGCTTTAGCATGTAGCCCAATTCTTTCTGAACACAGTGACATCAAACTAACAGGAATCAGCTCATGGGAAGATCACCAGAACCTTTGTATGCAATGGGTACCTCACCAAAAAAGAGCTCAGCAAGTCATTTACTAGTTTTGCTTGTGCTGTCACATGTTCACAGAAGTCCTGGGCAGTAGTCCTGGCCTCTGTCAGGCTTATGCTTCTTGGCCATCCTCTTCTTGACCTTTTCGGCATCACTGTGCCCTTTGTCAGACCTGTACAGCCTGTACCTATCTTTTTCACGGCTCCGACGAATGAGGCAGCTGCCAGGACTATAACCAAGCTGGGCTGCAACAGCTCTGCTGGTCGCTGCCATCCCTTGGTTGAAACGTGATACTGCTTCTGCCACAGCCCTTTCGACAGCCAGCAACGAGCCATGGGTGTTCTTGGAGCTTTGGCTCCAAATAACAGAGTGCAGGCACTCAATGGCATTTTGCGTCATGCCATCGCTACAGCGCTCCAAGAGGGCCTCGTCACCAAGCCTTGCAAAGATGGGCTCAAGTGCAGTGCGAACCTCTACTGGTAGAGGGTTTTTGTGTGCTGGTGGCTTCTCTTGCTTGGCCAAAGCCCGGTTGAAAGCACACCATGAATCAGTGCCTTCAGGACAGTGGCTGTGGTCTGGGTTTTCATCTGTTGAAGTCATGTGCAAGAGTGTGGCATGCACTGCCTTCTTCATGGCCGCAACATCATGACTGTGGCTCCTCAGAGCGTAGCCATAATAGTTGTCAATTTTTTTTTATCTTTTCTTGTGTAAGCTTACCCTTTCCACCCAAGAATTCTCCTCGCGCCTTGTTCTTCTCCACTAAATTGCGAAGAGCTGTCCCCATCCGCTTGTGGACATGATTTAGGCAGTCTTTCTTCTCAATGGACAAATATCCATAGACTCCTTCCTGAGTCAAGGCTTGAAAGGTGCGGCTGTCCCCATCAGAAAGAATGGTTGTGTACTTCAACCCGTTTTTCTCAAGAGACCGCCTGAACAAGATTAAAGCTGCCTCAGTCTCCATCCGCCCCGCATTGCATTCAATGTTCTTCATACACCTGTGATTGATAATCCAGTCACCATAACCGTCATCACAGGGATCAGGTGCACCTTGGCATCCACGGCAGTACCTAGACAGGACAACATGATCAAGAACAAGACCCGTGTACAACTCAATGATGCACCCGACTGCAATGTTGGAATTGTGTCCACGTGTCTTCCACGTGCCATCAAATATGACATCTATGTTGCTTGGTGGATTCATGAAGTTCTTGTAGACGTTCTTCACCACTGCAACGCTTGCTGCTTCAGCAGCAGTAGCTGCAGCCTGGCAGGCTTCCACCATGGTGTCCATGTGTCCTCGAAAGGTTTTGTGATGAAGACCACGGTGGGAAAGATTCATGGTGGCACAAAAATCTTGTAGGGCAGTGAATCCTTTTCCTATACTTTGAATGCCCTTCATTGCCCGCAAATTAACCTCAAAGGGCGTTATTTTTGCTTCCCCCGATACTCGCGACGACGAAAAGTGGCACTCGGCGAAATCGCAGCTCGGGCATGTGAGCATCAACTTTACTGCAAGGCCGTATTGCCTCTCGTGGCACTTGGAGAATTGAAGAGTGGCCATCTCACAGTTTCTGCAGTTTGTGGACGCAAACATCTTTCTCAGGACTTCGATATCCACGATAACAAACTCTGTGCCGCAATCGTGTTCTTCGCTTACTGCGCCGACGTCCATGAGCTCGAACTTTCGGGAAGTCGCGGACTTCTTTGCCAGAAAAGATTTGAAGTGATGAGCACGTTTTCCACGCTCCGCGCACTCCGTATCCGTGAAAAACAGTGTCGAATCGCTCAGCACGCGAGCTCCGTTCAGCCGCGTCGACTGGCATTGAAGCTACAGCGTTTGTTGTCGTTAGGCTCAGCTCACCCAGCTCAGCCGCAGCCGACGGCAGGGAATATGAAGCGACGTGCAGCGTCCCAGAAGCCGACTTTTTTGATGGGCTTATACCAGGCGCGTCTACTAGCACTGAGGAAACTTGCGGTATCACCGAAGCAGGCATCGATGGGCTCGGTCGAGTTGCGTCAGTCGGCGGTGGATCGATCTTTGACGACACTGATGTTGACGCTGACGAACGTGGTTCAGCCGCGTCCACCGGGGGAGCAGCACCTTGCGGCAACACCGAGGGTGTTTTTGACGGTGCAGGGCTCTTATTCCATGCACGCCTTTTCTTGCCGACCGCTTTTCGCGTGCTTGCTTTCAAGCGCCCGTCTCGCGCCATTTGAGACGCACGGACGAAGAAGCCAGGCAGGCGAACAGACACAAAAACAAGAACTTCGAAGCTGAAGGGGCAAGCAAACTGTGAAATTATTCGCACAAACGACGCGCAGAAAGGCAGGAGAAAGAAAACTGCTGTGAAACAACGCGGTTCGACGATCGTGACGCGCTCGCATACGAAAACTGCAGACGACGCAGAGGCGGACGCCCGGCCGGTGCGGCTGGCCCGGCACCGCGAGATGAGGGAGGAGAGCGGTGCAGCCAATCAGAGAGCCGCGTCTCCATGGAGCGCGCGCTTTACCCAATTAGCGGCCGTCTCGAGAGCGGTGGTGCCCTTGACAACGGAGCCGTCTGTGCCGCCGTACACGTGTCTACCTCGTGGCGAGAGACGCCGGAAAGAAGAGCGGGAAACCAGCTTTCAAACAAGGCCAATATGGCGCCGATCGGTTCGCGTCGTGCGGAGCTACAGCGTATTGAAATGGGCCAAATTTTCGAGCTTGGCCTTCAGATCGGGCCTGCCGAAGGTTCTAAATTGTCTTTTTTTTAATACTTTGAGAAGGAATTGAGCAATAATATTTTGCAGAGCCATAGTTTGGACATAGTAGACTTCGAAATCACAATTTTTGAAAATTGTCATTTTTTGCCGTCTTTCGCGATTTTAAGACTCGCGTCCCCCCTTAACTCCAGCGTCGACCTCTTCGATGGCCGCCAATTTCTCTTTGACGGAGAGTGTCCGTGTGCGTAACGAGATTCTATTGTCGCGAATCGAGGTTCTGTAGGCGAGACCACCACTTTGGCTCGAGTATCAGAAAAGAAGTAATCGCACCTAAACGACCACCGATTTCCGACGCACACCAAAGTCGACGTCGTCTACTATGCGGACGGAGTCGCGCCCTTCTCTCGCGATCGCGCGAAACAGCGCAAACAGCGCACCACGCACCCAATAGTAAGAGGGTATCGAATCGTACTCGACGTCGTTCCGCACCAGCGAGCTCAGCGCTTCGAACGCGGCATCGTTTCTGCTCGTCACGCAACGGAGTATCAATGCCAGCTCCGTTTCGGGACTGCATCGGGGATACATGTGACTGTCTTCGCACTGAATAAAGTGTAACACGTTGCGCGAGTACGTGGACCATTCCTTCTGAACGCAATACTCCAACATTTCGTCCGGATTGAAATACAGCAAGTCGGTCGTGTCATTCGAGCCCCACAACTCGAGCGTGCTAACCACGAAACTGGACGGTACGTCCACTCCAGTCACACGCGCTTCTCGACGCCGAAACACGCGTAGCCCAGGCACGCAATGTTTCTCCCACCACGAAGTGCGATTTGATACGATTACAGTAGTGGGTGCGAACGTGGACAGGGTATTCTCTCTGCCTATCTCGTGTATAAACACTCTATTCCATAATTGAAACTCCTCCTTTATGACATCTACGCCGGGATCTAGCTCCAACAGAGCGTCAAAGAATTGCTGAACCTGTGTCATGCTAACATTTGCGAACGCTTCGTTCGTCAAGGTGTCTTTCATTCGCATATACATTGAATTTACGGCGTCTTTGATTTCGACTCCGGTCGCGAAAGACAGCGTTTGTGCCACGCGCAACGCAATGCCGTTCACGTTGTCTTTCGTCGGTTTCCATAGATCGTCTTTCTTGACGTTTCTGGTCGTCGAACTGTCTATGTGTTTCCTAAGGGAGAATATCACATACGAAAACGGGTAAACGCTCACGATATCTTTGCATCCGTTATCCGCGTTGATGCAAGCCACGACTTTCGAAATGTCGTTGTGTTTGTCAGCCTTCGAGTTGTATGGATCGACTATGGTCGTTTTCGCATCGTTCAATTTCTTCGCCGTGTCTTTCAGCGCGTTCGTGGCATTTTCATACACTGTGCGTACAGCCGTGTAAGCCAACTTCTTGGACTCGTAGTCGGTGTATGACGACAATTTCGTATATGCGTCTCCTGATATTGACGTATCAATATCGTCCGGAGTAGGTGGACCGTCGGCGTTGGCGTCCGTGCTAGCCGATGTAGGTATGGTCAACGTTTCTATCGTCTCGGAACTCTGAGCGTTCGACAACGAGGTGCGGCCGTCGGGAATCTGTAGCACGTGCTTTAACGTTTTGCCCGACAACGCGACATACTTTGACGATTGTACCGATACGCGACTGCCACCGAAGAGGAATTGCAGTGTGTTTTTGTTGAGACAAGTGGCGCGTATTATATTCTCTAAGGCATATTGTAAGATCAGAATGTTCTTGGGTACGTGAGATATGGTTAGTGACCGGTCCTGGTACGTGTTCGCGAACGCGACGAACAATAGAGCCGACTTCAGCCACGAGTGATGTATTTCGCCCGATGTACTTTCTGGAGGACGGAATGTACGACACTCGTTCCTAACTTTCTGTTGGACGCAGTGCGTAACAACCGAGTGTACCAATGGGTGGCGCAGTGGTTACGGCGCTCGACTACTGTTCCCAAGGACGCGGGATCGAATCCCGGCCTCGGCGGCCGCTTTTCGATGGAGGCGAAAAGCAAGGCGCCCGTGTGCTGTGCGATGTCAGTGCACGTTAAAGAACCCCAGGTGGTCGAAATTTCCGGAGTCCTCCACTACGGCGTCTCTCATAGCCTGAGTTGCTTTGGGACGTTAAACCCCACAAACCAAACCAAACCAATGTTTGCAACGCATCGCGTCTAAGTAACGCGCGGCGCATCTCTACAGACGATAGTTGTAAAACACTTCGCTCAAACGGTCGTCCGTTTGTATATCTACCCTTGGGGTGGTAGGTAATATGGATCCCAATTCCTTCCTCAAAGTATCAAATGGTAACACCCTAGTCGCAATCTGTGCGAAACTCATTAATGACCTCTTCCTACGCGTGATACCGAGGTTAGTACCTTCGTTGGAAGGAATTGTTATCGTAGCGTGCATGTCGTTGGAAGTCGAAATTTCAGACCACCACTGTGACGAATATGTCGATAGTGCATTGTTAAATTCGTCGACTTTATCCACCGGCAGTATGAACACCGAAACGTACGAATCGCGTAGTGCGTAGTTAGTGATAGCTTTTCCCTTGGTGTTTCCGAGCGTTACAATCGATATTTGAGGCGACCACGGGATTACGCTAGCATTACCTTGATTTTGCTCACTTTGCGCCGCCTGACCATTACCGGTTGCAATCGATATCTGTACACGCACAATTCTATGCGTCTTCGCTTATTCTTCGCTGAGCATATCTGCAGCAGCTTTAGTCAGACTGACGTCGCTGAAATTAGATATCTCGCTAACTTTCTCATCGGTCAAATCGTTGTACGCCGCTCGGCGCAACAATTCGTCCAATTCCCACGGAATTTCGATGAAAGACTCAAACGCTCGCGCATTCAGCAATTCAAACGCCATTATTTT
Source organism: Amblyomma maculatum (assembly GCF_055883805.1). Taxonomy (NCBI): domain Eukaryota; kingdom Metazoa; phylum Arthropoda; class Arachnida; order Ixodida; family Ixodidae; genus Amblyomma; species Amblyomma maculatum. The sequence continues at coordinate 140,715,294 of NC_139346.1, forward strand.
ATTCCATCAACCCCCAGCCACCGTCGCACGCTAAGAAGAAATGGCCGAGCTGGATGCGGCGGTAGCTTCTTGCTTGATCTTTTCTTTGGCACTCTCATACTCTTGCTTCTTCTGTTCAAAATCGGCCTTGGCTTCGTCGTAGCTAGACTTGGCAGAATTGTACGCTTCTTTCAACTTATCAAACTGATCCTTCTGTGCCTTGTCTTCTTTGGCAATGTTTCCCATCATGTCTTTCAACCCCTTGCTCACTTTGCACATATCGCGTCCACGTCGTCGATGCCGCTGTCGGGCGTGTCGTCGCGCAACGTCTTCAACTGTATCGGTTGACTCATGTCGTGTTCCACGTGCATGTCCTCTTCTTCGTAATACTCGTCGGCACTATTAGCAAACGGAATCATCATGGACGTAATGTTCAACGGTATTACCACTCGATAGTACACGTCGTATATTAGCGAGTGTAAGGTATTGAAAAGCGTGCTCACTACTGCTTTCTTGTTCTCCTCCGAAAGGCCCTGTACATCCTTCATCAATTGATTCAGATTCGATGTGACTACAGTATTCAGCTGTTTAGAGAACGTGTCGTCGTTCGCAATCTTGGATAGCGAAAGCTGAACCAACTGAGAGTACGGAATGTCGAAATCGTACGACTCTTCGTATCTGTCCAACGCGCGCAAGTACAGCCAAGTGTTCCAAATATCTTCTCGATCAAAGTCTCTAGTTTCGGTATGCTTCAGCATCGCGGCGAGCAGGGTGGTGAATGTAGCCTCCATCAACATGCCGCACAGATCGAACGCGTTGTACGGGTGACCGAGCACGAGTTTCGCGTTCGCAGTAGAGTCCAGCATTGAGTTCAGCAACTGGCACGTCTCTGTCGATGGTGACAGAATCGGGAAGTACTTCACCATCTTCGCAGCCTTCTGTACTTCATTGTAGCCAAAAGCAACTGTTCTCACTCTCGAGTAAATGAACATCCAACCCGCCGCGTCTCGGGGGATGTGTTGAATTGTAGCGAATTCAGTTGCGAGGGTAGTAACCGTGTTGTGGCTGGCGTAGTCAGTCCGAAAAGCAGGTCACGTGCTACAGAGTCGGCCGACAAGCGTCACTTTCGTACCCGTCGGCTCTTTTTCTTTTTTTCCTCGCGCGGCATGTTGATCTATGATTTGCGTTGAGGTGCACTTATTGTTACATTTTTTTACTTTTTGACTGTTACGATATAAAAACGCAAATTTTGAGCTAGTTGCAGCGAAGCAGCAGATATTTTTCGGTATGAACACGCAAAAAGTACGAATTAACCGAATGGCGGAGTTTGAATTAAGCGGTTTTTAAATACATTGAAAGCATAGCGGGCCAACTAAAATTTTGAATTTTGTTTGAATTAACCGAAAGTATGAATTATCAGAGTTTGAATTATCGCGAGTCTACTGTATAGGAATGGCCTGAATAGCAATCTTTCAAATGACAACAAGATTATACTCGCGGATCGCATATTTCTCGAACTGCGGACAACACAGTAAAAGGAGATTGTGCATAGAAGTGCATGCCTTTCAATAATAACAAGGCCAGTTTTATATACTGCAAGTATTTCTACGAATTTTGGTCATACAGACATCAAAGACAGCTTAGAATCAGCCTCGGCTACCCTAAATTTACCTGAGGCACTTATGACCTTACGCATAACATTCTACTTAGGCTACAGCATGAACAGCACGTACGTGGAAACAAAAGTAAGCCGTGGCCCTGTCGTCATGGGCACGCAAACTGAAATTCGTCCTTGTGTATACCCCTCTTTGGTTAGTACTGAGCTGGGATATCGAGCTAGCTTTCTTTTCTCTCTAGAGGTGGTGGACAGTCGTTAAATAAAATTTTTCTCAGTTGAACAAAATACTCTGCCTTCAACCAGGCCAAAATGCGAAAGAAGGTCACGTGATATGTGGGGCACATTAAAAAGCCTTGGGGAGTCACAATAATCCAGAGTCGTGAACTGAAACATCTCTCTCTGTATGCTTTTATTACAGTCTTCATTATTCCTCAAGGTGCATTTACACAGCGAGGCATTTTCTGCACCTCTTCTTTGCTTATAGTCAGTCATTATTGCTATGCATGGCTATAAGAATTTATTGAAGAGTCACAGTGTGACTCTTCAATAAAGAAAAACTGTTGATAATCATAGAGTAGACTTGCACCCGCAAAGCAAATAACGCAACAGAGGTAACAGTAGTAAGTGCACCTTGCTCGTGCAGATTGATTGCCATGAATAAAAACGTAGCCTAATCCTCTTGCTATAGATGCAGTCAATTGTTTTTCGCTGTTCTGCTGAGATGCGCTCAGTGACTATGACTTTTGATTGTGTGGCTAAGTTGGTAAGTGGTGATCTGTCAAATGTGTACAAAGATTTGGCTGACCGGCTGCCGAAAAAAGCCACAGCTCTTTTTGTTCTCTGGGTTACAGTAGCCTGTTTGTAAAGATATTTGCCGGACAAGGGACAAAGAATAGCATCCTACTACACAGTAGAGCTAATCTCTCATATTTCCTGTGCGGCTGATTTTATTTCTGTCGTCTTTGATATGCGTTGGTGTTTGAGAGGCATCTTAATGTAGTATAATTAGTTATATGAGGATTCAAGTTTTCAGTTTTATTCACAGTGTAAAGCACAATCTGCGCGCAAATCATTATCATTATTTTCAGTTCTGAATTTGGTGACCTGAGTTGCCGAAAGCCTGTCATCAATGATAGTTCTGAAAAGAAACGGGCTTTTGTGTCTATCCAGAACAGTATTTTATCCACGTACCTCTCTTTCTATGTGTACAATTTTCTGCAGAAATCAACAGATGAACAAATTACAAATGCTATTTCGTGCGCATTCTGTCAAGGTTTATTTTTTTCTTTTACTTTTTCTTTTTTTTGCACCCTCTTGAGGTGCAAAGGAACCTGTATCGGTGCGTTTAGCACAGCGTGCTAAGAGGTGAAATGTAGTCTTTACGTGTTCAGCGTCGCGTGCTGTGAGGAAGTGACAAGACTCGCGTCACTAAATGCACCATCACAACACTCCTACTTTATACGTGTTACCACAAACCTGTATTATACTAAAGATGGAAGTGTGACTGGAAATGGCATTCCTGTAATAAGCAATAGGTCATTCAAAACTCCCAGAGCAATAACATCTGTTCTGATTTTTTTTTCTGTATCTGTATCAAATGTGTGCCTCTTAAATGTTTCTTTCAAGAGAAGTTACATCTTGCAAAATTTGAGAACCTTCTGCCAAAAGGGTTGTACAGTGTGCATTTTGATATTGCTGATTCTCATCATCCAATAAAAAAATGCCCAGTCTACTAAGCGAAGCTAGACGTAAATTCAGATGTTCCTGGTATACTTTGCACTTCGAAGGCTTGAGGCTTGCGAAGCATTTTGTAATGTTATAACAGGGTAGTTTAGGAGGTCATCATCATCATCAGCCTGATTATACCCACTGCAGGGCGAAGGCCTCTCCCATATTTCTCCACTTAACCCGGTTCTGTGCTAGCTGCATCCACTTGACCCCTGCGAACTTCTTAATCTCATCCGCCCACCTAACTTTCTGCCGCCCCCTGCTACGCTTTCCTTCCCTTGGAATCCAGTTTGTTACCCTCAGCGACCATTATCCTCTCTTCGCACTACATGTCCTGCCCATGTCCATTTCTTCTTCTTAATTTCTACTAGAATGTCGGTAACTTGAGTTATTTCTCTGACCCACGCTGCACGCTTTCTATCTCTTAATGTTACTCTTACCATTTTTCGTTCCATAGCCCTCTGGGTTGTCCTCAACTTAAGTAGAATTCTCTTGGTTAGCCTCCACGTTTCAGCCCCATAGGTGAGTACAGGCAAGATGCAACTGTTGTATACTTTCCTCTTGAGCGATACCGGTAAGCTGCTAGTCATAATCTGCGAGTGCTTGCCAAATGCGCTCCATCCAAATCGTATTCTTGTTATTTCCTTTTCGTGGTCCGGATCTGCGGTTACTACCTGTCCTAAGTAGACATATTCGCCTACTACTTCCAGTATTTCGCTACCTAATGTAAACTGCTGTTCCTTCCCGAGGCTGTTGAACATTACCTGAGTCTTCTGCATATTGATTTTCAAGCCTACCTTTCTACTTTTCCTGTCTAGGTCATCAATCCTTATTTGCAGTTCATCCCCCGAGTTGCTTAGCAAGGCAATGTCATCAGCAAATCGCAGATTACTGAGGTATTCTCCATCTACCCTTATCCCTAACTGCTCCCATTCCAAGTCTCTGAATACTTCCTCTAAACAAGCTGTGAATAGTACTGGGGAGATTGTGTCTCCTTGCCTAGCACCTTCCTTTATGGTAATTTCGTTACTTTCTTTATGCAGAACTATGGTTGCTGTGCAGCCACTATATATATCTTCCAGCACTTTCACGTACGGCTCGTCTACCCCCTGATTTCGCAATGCCTGCATCACCGCCGAGGTTTCAACTGAGTCAAATGCTTTTTGGTAATCAATGAATGCTATGTATAAGGGCTGGTTATATGCCGAGCATTTTTCTATCACCTGATTGATGGTATGGATATGATCGATAGTAGAGTACCATTAGGAGGTCAAGGCGTTGGTAAAAAGGATTGCTAGGCGAAATACAACACTACCGGTAGACCGCAAAGGATGAGGTTTATAGCTATGATGCATTTGGTGAGCGAGCATTGAATGGAACTTGCTGGTCATATCCTGTGTGTGCATTGCGAATAGTGAATGCTTCGAAGACGTGAGGCTTGCGAGGCATTTCATAATGTTATAGCAGGGCTGTTTAGCATATCTCGATGTATATTATACCTCATCTCCCTTGCAAAAAGCCACTGTTTTGCTGTGTGCTTGTTAAGCACCTCATCCAGCGAACATTCAGTATTTTGACATTGGCCGTAGCAGCCGCAGGTTGTGCCTACCCCTTGGGACCAAATTTATATTCAGGTGTTATGTGAAAGCTTTGCAATGCTGTAATAACTGAAACCATGCATAAACAGCTCTGGAAAAGAATCCATTTGGTGCCTAATACACTGCACATACTGCATTTTTGAACGATTTGCTGTCGTGCATTTGAAAGTGTACCTGCAGCAATGGAACGAAACAGTGGTAGAAAAAAAAAAAAAGCTTGGGCGAAAGAAGCTTTCTCGCTATAGTAAAAAAAATAACTGCTTACACCTGTAGTTGTGGCTTGTAAAAACCCTTTTCGTGTCCATGCCCATCACAACCATCTACAGCTCCTTGCATGGAGGTCTTGAGAAAAAGCCATAACCACTGTTGTGTATGTTTGGAATATCTTCACCCATGAAGGACACAGGGAGTGCTGGCAGATATCCGATAAAGCTTCTTGCAAGAGAAAGAGTTCGGTACATGTTTTGGGGGTGAGCGGGGGTTAGCCGAAACTATGCAAGGGCGTTGCCGCAGACTGGGCCACAAGCTGCAGCTATGAATCAGTTCTGTTTTTCCGCTGAGTGGAACCGCCCATAGAGATAGAAGTTCATTTTCGCGCCTCCGTTGCTATCGCGTGGCGAAACCGAAACCGCGATAGGGCGGCGGCATTGCCGCAGATCGGGCGACACGCTGCACGGGCGCAAGGATGCAGCGCAATAAATTTCAAGCGCTTCCTGTACGTCCTAGGAGGTGGCAGCACCTTCCAGTCAGCGTGCATCGTCATTAGGGCTCGAAATTTCAAACTGAGGATTGAAACTGTACCGGTACAGCAAAAACTTTGCGGGACGGAAAACCTCCGCCATACATTTTACAGCAAAAACCCTCAAAACGTTTAACTTGAGCTTGCGTGGCGTGGCTGTCATTGCTGCCACCGTGGCTATGCCTCCTTTATTGTTCGGAACAGGCACACTCCGACGTTGCTTGCTCCCACTCTTCATTTTTTTTGGATGGTATTCTCTGGCCTTATCGAAGGCTGGTGTCTGCGCTGTCATAATTTTCATCTTTCGCATGCTTTCTGGGTCATAGCCCTGTCCGAGAGCCATGGTGGCTGCGTCCGGTGCACATCCACGGTGTTCACGTCTACGACGTTCACGTGTTCAAAGAACAGTGTCATGTAGAACTGCGGGAAAATGGCCCAGCTGGATAAAAACATCGTTCACGGGTTTCTGGTGAGTTCACAGATGCAGTCCAACTGGTTTTGGGCGGGGCAGATCAAATGTTGAGCTGCAGGACATCGAGTTTGCGGAACCGACGTGCAACACTTTTTACCTCCCTGACGGCTCGCAGTGCCTTCCCGCATGTTGAATTATTGGACTTTCCAAATTAAGGGCTCACATCAACAAGGTTTCACTGTATCCAGGTTTCTGTTACATGCGGTTTTTGGGCCAAGACGATCATGCAGAAATGAAACCAAAATGCAACAAATATCAGTCCAGGTGAACTCACCATTCAAAGAATTTATTTAACAGAAAAACAGCGTAATTTTCGCTTGTTTTTGCCCAATCGAAGCCACTACTCAGTGCTCCAAGGAAGCTAAAAGCATCCAGGGCTACTTCATCATCCTGCGAGTCGGCGAAATGACGCAGAGCATCCGCTGTGTCCATCATTTTCCTCACGGTGGGCACTGCACAACAGAAATCTGGCTCTGATGAACCGTCACCTTCAAGGTGACCTTTAACGGTTTCCACAAGTGTCACATCAGACATCTCTTCTATAGAAATGGTGCTGTTGCCCACGAACAAAAACTCGCACAATTCTGCGGCCTCAGGTGGACTTGGAATTTCTTCTCCAGTAATTGTAACTTGAATGGCCTTATTTATCCGAGTCTTGGCAAATCAATTGGCGATCCCTTGTGATCTGACTTCCTGCTACGATGCAGCAAATATTTTGATTGCTTGGTAAATGTCGACCTTTGTCTGTTATTCAAGGCAGGTGTGCAGGAGCATCTTTTGGATCATCCGATGGCGGCAACAGCATTTAAGACTGTTCATAACTCCTTTGTCCAAGGGCTAAGTAATATTCTCTTTGATGTGTTTTGGGTGTCCGCTCGTGGATGAGAGCATCTTCCAGGAAGGCACTCAGCAGACGGTGCAGATCAATGTAGCACGAAAGGGGCTTATTGCTTGTCTTCAATATAAAAAAAAAACTAGCAATTACGCAGCATGCCGCAGCACACTTGTCCTATCCTGCATGGCACACTCGAGGCTCGCAAGCTACGTAAAACGGCCTTCCGCAGCAACACGCCTGCTGTATACAAGCTGCGAGTGTGTGCTCCGAGGCCTGCTTAGTTGGGGTGGGGGATTCTTTGTTGCCGATGTCGCTACAGCCCCCACCCAAAGTCCTTTGCAGGGTTTTTGACCCTGTGGCTGGCGTCTACGTTAGCTGACATTACCAACTTGGATCATGCCGTTAAAGGAAAAATGTGACACTTAAGACAGAATGAGCAAAAAAAAAACTCTGCAGCGCATTCTATACATAGTACATAAACGACGCAAAATTGTGGCACTACGTTATGAGGAGGAAACAAAGTTGACAGCTAGGTCCAAAAGGAGAGTTAACTGTTCTCTTCAGAGGTGCGCTGTATCATCCCTCTACAAGTGCACCTTGGGACTCGAAACAAACTTTAAACTGGAACTGAACGAGTTCGTGATCCACTTCTGCAGCCTTGCCAGGCGAGGTCACTGCCAGAAATCACTTTAAACATGCATCTGTGGGAGGTACAAAATGCTCTTCACACCTGCACAGTTGACCAGAGCCTCAACTGCTGCTTGGTAGTCTTTACAGGTCATCCGCAATATCGTGAGCTTTGCCTTTGTGATGGGTAAGTGATTTTGCAGCGTGTGGGCGATTCCTCTGCACGAGGGATGCGCAAAAAAAACAAATGCACAGCAGGCCATGTAACAGACATCTTTATCCCACTCCAGCAGGGGGTCGTCCAAGGCGGTGCGGGGGGTTGTGCGGGGTCGTTCTTCGGGAGGGCAGGCAGCGAACCGCGGGTCGTCTCGGTAGTGAAGAGGCAGGAGCGAAGAGAGCGAGGCGATGGCGCGTGCCTTCCTTTATCCCCTCGCGTGGGACCGGTTATCCCGGAAAAGAGTGCGAAGAGGGAAGGGTTAAGTGGCGACGCATCGGTAGCCGCGGGAACTTTGAAGGTGGCTGGCGTGGTCCCCATAAGCGCCGAAGAGCGAGTACCCACCAATGAGTTTCACACTACTCTAAGTACTGGTGGTCTGGTAGGCAAGAGGATTATGGTCTGAAACAACGTTCACTTCAGTGCCACGACTGCAAAAGTCCCTCTCCTTATCCTCACTCACCGTGTTTGTGTTTCTGTCAACTTATGGCTGGCCAACGCAATCGGCAGTTCCCCACCCTCATCAGTGATCTGTGACAAGCAGGCTCCTGCCACTGTTTCGGAAGCATCCATGAAGAGCCAGTAAGGTCTGTTGAGGCATGGTGTGGAAAGCATAGCCGTGCATAACAGTTCCTTTGTGGTTTTAAAAGCCGTTTGCTCCTCCTTGCCCCAAGGTACGCTGTTTGGCATGCACTTAGCTGTAAGCTTAGTCAGCCGGAAAGTGACCTGTATGAAATGTAAGATGTATTGACGCTAGTAACAAGCCCAGAATGCTTCTGACCTGTTTCTTTGTCACTGGTCGCTCAATTTCTGTAATAGCTACTACCTTTCTGAGATCTGGTGCGTGCTTGGCAGAACCAATCACGTGCCCAAGATGAGAAATGCAGGGTTGAATTTTCTGACACTTGGATGGAGCCACCGTCATACCCACCTTGTGTAGCCGTTCTAGGATGGTTTGGAGATGCCGCAGATAAATATTGTCGTAAGTAAGCAGAGGAATTTTCTCGTCAATCCTTTAAAAACATGTTCACAATGCACTGAAGTGGCCGCTGCGTTTTTCAGGCCGAAGGGCACCACTTTTTACGTGAACTGGCCATACAGCATGACAAATGCAAATGCAGTGTATTTCTGACTTAGTTCTTCTAACAGTACCTGCCAGTACCCGCGCTTCAAGTTGAACAAGCTAATGTAGTTCGCTCGCCACAGAGTAAAAATGAGCTCCTGCGAGAGGGCTGTTGAGAAGGCATCGTCCTTAGTAACTTCATTGAGGCTGTGATAACCGATAATCTGTGGTTGGAAAATTGAAATTGAAAAAATTATTGTCGAAGATTTAAAATTTTTGTCTTTGAACTGCACCTGGCGACCATCTCAAACCTTGTTGCACTCCAACAGCTATATAGCTACAAAACAACAAAATATGGACCAAAATCTGACGAGTGCAAGTTGCCAAGTGACCAGAAGGGTCAAATTAAGAAAATTGCAAAAAACAGAACAGAATGTTTTCTAACCTTTTGTGCTCAGTTATAAAAGAATTGCACTTTAGAATGCCCCAACTGAGTAATTTCACCAGTTTTCTTTCATAACTGTTTCACAGCAGAGATAGCCTGTTGAAGCTGCCCGCTTTCTCTCAGAATTGGCAGTCCGCAATCGTTTTTTGCCCGTGCTCTCCAGCTGGTTAGACTGTTTGGTTCCTTTTGAAGTTCTTTGAGAATGCGTGATGCGGCTCCTGTGTCCCAAAATTAAGTCTCATCACTGCTTCAGCGACAGCCGCTTCACAAGGAATCAGCGAGGCATGCTTCATCTTAGGAGCATTGAGACCAATTCACTGATTGGAGTGCCTCATTAGTATTTTGTGTTTGGCCTCACTGGCATCTGCTAAGCAAGTCCTGGTTAGCAAGGCACTCGTACAAAGGCAGGCAGTACCTGGTGGATGCAGTCGGGCACGCTGCTCTCCCTCTGCAGCGGCAGCATTATGTTTGCACCATGAGTTGGTGCCATGTAGGCACAGAGCATGGTTTAGGCGGTCGTCAGTTGATGTCACAAGGCAGTACTTGGCGGAGCGAAAATAGCGAAAACTTTTGCTGGCATGAGCGGCACAAAGCACTTTCTTCCCATTGTTTGAATACACGCTTGCTGAACAATCGTAAATACAACACCATGAACGACACACGACTCAGCACTGCCAGCAACAAACATGAGAAAGAGGAACACTGCAGAACATTACCGTAGCCACCATACACTTTTTCTTCTTTGTGCCACTCATGTTTGACATAAGCTTGTAGGCATACTTTGTATACAACTTACTTTTGCCGTTCTCACATTCCCGAAACTTCTGATGGAACGCTTCTGCTGACAGCCTGTACTATTTTAGCAGACTCGATTTCACTTTGTCGTAATTCTCTGCTTCCTCTTTTGTCAAGCAAGCGATTACATCTGCCGCCTCACCGGGTAACAAAGTGAGCAAGCGCTGTGGCCACATTTCCCGGGAAAACCCTTGCTTCTCGCACATTCGCTCGAAGTTAACCAGGAACAAACCAATGTCCTCTCCAAATTTAAACAGCCGCATCAGGTCACTCATTTTGAACGATTTTCATTCTCCTGCACCATGAGCCCGACTTGCAATACGAGCGCATTTCATCTCTACGTCTAGACGTTTCATTTCCAAAGCTTGTTGACGCTCTCACTTCTCTTCCCCTCATTCTGTACATTCCCATTCATCAATGATCTCGGCATTCCGAAAGGTCGTCATCTCCAGCTTCCAATACAAGGATAGCCTTTAGCACTTCTGGTTTTTCCAAGTTTGTCTGAGATATTCAGACCCAAGTCCTTTGCTAGCTCGAACAATTTTTTTTTCCGCAATGACTTCAAATCCATGGCTGTTCCGAGTGCTTCCTTCTCTACTGCCCACTATCGCCTTGCTGCAAATTAACCCAGCAGTAATGGCAACACTATTACCTGCTCTGTTTTCTACACAAACAAAAGCCTGGCAAAACTCAGTAGAAGAAAGTCCCGCACTCATCAAATCTCACAGCCAAGAATCCAGCACAGTCGTTCTGCTGCAGGCAACCAGTCATCACACAGGGCTCGTTGCACTGCTCCCGGCTTGCCGTTGAGCTGCTCGTTGCACGGGTCACGCCTTGGACATCCTAGAGCTGCCTACCAGCTGTTAGATGAGGCTCGAAAGCCTCAAGGGCAGTGTTGACCTTGCGGCTCGGGGTTCAGCAGAAGGTATCAGCAGTCCCGGCAAAAGATGAGCCATCGACTAACAAGAACAATGTTTAATACTGCATCACGTAGGAACGACCGGAGGAGCAGACCGAAAAGAAAACTGATGCTCTCACAAAAGCAGGTGTCCCGGCGTCCTCTCTCGCAGCGGAAGCAGCCGCTGCTCTTTATACACTCGGTAGTTGAGGATTCATGTTACAGCAAGCTTTGCTGACTCTGTCACGGTGGCATGGAGGAACCTCCTGTTATCGGCCGGGGGCAACGCTCTCTCCTTATAGTGCTGGGCTTTGCCAGCGTTTGCACACACACGCGCGCGACGACATATGTAGCTTGAACACATCGGAACATGCCGGCGGGAGGAAGCGTTAGGCATCCAGATGTGCGGCGCTGAAATGGCCAAAATGCCTGTTGCTTTGTTGATGCTCTTGTGTTCGCTACATTTTGCTGCGGTAGCATCAGTGGTCGCACATGACCGTAGCGAATCATAATGGGAGGCACCAGGTTCGATCTCTGGTGACGCCGGGTACCCACAGTTTTCGATAGCCACAAGATTTCCCCTGGCCTGGTGCGTTGCTTTTCTGGGGTAAAAATGCTTGGGAAAGGGGTCAGAACCAAAACAAAAGGGCTGGGCTTCTGTCGCACAAGATGGACTTTGGTTGTCCAGTGACAGAACGAATCTCTGACCCATCTGCGCAATATTTTTAGGGAGGTTCTTAGGATGTACCCAAGCCCAAGCATTTCAAGACCCCTTTCTCCCCCCCAAAAAAAGGAATTCACCGTAACAAGTTCTTCAGATGTAAATTATTTTCACTCAGCAGTCTACATCAACGGCTGATCTTGGGAGCAATGCCCTGATGATGTGGCACTTTTCCCTGTGCATTATATTTGAGTTATTATTATTCATGACCAGTCAAGCTTATAATAAGTATTTGCAGATTTCACATTTCTTTATTATTAGCATTTAAACATATCTGGTATGAGTGAGTATGAGTCATCAAAGGCTTTCGCCTTAAAACTGGTGCGATGACTGGCGTAGTGGCCGTAAGGTGGGTGGTGGCAGCCGTGGCGGCTACCTGCTCTTAGATTTGCAACTTAAAGTGTGTGAGTTGACTCCTGTTCAGAAATTTGGATATGTACTGTTGTAGATAATGTGTCTTGTGAAGGGGAGATTTACAATGAACTCGTTATCTGTTTGCCATGGTTTTGGAAACGGGGTGACATACTTCCAATCTAGGATGGGTTATCTCATCACCTTGTTTCTAACCCATGAGATTACATAGCTTCCAGAAGAGATGGTTAAGTGTTTCTCATCAAAGTCGTGCCTCATACATCCTTTGAAACTTTCTTTTCAATTACAACTATTTGTCAAGTTAGAAAGATGACAAAGGCCTCGGCAGGCTGTGCCACTGATTGTTCCTGAAATAGCTGCTTGGAAGTGCTGTGGGGTCACTTATATTTATTCTTGTTTTGTTCTTTTCTGGCCCAATCACAATACCTCATGAGAGCGCCGTACAATTTCTCCTGCAATTGGGCCTGGTACTCCCGGAGCTCGAATTCTTTTTGTCTGGTGCTCAAATGTCTTCCTCAAATCCTTTGCTCGTGCGGAGACAGCTGTCCTTTTGTACTCTCGTGCAGGCTGCCGTTGCCCAGCATGCCGCATATGTTGAGCACCTGAAGTAAATTCGCTCTGTAAGAGGTGGCTGCTGACGGCACTCAGTGCACAAATTTACTAGAGTTATTACAGTGCAGTCCACTTATAACGGTATTGAGAAAACTGGAAAATCTGATCGTTATAGCTACTTACTATATCTGGATCAGGGAAAAGACAAACAAAAGAGCACACCCGCATATTTTTCATTGTGTGTTGGCTTGCCTGCTTACCAGCGACGAGTAAGTCTGGTTGAACGGCACAATCGTCGTAAAGAGCCCTGAACACTATTACGGGGATACCTTAATAGTAAGGGTGGGCGAATAGTGGTTTTTTTTATTCAAAGCGAATTCGACGCGAATAGTGATTTTCTTCGAATAATTTCGAAGCGAATAGTTCGAATAGTACTTCTGGCACTAAAAAGAGGCTGAATCACAGTAGGCATTTCCAAAACCATTTATTTTCCCAATACACGATGCCATTACATACTGCACTGAGGCTTTATTTAGAACCACACTTCAAAATTTTAAGAAAGCACCTAAAGTGAGTGATGAACAATTTTTGCTGGCTTGGTAATAAAAAGTTATAGCACATAAAGATACTGCTGGCTTTCTAATAAGAAATTCGAGATAAAATTTAAAAAAATGAGAGTATAACAGAACGGTGCCAGTAGTACAACCAATAACTGAAACTATAGTTGTAACTGCACTACACTGCAGCAAGAGCACTAAGAACAGTAAAGAAAACAAAGACATTCTGCACTTCCAGTGACAGCTGCCATTTACAGCCCAGCATACTCCAATCTAAATGTTATCGTGTAGAAACACAAGCTGTTCTACATGACGGGTGAGCAGATTCTCTCTCTGACAGCGCACAATGTTTCCTGCAGCTGAAAACAGCCTTTCGCTGGTAGTCTGTGTTGCTGGGATTGAAAGATATTTGCGTGCAAGTGGTGCTATGGATGGGTACAGATGGCTGCCGTTGGTTCTCCACCATGCCAAAGGGTCTTCAGACTGCGGAAGAAGGGGGCTGTTCAAGTACGTTTTGCCTGAGTGCCTGAGTTGCGGCGACGAAGTGCGGCACACCACCGAAGACGGCTCAATGCCCTGATCACGACGGCGTTCCATTCTGATCAACGCGCAAGGAGTAAAAATCTCAAGAAAAGACGCCTGTCACAGATGGATGCGATCATTTCGTTCTACTAAAGTTCGGCAGTCACGTTTTAAGTCCGCAGCCTCCCCTATGACGAGCGTTCACAGCAGTATAACGTTCCACGGGTGCGCAATAAGCTTGGCGTTATCACACGCTAAAGGCGCCCTTCCCATTGACATAAGTATACACTTCGGCGACATCGAGTCTCCGGGCTGCCGCTGAATTTTTCGCCACTCCGAGATCAGTCGCCCATGTTCGGTACGCATGATTCATCACCTGACTGAATGAAGCGATAGCGTGGTAGGGCTGCGTGTTTATCTTTGCATCTTTCCTGTCGGATAATCTTTTCCGCAACTCTTGAAAAAGAAAAAAAGGAGGGGGGCCGACGAGATTTCGGGCGAACGACCTGTATACGCTTTCGCGTAAAAAGCCATCTATGCGGCATTACTCGAAACCGAAACCACACAAAGCAAGCGGGCGAGCGTCCCAGAAACACAATTCGCGCGAGACGAATACTTTGAAATTTCGAATACCGAGAATTCGGTTCGAAGCGAATATCGAATGCTGTGCTATTCGATCGAATATTCGAAATTATTGAATATTCGCACACCCCTACTTAATAGCCATAAAATAGCTTGAACATGCTTAAAAAGTCAGAAATTTGCACTCACTTGAGCGGCAGCTGAAGCTTGACAATCACTGAGAGCATTGCTGCTAGTAGCGTGTATGCTGGCGGCAGTCCTTTTCCCATGCATAAAACTTATCTGCGACTGGATGAGCTGCAGGACATCCCCAGGCTTTATGATCGTTAAAATCGTAGAGTGCGAATGCCCTATTATTTTGCGAGGCTTCCAGCCTTGAATTCTGTTGCAGTGTTTGGGGCTGCACTTTTGTCACTTCACCAGGGTTTGAAGCTGTACCATCGCTGTTAGAAGACTTGGTTCCTGCTGAGATGGAGACATTCAGTCTGCTCAAATGTTTTGTTGTCGTTAGTATTGTTGAGTGCCAGCTGATGCCCAGTGAGAGTCCAAGTTCAGGGAAGCAGGCTTCTCTTCAGGGGACAGTCGGGAAGTGTGTTCCTGTATGTGTTCGGGAACCAGTGCTCGTTTCTGTCCAGGTTTCTCTCAGCCTTCTGGTTCTTTTCCCTTCTGCTTGGAGAGTTGCTTGGCTCTTTGGTCGCGGGCATTCTTGTGATATGTGTCGCATTGCTGAACAGTTAAAGTGCTTGTGTTCTGTCTGCTTGCTGCTGTCCTATGAAGGCTTCTAGTTTAACTTTTTGCTGTGGCATTGCCAGATGACTTGGTGGCATCCTAATTCTTGCCACGACATTGAGATGAATGACTTGGTTGACATCCTAACAACCTGTATCATTCAGAGGTTTTCCTTCGGTTTCTAGTAGCACCTGCAGCAGCTGTCGACGACTGTAAAGGTTCATTGCTCGATTGATGGGTTTTAAAAGTGTGGAATGGAACCGCCCGCTTGCCTTCATGAATGCCACTCAGTATCAGGTATATGCTTTCTTCAAGGCTGAGGCTGCGTGGTTCCTTTTCCAGTATTGCATTTTGGCCTACATGTACTGGACAAGGGCTTCTTAAGGCCAAAGTGGGTGCTTTTTATAAAAATTTGGGAAATTTTGAAGGGTCGTTTTGTATTGTTGGAAGTGTTCAGCAATGGCTTGCTTCCATGTTCCCCAATCGATAAAATAATGCTAGGAGGGCACGGACTTCACCGTAGGTACGAACGGTGTTTGCAAACACAAACTTGGTTGAAACTTGACGCCCTAAAGAAGGCTTGATAAATAAAATAAACAGCGCTACAGACTAGGACAGAGGTCAAGAACGAACAGGACGGGCTGTTTGTGTTCATTGGGGGGCTGCCACTCGTCACTCCAGATATGTAGAATCTGCTTTGGAGTTGGTAGTGATGGAGCGCAATCAGTACACTGGCAGGCGTAGAAACTTCTTTCCTACTTCAGCTGTGCATGTCCTGTTTACATTTCTTTTTTCGAATGCTACATTGATGTTCTTGTGCCTCGGGTAGGGTGTGCCACAGCAATGGCCGATATTGAAATCCTAGCCTTGAAGGTGTTAGATGTGAGACCGTCGGTTCAGCTCTCACTCTGGTTGATCTCCTCAGGTCCCGTTCCAGAGACAGTAAGCAGTAGGAGGTTTGGAAAAATGGGCAGAGGCTTACGGCAAAAAAACATTACATGAGATTTATCTACATATTTGCAGGAGTACAGGGAAGTTCAATGAGAGGTATATTGGGAGCGTAAAATAGAGCATATCAAAAGCCGTCCGTGGGCTGCTTTAATACAGTTCATCGTCCCCATATCTCTAGAGTTGGGGACTTCAACTGCTTCTTTATCATCCAGTAGCCTTCGAGCCACTTCTTAGGCTCCACCCACCATGTGATTCATCACACGAATCCTCGCACAGCGTTGGTTTCGAGTGCACACCTGTCCAGGAGTCGCATGTTCAACCCGGTCGATGATCTCTGGGAGGATGTTGTGGCTTCTTACAGTCACGGGCCGCAATTCAGACTTGGCGCCGGCTGGGCACATCGGATTCATAGTCTCAGGCCTCGACCGTGAAAACGCGAGTCTGGCAGAACACCACCTTTGCTTGCAACACAACACGAGTGGAATTCTTTGACCGTGTTCTCACCTCACAACCATACAGTGTGCCCACGCAACCTTTGCTGAGCCAGTCACGCCATACGTGTTCATTATCAGCCTCCGGTCTTGATCCAAGCTGTGAGAACCAAGGCACCAACCGGCAGTCACGTAGAAATGGTTGTCTGGCGCGCGGCGAAATACCGAAGTGTTGTCTTACACCGCCGTGTTTTACTGACAAAGGAACTAGCCATGCACAGAGTCGTCGTCCCCTCTAGAGTGGAACATCCAGCAGCTTGGAAGGGTGGAAGAGAGCTGAGCCTTCGATCTGAACAGTTTCTCCGTAGCCCGGAAGAGTCTCGTTTGGCCAGTGCCCACTACCGCTGGACGGGAAGAGACGGGCTGATATTGAGGCTGATGGCCGGTCTGCATTCTAGTCCGCCTTCGTGCTCCTTTCTGGAAGCATAAGCCAAACTTCCGAGCTCCTTACAGAGGAGGCATTAGTCGAACCAACCATTCACACGACACTGCCTACCCGAGCAGCGCAAGGAATTCGCTTGAGAATCGTCGGGATTTTTATGCAACATTAAAATGTTCTGAGTATCACTTAAAGAATTTTGCAGCAGTCAGCAAAGGTTACATCAGCGACAACAGACCTGCATGCTTGCTAAATCAGTCACCAAAGCAAATGTTGGCTCAGAGGGGCAGTCTTCAAAAAAAGAAAAAAAAACGTATAAGTAGATGACTCTACACAAATAGGTTAACATACTACCTGCAGTCCAGAAGTGCGGGTGCCGTTAAAGAGGCAAAGTGATTCCCTTCCTTACGGAAACATCCTCCTCAATCCGTTGGCATTGCCATTGCATTTCTTTCTTTTTTTTTTTTGTACCACACGGAGTTGTATTGCTGGAGAGCAAGACTCCATTGGAGCAATCTGCCGTTTTTGGGTGACATTTGATGCAGCCGTATGAGTGGACAGTGGTCCACTCAGAACGTAAATTTGGCCCCATACAGGTAACAGGCAAGCTTTTGGGTCGCTCAGACCAAACAAGCGCATTCTTTCTCCGAGGCACTGTATGCTACCTGTCTTACGGTTAACATTTTGCTGGCATAGAGGATGGGCATTGTCGACTCCGATTTGACCTAATACGATCCCCATTTCCACTGTCACTTTTATCACGCTGAACAACAAATTCTTTGTTGTAGTCTGGTTCGCGCAGCACGGGCCGTGAAGCTAACACGCTTTTGAGGGTTTGAAAGGACTTCTCTTTAGCTGCATTGCAACTTAAGCTATTTGGCTCTCTTTTGCGAAGCGCGTCCGTTAAAGGACTTGCTAGCTGGGAAAAGTTTGGTATGTACGTTTGGTAGTAGTCAGCAAGCCCCAAAAATGAGCGTACATCTGTTTTAGTCCGGTGCTTTGGGAAATCAATGATTGGGGCAATTTTGAGGTCCGAAGGCCGTCGGGTCCTCCTACCGACATGTCCGAGGTATGGGACATGCGAGCAGCCGAAACTACATTTCTCTGCTTTAATGGTGAGCCCAGCTTCACGTAATTTAAACAACACTCTCCTGAGATGAGAAAGATGGCCTTTCTACGAGTTAGAAAGAATAGCCATATCATCACGATATGGGAGAGCGAAATCCTGCATGTCTTGAGGACAAGGTCCATTAGTCTTGAAAAGCTAAAGGGCAAATTCTTCAGCCCAAAGTTCGGCACTAGAGGCTGGTAGACTGCGACGGCGGAAATAAATGCCGCATACCTGCTTGCGCTCTCTGACAGCGGAAAGTGCCAGTACCCCCGCACTAGGCCAATAATGGAAATGTACCTGGCCGCGCTGTCTCAATTCTTTCTTCGATGTAGGAATAGGATACAATTGGTTCTTTGTTATTGCGTTAAGTTTTCTGTAGTCTACGCAGGGTCGCGGATCTTTGCCTGGTGTTTCTACGAGTATCAAAGGTGAGGTATAATCGCTCTGTGCTGGCTCTATGACACAGAGTTCGAGCATGCGTTTTATTTCGGACTCTATTCCTGCCTAAGTCCTTACTGGCGCTGCCGATGTTAACTCTATCTCATGCGTCATGAAGTTGGTCCTTCCGGGTCAGCCGCTAAAACTCTCCTGAAATTCGCTTAGCAGTTGCTTCAGTTCCTGTAACTGCTCTGGCTCTAGTACATTTTCGTTGTTGATTGAGCCATGATTTCTCATATATACTGCAAGCCGTGTTTTCGACATTTTCTTTCCACTCAGGAATTTCAGTTGGTAGAAGGGGACGAACTTTCCATAGCCGATCGGCTTCTTTACCTTCATCGGAAACAGCGAGGTCGTTGACGACCTTGAGGTTCGATCGGATGAGAAAAAACTTATCCCTGGATATTTTGTCCGCCACGGCGGCGACACGCGTTCCTCGACTCCAATACATTCTTGCTCGTGGATAACCCAAGGCACTTATAAGCAATGTAGCTCCAAGGAATACCTTCATTTCCCCAGGAGATGAGTTTAGTGATCCTCTTGTGCGCTGGAGGTACGAAACTTCTGTCATTTCATGGAGAAGCTGAAACGCCTGCTCATCCATGTACCTTGTGTAATACTGATTCGCATGCCAGCCATCTCTTTCGTCGGCCGTAGACGACGGTACGTCAGGTAAGTCGGGAAGGACGGATGCGTAGATCTGCTTCCGAGGCCACCTTTCGCGTAAAGGCATGACTCTGTTGCAAACGTAGCAATCCTGCTCCTCTTCATCTGCAATATAACAAATGACACAAAGGGACAGAAGTGGGGTGCAGTTAAATTTTAAAACGAACGACGTCCATGAAATTTTACCTAGAATTCGGTTGCACTGCTCATTCGCCTCTGCACCATCCGGGGGATCTTCAGGGTCTGACAAGTCCAAGTCGGAATTGACCCCATTTCTCGCAATCCTCTGAAGAATTTCAAAGGCAGAAGCATCAGCGGCATCTAAACAGATTTTTTATTATTTATTTACAATATGTAGACCCCTAATTTCAATAGAGAAAGCCAGCAAACCAAAATAATTGGTTCTGTCAAATGCAGTCACAAAGAGTCAACATTGTCCTGACGTGCAACCTGTTGCACATCGAGTTTACATGTAAAATAAGAAAACAGAAAAATGAAGTCAAAATTAGCGAAGGTTAACGAAACCTTAATGTTTCATGAGTTCACAAAACGATATTCAGGAATGACGGCATCGGTAGAAAACCTCCGGACTGAAAGTCGCCAATTTTGTTTGTTACCATGAGCGCCACCTCGTGCCCGCAGTTGCATGAAACATCAACAGATGGCGCCACCCATCTTTGCTGTAGCTTGGAGAGACTGTTTCAGTTTCGCTTTCAGCCAATTTTGTTTATGGAGCACTGAAATCTGAATGTGCAACACATTGCACGCAGGGTCTTTAGAGGATATATTATATCAGAAAGAGTTGATGACAACTGATTAATAAATGTGAAATGAATCACCAAGAGTTTAAAAACGTAACGGTGGATTTATTTCAACGTTTTAACCGGGGTGCGGTCTTTTTCAAGAATGAAGTACAGGCGGTTACACACATCTTCGTAAAACCGTTCACAGAGAGGGTGAAAAGGGGGAAGGAAACAGGTGAGGCAGACATGTTACCTGCAACGGCGACAACAAATAGTAACGCGCACCAGGAGAGAGGGAAGAGAGGAAATGCTCGGCGTAGCGCGTGAAAAAAAGACAGAAAGGAGGAAAGGAAAAGATAAAAAGGAAAAGGAGGCGGTGGGGGTGGGGGTGGTTCAGGATTCTACAAAAAAGGAAGAATGAATGCACCATTTGTGAGCGACCGCGGCGCCGCCGGCCCAGTCACTGGTGTGGTCCGTCACGGCATGAAGACAAAAGCACAAAGGGTAAAGCATCCAAAGAAGCTCCAGACGCCGCCACATGTGACGTACGATACAGGGGTGTTACACAGATTGAAACCACATGGTAAGGCTCATTATACAAGAAAATGTCAGAGCAAAAAACATGATAAGTGAGCATATGCCACTGTTACAGCAACTGAACTATTACTAACAGAGGGCACGCTAGAAAAGCTTGGAAGAGGAGAAATGCAAAGTTGTAAATTGTCACATAAAATATAATAAAGAATTGAATAAAAATGGAAAAGATACATTTAAAGCACAATGTCAATTCCCGAGGAGCTCGCTAGAGAACGAGTTTATGGTATCCGATATCCGATAGACATCGATACACACGCGAAAGAGGTGACTCAGAGCGCAGGCTTTTCGAAGGCATCACTAATCATGCTCGCACTCTCGAGGAAAGCAAATGCATACTTGCACGACACAGACAGTTGGCGTAGCGACATAACACGTAAACGCAAGACATCTGTGTACTGAAATTGACATCGAGTAATTCAAGCAGTACCATCAATCATGAAAGAATAGTTTTGCTAGTTCTGTGAAATGCGCTGTTAATTTAAACACACTATCGTGCACAAGGAAAATCTAATCAAAAACCACATTTTTTAAAAATAATCGGTATGACCTTTCTCTCCGCAAATTGCTTCATATTATCTTTGGAAACGAAAAAAAAAGGTTTTACAGTTGAGGGCTATCAAACAGCGGCAACAAGCGCGACGACCGAAGGCTCGCACGATGAGCGCGGCGCCTTTCCATTCACGCTAAATAATGGCGAAATCGTTGAAATCCTTACCTGTAGCAATATGTACACACTGCAGTGCCAAAGTGCTTCCGTCTCTCAGAAGCATCGGCGACAAACGTCTCTTTTCTCCACAGATTTCGTAAACACGTTCGTCAGCTGATCACGAGTTTTTAAGGATCTTCAGCGACGCAGGCGCTTGAACTGGTATGATAGTCCCTGGTACACTTGGATCATGTCAGACTGAAGCGTGAACCGTGACAAACGCGACCACTTTTCACAAAACACTACCAATTTCGTCAAACAAGGAACAGCAATACATTTTCAAGGGACGAGTTACGCGGGACCCCACATATTTCCGCCATCTTGCCCAGTGTGGCCAGACTTCACAGTGCCCCCTGTCGTTATTTGGAGTTGCGAATAGTAGTTGACAACAACAATAACATAGAGGAAAGCCATAGCTCTGAAAATTATTTCAAACAGCCATCTTATTGTGGTAGATTCATGAACAGCATCGTACGTACATAAAGGCGAGTCACCAAGCAAGATATAAACATGACATTTATTTCATGGCATCTTGTCTTTTACCCTCAAGATCCAGATTTGTTTAAAATAATTATTTGTCCGATATTGTAGGAATGTTAGACCTGCCTGACAGGGCTCAAGTATGAAGGCAGGACAGCTTTCCTATTGATTTGTTGATACCGCCTGCAACGGTTTTGAATTTATGGATCAAGTACGATTCACTACTTTTGCGGTCATAGTGTGTTTTGAACCCTGATTGGATGGAGTACAGTAGCTGTGAAGTTATCGAACTGATGTCCAAATATATTGATATGTTTTGATATGTTTGAAAGAGGGAGAATCTGCAGTGCTCGTGCATGTGACCTGTGGTTGTTAATTTGAATTCTGAATGGTGTCGCTGTTTGTCCTGCGTACTGAGCCCTGCAAGTGCCACATTCCAGAAGGTAGATAACATTAGTGCTGTCACACGAGATATTGCCTCTTATCTGATAAGTGAAGGCGATGCTTCGGCGAACAAGGCAATCACCAGCTTCATAGCCTAGACTTGTAGCGATGGCTACGTTGGTTGCCCTTCTCCTTTGGTTGTAAACAGCAACCGCCTCAGCAGCAGCTCGTTTCACACTTTCCAGTGAAGCATTTTCATTCTTTGAAGTTTGGGTCCAGATAACAGAGTGTAGGCTCTCACTCGCATTCTGCGTCTTTCCCTCACTGCAGCGTGCCAGCAGGTGCTCATCGCTGAGCCTGGCAAACACTGGCTCCAGAGCGGCCCTAACCGAAGCCGGGAGGGCACTCTTGTGCGGAGGTGGAACCTCACCATTAGTCAAGGCTCTATTATACTTGCACCAAGAATCAGCACCCTCGGGGCACTTCGAGTGGTTTGGGGCATCGTCTGTGGATGTCATGTGCAGGAGTGTAGCTTCCACTGCCTTCTTCATGGCTGGAACGTCATTCCTGTTGCTCCTCGGGGCATAGCCGTAGTAGTTCGTGATTTTCGTGATTTTGTCCTGCGTCAGTTTGCCTTTTCCCCCCAAGAGACTCACCCAGAGCCTTCTTCTTCTCGACAAGATTCCGGAGTGCAGTCCCCATTCGCTTGTGGACATGGTTGATGCAGTCCTTCTTTTCAATTGGAATGAAGCCGTACACTTCTGCTTCAGACAAGGCATGAAATGTCCGGCTGTCTCCATCGGATAGCACGGTTGTGTAGCGCAGCCCGTGCTTGGCCAGCGACCTCCGAAACATAGTCAGTGCTGCCTCCACTTCCATGCGGCCAGAATTGCAGTCTATGTTTCGTTGGCACTCGTGGGTGGCGAGCCAGGCACTGTACCCTTCATCTTGTGGCTGTGGCCCCGAGGCACATCCAAGGCAGAAATTTGAGTATACAACGTGGTCAATCACGAGACCAGTGTACAGCTCAACAATGCAGCCCACACTGATGTGAGAGGTACGACCACGGGTCATCCAGGAACCATCAAATATCACATCAATGTTCCCGACAGGATTCAAAAAGTCTGCATACAAACTCTTGACGACTGCCGCACTTGCAGCTTCACTTGCGGTCGCTGTACTCTCACAGGCTTCCACAAACGTTTTGAGGTGTCCCTGAAAGGTCTTGTGGTGCAGGCCTCGGTGTGAGAGGTTCATACAAGCACAGAAGTCCGCAAGGGCAGTCACGCCTTTGCCGATCGTCTGTATGCCCTTCATTGCCCTCATGTTGACTTCGAAGGGAGTGATGGTGGCAGCTCCGCTTATTCTTGGGGAAGAGAACTGCTTCTGTTCGAAATCGCAGTTTTCGCAGACAAGCAGAAGCTTTACAGCAAGGCCGTACTCCTTATCTGCTGCCTTGCTCAAACGCAGACTTCCTGCGCCGCAGGTTCCGCACTTCGCTTGCGCGAAAAAATTGTTCAAAACCTTCAAGTCCACAATCACGAACTTGGTACCGGCATCAGCTGTCTGGTAATCCGCACTGACGCCAAGAAGGTCAAACTTGCGCTGGGTTGCCGACTTTTCCGACAGAACGGACTTTGTTTGCGCCGATCGCTCAACACGCTGCGCCTGCTCGGTCGACGAATAGTACACAGCATCAACACGAAGTGTACCACGATCCGAGATACGATTCGTGCTGCAACTTGGTCCCACGATGTTGTCATCGGGCAGCGTGCTTGATGTACCCGGCGGATCCAACGAGTCCGGCACTGCAGGCCCCGGCGACGCACTGGTGGCCGCTGCCTGCTGTTTTTTGTTCCACGGACGTTTCTTCCGGCTTCCAAAAGCTCGTTGCATGCTCGGTTTCAATCAACTGTCTCCCGGCATCTCGATCGCAAAGAGAAACTCCCGGCACAAGGCGGAAACACGGCGTGTAGAGAAACACGAGCGCAAAAACAGACGCGCACGAAGCGACAGCCACAGCGGCGAACGCAAGAGAAAGAAAAAAAAAGATGACGTAGACAGTCACACCAGCCAATGAGAGGCGCGGAACGGCGCGCGCGCGCGAAGCGCGCCGCGTGCGAACCAATCAGTGACCCGAAAACGGCCTTCGGGAAACCGGCCCGGACCGCCGCTCTGCTTGAGCGACGCCATTTTGAGATAGCTCAAATTGCGCACAAAGAAACCAGCTTCAAAACAAGGTCAAGATGGCGGCGATCGGCCGGCTGCAACGCCGGCGGCGCGCGCGGGAAGTTCGAACAAAGTCTCTCTTTTCGGGGCCATTTCGTCGCTGCCGTGGTGTTTTGAAAGCCGATTTTATCGCATTTCCCGACCGAATTCAGCGTTAATAATTTTACTGTAGATGCTCGAAAGGATAAACCTTCTGAAAATGAGTTTTTCCCAAAATCGAATTTTTTGACCATTTTCGACCGTTTTAAGACCCGCGTCTCCCCTTAAAATCCTCATCTTTGGGGCAAATCCTACGAAAGCGTAAAGACTAGCTGTACGGGATGGAGGTTTTACAGTGCCTTGTGTGACTACTCTGGAAGTGCAAGTACTGTTGTCTGTCGCTTGGTTTTCAATAAACAGCTGTCTCAAGATTGTTTCTTCTCATAGTAACTTGGACATCAAGAAAATAATTGTCAAGGCTCAATATGTAGAGAAGAATGAGATGATAGCACGTGCGTTGTTGAAGGCAGCAATAAATTCAGACAATTTTTCCTCTCCATGTGTCCAGACCAAAAATGTGTCATCGATGAACCTCTTGTAAAAAGACTGGCTTCTATTGACAACTGTTAAGAAAATCCATCTCAAGGACAGCCATAAATATATTGGCATAATTTTGTTCAAATTTGGTGCCCATAGATGTTCCTCTTATTTGCACGTAGTGCTGACCATTATACTCAAAATTGTTTAACTCTAGTATCAATTTTAAGAGCTTCGCAAGCGTCTTGCCGTCGATAGGTTTTTCAGATTGTGAGCGCTCGTAAGCATTGACCACTGCCTCGATTCCATCTGCGTGCGATAAGTTGGTGTGCAGTGAAGCGACATCCAGGGTGACCAGAAGGGAATTATCGGGAATGACTAAGTTGAGAATCTCTCTAAAAAAATACATGGTGTCCTTAACATTCGAGGGGTATAAAGGAGGAATATCCCCGATGAGGCTGTTAATGTAGCTGGTGTTTTCAGCAACTGTTCCAATACCAGAGACCTTCCAGGGTTATTGGCTTTATGAATTTTGGAAAGGAGATTGAAGCGGCTAGAACCTGAATGCAAAGGAATTAGTGCTTGTGCAGTCGTGGCCGTGAGTCATTCTCACACGCATTGCTAGCAGAGGCGTTTGCTAAGGGAAGGGGCTGTTGCCTGGGGAAGGAGGAATGGAGAAGTAAAAGGAGCTAAGAAATGAAACAAACACGAAAAAATGGTGTTTGGGCATGAAAAAGGGGGAATTGCCTAGGGATCGTGAGTTGGGAATATACTCCCTCCTTTTTTATTTAGGTAGGATTTTGAGAAAGAAAAAGATGCCCAATGTTTTGTTAATTCTATGAGTTACTCTAAAATTGCTGTATAAAAGATTCTTTTTTCTGTCGACTTGATGACCCAAATGTTTTAGAAAGTATGTTGTCATAAGCACAGATATTTAGAAAAGGAGAGATTTGGCATTCTCTGAATGTGGCATTGTGGTTGTTGAAATAGAACCTGAATGGTTTCGCAGCCTGGCGTGATGTATTCCACGCCGTACAAAGTGCAGCATGGCACGTACACCACATTGACGCTGTCGCAGTTAAAGGTTTCTTTATTCTAAAAGTTGAAGACAGACAAGTTACCTTTGAAGTGTTTGTCGCCTGCACATGGTTGCAAACCTCACAGCATAGTTTTCCACACTGTTGACAACCGGGGTTTGGGTTAGTATTGGGTGCTGTTTCAGATTTAACTAAATTGTCCTTAGATTCCTACTGCATTGTTACATTGCTCTTGGTGGCTGTTTGAAAATTAGCATCATCGACAATGGATGGTGGGTGTTACTTTTGTAGATTTCTTTACTTGCTCAGAATGGCGGTCAAAGTCCTCGAGCTCATAGCAAATCTGCCGGAATGAGCCTGTGAGTAGGATATGCTTGTCTTTCATGGGTTAGGTGGCTGCTCTTGAAGTGCAGGTACTGCTGGCAGTGAGTGGATTTCTGGTACAGGGCTGTCTTTTTTTTTTCTGTATTTTGACGTCTGGCGAGTTAGACATTTAGATGTTGCAGGAGAATGATATAGGTGGGTGAACGGAATTGTAATTTTATATATATGTTTACAGGTGGCTTCGTTATGGGGCCAAATGAGGAAGATATAGTCCAAAAAACGTTTACAGAGGAGAGGTTTCAGGGACTGTGTCGATGAATTGTGTTATGAGGGCTCCCATTAAATATATTAGCATTGGCCAGTGCCATCTTTGTTCCCATCGCCATAGCATTCTCTTAAGATGGTGCCTTTCCTCAAAGTCACAGTTGTAAGCATTTTGTCAAGAATAATTGAGAGGGTTTCCTCATCCAGGTGCATAAGAGGGGTAGAGGGCCATACTTAAGTAAACATCCAGTTGTTTACGCTGTCTGAATGAGGAATATTCGTGTGTAAAGTTGTTACGTCCCTTGGGGGGGTCTCGGCTTCCTGAGGCAGCAGGCAAACCCCAGCTAGAGTCATTTCTGTCCTGCTGGTAGCATCAGATGTTGATGGGAGCTCCACCTTGCGACTCCTAGGTGAATTCCTCGTCATGCAAGGACTGTCAGCATGGCATAGGTAATCATTAGCTTGCAACGTTCAATACCGGCCACCAGCAATCCTCTGGGCCAGCTCACCTGTGAGTGCTGAGGCACTGGCCAACTTTGCCTTGCTTGGACCAAATTGATTAGATGTATAAAATAATGAAATGTATCGGGTTGATGGGTGTGAATTTCTAATTGCAAGCGTTTGATTGCCTTTGTTTGTGATGAAGTTTGATATAGTGATAACAGCACACACTTCCTCACAGTGATTATACCGTGTATATTTTTCATTGCATTTCTATTTCTCATGTCTTATAAGCGATGGCAAATAATGTTCAAAATACTTATATTTGCTTACAGTGAATACTAAAGATTCTTGCTGCAGACGAAGTGGGATTCTTGCAAATGCAAAAAATAGAAAAAATGTCCCAATTGGACATGTGTATAACCATGTGTGGATCTCAAAGTACAATTTTCACCTTCAGATAAAATGTATGGTACTTTTTTTTTGCCTCACAAGGTCATAAATTTTTCTGTTATGCTTAGTCAGACTTTTGACCTCTAGCAGGATGGCTGGCTTTCCATTTTTGATGAAATTCTGTCTGGACAAGCTGAGCCATGGAACTCTAGTGTTCACAATAAGGCCCCGTTGTTGACATTGCATCGCTCGTGTTCAACGTATATTTCTCCAGAGCTGGTTTTCACATGCCTTCCCATATCTTGTGGTGTCATTACCTGCAGAGTTCTGGGTGAACATTTTTGTGGTCTGGTCTTCCCAGCTGTGATGGCACAAATCTGTACAATGTGTGTGCCTGGTTAAACGGAACATTCGCTCCATTTGCCACTGTGTTCTGTTCTGGCCAGCTGTCTGAACACAAATATTTACTCCCTTTGCTCAATTCACAGCAACCATGTCATCATAAAATTTTGATGGATGGGGCACAGGTCTGTTTTAAGAGCACTAAAATTGTGCACTTATTCCAATCCTTAAGCACAACTTTGTGGAACTGCAGTTCCTCAAACTTGGCGCATGCTTGCTGGCAGGAATGTGCTGCAATAATAAATTGGGCTCGTGCGCTGTGTTTGTGCCACACAGGTTTGCAACACTTTTCAACAATGCAGCTTTGAAGGATGCGGCCTTCAGAATGCCTTGCTGGGGTGTGGCTTTTGACTCGAGAGGCGGTTCAGTCTCAGCTCTCCAGTCATTGACTGGAACAGGATTGTATACAGCTACGTGGGTTGGCGTGCATGCCACCTCACCGGTGGAGCTGGCGCCAACCATCTCAGCTGCAGCAGCTTCGACCAAGGCTTGGTCGGCTTACTGCTGCGGTCACGTTACTCAGCCGCTTCCCCAATCCGTCGTTCACTTTCTGGTGAAATTCAGGTTGCTCAGAGACTTCAGCACTCTAGCGAGCCGGCAGCTTTCTAGCGCTGATACCAGTTCCAAAGATCCTGCAGTGAGAGCCAATGTTTTTTTAGTAGTGACTCCTTCAGTTCATTGTAGTTTCTCAGCCATCTAACATGCGCTTGATTTGTTCTGATGCTTCAGCAGAGAGAAGAGCTAGAAGTCTGTATTGCTATTTTGCTCAGTGCTTCCTTCTGCAGACACGCCCGAAATCTGCCAAATGCTCTGCCTTATTCTATGCTCGCCTTTAAAGCCTCGGAAACCATTGCCACTCAAACGGTCCGAAAGCATAAAAAAAGAGATATCCCCTACGTTTACCTTGGACTCTCAGACTGGCGGCTCTTTTCATTAAAAAACTTGCATTATGCTTACCTAATTTCTGACCACAATTTTTCAATTTTCCTTCGCAGTAAACTTTTTGATCTGTAGGTTGAGGAGGAGTTTCTTTTTCCTTTCAATTGCTTATCTTATAAGGAATTATCTTATGAGGAATATCTTGTAGTTTAAATTCTCTATCTCAATCTCGTGAGCTTGGGCTCGTTTCGCCAACTGACCTGTGTGCTCAGCCCTCATAAGCCAAAGCCTCAAGCGGTGCTCTCATGTCTTTTCTTTTTGTCACACTCAATGGCTGCGACGTGACCCATTAGCTCCCGTTCAACCAGTGTTTGTCTGTGTGCACTGGCAGAGCAGCTGGTAGCTCCTACCCTCACTTCAGAAGGAGCGAATGCTGTTGCTGTCACAGGTGGTGCAGCTAGCTAAGCAGCAGATGCTGCTGGCAGGGCCCTTGGAATAGAGGCATGGCTGGCAGGATGTCTGACGTAGCCTGGCTCGGTTGGTCAGCAGAATTGGAGGGACTGTTAGCTGCATCGGCCAGATCCTGCTCCATTTCTGACACCTGATCCTGATAATGCCAGGACCAGTATAGGTCCTCTGCATCATCTTAGGCAGAAATGCTTAGTATTAGATGTTGCAGTGAGGGTGCGGATCAAGAAAGATTTTTCAATCCTCTCTTCAGGTCACCTAAACCTTTGAATGATTCATAATAAATGAGTACGTGAACTGCATTGACAGCCGAGAGATGTATTTCATGTTCACTATGATACAGTGTGCAGTAACTCGAGCAACGTTTCAGTTAGAGTTAAGCAACGGGAGTAAACCAGGCATATTGTCTGCTTTGGAGAGAATCATTTTTGGAATACCGTTCTCATATAATATGGCTGACAATGGCTTGGCAGATACGTTTATGCAGTACATTTTGAACTTGAAAACCACTGCGGCGCACAGAAAACACAAGACAGGGAAAGACGCCACATGCTCTGTTTTGTGTTCTTTTCTTTGAGCCGTAGTGGTTTTCAAGTCATGAACCAACTCACCCCTCTTAGATGTAGGTTTTGTTATACTGGTCACACAGGTATACGATAAGACAACACAGATGCCACAATAAAAATGTCATGGCTGTGTACCATGAATGTCACTGCTGCTTTAAACACTTTGATAACAAAAGGTCATATGCAGAGAAAAAGATAAAACGTTCTCCTCTGAGGAAATCTGGGCAGACAAAAAGGCCGGGATGCTACAATATTTGTTTCTAGACAGCCTATTTTTATATAAAGGTAGTGACTGAAAAAGATGTGCATACTAGTGCTTGCACACCAACTTCTTTATCTCAGCAAAAATTGATTTCAAATTTTAGTGTCGAATTTATATTCAGGGCCGGCAGTACAATACAAAAAATGAAAAGGCATACCAGCTCCTGGTACAGGAGTTGCTTGTGTCTGTGACAGCAGAGCGGCCACAGACTTGCTGCTGTGGATTTGGTAGCTTGCTGGTGGTGCTTTTGGTCGCTGTCGAACGGGTTGGGCAATCGAACTCCCATGTGTGAGGTGACAGCGTCAACCCGCTGCAATTCATCCGTTAGCTAGCTCGGTGGCACTGAACCACCACCTGAGTATCGCAGAAACTGCTGTTGCTGTATCGTATAAATTCGATACAGCAACAACAAAAAAGACTAGCAGGATAAAAGAAAATAGGACTTACGATTCAAAACTTTCCCTAGTATCGTCCCCTTCCGCCACTTCTCTTTCAGGATCTCCCAACACTTTTTAAGTTGAAGCCAGGTATGCAGGTGCACATTATGGTGGGAGTTAAACTCCCGCTCGATCAGTTCCCATTCCTTTCGCTTTATAGCCACGCTCACTGCATCCATCTTCTTGTTTTTGATCACTGGTTTGTGCTTTTTCAGGATACTCAAGAAGATGGACTGCTCCTTTTCTGAAAAGTTATTTTCTCTTCCCCAGCCTTGGCATCGCGACCACACGTGACGCAACACAGCACATGAAGAAAACTGTATATAAGAGAACATAAAAGACACTACAAATGCCAATACATTACCGAATGCAAAACTCAAAATATATACAATAAAAACAGACTGCTGCAATAAAAGGTCAGGGGAGCGAGATAAGAGCAGGAAAGAAGAACGATGCAAGCAATGGATGCGGGCGAGCAAAAAGTATGGTTGCAATCTCGACAGGACCTTTGCTTTTCCCCTTTTAGTGATAAACACTTTCAGCAGGGCTTCTGAGAAAGAAGATGCAGAGATCAGAAAATAAGCAGACCAGGTAACGCGTAATTTTTTACATATCTCGGGTGTTCAATAGAAAAATGGGTCTCCTGATAAACATTCGCAGCCGCAGTACAAGTGTTAGCATTAATGGCTTACTTTCTCACTCGCTGCTAATGCTTTAGTCGCTCTCTGACATTGTTGTCCAACTTTCCAGACAGCGCACAGAACTTGCATTGATGGGGCCAGTGCTGGCCTGTTCCATTCAGTCCTGATGATGTTGACTCATCCCAGACTTTCCCCGCAGGCTGATTGTTTCCTCCAGAGGTGTTCATAGTGGGCAATGATGACGGCAGACCGGCCAGGTGTTTGCTATTTCGAATGGCTGATAGCTCCAGGATCGATACCCAGCACCTTAGCCAAGTGCTACGAAGTAGCAGTAGGTAAAACTGTAACAATGAAGGACATTGGGAGGTGGTCAGCGTCAGCTACTCAGCCTGCATGCCTCTGCTTTGTATCCTCTTTTCCTCATGTCCTGACCAACATACCTCAGACATGTCCTGTCACATATGCACATCAGTCAGTCAGTGTCTAATAAAGTGAACGAAAATAAAATTTTAAGAAAAAACAAAGAATGTCCTTAGCTATCAAAGTGCAGAGAGCCCTTTCACTGGTCGTCTTGTTCTGACCTCTAACTGTACTGCATGCTCCCTTCAGGCAAAGAAGTAAGTGCACGAGGAATAATTTGCATATGCTTCTACTTTGATTTCCGCTCTGCTGATTGTCATTAACAATTGGGCAGTTGTCCAAACTCCTGTCAAGCCGTCAACCACTTATTTTCATAACCTTTTGTGCTGCACTGTCGAGAAGATATGAATACTGCACTTACTCTATGTAAAGTTGCTGTCATCTCTCGCAGCATCATCAAAGCAGTCTTCTCACATTCTGCATGCGTAGCACACTAGCTGCCCAGCCTTTTGGCCACCGTAGCAGCACTGCCTTTTCTTTGCACTGTCCTTGCGATGTAGCTAACCTTCTTCATATCAGAAATTTTCTGCAATGTCTCCCTTTAGAAGTACTACTCTTTCATGCCAGACCTGAGGGGAAGAAGGGTGCTCTTGTGAATTACCTACCAATATTCAGCCAGCAGAAACTGAAAATGTGAGCATGGCACTGTGCAGTAGCAGTACATTGTGCTGCACAGAAATGCATGTATATGTCACTTTCTCCATTGGCTCTGTCCTGCTGTCTGAAATAGCTCACAGGCAGCTCTAACCTTTCAATCCCGCTAAGTGTAGGTGTTAGCCTGCCACGAAATCACATTCTGAAACTCAGAATTTCAGTTCTTCGGCCACTCAAAAGAATTTTGGCCCACAATTTCTCTCATTAACACCTAATCCTCGTATATCCTAGAGCACGTTCGTGGCCCCTGGGGCATAGCGGCGTCCGAAACATTCAACATATTTTCTTCACTGGTGGTGGCCACTTTCGTCATCTGCATCCGCTTGCATGGGACTCTCTCGCTAATTGCACTTCAGGGGGCTCGCTTGCAAGCATAGCACAAGTGGTGCATCGCTCTTGTGCCCACAGGTAAGAGGTCCAGGCATGCGCAATTGCAGTCCTGCTTGCTACACGGGTAGCACCAAACATTAGAATGTTATTAAAGGGTGATGCAAGTTTCCTGAATGCTGCCTAACGTTGGTGGGATGTAAACATTAATGAAACAGTGAAAAGAAACATTCTAATGTTGACTTTTTGACAGAATTGTCAACATTCATCAATGTCAACATTGGTGAATGACAAAGCTCTGTCAGCCTTATGGCACTTAACGTTGCTGGGATATATTATGACATATTTCAAAGTGCTAAAACAACAAGCATGTTGGCTTCTTTGTCTTTATTGTTTTAGCACTTTAAAATATAGCATACCAGCACGAACTAGCCCAATCCATCACCCTTCTGAATATATGTTATCTTTCAGGAGAGAAGCTGGCCGAGCAAGAAATTTATTCTTCCTTCTTTTCAAATCAGCTCAAGGGCGTGTGGCCCCTTTTATAAGTGCAGCTTTTCATATCACAAAAAAAAACATATTTGCTGTCAACATACCATTTCGTAGGTTTTGTTCATTTATGAGCAGGCTCATAGAACTTTTCTGCAGTGATATGCCTTATTTTATTGCCATTTTTTATTGCTGATGGCACAAGGCTCCTTTACGCATTCTGAAATCACATTTCGACTACTGCCATTCTGATCTGTGTCGTAAGGCTTAGCTGCAGCATGCTAACTTCGGAGTACACAAAGGGCATATTTTCCTCGTCGCTGGCCTCCACAAACCCATCACGTTTCCACACGCTTTATCTGTGGTCAGCACATTTTCTCCATCTAAAACTGTACCTGTCCAAAAAGAAAAAACAAAGCGCAAACTTACAGCATTCAAGGCACTGCTCTAGATAGTTTTGTAAGCAGTTGAAGTGATCTTACCGATAGCGATTATCTTGGTGGCATGCTTTTCTCCGTGCCAGCGGATGCTTACATTCACGTTCAGTACGCTGGAGGCCTTTTGGTTGTGGATAATCAGTGCAGTGATCTTCGTTTCCACTATGTCTCGCACTGAGACATCAAGTATTGCGGTGCTGCCAGTTTTCTATAGGGTGTAAAGCATTGTTTTGCCGAGACCTACAAGCAAAATCACAACACGTGCAAGCGCACGTGGTAGCCAAGGCCTTGTGGTTGCTGGGTTCGGTTGGATTTGAACGGCTTTACAGTCTTATTAATGTTAATAAATATGACAGCTATAACTCCATGATGACAGCACTATTCGAACGGTTTTTGTTTGGCTCTGAAAGTCCGGATTAGTACGATAAATGTTTCCGTCCCATGTCACTGCTACAGTGGCTAGAATACTGTAAACTGTACCACTGTTCTCTCATCGCCTCATATGCAGCCCTAATGTCGTGGTTATAACCTCAACTTGCTTGTCTAGCCCATTTGGTCATCGTTATCTTCTACGTACCGAAGGCAAGGTCAATCTGAAGGTTCTGGGCCTGAGAAACCGCCTCTTGTGTCCATTAAAAGAGGATAAAATTGCATTGGTCATGATGTGTGCCACATGTGGTCATATAATCAGTAAAGCAGTTTTCCAAAAGAAAAACTCATTCTCTAGCACTGAATCGTGCTATCCTCTTTTTTTTTTTCCAGCTCCTAGCCACTTTTTAATTATGTAGCCGGCACCTACCTCCATTTTGCTTTGTTGTCCTAATTTTCTGTGTGCCGTGTGCAGCATCAAAAACCTGAGCTGTGAGACAATTACTTTCACAGTCATTTCAATCGCAATATTTCATGCAAGGTCCTATACACTTTGCAATGAATTGCGAAGCAGTAATTCAGTATGCGAGGTGCGAAATAAACTAATGCATTGTGCACCTATGGAGTTGTCGAATCAGTCATCATGGATTAATTGCGTTTTCGCGGTAAATAAATTTTGGTTTTGGAAAATTGATTGACCGAAAATATTCAAGCATTTAAATGAGCGAGGAATAAAACGGCGCCAATCGGGCGCCACTATGAATGACAGTTGGGCGACAAACGGCGCGTTGGGTGCCAAAAAAATTCCATCTTGGGATTAATTATGGGATATGCACTTCTCACAAATGATATTTGATCAAGCTAGGTTGGGTCAAACTAGGGATAGAAAACTGCACCGAGTGTTTGGACAGAAGCCCTTGCCAGAGTGTGCCCCTGTCAGCCACAGGTTTGTGGTTCTTGCTACACCTAAACACACAGCATGCATGTAGTCTACCACAGTGTTGGTGATGCTAAAGAACTGCATCAACAACAGCACTGTGGTTCCAGGCACACAGTGCGAGTGTGATCTTGCATCCTGACGAAGTAATCATCTGTCATGTTTTTTACTTTCATTACTTCATACACGTGCATGCCCTCTGCCCTGCTTGACAAACGGCCAGGATGGAAGCATCTGCAGCACCCATATTGCCCCTTGAATTGTCTCTTATAATGCAACATCCAATCAACTGTATCCACAGTATATGGCCTCTACACATTTATCAAATGGCTCACATCATTCTTATCAGACCATGACAGTCCAGTACAGCTGAGTTCATTCATTTCCTGAACAAATGGTATCAAAAAGCACTGCATGTCTGGCTTCTTTGGCCCAAACGATAGGCCTGCCAGAAGCACATTATTAGTGCGCTCTTTCAGTGGAAGCTTATTCACCATGAGCTCCAATGGCCATACACTAATATGAAAAATGTGCATGCCATCTGTAATCCATCTCAGTGTGACATTTTTAGGGCAAAGAGGAAGTTGGCAGTACGCTGGACTTTCTGGTATATCCCCAATGTCGAACTTTAGGCCCGGCTTTTCTGCCAGAGGGCCTCTGGCTTTCAGTAGATTAAGGAGCTCCGACCCAGTCTAAAGAAAGAATGACCCTTCCTTTAGCAACACTTTTGCCGAATGCTTTAGACCAGATGCACAAGAGTTCACCACCTTCTGCCACACTAATGATATTTGTGGCAAGTTGGGCAGTAAAAGTGGCTACTGACTTCTTGCTCCTGGTCTTTGAAATAGTCAAACATATACTTGGTTATGGGTAGATGGCTGCCCTTAGGTAAGTGGCCTTCGAAGTAAAGCTGAAAGGCTTTCTGTGGCTTCCTCCTGTGATTCCGCAGACAATGAGCCATAATCAAAAGAAAGCTCTCATGATCGTTCAATCAGGCACCACTAAATAAGGGTTGAGCTATAAAGAAAAAAAAAAAGAAAAGCGTTTGGCACAAGTATGTTTTGCTTGTGACTTGGTTACATAGTGTGAACTGCTCACAACTATTCCATTACATAAACTTGAGTACATCGTTAACCTTGAGCTTGGCGCTCTTTGGCCTGAGTCGTCCTTGCGCCATTAAAATCCATCATCATCATCACTTGTCGGAGCTCTTGTATGAGGAGGTGATACTCGCAGAGTTCTGGCCTCTTTTTGAAGATGTCTTATGTACACAGTTCTACGTTTGCGCCCAAGCGGTGCACCAGTAGTACTAGCACAAGTTTCACCACGCCTGTCAGCTGCATTGTGCGAGAACAATTTGCTACAGACTTCAAGACCCGTGATGACGAAATTTGCGCGGGAGCCGTGTCATCTGCTCGAAAGTGCTCACCAAAAACACCGCTTGAGGGTGCCTTTCGCGCATGCGCGCTGCGGCATCGTACATGCTAGGCTTGCCAGACTGCATCGGACTGTAGAGGGCAGTTTCTAGACGCGGCCCACGTAACGTGGCTAACGTCGCCAGCTCTGCCAGCCGCATCGAAAACGTCGGACTATATTGGACCCTTTAATGCTGTTTACCATGGTTCTACTAATCGCCAAGTACTACAGCGCTCCAATGCGATTATATTAAGGCATGCTGCTCTTGTCTTTTGAGAGAAATGTAATGATAAGACACATTTTCTGAAGAGGTTGAGGAGCTCGACATATGGTGGTTCTTCATGCATCTTCATAATTTCTTCTTTCGTCATAGGTGTGGAACCTTTGCTGATGACGTTTTTTGGGGGAGCCATCAACAGTCCCTTTCTGTATTTTGAAATTCATGTCCTCAAGCACAGCAGGCTCCACATTTCGTTTCATGCCACGATACTCAGCTCAATGGTGTGTGGCCCCTTTTACAAGTGCAGCTTTTCATCACAAAAAAAAAACACATTATAAAAGATACCGTATTTACACGCGTATAACTTGCCACTGCATATAACCCGCACCCCTTACTTTGAACCCCATGAAATAAATAAAAAAAAATATCCTCGCGTATAACCCGCACACTTACCTGAAAAAATGAGGACTAGGAAGTTACAACTGAGCAAACAGTCACCATTTTAGTTTTCAAAACAAATATATTTGAAAATGACTGGCAACGTTGTCAGTGCTGTCGTTCATTTGTCAATCGTCGCCGCTCTCACTGCTGCCGTGCGAGGCTTCATCGCCGCTCTCAAAGACGTAATCATCTTCGGCTATCTAGGCTGTTGCTTATGGCACACTTCTTGAAACTTGGTTACGATGTCGGCCGGGATCATCCCCATCCATCTACGATCCACTGGCACAGAAGTGCAATATCTGGCCTTCGCACGCGTCCCATTGGCGTAAGGGCGTAAAGGCCGTCGGCCATCGACTGGGCATGTAGCTGCTTCACGTGAGCCTTGAAAGGCTTATTGATGCACACGTCGAGTGATTGGAGCATGGAGGTCATGCCGCCAGGTATTACGCCAAGGTCTGTGCCGTTGTCAGCGAGGCGAGATTTCACCGCGTCAGCGCAGTGGCCTCTGAAGGAATCCAGCAGCAGCATCGAACAGCGTGCCAACAAGGCACCTGGTCTTTTTTCCCAGATTGCTTGAATCCAGTCAATGACGAGGTCACTGTTCATCCACGAGTTATCTCCCACTCGCACAATTCCTGGAGGAAGTGGTGTACTTGGTAGAGTCTTATGCTTGAATATTACATACGGGTGCAGTTTGGTGCCGTCGGCCAAAGCACACATCACTGTGCAGCGCAGCTTGGTGTTGCCGCCAGTCAGCACACTAACAGATTTTGCGCCCTTTTTTTCCAGGGTCGTGTCCATGGGCATCTCGAAATATACTGGCGTTTGGTCAGCATTTCCCAGCTGAGATAGCAAATAGTTTCACTCTTTCCTCAGTCCGATGACGTAACGTAGAAAGTTGAGCAGCTTCTCCTCGTAAGTTTCGGGAAGCCGCTGGCACCATGGTAGTTCGCTGCCGCATCGAAAATTCATGCCTAGCCATAAAGCGCTGCAGCCATCCGCGGCTCGCATGAAACTCGCGTGGAATATTCATTTCCCGGGCCATCTTCAAGGCTTGCATCTGCGCTATCTCTGTAGACACAGCGTGGCCGCGACTCCTCTGCTCCTCAATGAATTTGGCAAGCTGCTTCTCGAGGTGAGGGTATGCGCCAGTCTTCGGGCCGCGAAACGCTCGCCTGTCCTTGTTTGCAGCTTCGTGAGTCTTTTTTTCTTCCGCGAATGTAAGATGTAGTCGCGAATGCAAGATTCGTCAACATCATTCTTTCTCGCAGCAGCTCTGTTGCCGATTTGTTCAGCAGCGGCGACGATCCTGAGTTTCTCCTTCGCCTTGAAGGAGTGCTGCAGGCACACACTCATGATGCCTAAACAAGGCTTTGGCTTCCACGTGGTCTTCTTCCAGTCCATACTGGCCTTCGGTGGTCAAAAGGATGGCGCAATATTAATATGAACTGCAACACACGTTGATGTCGATGGGGATGCGGACTCTGCACGGCAGGCCGCGCGTTGCCGTGAAGCCGACCCGCCGAACCCCTTCTCCGGAATATTCGCGTATTACCCGCACCCTCACTTTTCAAACACATTTTTTCAATTTTTGGTGCGGGTTATATGCGAGTAAATACGGTATTTGCTATCAATGTACATTTCGGAGGTTTAGTTCATTTATGAGTAGGCCTATAGAACTTTTTTGTAGTGATATGCATCATTTACTTATTGCCATTTTTTATTGCTGCGTGGCACAAGGCTCCTTTCCGCATTCTGACATCACATTTCGACTACTGACATTCTTATTTGTGTCATAATGCTAAGCTGCAGAATGCTAAATTCGGAGCACACTAAGGGCATATTTACCTCGTCGCTGGCCTCCACAAGCCCATCACGTTTTCACGCACTTTATTTGTTGCCGGCACTTTTTCTCCATCTGAGAGTGTGCCTGTTTAAAGAGAAAAAGTAAGACTCAAACTTCCAGCATCCAAGGCGCTGCTCTAGTTTCGTAAACAGTTGAAACGAACTTACCGACAGCGATTATCTTGGTGGCATGCTTTTCTCCCGGATGCTTACATTCACGTTCAGTACGCTGCAGTTCTTTGGGTTTTGGATAATCAGTGCCGTGATCTTCGTTTCCACTATGTCTCGCACTGAGACAACATCAAATATTGCGGCACTGCCAGTTTTTTATAGGGTCTAAAGCATTGTTTGCCGCTTTTGCTGAGACGTACAAGCAAAATCACAGAACACATGCAAGCACGCGTGGTAGCTGGCTTGGCCTTGGCCGGCTTGGGTTCGTTGGATTTGAACGGCTTATTACAGGCTTAATTAGGATAATAAATATGACAGCCGTATCAACTCCATAATGACAGCGCTATTTGAAGGATTTTTATTAGGCTCTGAAAGTCCGGATTAGTTCGATAAATGTTTTTATCACTACTACTCCGTCCCATGTCACTGCTACAGTGACTAGAATACTGTACACTGTACCACTGCTCCCTCATCGCCTCATATGCAGCCCTAATGTGGTAGTTGTGGCCTCAATTTGCTTGTCTAGCCAAGGTCAATCTGAAGGTTCAGGGCCTGAGCAAAACCTGCCTCTTTTGTCCGGTAAAAGAGGGGACAAAATTGCATCGGTCATTACGTGTCTGCCACATGTGGGTCAAAATCAGTAAAGCAGTTTTCCTAGAGCAAAGTTCGTTCTTTAGCACTGAATCGCGCTATCCTTTTTTTTCAGCTCCCAGCGCATTTTTAACCCCTTACCGCATGAATTTTTAATTCTGCGCAAAAAAATTTTCACGGTCTTGATTTGTGACAGAAACATCCTTGCCAAGCTTCATTTAAAAAAAAAACCACGCGGTTGCTTTTTATAACTGCGTTTTCTTCGCGTATCATATATGATACACCATGCAGTTACGGGCATATTTCGTGCATATACACAAAAACATAGGATGTGAAGAGCAACAAAAAGAATGATTGACAAATACGTTGAAAGAGGGTGAAATAACAACATTTATTGCAGAAAATGAAAAATCTGTGAAACTTGAAGCTCTTGCAGTGTGGTGACGTCACTCGCATCTCCTAATGAAACAATGCAAACAGTTTCGCTCCCTGTTGAAGCACAGAGCAGCATTGCACTTTTTGCACGCAACATTTGTGAGGCGCTTGCAAGAGGGCAGCCTGCAGTGCACTCGCTTGGGAAGCCAATTGGGAATGTGGTCCATCTTGTCCAAGCGCACGTCAGCAGTTGGCAGCGGTGCCAGCGGAGCCCTCTGTCAGTCGTATTAATCGTTGTGGTCGTCGTGTCTGCGTTGAGATAATTTGGTCACAGAATAAAACTCCGGTGAAACTTAACAAACTGATTTAATGGCTACATATGAAAGAAACTGTACACAAATTCAAACTGACGACCGTTTCGTTTGGCGTCTTGCAAGCCACTGTCTTTTGACGACGGTTGGCCGTGTTCCTCTCTCCAGGCCTTCCCTTCTTTCCTTTTTTTTTTAGGGGGGCCCCACGCTTGCGTGGGCCCTTGGAGCCTGGCAGTCGCGGCGCTCGTTCGGCGGTGTCGGTAACAGAGGAATCCTCCTCACTCACTCCTCGCGTCCCCGGTGCTGGTCCGCAGCCCCCTAGTAAGCTCGGATTTCAGGGCAGGCGGGCGTCCGAGTCTTGTTAGGCCCATCGCTGTGCCCTCAACGACGCCAGTGGATCGGGACGCTTTGAGGGGCGACGAGCCGTTGGTCGACTGGCCGGCAGTGGCAAGAAGCAGCCGTGCCATTTCCAAAAAGGGCACTGCGGCGCGTAAACATACACACACACACAAGCGCGCACAAACACACACCCGCGAGTGGCCGCTTGGCCGGCGATCAGGGGAACAAAACAGCCGTCTCCTGACACGTCCTTCTGATCTGGTTTTTGTCCGTTTTTGTCCCCGACACATTCCCCCCCGAAATGACGAAGTCATTTGTTAGTCGGAGAGTTCCAGAGGGTAGAGCGACTGAATTGGACGGCGAAGTCTGGTCCCCCCTGGCAGTCGGACTTCAAAGGCTCTTGTTCGGTTGTCTCTTCCCGTGAATGCCCTTTCAATTATTCCCAGCTTCCACATTTGCCGCGGCTGTAGGGCTTCTTTCAGGAGGACCACGTCTCCAATTTTAACTTGCTTTCCCCGTTGAGCTCCTTTGGAATGGGTCAGCTGTAGCTCCTTTAAGTACTCAGTGCACCAGCGTCTCCAGAACCCTTGCAATGCTTTGTTGCGAGTTGAAATCATTTGTCGCAGGTGGTTACAGGACAGGGCAGAGATTTCCTTTCTTTGCAGCTCCGGAAGAGAGGTCAGCCGTCTTTCGGTAAGAAACATAGCGGGACAGAGCGGTTCAGGTTCGTTCGGCTCTGTGTAAACATGAGTTAGTGGTCGGGAGTTCAGCACCGCTTCCAGTTCAGCCAGCGTGGTTGACATTTCCTCGAACGTCAAGTAGCTCGTTCCTAGCGTCTTCTTTAAGGCTTGCTTCGTTAGTCCGACAAGACGCTCGTAGAAGCCGCCCCACCATGGTCCGCGTTCCACAATAAATTTCCATTGAACCCGCGAGTTCATAAGGTGATCTTGTACCGGGTCACCTCGCATCACATCCCAGAAGCAGCCCAAATCCCTGTTGACCTTCTTGAACGTGAGGGCATTATCACTGTAGATGGTGCTCGGGAGTCCTCGTCTGGCAGCGAACCGGCGAAACGCGAGCAGAAACGAGCCTGCCGACATGTCGGCAACCAGCTCCAGATGGATGGCCCGAGTCACCGCGCAGGTGAACAGCGCTACATAGCACTTCGTAGGCGAGAGCCCTTTGACGACAAGTGGTCCGGCAAAGTCGACGCCCGTCACCTGAAAGGGTTGGGCTTCTGTTATGCGGTCTGTTGGCAGCGGTGCTGTTACTTAGTTTGCCGGCTGTATGTTGAACCGCTGGCACGTTATGCATTCTTTTACAATTCTTTTCACCAGCTGCCTTGCTCCGATCACGTGATATCTTTCTCTGAGCTGCGTAAGCGTGTGGCGTATCCCTCCGTGCAACACTTAGAGGTGGCAGTAGTGGGCAAGCAGCTTCGCTAGGTGGCTTCCCTTTGGTATGACAACAGGATGTTTGGAGTCATAGCTCAAGTGGCTCCGTTGTAGCCGTCCGTCAATCCTCAGAACTCCGTTTTCGTCCACCACAAGAGAAGCATTTCTGAGCGGAGAGTCGTTGGGCACCGCTTTCTGATTTCGAATGCTATGCAGTTCCTTTGAAAAGCCTTCTCCCTGCTTATTCCGTATCCAAAATAGTTCGGCCCGATCTAGCTCTTCGGGGGTGAGGGGTCCGGCTTCATCGCTTCGTCGTCTTGCCTTAAAGATGAAACGAAGCACCCAAGCCGTGACTCTGATCAGTCTCGTGAAAGAGCTGTAGCTGCTAACGTTCATTAATGCAGGCGCGGTCACCTGAGATGTCATGGCCGGCAGTGCCTTGGTTGGCTGCCTGCTCTCTAATTCCTTGTCCGTGAAGGTTGCCTGCACCAGTCCATTTGGCCACTCGCTTTCATGTGCGCAGAGCCACTTGGGTCCCGTCCACCATATCTCACTAGTCGCAAGGCGGGAAACTGTG
Organism: Amblyomma maculatum; assembly: GCF_055883805.1. Lineage (NCBI taxonomy): Eukaryota > Metazoa > Arthropoda > Arachnida > Ixodida > Ixodidae > Amblyomma > Amblyomma maculatum. Next base: position 140,757,458 of record NC_139346.1, read on the forward strand.
ACGCCACGCGTCAGGAGATCCGCAGGGTTTTCTTTCCCCGGGCAGTGCCTCCATTCATAGCATCCGGTGCTTTGCTGTATCTCACGGACGCGATTTCGCACAAACTGCTGCCAGCGCTCAGTGTCACCTCGAATCCAATGGAGAGCGATCGCGGAATCGGTCCAAAGAGTAACGCAATCAGGGTGCTTCCCGAGAGTCTTTACTATGTAGCTGCACAATCGAGTTGCAAGCAAACATGCCATCAACTCCAGCCTTGCTAGCGTGAGTTCTTTAAGTGGAGCCACCCTCGATTTGCTCATTACAATCGTTGAAGTTAGGCCGTCTTCCGAAGCAATGGTGAGGTAGGCGACTGCCCCATAGGCCGCGGGACTGGCGTCTGCGAAGATGTGCAGGTGCGTTTTTGTAGCCGGCCCACTGAAGTCCGCTCCGTAGTACCTTGGTACCTGTATCTCGGGAAGATGTTTCAATTCACAATACCAGGTTTTCCAGCCTTCAGCTATGTCGTTTGGTAGGGCATCGTCCCATTCGACGTTCTGGCGCCACAGCTGCTGAAACAGGATCTTAGCCCGTACGATAAAGGGTGACAGCCATCCCAGTGGGTCATAGATCCGTGCGGTAGTTTGCAGCATGGAACGTTTGGTGTCTGTCTCCATTGTTTTGGAGCTTGCGACACATGGCGCAAAGGTCAGGCGGTCGGTAATGGGGTCCCAGGTCAGTCCCAGCACTTTCAGCACCCCCGAGAGGAATCCTAGAGGCTTATTTTCGCTGCCGTCTTGCCCAAATAGCCGGCGTAGCCTCTCGTTATTCGACGACCACTTGTGCAACTTCATCGAGGCGGAGTGGAAGATCGCGTTGGCTTCGTTGTAGAGCTTCAGAGCCCCCTCTTCGTCATCTGCACCGGTTAGCAGGTCGTCTACATAAAGGCTTTGCTGTAGCTGGCTGGCAGTGTGGGGAAACTCTTCCTCGCAAGCTTTCAAGTGGTGCTGAAGGGTAGCGGAGAGCAGAAACGGGCTTGCGGTGGTTCCAAACGGTACTCGCTTCATGCGCCACGTTTCAATGGGAGGCAACGAAGTACCGGCCTGAGGAGTCTCTCGGAACCAAAAAAATTGCAGAGCGTCTCTGTCTTGCTCTCGCACTCCAATTTGCAGAAAGGCCTGCTCAATGTCCGCGACAAGCGCAACTCGATACTTGCGAAAATTGAGCGAAAGCCCGACGAGGTCTGCCGTTAAGTTGGGTCCTGTTTCAAGGTTGTCATTAAGGCTCCTTGTACTTTTAGCGTGGGAAGAAGCGTCAAATACAACTCTCAATTTTCTGGAATCACGGAGCACTGCTTGATGAGGCATGTGGTAAACGCAGTGGTTGCGGTCGGCCTTTTCTTCTACCCGTTCTGCCATGTCCAGAATGTCGTACTGCCTGATCATCGCGTCGTATTCTTCGAGAAGGTCAGGAGCTCTTTTGAGTCGGTTCGCCAATTGATTGAGGCGCTTCAGAGCAATTTCTCGGTTATCCTCGAGCGAAATCTCTGATTTCCAAGGCAATGCAACCTCATAGCGGTTACCGACTCGCTTGATGTTGTCCTCAAAGAACTCTAAAGCTTGACAGATTTCGTCGTTCTCCTCGACCTCCTTTACTCCAATCGATTCCAAATCCCAGAATTTAGTCAGAATATCTGTCGTCTGCCTCTCGATTACAGATGTTCGTAGTGTCACGGTTTGGAAGCAGTGGGTCTGCTCGGCATCGTCCTCAATGGGCCCTTGAACAGTCCAGCCCGCTGATGTTTCCACTGCTCTCAGTCGGTTTTCTAATTTGACCGATCTACCTGTGGTAAGGTCCCATATGTGGTCAGATCCGATAAGCAGATCAACACATTCTGTCCCGTTGTTGTTTGAGAATTCGGTCGGTTCGTAACCAAGGGACTTTAGTCGTTTCATTATTCTCTCTGGTGGTGAGGGAATAGGTTGATCGCAGATGGTATCTGTTTCCAGTACTTCGAGTTCCCGATCGTCTCCGCGGTTAGTCTTTAGTGTAACCTTTACTCTTCGGAACTCGCGTTCGGCTTGGTGGCCTCCGAACACCCCGACGGTCAACCTCTCATGCCCGAGAAGCGTACATCCCAGTTTCCGCGAGGTGTCAGCTGTGATGTAGGAGCGCTGACTTCCCCCGTCGAACAGAACTCGTACCTGAGCCTTACCAGTCTCTCCACTACATAATGCAGTTGCGGTCTGCAGCAAAACGTTTTTTTTGGAAGTAGAGCCGTTTCCCGTCGTAGTAGTTTCGAGGCTTACTTGCGCGTTCGTTACGGTGCGGTTCGGCTCAGGTGGCCTGTTTCCGGTGTACGAAGGGTCGCACATTGTGCTAGCATGCTTCTTGCGACATTTGTTGCACTGGATGCTTACGCGGCATGCTCGTGACTGGTGTCCAGATTTAGTGCACTTGAAACATCGGCCGGACGACCGCAGAAGTTGTTTCTTCTCTTCCAAAGTTTTTGCGGCGTCACAGCTCTGCGTTTTGTGCTCGTTTGAACCGCAGAAAAAGCAGGTCAATGAGGTGACATTTTGATGCAGCATCGCAGCCGATCGGACGTGCTTGTCATGCGTTTTCCCATGCAGCCTCAAATTGCCTTTAAGTTCTTCTCTAGGTTGCTGTTTGAGGTCCATGCATTTTAATGCATTTAAATTCTCCCGACTTTCGACTTCTACTCTCAGAAAGGAGAGTAGCTTTAAAAGGGAAGAAACCGTACCTTGGCCGCTTTCGTTAGTTGCGTGTGACGACGCATCGGTGAGGGAGCTCTGTTCGCAGGCGAGGCTGTCGGTGTCGACGACGCACTTTCGGCTAAAGTCCAACAGGATGTCACGTGGCATCGCTCTTTGCACGATCGGAATTAGCATCGAGCTGTAGGACTCCAGCTTTTGTCCGAGCGTCTCGAGGCCTTTGATGTGTGCCGCCAAGGTATCGTAGAGACGGCGAAGACCACGGATATCGTCTGATGAGCGCACGGGCTTCAAGTCGATCAGCCTCTTGAGATGTTCCTGAACAAGAAGCTCCTCGTTGCCAAACCGTTTCTTGAGCAGCTGGATGGCATCGTTGTAGCACCTTGCGGTCAGTGGGAGACCCGCGAGTGCCGCTGCCGCGTCGCCCGTGACTGATGCTCGCAGGTAGTGAAATCTGTCGATGTCAGACAAATCTTCGTTTTTATCCACTACCTGCTCGAACACTTCCCAAAAGGGTTGCCAGTAAGAGCGCCGTCCTGTGAATTTCAGTAGGTCGATCTTTGGCAGCTTCACTCTTGTCTTCCCAGATGTGGCCGTTTGGGGGGCTGGCGTGGTCGTTTGCGTGGCTGGCATGGCCGTTTGACTGATGATGCCACTACCCGCCGATTCCACGGCAGCCTGCGTTGATAACGGACCACTATCAACTTGAAGCTTTAGTCCAGCGAGGCAGGTTATGATCCGGTCTTGATATTCAAATACTTGCTCGTAGTCGTTTTCTGCGTCATCTTCCGGTACCAATGGTTCAATTTCCGTGTTGACAGTATCAAGTTGTTGCTCCAGCTTGCTGAGTCTAGCATGTAGCAATGTAGCTTCAGTAGTTGTTAGTGACATTTGCCGCTCGTTGAATTCGTTGATGACCCTTGTAACTTGCGAGCGCAAAACCTTCCGTTTCTTTAAAAGGCGTTCCATTTTCTTCGAAATTAATTAGCCAATAAGTAAGCTCACCGGATCGATGACATCGGTAGTTGTGACCAATCGTTGCCGAGACGTCCCTGGCGTGGATGCGTTGACGTGAGCGTTGAAACAAAGCTTTGAGCTCACAAATCCACGGCAGATCGAGTCCCGGGTTTCGGCACCAAACTTTTTGTCAGTCGTATTAAGCGTTGTGGTCGTCGTGTCTGCGTTGAGATAATTTGGTCACAGATTAAAACTCCGGTGAAACTTAACAAACTGATTTGATGGCTACATATGAAAGAAACTGTACACAAATTCAAACTGACGACCGTTTCGTTTGGCGTCTTGCAAGCCACTGTCTTTCGACGACGGTTGGCCGTGTTCCTCTCTCCAGGCCTTCCCTTCTTTCCTTTTTTTTTTAGGGGGGCCCCACGCTTGCGTGGGCCCTTGGAGCCTGGCAGTCGCGGCGCTCGTTCGGCGATGTCGGTAACAGAGGAATCCTCCTCACTCCTCGCGTCCCCGGTGCTGGTCCGCAGCCCCCTAGTAAGCTCGGATTTCAGGGCAGGCGGGCGTCCGAGTCTTGTTAGGCCCATCGCTGTGCCCTCAACGACGCCAGTGGATCGGGACGCTTTGAGGGGCGACGAGCCGTTGGTCGACTGGCCGGCAGTGGCAAGAAGCAGCCGTGCCATTTCCAAAAAGGGCACTGCGGCGCGTAAACATACACACACACACAAGCGCGCACAAACACACACCCGCGAGTGGCCGCTTGGCCGGCGATCAGGGGAACAAAACAGCCGTCTCCTGACACGTCCTTCTGATCTGGTTTTTGTCCGTTTTTGTCCCCGACACCCTCCTCTTTTGTTGAATGAGCGACTCAATTTCAGATCGTGGTCGCCCTGCACGCTTTCTCTCGTGTGGCTTCCCTGCCTTACAGAGTCCTTCTGCAACGGCAGACTTGAACTCGAGGAGGGGTGTTTTGCCACAGACTTGCCTTCGCCACAGCAACCAGGCATTCACCACAGTCAAGTCCATCAAATGAAAGAAGATCCGATGGTACCACTTCTTAGCCCAACATTGAGTCAAGCAGATCCACTCCGCCCATATGCATGTTATAGACCAACACAACATTTGGACAGCTCACCATTTTGTGTCTTTTCTTTAGCAAAGTAGCGCTTCACTTCGCCCACTGGTTCACTCCCAACAAATGTTGACAGCAAAGTCACTGTCTTATTGTCGTGCCATGCAACTGCTGAAAGCTTGATCCCCGACACATCGCGCACCCTTTCTTCATATGTTCCTCTCTCTCTCTCTTTTCTTTTTCTTTTGGGAGTGTGCAGCCAGGCAGACGGTTTCGACGCACAGTGCCAAGGCAATGGACTCCCTCCTTTTCTAAATAGACTTGCAGAAGAACCGACGTAAACCAGTTGTCGAAAAACAATTGGTGGCTGTTTTGCCTAGGGATCGTACACGCCAACCTTACGACAACGTTGCTGCTGGCCCCTAAGTCAGGCTCCCCTGGAAGCTGCTTGTTGTCCGCGGCACCACTGATTACCTCCAAGTCGTAGCAGAAACCAGAAACACCACTGAGAGCAAAGACTTTGTAGCCCCAGCGATGTGGTTTTTTAGGGTTGTACTGCTTCAATGAGCTTCTTCCCTTGAAAGGAACGATTTGCTCGTCGATGCATAGCTTTTCTTCTCTGGGGACTATACTCAGCTGCTCAAGCAATTTCTTCAGAAGTGGTCTTACCTTGTGCAATTTATCATGCCCGATTTCACCAGGCAGAATAAATTTCTCATTGTCATTGAAGTGCAGAAATCGCTTCAGTTCTTCCCAGCGGTTGAGGCTCATCACATCTGATATTTTGTGGTGTCCGATGCTAGATTTCCAATAGTCCCGAGTGCTTGGCAGCTGAATTATTGACATGTAAAGAGCCATTCCAACAAATTTTTCCAGTTCCCCCGTACTCGTCGTATGAGGCTTTTCAGGGCGGCACTGAACTGAGTAACGCAACGACTCCTCGGAAATCATTTCAAAAACCTCAACAGGACAAAGGAATTTGAAAAACTGTAAAGGTGTGGCAAGGCCTGTGATAACTGATGGCATCTCAGTGCTACCAGTGAACTCGATTTCTTTTGGGTCCCTCGCAAGGCAGGTTTTTGTCCACTTCGGTGCGCATTTTAGGGGTCCTTTTTTGCCTCGAGTACTCGATGCTGCAAGAGGAACTTCATCTTCGCTTTCAGACGACTCGTCTGCTAGTAGGGGCGGCACCTGGCATGGCAAAATCTCTTCCCCATCATCGTCCAACAGCTCACTATCGCTGCTTCTGTCCCCATCACCTGGAATGGGCCGGACTCCACGTCTTGTTCCACCATAAAAGGTGCCCACATCCATAGCCTAGAATATAAAAAAAGAATTCCTCATCGTCTGGGAAACGTCAATCACGCGAACTTGCTGCATTACAGAAGAAATATATTGTTACCCTGAAAACGCCAACGCATCATCGCACACAAAAATTACCGCTAACTGCATAGAGTATCACATATGATACAGGCCCAGATGTGCTCCTCACGACGCAATGAAAACGTTTTGCACGCTCAAAATGTCCCAAAATCAAGACCAGGAGCTATTCTCTACGCTAATATTTTTTTTGAAGCGGAAGTATATGTCATGATTGCAAAAACATTTCATCCACTTACCAGCTTGGTGAGTTAAACCGGCGACGCTGCGTCCTCGTATTTGCAAACAGAAATGAAGTTCAAAACAGCTTCGAGAGATGGAGCCACCACTGGTGTAGTTGCTGGACAGGATACTAATTCCCGCTAAATATAGAATAAGTTTATTTTCGTTCCCTTGGTGCGAGAAGTTTGGTGTGTATCATATATGATACACACCTACCCCTGTTTTGCTTTGTTGTCCTAATTTTCTGTTTGTCACATGTGCGGAACATCACAAACCTTAGCTGTATGACACAATTACTTTCACAATCATTTCAGTTGGAATATTTTGTGCAAGGTACTACACACTTTGCAATGAATTACAAAGCGGTAATTCAGTACGCGAGGTGCGCGAATTAAGCCAATGTATTGTGCATCTATGGAGTTGTCGAATTAGTCTCCGTGGGTCAACATGCGTTCTCCCCCTAAATAAATTTTTGTTTTCGAAAATTGATCGAGCAAAAATATTCAAGCTTTTAAATGAGCGATGAATAAAATGGCGCCAGTCGGCCGCCACTACAACAGTCGGGCGACAAACAGCGAGTCAGGTGACAACAAAAAAAGTTACTTCTTGGATTAATTTTTATGGCATATGCACTTCTCACAAATGATAATTGATCACGCTAGGCTGGGTCAAACTAGGGATGGAAACCGGCGTTCAGCAGCCGGACCTAAGGCTCTACTTGGTTCTGCCAAGTGGTTTGCTGCGCAGTGATGTGGTGTAAGGCTGCTATACTAATAATCATTGCCAGCTTTGAAGCTGGTACAGTACAGAATGAGCCACATGACCTCTGAAAATAAACTGATATGACTGCTATACTAATAATCATTGCCAGCTTTGAAGCTGGTACAGTACAGAATGAGCCACATGACCTCTGAAAATAAACTGATATGACTGTAGAACCCTACTACATTAGCTGTTGGTAGCAAACAGTGTGCCTGTACACATTGTCTCCAAACTTTGACAAAGGCTGCGTTATACATGCATGAATTTGAGTCAGCAACTAGCTGTAACCATGCTGTGAGCTTGCAGAGTACATTTGACCAGCCGCACTAACACCGCAGAGTAGCTTTTTGCGTTTCGCCTTCATAAACAGGCGCGTATTCGCCACGTATGTCTGGCGATATATATGTGCTAGTATTATGACAAACTCGCACGGCAATGTCTGTCCTCGCATATCGGTTCTTACCCGATTGCAGTATGTGCAATTTACTGCTGCATTACTGGAGCTGCATGATCGAATTTTCTCGTAACAATTGCATTATTCATGTAATGCATGGCCCTGCAGGGAGCACTTGTTAAAGCACAACACCACAGTCCCCGAGCACTCACGCTTAGCCGTGCGTGGGATCGCCATGTGTGGGGAAAAGGGGATACTGGTGGTTGATCTGATGCTGAGTGTTTGGATAGAAGCCCTTGCCAGAGTGTGCACCTGTCAGCCACAGGTTTGTAGTTCTCGCTACACTAAACACAAAGCATGCATGTAGTCTGCCACAGTGTTGGTGATGCTAAAGAACTGCATCAACAACAGCTCTCTGGTTCCAGGCACACAGTGCGAGTGTGATCTTGCATCCTGACGAAGTAATCATCTGTCATGTTTTTTACTTTCATTACTTCATACACGTGCATGCCCTCTGCCCTGCTTGACAAACGGCCAGGATGGAAGCATCTGCAGCACCCATATTGCCCCTTGAATTGTCTCTTATAATGCAACATCCAATCAACTGTATCCTCAGTATATGGCCTCTACACATTTATCAAATGGCTCACATCATTTTTATCAGACCATGACAGTCCAGTACAGCTGAGTTCATTCATTTCCTGAACAAATGGTATCAAAAAGCACTGCATGTCTGGCTTCTTTGGCCCAAACGATAGGCCTGCCAGAAGCACATTATTAGTGCGCTCTTTCAGTGGAAGCTTATTCACCATGAGCTCCAATGGCCATACACTAATATGAAAAATGTGCATGCCATCTGTAATCCATCTCAGTGTGACATTTTTAGGGCAAAGAGGAAGTTGGCAGTACGCTGGACTTTCTGGTATATCCCCAATGTCGAACTTTAGGCCCGGCTTTTCTGCCAGAGGGCCTCTGGCTTTCAGTAGATTAAGGAGCTCCGACCCAGTCTAAAGAAAGAATGACCCTTCCTTTAGCAACACTTTTGCCGAATGCTTTAGACCAGATGCACAAGAGTTCACCACCTTCTGCCACACTAATAATATTTGTGGCAAGTTGGGCAGTAAAAGTGGCTACTGACTTCTTGCTCCTGGTCTTTGAAATACTCAAACATATACTTGGTTATGGGTAGATGGCTGCCCTTAGGTAAGTGGCCTTCGAAGTAAAGCTGAAAGGCTTTCTGTGGCTTCCTCCTGTGATGCCGCAGACAATGAGCCATAATCAAAAGAAAGCTTTCATGATCGTTCAATCAGGCACCACTAAATAAGGGCTGAGCTATAAAGAAAAAAAAAATGAAAAGCCTTTGGCACAAGTATGTTTTGCTTGTGACTTGGTTACATAGTGTGAACTGCAGGAAGCAACCCTTCATAAAAACATGACGTGACAAACTTGCTGAAATATGTGAATTCCTAGAGCTTCAGAGAATAATCTGACATGCTTTTTAAATGCAAGGGTTACATTATTCATTCACATCTTTCACAGATTTCCTGTATTTAGAAATGAGGCATAAAGCTATCTTGTGTAAGTAGAACACACCTCCAATTTATGCTCTTTTGGTTCACAGGTAAATGCACTTTGTGTGGCAAAATAAATATAAATGTGTTCACACCATTTGGTCTTGCTCAGTTGATTCCATGTCTGGTGGGTCTAAAACCAGCCTGTTGAGGTAGTGTAGCTGTAGAGTCTTCAATGCTTGAAATGGTAGCAGCACCTTGCGCAGCGAAAACTGCAGTGCATTGAATATCTCTCTTTTGCACGTCTTCAAATTCACATGATGAAGAACACACTGCCGATGTAAAGTTCTCAGCAGGCATTCTATCAGCTAAACTGCAGAAAGCATCAAGATTTGTGCATGTCGCTGAAACTGCTACGAGAAGTCAAACTGCAGCATGATTAAAGCTATCTGGAATTGCTACATTTTTCTTTTCCAGGACTACATGACCACTTTTCTATTACAAAATAGAAAACCACAGCAAAGTGTCACACAAGTACGTATTTCATCCATATGTGGCAAATTACAAGCTTGTCACTTGTACAGGCCAGTAATAATTTGACAAATAAACCTTTAAATCAGCAAACATAGAACAAGTTATTGCAAACTTCGTCTATGCTGTTCATGAACTATGCATTTTACTTACATGGCACTTCAGAATTACAAAAACTGAAAGCAATGAGAATGTCAATAAATATTTAAGTCAGCTGTCGCATTCTACTAGCCAAGTCTTCCAATTGCGCTTTATGGTCATGAAACTGCCCTACGATCCTATGGGAAAGCTTGGTATGTACACTGTCAAAAGCAGACATGGCGTCAATCATGGAGCAGATTAAAATTAACAATGCATGACTTGACTGAACAGAAAACAAAGTTTGCAGTGTTGGTTTCTTGTTCTAAAAGTATGCAGATGCTTACTATTTTCATATGAACAAGCAAGTGATGTCTGTTAACAGTGCAACAATGTTCAAATTGCACCGCTTTCCAGTCGACCCCGAGTTGAGTCGTCAGTGCACTTCGCTGGTCAACAGAATTTTTTCCCGAACACAAACTCATGCGTCTGTTCCCTGCATTTCGTCGATGGCAACCGAACGAATCAAAACCCACTACCGATGCTAAATCTTGGCTACGAGCGAAAGACAAGTATGAGGCTGCAGTTCTTTTTTGTGTGTGTAGTAATGCATGGTAATTTGCTCATTGCAAGGCGGAGATGTTTTGTTTGCTTCATTTATGTACTTGAAAATGCATACTTGTTTTACACGTTTTTTTTTTTACGCAATCACCTGACATCGGCAGTGGCGCAAAATATTGAACTTAAAACGCTGGCGAGAATGCAGAATTATAGCTTCATAACTTGACTGTCTCCGCGTGCGAATTACAAGAGCGTGTTATGTTGTAATCTTTTCGGATGATCTACGGCGTTTTTTTTTTTACGCGAACACCAGATATGTTATCGGCAGTGGTGCGAAATGTGCTGGTTGTCCACAGATTGAACTCAAAACGCTAGCAAGAATGCAAAATTATAGCTTCATACCTTGACTATCTCCGCATGTGAATTACATGAGCGTGCTACGTTGTATTCGTTACAGGTGATATACAGCCGCAGACGCCTGATGCGCGATGACTATGGTCCACCACATGCCAAGCGCAAGGTCAGACTGTCGAGTTTGTACAAGGAAGTACTGAAACTCACTTTGTTTTCTTTGTACAACAAACCATCTGGACTGCAGCCAAGATAGGGATAGTCCGGATGTATTATAAGGCCACCATCCTCGAGCCTGCCATTTGTATGCTTTGCCTTGAAACCAGCCAGAGCACGCTCTCATGCAACGGGCTCACAGTTAATGCCATACTGCATGGCAGGGCTGGTTATGCTGTCAGCATTAAGTATTCTCTTTAACAGAGCAGTGCAGTTTAAGCACTTCGAGCGACAAACATCTTTAAATACTGAAGCAGTTATTCTCCCCTTTCAATGTAAAAAACCATGCAGCACAGTCTTTGCTGTCTTGTGGCAGCTTCAATTTTTTCTGCTGTGGTCACCGCAATACTAATCCTTTTAGCCACTTGCTCACTTCCGACTGGAGTTCCAAACTGGAGGCTGCAGAGCGGTCTTTCAAAACTAATTTGAAAGTCTCCCAGAAGCTGTTTCAGCTCCACGTTGTTCAGTGGCTCTTCACTGTTCTTTGATGGCTGGAAGGCAACCTAAAAATGTGTTCGTTAGTCTAATGATAATTTTTATTGATAAGTGCACATCATGTTAGTGAAAGGCGGATTTTGACAGTTAAAGCAGCAATAAAAGGGTCATAACATTATTTGTCGGTTTGCAGACTGAGTGCAAGCTGCATTATTTTACTGTAAATAAGAAGTACCAAGCCTGCCAGACCGCATTCAGCAGTGGGCTTGAACTCCAATTTAAGATAAAGTAATAAGCACTTAAGTTATCTCCATGCGTAACTAAGGCTCACGCACTTTTGAGTCATTACCTTTTCTGAATGACCTGGAACCTGTACCCTCTGGACAGTTGCTGGTGCCATAGTGGGCTGCTTACTCTTTCTGGTAGCTGTCAGTGTCTGGTGAAGGAGGGTGCCTGCACATGAAACCATACAATACTTAGTAGCCAGTTTCATACCATAAGAGGCATGCTCATGAACTTGCATCTGCATATATTATAGTCGCTGTACTGCCTTCATTTCCAAAAATGGAACAGTGCAACAAGGACGAGAAAGAGAATGGATGAGCACAGTGTTCACTTGTAACTGTAGGGATCAAAGGAGTGACAATTAGGTTCCGATGACACAAATGCTAATATATCTCCAAATTAATAAAGTTTGACTGAAGCATGTAACTAGCACATTTCAGGGTTTGTAAACTGAATTTGGCCAATCAACCCCAACATGACACATTCCCAAATGATCCCTTTTACTCTTATGGAACTATTTGTTAACAGTGTTCCATTTTAGTTTATCTGTACAGCACATAGCTTCACTGCACATATAGCTTCCATATAAAATGCAATCACCTCTTTTTAAGGAGCACTGTAATATGCCCAGTGGGTAGCTTTTTTTTACATGAAAAGCAGCATTCAGTTTCCTCTATTACGAGGAAAATTACGAGCCAGCGAGACTATTCAAGAGTGGTTTCCCTTCCCTTAAAAAGGAATTAAAATTTTGCTACTTGTGTCCTGTATTGCTGATGATAAAAAAAAATTATTGGCCACACACCCATTCAGAGGAATATGCTCAGGTTCAGAAAACGATATTACGGTGAATGTATGCTCGCAAACAGATTCTTCATGGTGAGAAGATTTATATTTGCTCCATTTCTAAAAATGACGACCACCTATTACAAACTGAGAGGCAGACTCATTCCATGCTCTACAAATGCTCTATTTTTTCAATCAGTTTTTACTTGAGTCATTCTGTGCATTGTCTGTAGTACTCATTGTGCTGTTGAATTTCTAGGAATGAATGCTAGTGACATTGACCAGTTTGCCCCTTCATTGTGGCAAATTCTTACTCATCCTAATGTGACAATTAACAATGTTACCTGATATTGACGAGCAACAAGGCACAGTTTTAACACCAGTAGTCAGCTTATTTAACATGGATGTGTCGTCTCAACGGCACTTACCAGAAACATTGAAAAGCTCGCCATATGGTGACTTTTCAACATGGCCCATGAGTTCTTTGTTTGAAAAATGTTTAATCTGTCGGGTCGGCCTTGGGTCGTGTGTGTTGGCAGGGTGCACCGTTGATCTTTTAAGTTTAAAAGTCATAGAATTGAGGAAAGCCGGCTCAACATTTTTTTAGTAGCTCGCTTCCATGCCGCTGCCTTATCGGTGCAGGAGCTGCCGGTGATTCCTAGCTGGACGCCCATCTCCAGCTTCCACAACAGGGCGCCAATATGGCTACAAACTCGTGCCTTTCCAGCCTTGCATGAGCAGCCAGCTGTGACCACTCTTCCCTCTTTTCGTATACAGGCCCATGACAACCATGGCCTTTTGTTGACTGCCTGTGAAGGACGTATATCTGCCTTCACATACACAATATTATGAGCTGCTTCATGGCTCAGCACCTGGCCCACCCAGCCATACTGCAGCTGATTGTAGGGCTCGAGGCTTTTCTATGCCTCTGCCTCTTTTAGGTCACAGGCCTTCGTTCTAATTAAATAGCAAACAATATGAGCACTTGTTATATGTTACGTTTGTTAGTTTCAGAGGTATCACAGCATCACTGATGCAGCCCCACATACAGCCCCCGCAGGGGGCACCTGTTAAAGCAGGTGTTTGTGTGTTTTGTGCGACACCACGGACCCCGAGCACCCACGCTTAGCCGTGCGTGGCATCGCCGTGTCTGGGGAAAAGGGGATCCTGGTGGTTGAGCCGATGCCGAGTGTTTGGACCTTTAAGGCCCCTCGGCGGAGGCAACACACCACTTTGGCCCACGCTTCCCACAGACGGCACCTCCGGGCTGACCCACCCGGGGGAAATCGGCAGTCGCCTTTTCCTGTCCTCCACTTCATCTTTCACTTTCCTATCTCTTTTCTCAGCACTGTCCTGTCTCCTCCTCACTTCTTGTTTTTCCTTTTTTATTGGCGGCGAGGGTTAACCTTGTGTGGAGTAGCTACCCTGAGTTGCCCATATTTGGTTATAGTAGCGGTGTACTGCTGGCGTGGGCAGGACTTCTTGCAAGTTCCTGTCCCGTCCCCTCGTTGGGCTCCATGGTGGGTGGCAGGCACAACTACCGAAAACACAAACCCTTTCATGGATTCTTTCTCCCAAACAAATGATCGCCCTCCAAACAAACGAGGGCGGACCGATGCTACAAGCCATTTCTTTGTGAAAACAAAAGAGACTTTCCCAAAGTTCCATGTCATACATAGCGAGGAGCTTGAAAAACCCGCTCGAAAAATCTCCCCTTTCATAGTGTCAAAGTGTCTCACTAAAGACCTGGGCCCTGGATATAAAGTATCAAAACTTGCAAATGGTGACCTCTTGCTAGAAGTACAAACCAAGTGCCAGTCCTCCAACCTGAAAAACATTGTGTCGCTTGGGGACATCCCTGTCGTCATCACTCCCCACCGATCCTTGAACATTGTAAAAGGAGTAATATCTGAGATAGACTTCATTGCTCTCACTGAAGATGAAATGGCAGAAGGACTAGCAGACCAAAACGTCATAGCAGTTCACAGAATAAAAATCCGAAAGGATAACAAGGAGATCCCTACAAAACATCTGGTTCTGACTTTCAATAGCTGCACCCTCCCAGAGTCAATTGAAGTCGGATACATCAAAATAAACGTCCGACCGTACATCCCAAATCCGAGGAGATGCTTCAACTGCCAGAAATACGGCCATGGTTCGCAAAGTTGCCGTGGCCGCAGAACTTGTGCGAAATGTGCTGCGAACGACCACAACTCTGATAACTGCACCGCAAACCCACGCTGTGCAAACTGTGAGGGGGATCACCCCGCATACTCTCGATCCTGCCAAAAATGGAAAGAAGAAAAGCAGATCATTACACTAAAAACAACAAAGAACATCACATACAAAGAGGCACGTACTCAGTACAACAAAACCAAGAACGCATTTCAGTTCACAGCGAAACCAAATCTCGCCGATGTGGTGCGACAGGGCGGGGCACCACAACGGCCTTCGGCACCTACCCAGACCTCAAACGAGGCTGAGGTAGTGCCATCCCCTGCCCCGGTGGAAGCAGCTCCCGCTCCTCCACCACCCCCAAAACAGGCTACGCGTCCCTCAGGGTCGGCGGGCCACAAGACCTCCGCCCACGAGGCAAGGTCTAAAAAGAAAGAACACGTGCCTCTGGCACGTTCGTCCAGCACCTCAGACGAGGTAATGGACATAGGCCAGGACAGCTCTTTGCCATCTTCGTCACAGAGACGGCAGAGCTCCTTGGAAAGAACCAAAACAGACAAGGCCCGAATCACGGGCCCTGGAAAAAACCTAACTTAATTTCTAAGCTTTCAACAAAATAAGATGGCATTCCTGGTACAGTGGAACTGTAGAGGACTTCTAAAGAATATTAATGACATAAAATACATTCTAGATACAGTCTCGCCAGTTGCACTGTGCGTACAGGAAACAAATTTAGGTTGCATGCACTCGAATATACTGAAAAAATATCAAGTCTTCCGCCGAGATCGAGAGCAAGCAAGCAGGCTTTCGGGTGGTGCGGCCATCATATTGCAAAGTGGAGTTCCAGCTCAAGAACTGAAATTAAACACTCCCTTAGAAGCTGTAGCAGCCACAATAATTGCCTTTAAAACTCTTACTGTGTGTTCTGTCGATCTTGAACCAAATCTTAAAATAACACTCCATGATCTAGAAAACCTTTTTTGCCAACTACCAGAGCCCTACCTAGTAGTAGGAGATTTTAATGCACACTCCCCTTTGTGGGGAAGTGAAAAAAGTGATACACGTGGACAGCTTATCGAGGATTTTATTCTTAGTTCAGACATTTGCTTATTGAACTCCTGTAAGCCCACGTACTGTTCACCAAGGTCAGGAAAAATGAGTTTTTTAGATTTGGCTTTTAGTTCACCTTCCCTTTTTAATGATTTTAAATGGGATGTTCTGAACAACCCGTATAGTAGCGACCACCTGCCAGCAATAATCAGCTTATCATCCTCACCATCAGTCATGCCGACCAAACCGAAACGGTGGAAACTTCACTTAGCAGATTGGGAGCTTTTTAAAGTAGAGGCGAATCTAGGAGCAGTTTTCTCAGATGCCCTTAGTGTCGACAGACTAAATGAGTTGTTCACGACTTGCATTATCACTGCCGCTCATCTCACCATTCCACAGTCCTTAGGTGTGGTGCGACAAAAACACAAGACGTGGTGGTCTCGGGAATGTAAGGAGGCCAAAAAGCGACAAAATAAAGCATGGGGTGTTTTCCGAAGGTACCCTACACACGAAAATCTTACAGCTTTTAAAAAGGCCAAAGCTAAAGCTCGATACGTCCGTCGCAACTCTGAAAAAGAATCCTGGCAGAAGTATGTCACGTCAATAAATAGCTCAATGACGTCTAAGAAAATGTGGGAACAAGTTCGTAAACTCAGTGGAAACTTTTCCCCGTTTACAATTCCCATCCTCACAGCCCCTGGTATTCAGACTAGCATAGAAGAACAGGCCAATATACTAGGCGAACATTTCACACACGTTTCAAGTTCGTCACACTACACAGAAACATTCTTAAAATACAAAAACATAGCTGAGAAACAAAAACTCCCAACAAGTGGTGGCAGAAATGAATCATATAATAGTTTTATTACACTCCAAGAAGTAAAGAACGTCCTTGCTGCTGGAAAACAGACTGCGCCTGGCCCTGACGAAATTCATTACGAAATGCTGGCTCATTTATCTGAATCCTCTGTAGAGGCACTTGTGAAATTCTTTAACAGAATTTGGACTCTGGGTAAACTCCCAGAGGCTTGGAAACAAGCTGTTATTGTTCCGTTTCTGAAACCAGGAAAGCCGCCGACCTCAGCGGGCAGTTACAGACCCATAGCTCTGACCAGCTGTTTAGCAAAATGTTTTGAAAGTGTTTTAAACATCAGACTAACTTTCATCCTAGAATCTCACAAACTTCTTAATGTTCATCAGTGTGGTTTTAAAAAAGGGTGCGCAACGACCGACCACTTAGTGCGTCTTGAAAATACTGTCAGGGAAGCGTTCATACATAAACAAAATTGCCTGGCCGTTTTCTTTGACATGGAAAAGGCATACGACACGACTTGGAGGTTCGGGATCCTACGCGATATAGCAGATTTGGGCATCCGAGGCCGGATGCTAAATGTTCTGAAGGACTTTCTATCAGGTCGTTCATTTCAAGTACGTCTCGGTACCACCTTCTCGAGGAACTTTATTCAAGAGAATGGGGTACCTCAGGGGTGCATTTTAAGTACAACTTTGTTTATTGTAAAAATGAATTCTATTAGCAAGGTAATCCCAAAATCCATTATGTTCTCGCTGTATGTCGACGACCTTCAAATAGCCTGCACATCCTCAAACATATCAATTAGTGAAAGACAAGTACAATTAACACTAAATAAACTAGACTCATGGGCTTTT